>NC_141547.1:84705000-85368750 GCF_021556685.1 Rattus norvegicus
ACATCCGCTGAGGCTTGGCACGCTGAAACATATGCCAACTCTGTTGTCTGTAGGGCACTCCTGGCCACAGTATATAGCAAGTTATAATCAAGTAAAAAAAAACCTTCACATTCATATAGAACACAGCTCAACATAAATATCCATTAAATGTGAGAACCTAGAGTGATGAAATGTTGAGACTGCAAATTTAAACATAAGAGGAAACGCAAAAACTACCCCTGCCTCTACAACCCAAAATCATCCACACTGTGTGTTCAATACCACACACCAGCACATGTGTCCTAGACATTTAATCTAGTTACACCAAAACTTCAAAACCATGTATTTATCTGTTCATTTAGTAACTAGAGCAAGGGTGGCATTTATTGATGGGCATTGGAACATACCTGGAAAAGACATGCCACAGAAAAGCAGCCATGAAAATCCTCTAATACAAGTAAAATACAACACACTCTATATCGCTTCCGGAATAGTCGTAAAGACACTGGTGTCCATGTGTCCCACACTACCCCATAAAAAAACAGCAAGAGAAACAAAAAGAAAACCTCAGCACTCCAACAAGTAGAGGAAGCAATAATTTCATAATTTTCTGGTTATAGAGGCTCCATAGAGTAAAAACAATCAAACTGAGATCTAAGACTAATACACAGTCCTCAGGAACAATATTGTCATCCTTCATCAAGGCCCATGACACAACTTCCAAAGAGGCAAAAACTATTTGAAGGAACATACAGCATGTATTTAAGAACTCACACATAGCTGCTACAGGTGGGTCACTCAAGAGCAGTTTCTCCAAAGCACCAGGTTTTGTTCTTGTTCTTGAGTTTAGTGAGTCAGTGACACTAAAATATACTAATTTAACTAGATACATCCTTAAAGTCTAGAGTCAGGCTGAATGCTTGCTTCTCCAACAAGTTCACAACACATGCCCAAGGCAGTCAGTCACATTCCAGGCTGGGAGGAGGCAGAGGCTGTCAAAGACAGCACAAGCAAGGTGGAGATTTTATTTGGTTGGATGATGGTTGGCTTTTGTTTGTTGGCTGACTGGTTTTGACATAAGCTAACCTCAACTCATGATCCTTCTCTCAGCCTTCTTCATGCTAGGATCATAGGAGAATGCTATCACACCCAGGAAGGTGAAATTATTTTAGAAGTCTGGTCTACCCCAACTATTTGGAGTAGCCTAGGACACACTGATGTCTGAGAACTGCTTGTGTGAAACTCTAGTTTCTACATAAGACAGTTCTCTGCCACAGGCTGTTTTCTCCTACACTAACACTCCCCTTTCTATGTTATTCCAAAGTACTAGATCTAGAAGCATTTTAGTTCAGTAATTATCTTAAAGAGATACATGCAAAACATTAGAGGGATGGAATGTTCTGCTTCAAAGGCTATGTACCAGTGGAACTAGAATGCATTTGATGGGTTGGACTAGAAGTTTTGGTTTCATATGGGAGCTGGGAGAGGGTAAAAAGAGCCAAAGGCAAGACAGAGAGCAGGAATGCTGACACACAGCAATGTTTTCAGCAGGAGGGCAATGGGAAGGAAAGCACAGGTGGAAGAAAGCACAGGACCCATCCTTCAGAGAATAATCAAGGATTCTGACCAAGGCTGATATGCTCAGAGGTTACTGCAGTAAGATAAATGTGGTGGGAAAGGGGAGGTAAGGGAGTGAAAGGAGACTAAGGCATCACAGGGCAGAAGGTAAGGGCAGAACTGCAGATGTGCTGTTCTTGAAGAGGACCCTTACTCAGTTCCCAGCAACCACCTCAGGCAGCTCACTAGCTCCAGCCTCCACAGACTCATATACACACACCAATGGATACACATAATTAAAAATAAAAGAAATATAACTTTAAAAGTAGAGGAAGTAAAGTCAAGACAGGGCAAAGCAAACACCATCCAGAGGACACCTTTGGCAGTGACTTAATCCCCAGATAACTTCTACTTTGAAGTTTTGCTAATCAAGCTTGCAACATTCTTCACATTCCACTAACTGTCTGCTCACCATCCACACCAAGACTGAGGTGCTTTGGAAAAAGATGCCAAGTTTCTGGGTACCCAGTGATAGTGGAAGGGCATCCATAAAGCTGATATACACACAATGTCAAATGCATTTAAAGAAAAATATGCATTAGGAACAAAGAAAATTATTTTCTGTCAAGTATGGACAAGCTCTGGCAACCAAGACCCCCTTTAATGGTAGAATGCCTTCTGGAGCAGAATTCACTCCCAGAAAAGAATAATAAAGACAATACAAGTCAAAGTGCACTAGGGACTCTAAAGCTCCAGGCTCATTAGAGATTTCCTGGAATTGAACCAAAGTAGAACACTGTTCTAGAAAGAGCACTGTGAGGGAGCCCCAAGCCCAGCCTCTCTTACACCCTCACACCCAGTTCACTTATGCTAAAGGAGAGATGAGTCATGACACTTACAAGGCCACCTCAGAGCATCTCTTGTAACTAAAAAAAAGCAAGACTTGAGCATGGTGACTCATGCCTGTGATCCCAATACTTGGGAGACTAAAGCAGAATTACCATGAATTTGAGGCCAACCTGAACTACACTGTAAATTCCAAGGCAGTCTGGATTACAGAGTAAGACCTAAACTCAAAACAATAACAAACAAGCAAGCATACATACATAATAAAAACAGACATACAAGGCTAGAGAGTTAGCACAGCTGTAAGAGCACTTGTTCGTTCTCTCTCTCTCTCTCTCTCTCTCTCTCTCTCTCTCTCTCTGTCTCTCTCTCTCTCTCTCTCTCTCTCTCTCTCTCTCTCTCTCTCTCTCTCTCTCTTTTGGAGCTGGGGACCGAACCCAGGGCCTTGCGCTTCCTAGGCAAGCGCTCTACCACTGAGCTAAATCCCCAACCACGCACTTGTTCTCTTACAGAGGAAAATGGATTCAACTCCTAGAACTCATAGGGTGGTCTATAGCCATCTGTACCAGTCCCAGCAGACCTAACACCCACTTCTGACCTGGGAGGACACCAGCACCCACATTCATACTTATACTTTTTTGCATATATGTATATGTGTATGAATATGTATATGTATATATTAGCAAAGGATTGGGGGAGAAGATCCCTACAAACAGACCAAATGGCTCCAAGACTTTGGTCTCACAGAACTCCAATAGGGGGTTGAGAATTAAACATAAAGGTCCTAGGTTTAAACCCCAGTACTGGAAGGAAAGAAAAAAAAAAAGAGGAGAGAGGGAAAGGAAAAAACATAATCCAAAACAAATGGTGGGCATGCCTATAATCCCAGTAGTTGGAGGGGAAAGGCACGGTCAGGATTACATAGCAAGTTCCAGTAAGACTGTCTGGGGGTGAGGGGAAGGAGAGCAAGTTGTGTGTGCATGTGAAGCAGGCAGAGAATAAAGAAAAAGCAGCTGTGAGTGGTAGGACAACATCCGTACTTGGATAGGAGGATCATGAGTTTGAGGCCAGCCTTGGCTAGATAGGAAATGGTCTTGGAAGGAAAGAAGAATACTTCGCTCACATTAGAACCAGTGCAGCTTTATTCAAGAACACAGTATGAGGTTCCTGGGGTCCAGTGATGGACATCGAACACACAGGCTATTTGAAGAAACACATCTTTAGAGTTCAACTTCAGAGCTTTCAGAGATAGAAAGGGTTGCAAAGTCCATCGCAGGCCAGGTGATACCAGAGGGACTTAAGAGCTGAAGGGTTCCTAACCAACTCAAAGGAAGAGCTAGCCGTTCCTCTACTATGTTGTCAGATGACCTGGTGTTGTCAGATGTTTCCTTTTCTCACTAAGAGCTGATCTATATATACAATTTCTAGATACTTAAGAGGAACCACTTTTCTAGAAGTTTCTTTCAGCCACAGAGTTTGTCTGATACCTGACTCTATCTACTCACCAATAACTGACAGTGTCACTTAGAATTTGAGGTCAATTCACTTGGCCTCTATTGAACCCAGGCTGCTCATAAGCAGAGAACTACTCATCAATAAACAGGTCTAGTAGAAAACATCCAAGGCAATAGCATCCCCTGAGCAGCAAGTTTGCTTTACCTCGTACCACGCTTTGCAGTCTGCAGACCTCCAAGCTCTGTCAACTTGGAATGGACAACCACCTTGCCCAAAGGAGGGGCACAATCTACTGCTCCAGAAACAAGCTCACTGACACATGCAGGAAAGGCACTCAGAGGCTACCAACAGCACCTCTCTTTGCAGAACTAGCTATCACTCAGAATGCTAACAGAAAAGAGCAGCATTTGCTATTTACTAAATGACAGGAATATACACATTTCCACCTTATCTTTTTTTCTTGTACTACTTTTCATAAGGTACACATTCTCCACACATGTTAACTGGTGGGGTATGAACTAGCACAAGCCCTTCTGCAGAGGTATCTGACAATGTCCATGAGAATTTTAAACATGTTCATACTCACCCGCTCTAAGGATTTCCCTGACAGTAGGACTATAACAGAAGATACTAACCTGTGACATGGTCTCTGAAAATGTTTCAGACTATTTTTCTTTTTAATGATTTATTTATGTATATGAGTACACTGTCACTGTCTTCAGACACACCAGAAGAGGGCATCAGATCCCATTACAGATGGTTGTGAGCCACCATGTGGTTGCTGGGAATTGAACTCAGGACCTCTGGAAGAGCAGTCAGTGCTCTTAACAGCTGAGTCATTTCTCCAGCCCCTCAGACTATTTAATAACAATTAAACACTCAAAGCATACAAAGGGCTATCACCACTATGTTTTTCCAATTTTCTTTAAAATTTCAATCAGCTCATAGAGAAAGCAGCATGTACATAATAAGGGTTTTTTCCATAATTTTCTGTATTTCCCAAGTATTTTATAATAAAATTATACTGTGTGTGTGATGCATACGTGTATGTGTTCTTATATTTTGGCCAGTACATGGAGAGCTGAAGTCAACATTGGCATGGCGTCTTCCCCAGCAACTTTTCTCTGAGACAGGGTTTCATCAACTCAGATATGCTGGCCTGAGCTCCAGGGATCTGCTTTTCTCTCCCTGCCAGCACTGGGAAGACAGCACACACTGTTGCAGCCAGCTTTTTATGTGAGTGCTGGGGATTCAAACTCAGGTCCTCATGCTTGCATGATATACATTTTACCAACTGAGTCATCTCCCAGCCTCATAAATTGTGTTTTAATCAGGTCTTACAGCACTGGATGGGATCTTACATGTACTTAAAACTCAGCCATTCTTATTTTTCCAGTTTCAAAATGCAGCAGCCCTTGAGAGACCGCAAGTTCCCATTCCAACATTTTCTCCTCAAACTTCTAGTATCATCAAAGTTTACTTTCACCAAGTCAACTCACACATTCAGTTTCTAAATAACCGTATCACCCTGGCTGCTTTACAGAGAAGGGAATTAATAGCAACTCTTACAACACATCTTAAGAGTAATAAAAATAAAAAGCTCTCCTTTGAACCACAATGGGCCAGCTGACCTTATTCTTTTCACACTATCATAAGTCAACAGAGCTGCTAAAAGTAAGATTTTAAAACATCTAGTTCAGCCTACAAACAGAACAAAGAACCTCCACTCTTTGCCTTTTGCCTGTCTGTTTGACAGGTACAAAGGCATGTCTCCACAAAAGTTTTATCAGCTTTAACCTCAAAGATAAGTAAAAATTAGTTAGAAAAGACCAGACTGCTTAAATCCACATACTATGCTATGACATACAATGGCTTGTCCAGCCTAAATTTAGCACCAGCACCAAACTTTCTCAAGGATCCCACAGTCTACTCTAGGCTGTGTCCTATCAGACAAAGTTTCAGGGTAAGGTAGCTCTCTGTCTGGTCCCCACACCTTGCCTGTAGACAGAAGCAAAGCCTTATCCATGTTCCCTGCTATGCCCCATCTGGGATCTGGTGAATGCAAGGCACTGCTGAATTCTGCTAATGGAAAAGGCAGTGACAGTCCACAGCTTCAGGTTCTTAAAATCTTTTAATCATCAGAGAATGTACAGCCTGGGCAAAGAAAGGAAGCAATGTACAGGGACATACTCTCTCTGAAGACAGTGGTACAGACTCCTGACTGGCTGAAGTCAGCCACAGGATGAGGTGTGTCTCACATCAGAAATCCCTGTAAAGGGCAGGCTGCTTCAGCCATTCCAGCTTTGCCAACTGCCCAGGGCAGTACAAGGGCCATCCAGCCATAGCTAGGCACTTCCAGTCACTGTCTTCAAAAACTTATGAGCCTGGCTCTAGGAAAAAAACAAGTTGGAATGAGCCTTCTGTAATTGTGGGAGCTAGGAGAAGTGACAAGAAAGGAAAACACTTCTCTAGTTTCTCAGTTACAAACACGTTTCTCAGTCAATGGTTTTAGGTTTAAACTCAAATTTGAATTCCAAGATCAGTCCATATAACCTTATCACAAAAGAGTACCAAGTGAGGCAACCTCAGAAAAACAAACAAAAATTCTCAGCACTGGTAAGATCAGTTTGAATCTGATCTGCTACAGAACTGCTCAGTGACTGTCACAGGTACCACTTTGCTACTGACTAATCTAAAAACTGCCATCAACCACGTCTGTTAAAATTAAAGCAAAGCATTGTGTCTAAGGCCTTACATGGCAAGTATCTGCACATTAGTAGGTTCTTTTGTTTTGGCCTGGGTTTTGTTGCTGTTGTCTTTAGTGTTTCTTGCTATGCTGTACAGTCTAACCTGAGACTCCTGCCTCAGTCTCCTAAGTATCTGGAATTAGAGATGTGGAACCACAACCAGTGTCTGGCTTCATTTGGGGTGTGTGTGTGTGTGTGTGTGTGTGTGTGTGTGTGTGTGTGTGTGTGTGTACGTACGTTATATGTGCATGTGAGTGCCAGAGGTCAATGCTGGGCACCTTCTCAGCTGCCCTTTACCTTAGGTTTTGAAACAGGGTCTTTCCCTGGCCTAGTTTGTTGATTCAGTTAGACCGGCTAACCAATAACCCAAAAGGAATGCCTCTACCTTCCTCGCACTGAGAGTACAGGTATATATTACCTGCCCAGCTTCTGTCTTGGGTCCCGGGAATTTGAACTCAGGTCCTCAGACTTATACTGCAAGTACTTTACCTACTGAGCCATCTCCCCCATCCCTGACAGCTACTTTTGTTTTGTTTTGTTTCAAGACAAAGTTTCTTTGTGCAGTTCTGGGTGTCCTGGAACTCAATATGCTGACCAGGCTGGCCTCCAACTCAGAGATCCACCTGCCCCTGCTGAGATTAAAGGTATGGCTGCTACTATCCGACTTCCCCATAGCTATTTTAAAAGCTCTGACAGAGGAATCTGAAAAGACTCAAAATTTAAGTAACCAGAAGAAAAGTAACCACGTAAATTCAATGTATAACTGAAGAATGTCTGGCTTCCCTTAGTTTAATCATAAGCCATATTTTTTGGACCCACTCTTCCATGAGACAATGCCGGGCTTTACCAGGGTGAACAGAGAGGCTCCGAGCCTTGGACTTAGAGGAATTAAATGTTAATCATGATTGTCCCTACTCTTGTCACATATGGCCCAAACAAGGCACTTGACCTTTCTAGCTTTGCACTAAATCTGATGCATTAAATTTGGTAAATTTTTGTTTTCTTCTATTGCAGGGGGATGAAACCAGGGCTTCAATCACGACAGTTTTTTGACTATAGTCTGAGTCTTTTGACTATAAAGACCTGTCTCCCTGAGATTTGGGTTCACCAGAAGGCAGGGGCTACTCTTGCAGCCTTCCAATGCCAGCAGCTGTCCACTTCACTGTGCAGTGAATGGTAGAAAGGAACACCTCTAACCCTTTGCTATCAAATCTTTCATTCCCATCTCTTCCTCCACTTGATCTAAATGTAGAAAATTCCTTGAGTGTTGGTTACTTTTTTTCTTCTCTCCCAAGGATAATATAGAATTATCAGGACATAGATGCACAAACTCATTTGAGATATAGATGCCTACGGGCATGATGGTGCAGTTCTGTGAAAAACTCAGTAAGGATTATTATTTATCTGTGGACGAGTCTATCTCAGAGGACTACAGTACTGTAGTGTTGTTCTGTACAGGATAGGCTTTTGATAGACATCTATCAAATAAATATGCTCAATGGAGGTTTGCAAAGCTGCAGGCTTCCCTCCAATCCTGGCCAGCCTGAGTGACCTATTACCTCACTCAACACTTTTTTTTACATTTATGAGAAGGGCATGTGTGCCACAGAGTCTAGGCAGAGGTCACAAGACAACTGTCAGGAGCTGGTTCTCTTCTACCATGTGGATTTCAAGGATCAAATTTAGTCAAACTTGATAGCAACTACCTTTATTCATTGAGCTATCTTCCCGGTCTTCTATTTAAATTCTTAGTGCTGGACCAGTCAAAGACAAGTACTAGGTGGGAACTTCTCTTTTCCTCTTGGGAAGTTATCAGGAAAATGAACACACCCATTCACAAGAATGTGTGAATGATATCATGGGGGGGGGGGGTTACACACTGGCCTGACAGAACTCCAATACAAAATACAAATTATGAGAAATTAGATTTGATTTAAATGTCAAAATCCTAACAAACTCAGTTTTACTTATTTGACAAGAACAAAGACAGAGGGGCTGGGGATTTAGCTCAGTGGTAGAGTGCTTGCCTAGCAAGCACAAGGCCCTGGGTTCGGTCCCCAGCTCTGAAAAAAAGAAAAAAAGAAAAAAAAAAAAAAAGAACAAAGACAGGCCATGGTTTCAATTCAGGTTTTACAATTTGCTGTCAGGTTAGAGAAACAAACTCTCTCTGCCTCAGTTTCTTCCTCTGTAAAAAGGACTAAACAATTGTAACTAAAGTGTGTGTGTGTGTGTGTGTGTGTGTGTGTGTGTGCGCGCATCAGCAGGGCCAGGGCTGCTTCCTCCACACTCTAATCTCCATCCCCAGGCAGAATTACTGGTAATTCCCATGAGATCTCAGGGTATAAAACCAGAGAAGAGATCCTAGGAATTTACCAACCAACCCCCACCACCACCCCCCTCAACAATGAAATGCTTGCTTTTAACCTATAAAGGACCATCTGACAAGACGGTCGGCAGGCCCTTTCTGTGTAAATCCAAGTCAGCTGTCAGCGTGCAATTGTTCTATTAGGCCAAGTCAATTTTTGGAGGCAGGCCTATTAAGTTAACTTCAAATGGAGATGAAAAGAAAGTGCTTGATCAAATGCTGAACTGTAAAAACACACTGACAGGGAAACAAGGCAGAGGAATTAGCCTCCTACAATTATTCCCTGTGATACCTTTAGTTACCCAGCCTATCTAATCACCCCGCAGCTCTCCTTTCACTCTTTAACAGCTAGAAGAACTTCCTTAGTTCATGGTCTCAGCCTCAAGTTCACCAAACATTTAACCTGGGGTCCAGAATAACTGATTTTAAAGTTGCACAGAAGCAATCATTCCTGTTCTTTTACAAATGAATTTCTTGATGTTTCTAGCTATTTGACTTCAATGGGAGAAATAGGCATTTCCACTTTAAAACAAGCTTTCATTTCTAGCAGTGCAAATTTTCTTGTTTGTTTAGCCAATTTACACACCACTAGCCAGCGTTTAATCGGGCCCCTTATTTAACAACACCAACCATGTGTGCTGCACAGCCAAGTTTGAAGTTCAGATAATCATTTCATTAACATCAACACAGTGGTTTAAAGATGAAATATGTACCAGTGTGTCTGAAAGCTCTTTAAAGGGCCACACTGCAAAAGTACGGCTAAAGGGTAATTCTTCTAGCACTTAGCTGGATGACTGACCTGCTTAAATGCAAACAAGCCATAATGCTGCATGATAATAAAAGTCATTAATCTCACACCAAATAGTCTATTCACAATTTTCACAGCTAGAAATTTAAAAATAGGAAAAAAAAAAAAAAACCCAAAACCCACAAACAGCCCTGTCTTCATACAGACTACACTAATGACCTTGGGATAACGATTTACACCTAAAATACACTCATCTCCAAGTCTGAATTACTAATCTAATGCTACTCCTAAACAAGCACACACATCTGGGCTTCCTCCTCCCCTCACCCATGATAAAGACTGAACAGGTCCTTGGGCTGGCTGGGCTATGATAAGGAATCTATTGTGTGTACACACGTACACACGTACACACACACACACACACACACTTTCATTGGCAAGTAGCGGGAATATATCAGTACTACAAAATATTTCTTAGAATTTTTAAAGAGGAACATTCAAGCAGCTTTTTTCCTCTCTTCCCAATTAAGGACAATATTGGAATCCCACTGAGAATAAAAGCAATGCTACATGCTACTTACTATTGAGTTCTAGTTAACAGAAACCAAACAGAAGACCATAAAACGTTTGTTAAAGGGCAAACCATGAAGTTTTTCAGGTGATAAAACAAAAGGTGGTTTTCAGAAGTTCAATGAGTACTTAGGAAACATGATTAATCTGAAATTAAAGACTGGCTTTGTTTCTTCTACACTCTTATCACACATGCTCTCATTATATTCCCTCTCAGCAGTCCTAAAACACTGGCTTTCCTTACAAAACTTATTCCAGGGCTGGTAGGCAGGAGCCACAACAGTTCCTTTAGTCTGGCAGTATTCACAGAACTAGTAAAAGCACACCGGTCTGTGTATACACACACAGCTCTGAAAGCTACACTGTGCTCGTCTGAGGACACACAGTTCAACACACTGATGACCACAACAAACTTATTAAAGCTGTGGAGTGTACCAAAGGCTATTCTTTTCAGAGAGTTCAGATAAGCCCATCAATATCACTGCAGTTATAAAAGAATTAAGGACATCATTAATGATTGCTTAACAGGTAAACTTATTAAATACCATTTAAGTCATTTTTCTCCCCTTAGTGATTGTTGACTTAATTTGGAAGGGAGGTGTGAGTCTAGTAGACTACAAAAGAATTAGATAAGCACTTCAAAAACTTTCAAGAGAGCAGAGTCCTGCCAAATTCACACATTATCTCTCTACTTGTCAGGATAAAATAGTTACAAATGGTGTGTTTAAACTGCTAATTTTGTATTAAATGGTGATCCCAAGAATATCTGCAAAGCACAGCATTATGCATAATGAATAGCTCCCCAGACAAACTACCACAGAGAATGGCTCAAGTTTAAACACTGCTGATAAAAATCTCTAACTTCAAAAGTCTCCTTCAAAAAGTGAAGTGCCACGTTAAAACATACTCCCCCTCAGCTGCCACCACCGCTCCCCTCTCGGCCCCCAAGGCTGTAAATCAAACATTTCTAAAGCCATCAGGGCACAGGGAAAGCCTCAAAGAAAGACAAGGACTCACAAGAAGCAAGATTTAAAATTCAAACTATTCTTAAAGCCTGCAATAGAGATGTTTAAGTATCTTCGGCAACGCATCCTCTCTAAAGCTTGCATGTTAATGACAGCGGCAATACACTGTGAGAGGGAGAAGCCCCAGCACAGCCACATCTGTAGTCACAGAAATTGGTCGAACATGTAATTCACTTTCTATAGATAGGAATAAGAGCACCACAGAACAATGCTTTTTAATCACAGGTACAGGGTCCTCCTCCAGTTTTGGAAGGACACACACCTTTAAGGAGCTACACTGTACTGACACGTGCCCTATCAACTCAAAGCTCTGGGTGCAGCTTCACCCTCATGCCTACACTCAGAGCTGCTTTGTAGTCATCCCACACCGTCCCCTTTCTCTTGATAATTCACCCAAGAGTAAAGCACCGAAGATCCAAACTATAGGCCTTTATAGTTCCAAAAGATCCAAAGACAAGCCAACCATATCAGATCACTCCTACCAGAGGTGCACCTAACAGCCGTAAGTGCGCTGGCCCTGGAACATGTTACTTGATAAAAATCATGGTCCAGGAAGCGGGAAATCTATGCAGCTATCCATCAGCAGAGGCTTCAGTTGAGAGTCCCTCCTCAAAGACTGGGGACAGCTCAAAGCTCTCCTAAGCCAGCTTCCTTTGGAACGCAAACTTCTTTCATTTGGAGCAAGGTGGAGGCCCTGTCAGCGAGAGACCCTGGCTCCGGTTTGCAGGCCTCTTTGGTATTAGTCCTTGACCCAGGGGCGAGCCTGCGGTCTCTCTCATCCACTGTAATCTGAGGCACGCAGTGAAGACTGCCTACCACCGCCACTACAGTGCTCTCCCAATTCCCACTCCTCAGCCAGCTCCGCCAGCTCCCCTCCTGCTGCTGCCCGTCCAGAGCCCTGCCAGAGGGTTAGTGTCCAGGTAAGGCTGCCAGTAGATTTCAGCAAAAATAACCTGAAAATGTGCACCCCGGCAACTTGGTCGCTCCGAAAACAGAGCAAACATGGATGGAAAGCAAAGCCTGCGACCTTTAAGAAGCCGCTCCATCCTTCAACTCTCGCCTTTGCAAAGTTGGCATTCAACAGGTAGTTCCCGGGACTTTCACCTGAGGGAGAAAAACGTCCCGCCAACTCAAGAGTGCCGCCCAGGCGCCCATGCCCTGCACAGCGTCCCCACCCCCACTCCGGCGCGGTGCACCCACCGGAGGCCGAGCCCCCACGTGCGCTCGCCTCAGTCGCCGTGCCCCGGAGGCCCTGTCCCGCCTGCCCGGGAGGGATGCCGCCCGGCTCCGCGCCTCCCCCCGCCCGCCCGCTAGCCCGCAGCGGGGTCGGCGGGCGCAGCCCCCGGAGCCATCTTGTGGCGGCGGAGCGCGGGGCCCGGGTGGCTACCTGCACGATCTCGCCCTCGGCGCTGAGCATGGCCCCGGCCCGCGAGAAGCGGCCCGTGAGGCCGGTGGTGTGGGTGGTGTAGTCGCCGCTCGGGCTCGACTCGAACAGCACCACCTCCACGAACGCCGTCTCCTTGGCCCGCGCCGCGCCGGGCCCCGCGGCCGCCAGCAGCAGCCCGAGAAGCAGCGGCAGCGGCGGCGGCGGCGGCAGGCGACGACCGCGGGGGCCGCGGCGGAGGCGACGGCGGCGGCGGCCCGGGGCCCCTGGGCGCCCGCCCGAGCGTGGCCTCATGGTCCTGCGGCGGGAGGGCGCGGAGGGCGGGCGCGGCCGGGCATAGTCGCGGGCCGGCGGAGGACCGAGCGCCTCACAGCACCATCGCGGCGGCGGCGGCTTTGTGGGTCGCAGGCTCTGCTCCGCTCCCCCGGCCGTCGCGCCGCGGCCCTTTCATCTGCTCCACGTGAGGGGTTATCCCCGCCCCCGCAGCGTCGTGACCCGCTCTCCCCTCCCTCCCCGCGCTCGGCCGCGGCCACCTCTGAGGGGAGCGGGTAGGCGGGGCGGGCGCGCCTGCGGCGGAGGTGGGGCCCAAGGCCTCGCCCGCCCCGCCCAATCTACTGAGTCCCGCCCCGACTCAGTCTCAGCCCCGCCCCTCCGCCCTTGCCCCGCCCAGGTCGTCTTTTTGGTCACGCCCCTTGCCTTAGCCACACCCTCTCGTCTGTGCTCCGCCCTCCGCGGCGGACATTTCTCCCTGCAGTTTCTGGAGTACCGGGAGAGTTAAGGTCCTCAACCTGTTCGCCCGCTCGGTGCGCCCTGCTTTGGTGCGGGAGTTAGAGCCAGCCATTGGAGCGTCAAAGGCCTTGTCCTTCCTTGCAAGGATGCTTCATCCGCAGCTCCGGCACTATTGGCCACCCGCACTCGGTGCTCGCTAACACCTCCATGGACCGCGAAAGGCCCCGGCAGTCAGAGGCGGTTTGCAACCCGCCTGGACAGGTCCAATTCTTACCTGGGTGTCATATAGACAGTTACCCTCAACTAAAGAAGTGAGGACAGGTGGCGGAAAATTTGAAGAAGTTATATAGATTCTAATGGGGTTCATCTTTCCGCAGCCCTGAAGACACTCTTAACACTCCCTTCAAAAGTTCTGAAACGTCTTACTATGTGCAAAAGGGCAGAAGAGTCAACACGCTTAATGCATAGACTACCGGCTGCCAAACATACCAAAGACAAGTGCTCCGAGTCCTGACGTCCCCAGTCACCCAGAAGATAAACTAATTCCTTTCCACTTTTTGGAAGAGGCTTTTTCCTTCCTCAGCAAATCTATGGGACTCACAACCCTCCTTTAAAAGCCACTCTCAATTTCTGCTTCCTCAGTGTCTTCCCTCCCTGACCTGAATGGCTTTGTTTAAATATTTGCAAATATTTGGTTAGGGTGATCTGCTTCTACTTGCTACCACACCCAAAATATTAAGACAAAAAGAAAAGTCATTGAGAGTTTCCTTGAGTAATCAACTCATCCTGCTTACAGTTTAAACTGAAAAGGAATGTTTTGCCAACGTGTTGAATAGAAAATACAATTGAAAAGAAACTCACAGAAGAACTGTTACTGTATTTGGACCACCCAAAGCTTTGGCACAGAAGGTAACTGACAAAGCTAGAGAGTCATTAGTTTCCCCAAGCCAAGCTTAATCAGTGGTTACTGCTTGGGAGCACTGATGGGAGCACTGTCAGTTCCAAGGATTGTGACTTCACCCACTAAGGGACAGCCCAGTCTTTAAGGGGAGAGCAATTATTACAGCCCATGCGTAGCATTATAATCCTTAGTAGTATGAGGTCATCATCAACTGATGAATGGATATGCAAATATGGTCTATCCATACAATGGAATGGTATTTTTTAACATAGTAAAGATTCGGTCTTCAATTGCATTTTAAATAACAATATCAAAGGCAAATAAAATACTGAATATTGAATGAATGAAACAAAAAGATACTGAGTGAAGCATATAGCGTTCCCATTTGTATGAATGCCAAGAATATATAAAGATAGAAAGATTAGCGGTTGCCAGTTGCTGGGCTGGAAAGAGGATTGGGTAGTATAACTACTAATGGATTTCTCTTAAGGGTAATGAAAATATTCTGTAATTAGATGGTGATGATTCTATTTTTTGTAAATACCTGAAATCCACCACCAAATTGTACATTTTCTAAGGATGGGTTTTATAGTGTATAGATTACATCTCAATACCGCTGTTAAAAATCTAAGCCTTTGCACACTTGATGTAGTGGAGCTCTCCTTTAATCCTAGCTCTGGGGCGGCAGAGGCAGGTGGACCTATGAGTTTCAGACCAGGCTTGTCTACGTTGGTGTTTCAGGGCAGACAGGGTTACATAGTGAGACCCTTTCTCAAACAAAAATTAAGCCTTGGGTCAAGAGAGGATCCAAGCTCAGTCCCAGTACCCAGCTCACAATCACCTGTAACTACAACTTCATGGGATCTGCATTTACACACAGAGACAGACAGGCAGGCAGGCAGGCAGGCAGGCAGGCAGGCAGGCAGGCAGGCAGAGACAGAATTTTCAAAAGGCTCAGTGGTTAAAAGCACTCGCTTTTCTTGCAAAGGATCCAAGTTTGGTTCCCAGCATCTACTTAACAACTCATAACCCTCTTTAGGGAAATCCAACACTCTCCTGGTTCTAAAAACACTGCACGTATGTGTTGCACAGACATACAGGCAGGCAAAACACAAAACACTCATTATACACATTCCAATAAATATTTTTTTAAAAAAAGATTCAGCTCTCGTGATCTCTTCATTATGGCAAGGACCCTGGTCTTACCTAGGCTGAAGCTGCCTGGTGCAGAATAGGCACCTAATAAATATTTGTTCCATGACCAAAAGAGTAAATGACCAAGTGATAAGCTCATCAACACATACCCCTCCCATTCTTCAGACATTTAAGATAGCTCGTCAGCAGCTGCCTAGGAGCACTGGACCTCATGGGACCAAAATAAACTGAGAGAATGAAGAAGAACAACAATATTTCTCTTCAGAACTTCAGTGGCGATGACAAAACAGACAGGGGTCAGAAGATAACCTGGTTTAGGGCCAGCAAGATGGTGCTGGGGTAGACCTACTTGCTGTCAAGCCAGATGGCCTGAGCTCATTCCCTAGAACCCACATGCTGGAGAAAAAGAACCAACTCCCACAACACAGACAGATGGACAGACAGATGTTTTTATTTATATTTGGTTTTCTCATATAGGGTCTCTCTGTGTAACCCAAGCTGGTCTCTTTTCTCTCAGTAACCTTCCTGCCCTACCAGGCTCCCAAGTACTGGGACTGCAGGCGTGCACTACCATACCTGATTGGATTTAATTGTTGAAACTCTGCTTCAAGCCATGATCAATAAGACACAGGCTAGTAACACACAAATGGCATGATCTGCCTCTCAGAGAGAGAACCTTATTAGAAACTGAGGTGTTTACCAAGTTTCCCCAAAATCTGGCAGGCAGAAAAGGGAATAGTAACTTCAGCCACTGCGGGAATGGAGTTTAGTGGCACGGTGCTTGACGAACATTCATGAGGCCCTAGGCCCTCATGCATGAGGGAGGGGCTGCAAATGTTGGCTCAATAGCTAAGAGCACTTGCTGCTCCTGCAGAGGGTAAGAATTCAGTCCTCACAGCCCACATTGGGTGGTGCACGAGCGCCTGTAACTCTAGTTCAAGGGAATCTAATGACCTCTTCCGGTCTCCATAGGTATATGCACATGTGTGTATAAACCTGCCCACATACACACATATACACATAAAAAGAATACATCCTAAAAAAAAAAAAGCCTGGTGAACTAATGATATGGATGGAGCCCACAAGCTGGATAAGTATGAACAAGCATGACCGCGGTCATCAAACATGGTATATCCTGTATTACCCAGCACTGTCAGTGATGGGCTCACGCTGACAGATACATATTAAACATCTATTTAAAAGGAAACGTTTGGGGGCTGGGGATTTAGCTCAGTGGTAGAGCGCTTGCCTAGGAAGCACAAGGCCCTGGGTTCGGTCCCCAGCTCCGAAAAAAGAACCACAAAAAAAAAAAAAAAAAAAAAAGGAAACGTTTGGGACAGGGCAGACGGTAAGGAGGGAAAATGGAACAACGGCACATAGGCATGAAATTACGCCACGAAATTCATCTCTTTGTATGCTAACTCAAAATATTAAAGAAATATATGAAGTTCAAACATACACTGACAGGCGAGACAAAGGATACATATGTACACATCCCTGTGTGTGCCGTAAATACGTGTATGGAATATGGTTTTGGTGCAAAATATACTGCTGAGTGAAAATAAAAGACGCTGTAACAGAGAAGGGCTTGGATGGGGGAAAACAGATTCGTGGAACTTTGCATGGAAGGCAGTGTGGGCCATCAGTGGGGGTTAGAGAGTTGGCGCACCAGTTAAGAGCATTTGCTGCTCTTGCAGAGACTCCAGTTCCCAGTGCCCACGTGACGGCTCATAACCATCCCTAACTTCATCTACCAGGCGTTCAACACCTTCTTGCCTTGGCCATCAGACATACCTGTAGGCAAAAAACCTTATACACATAAAGTAATAAATCTTTTTAAAAGACGCATTGTTTTTAATTAAGTATACCTCTGTGAGTCTGTGTGTCTGTGTGTCCCATGCCCTTGGAGGCAAAAGGACTTGGAATTCCTGGAGCTGTGATATGCAATACAGGCAGTTGTAAGCCACCGGATATGGGTACTTAGAACTCGGGTCCTCTGCAAGTGTGCTATGTTCTCTTGGCCACTAAGCCATCTCTCCAGACCCAGTAAATCTTCAAGAATAAATAGATAACTAGCTTTCCCTGGATAACTAAGACCTGCTTGAATTTTGTTCCCTGTGCATATATTTATTACCTTCCCGGGAGAATAAAGATAAATGGAAAATTTACTAAATCAACAAGTGATAGCATTCCTTTTCTACATTCAAACAGATCCATTCAATAAACCTCATGGATAGCAATAAGGGGTTTGTATGAGGTCATGCCACCAGAAGACAAAAGGGATTGGCCTATAGCTATGGAAGAAGATGTCACCATTGGGAGAAGTCAGGCACACAGGCCCGCCTGTGCTATTTTTCCCAATAGTTTAAAAATAAAGATTAAACGTATAGTTATATTAGCCAGTCCCTGTATCCAATTACCTTCCTGCCGTCTTTTTTCTTTTGCTTTCCTTACTTCTGCAAGCAGTTATTACTATATGCGGCAGACAAAGAAGTCAATAAAAGATTTCTATAAAATATAAGTACACATTAACTATTTTACAAAATGGTTTTAAGACTTTGAATCTTATCCTACTTCTTTTTAGGCAATTCAAATTTAAGCTATGCTAGCATTCTTCCACAGCATTTATATCTATTTCTGGAAACTTCATTTATTGTATTTAAACATCATATAATTCTCTTGAAAGGTACAATAGTAGTTATACAGACAAGTAGCGGCAGTTCTTTCAAACCCCTTAGAAGTGTCTCTTCCGCCTTTGATGTATACCATCAATCTCTGTCTCCTCTGAGCCTTGAGGCAGAGGGCCAACCTGGGCCCAGACTCATCGGTGGTTTAAACCCTGCTTCAACCTGCCCCTGATTTGCAATGGCCACCCAACCAGGAGTCACAAAACTCAAACAATGCTCCAGGGGCCAGGCCGGGAATGCGAGTGAGTGAAGTTGGCCAGGTGTAAGCAAAAATAATCATCAAGTGCCACAGTAAAGGATGGTGGGGCTTCAAACAGAAACTCCCATGGGAGTGGCGGGCGGCCTGGGGAATGCCTGACCATTTTAAGAAGGTTACACCAGCACCTAGGTGTTATGGGAAATGTAGGCCTGGGACGCTTAGCTCTTTTGATTTTTTCAAAAGAAGGAAGGAAAAGAGGAAAAGGAACGGAAGGAAGGAGGGAGAGAAGGAGGAGAAGGGGAGGAGGAGGGGGAAGAGGAGGAGGAGGGGAAAGAGGAGGAAGAGGGGGGAAGAGGAGGAGGAGGGAGAAGAGGAGGACGGGGGAAGAGGAGGAAGAGGGGGGAAGAGGAGGAGGGAGGAAGAGGGGGGAAGAGGAGGAGGGAGAAGAGGAGGAGGAGGGGGAGGGAGGAAGAGGAGGAGGAGGAAGGGGAAGAGGAGGAGGAGGAGGAAGGGGAAGAGGAGGAGGGGGGAAGGGGAGGAGGAGGAGGAAGGGGAAGAGGAGGAGGAGGAGGGGGGAAGAGGAGGAGGAGGAGGAGGGAAAAAAGGAAAAAAGCAGTAAAGTATTTGTAGTGGGTTTCAGAGATTTTACGGGCCAGTTGTGGCTCAAAAGACACAGAAAGAAAGACGGAGTTTCAAGGAAGAGAAACTGTCTAGTCTGTGCAGATATAGAAAGAAGCAATACCGAGAGCCGAGAAGCGGCACCACGTGGAGAGGCAGAGTGTCCGTGGGGAGCAGACCTCACCCAGGAGGCACAGCTAACCGTACTGGAAGTGTAATCACATATCCACTTGGCCAAGAAAGGTTGGCGGGAGATGAGGGGTCATTAGACCTTTGAAGAGAGACAAGCTCGGCTGCTTTTATGTGGGTTAACCTCTTTTAGGCGAGAAAAGGAAAAGGAACCAGAGGAAATAAAGGCTGCCTACTTGGTTTTACCCAACTGTATCGGATGGGATGGCTTAACACAAGTGATTTAACGGGAGAGGAGAGCCTTTGGATCGTAGTGTGGAGACATGCGTTCCATACCGTGCCCAGAAGACTTCAGCTTACAGGGGAGAATTCAACCAACCGGAAGTACCTGCTCTGTGACCTGGCCTAAGCGATCTGCAGGAAGCAGTCGAATACAAGGCTTAGAAAGTTCGTAGGTTATCTGCAGTGGTGGCTCTCGCCTTTAATCCAAGCACTGGAGAGGCAGGCACAGGTGGAGCTCTGTGAGTTTGAGGCCAGTCTGGTCTACAAAGTGAGTTCCAGGACAGAGAACACACAGAGAAATCGTGTCTCAGAAAAAAACAAAAACAAAAACAAAAGCAAGCAAACAAACAAACAAAAAAAAAACCAAGACAAAACAACAAAGATAGGTGAGCACATGACTCAGAATGGCCACTCAGAGGACTTCACTCCCTTAACCACATTGGTTGGCACAACATTGACCATCCCACCAAAGCAGGACCAAGTCAAGGCCTTCTCTAAAATTGGCTCAACAGCAACCTGGTAGATAAAGTCGCTCTCTGCTCTGCAGTGTCAACTTTAAACGCTGCTTAAATATAACTGTGTGGCTAGTTCCCTCAACCACAAAGAAACTATGGACAAATATTTACAATATTCTACTGGAAGGAGAATATGAGCCCCCAACTGTACTCATTATAATACTTTCTATGAACTTAACAAAGCAACTAGGAATTTTTAAATGAGTCTGGTGTGGTTACACACGCACACCTCCAATCCCAGCCCTTGGGTCACAGGAGCAGACAGATCTCTGTGTTTGAGGCCAGCCTGATCTACACAGTTCCGGGCCAGCCAAGGCAACATCGGGGCACCCTGTCTCAAAAAGGCCAAAATAAGTAAGTAAATGTGGCAAAACTTGTAGAGGTTGGGGGTGCCCCTCTGTTGATAGAACGCTTGCCTAGCACCTCATGTCCCAAGCATGGTGGGGCACGTCTGTAACCCCAGAACTCAGGAGATGGAGGCAGGAGGTCAGAAGTTCACCGTCACCCCCAGCTTCAGTTCCTAGCACCCACATGCTACCTCACAACGGTTTTTAACCCCAGTGTCTGGAGATCCAAATTATCTTCTGACCTCTTCAAGTCTCCTGCACGTGGAATACACGCACATACATGCGCGTGCGCACACGTACATGAATACACACACCACATACACACATTTTTTGAAATTATATATATATACATATATATAATTGAAGTATGAAAAGTGAAGTCTAGGAAATAAAGAAGCAGAATATATTGAAACCTGTTCACTTACGGTGACAGAAGCTCAATTTAGATTGCCTCACCTCCAAAGGGGATGTGTGTGTGTGTGTGTGTGTGTGTGTGTGTGTGTGTGTGTGTGTGTGTATGTGTTAATAACTGGTATAAAAATGCAAGGTCCAGGGGTTGGGGATTTAGCTCAGTGGTAGGTCGCAAGCACAAGACCCTGGGTTCGGTCCCAGCTCCAAAAAAAAGAAAAAAGAAAAAAAAAAAAAAAGCAAGGTCCAGGTGGGCAGTAGTGTAATCTCAGCACTGGGGAGGCAGAGGCAGGCGGATCTCTGTGAGTTCGAGGCCAGCCTGGTCTAAAGAATGAGTTCCAGGACAACCGGGGCTACACAGCGAAAACCCTGTCTCAGAAAAACAGAGTGCAAGGTCCTGGGGTAATTTTGGTTCTAGAAACAGAGTTTCTTGGGGACTCAAAGGATGCTATTAGGTTCCACTTCTTTCGCGCTCACAGTGCTCTGTGATGCCATTTGTCTGAAGGAGTAGCCTCTCCTCAGGAACAAGTCTCCCAAATTACCCATAATGCCCAGGAGAAGAGCTACTTTCCTCTTAGTGTCCTCCCAAGGCATTGGTTGACTGTCACTGGGCAGACTTGATTGACACCCTAATAAACCAATCACCGTGGCCCGAGGAGAGGCAGATGCTGACTGACTAGATTTGACTTCGGTTCTCTGGTACTTGGAGACGAATCTTGACAGATTGTTCTTGCTTAAGAAACGTTGGACTGGGGTGCTAAACACAGAAAACCCACAAAGGCAACGACGAATCGGGGGGAGTCCACTCCTCTGACATTCCTTGGCTCCCCACCCCAGGGTGGACAGGTGCCTGAGCCAGATTCTTGCCCCTTGAGCCCACTTGCGACTTGCTGTGCTGTGCAAACCACAAACCGTTTGAGGTTCCTCCTCCTAGACCACTTTTCCTAAGGACAAATACTGTGCCTTTTGCTTCTGTAGTAATCCTGGCAAAATGCCTCCCGTACGGTTGGCACACAAATATTTGCTAAATGAATGACTGACTCTTGACTGTGTGACAAAATAAAAGCCTTAAGAGTTGAAAGCTTCTCTTTTTCTTTTTCTAAAGATTTATTTTCTTTATTACACTGTACACCGTAGCTGTCTTCAGACACCAGAAGAGGGCAACGGTTGTGAGCCACCGTGTGGTTGCTGGGATTTGAACTCAGGACCTCTGGAAGAGCAGTCAGTGCTCTTAGCCACTGAGCCATCCTTCCAGCCCCTGGAAAGCTTTTCTTAATTGGCCCCCCAAGCCATCCTTCCGGCCATCCTTTGTGTGCCCTGCACCACTCTCAAACACACAGCAGCTCCTCCTTCACAGCAGGCAGTTTCCCACGTGCCTCTGCAGACTGCCCTTCCCGTCTTCCCCCAAGACTTACGGTGGAAAAATCTGGAAAGGTTGGCAAACCAGTTTTCTGATCATAAGGCCCTGTCGTTGAAATTTCTGTAATAGAAACCGCTGAGTACTTTGCTCTGCGTCTTCCCTCTGCTTTCCACTTACCTGACGCCTTTTGCGTGAAATGACCGCGCCTCTCTCCTTTGCTGAAGTTGGTTCTCCATTTGAAGAAGTCAGAACAGGGATGCATGCAAACTGCTGTGGGGGCCAGGAAGGCCGCGGAAGCGGTTTCCTCCTTGTGAGATGATAACAGCTTGTGTTTATTGAGTATTTATTGTGTGCCAGGCACTAGGCCAAGCGCTTGGCACAGGCTTCCCCCTTTGATCTTTACCCAAAGCATGCAGTATTCCCACTTGAAGGGGAAGTGGGCTCCTCCGAAGTTGCAGCACTACATAGAGGTGAAGCCAAGACCGCACCTAGATCTGATGCCAGGACCCTTGCTCTTAAGCCCCAAGTAGATGGAAGAATAGAATGAACGCTCACTGAGAAGTGGAGTTGATAGGCTGTGGCTGTCCCAGAAAAGACAGTGAGGTGAGGGCCAGAGAGATGGCTTGGAGGTTAAGAGCACTTACTGCTCTTCCAGAGGACCTGAGTTCTGTCCCGAGCACCTAGGACAAGCAGCTCACCACTACTGGAAACTCTAATCCCAGAGGATCTGATGCCCTCTTCTGGCCTCCATGGGTACTGCACACACAAGCTCACTTGCGTATACCTAAGATTTAAAATAAAAATAAATGAAGAAAGACAGTTGCTGCCTTGCCTTCCAGAGCTTTGCTGATCCTGTCCCAGGCTAAAGTGCATCAGAGATCAAAGAAACTCCTGCTCTTTTTCCCCTTCGTGACTGACAAGCTGTGTGACCAAGGGCAAATTGCTCTCCCTCTCTGAGCTTGGGTGTTCTTGCCTGGAAATGCATCTGTGATCCTTGCCCTATTTCAGAGGGTCAGCCTGAGGATTACATTAGCTGGCACCTGGGTACTCATGATGAAAGAACTCCGAGCACAGGGTAGACTCCAAGTGGCTGTATGATCTGCTCCTGGCCCTGAGACAGAGGGAGAAGATGCTCGGCAGACACTTGCTTTGGCTCAGAGGTAAGCATTTCTTCCCAGCTGTAAACCCTTGGTGTGGGAGATGTGGTTTATACCCCGTTTGTTTCTTCCACGAGTTAATGATTTACCGCCAGTGTTTAAACAGACACGACCCCATTGGTACCCAAGGCTCTGCCCCAGGCCAAAGTGGCTCAGAGATCAAAGACACCCAAAGACACCGGAGCCCTCCCACTGCCCTCTCCCGGAATTGTCCTTTAGCCTGTTGGCACCTACTGTTGCCCTGTTGCCCCTTGACCTTGCATGTAGCCATGCTGTGGTTAGCCCGTCTCTTTGAGATCAGTTGGCTTCCCTTGGGGCCACCAGGAAACCATGCACAATCTAGATGTCCCGATCTCCAGGGCCTCCACGACTCCCTCTTTCTTTCTGTGAATAGAACACTGCACTTCCAAGGGCTCACCCCAGCCCAGCCCATGGCTGCCCTGTGTTCCCAGGACCCCTCTTCCCTCCCTCCTCATGGAGAAGTCACCCAGAAGTGCCTCAGGGAGAGATACTCCTTCCTTTTTTTTTTTTTTTTTTTTTTTTTTTTTTGAGCTGAGGACCGAACCCAGGCTCTACCACTGAGCTAAATCCCCAACCCCTGAGGTACTCCTTCCTTCTAGGACGTGTGAGCCATGCTGCTTTCAGCTGGCCTCACACAAGTCTTTACCCTCACATCTGGGTTAATACCATACTCACCAGTGGGACTGGCCCATGCTTGCAGAGGGGTTCAACATGCCTCTTCCCGCAGTCCTTTTTGTCTGTCCTTCCCCTGCCCTCCAGCCTGGGCTCCCTACACACTGACTTTCAAATCCAGGTCCCTGTCTGTCTGTCCTTTCTCTCTCCTTTCCCTCCATGGTCTCCTCTTTTCTATTCTTTCAATGGGGCCTCACAATACAGCACTTATTAGCTTTGAACTCCTGATCCTCCTGCCTCCGCTCCTTGAGCTCTAGGGTACACCACATCACCCAGCTACCTAGAATAATTTCTTTGGGCCGTGTTGGACATTATCACAAACTTAGTGGCTTGAACCAACAGCATTTCCTTCCCTCAGTTTGGAGGACAGAGGATCTAAATCAAGGTATCACAGGGGCTTATTCCCTCCAGAGACAGAAGGAAATGTCTTTCACTCTCCCAGCTGTAGAGGCTGCCAGGGACCCGTAGCTTGTGGTATTACTCCGGTATTTTCTTTTCTTCAGATGGGTTCATCCACCCCTTGTGTTTCTTTACTTCAGACTCTTCTGAGGACTTTTAATGTCACAGTCACCACCCACCCAGGAAATCCAGGCTGAAGTAGACTAATTGATGTATGTATATGTATTTAATATGTGTAAAGACCCATTTTAAGAGAGCCATGCTTATTTATTCTTTTTTTTTCTTTCTTTCTTTCTTTTTTTTTTTTTTTTTTTTTTTTTTTTTTTTTTTTTTTTTGGAGCTGGGGACCGAACCCAGGGCCTTGCGCTTGCTAGGCAAGTGCTCTACCACTGAGCTAAATCCCCAACCCCCATGCTTACTTATTCTAACAGAGTCCATCTTTAGGGAGTATACTGTGCTGGGGGTGGGTGGGTAGCAGAGGGTGGACCATTGCTGTGATGGACCTGACCATATTGTTTTTGGGAGGATTGTACGCATGTTTGGAACCCTGGTCTGGAAAATCATTGAGTGCTCAGAGCTTTAATGGGCTCTTCTGTGGGAGCTTAGAATATATGAGAGTTGAAAGAATTGCAGATAATGGAGACCTGGCTTGTAAGGTTTCAGAAACAAATATTCTGCTAGGGTTTTGTGTGATGTACTAAAATAAAGACTTGTGGCTTTCCTACGGCTGGGACTGCACAATCAGCTGTGCTTGACGAGAGACTAGTATCACTGAAGTGAAACCTTTGTTTACTGAGAAGACAGCTGCTGAGTTAGAACCGAGAAATCGGCTGTGGTTAAGAAGACTCCACCGTCACTGAAATAACCTCTTCTGAGACGATTTCCTAAGTGTTGCACACAGAAAACTGTGGTCCAGGATAGCCAAGGCTGTGTGCCAAGCTGATCGCCAAACTTCATTCTGTGTAAGAGTTTCCCACATGGCAGTGGTTTTGAAGGCCTAAAGGGATAAGTCATGGAGATCAGCCGAGCCTTGGCACTGGGATAGCCCAGGAGAGGCTGTCAGCCAAGGCTCAGCTTCAGTGGCAGTGGAGACCTTGGGGTTGAAGCGGTCATGGAGAGATGTTGAGGCTTGGAACCATGTGTCAGGGTTAGAGTCCCCTCTTGCAGAAAAGCCGGAAAGTCATTGGTGAAGGTGCGACCCCAGGCAGAGTAAGAGACCCTAGGACAGGGGTTGGGGATTTAGCTCAGTGGTAGAGCGCTTGCCTAGCAAGCACAAGGCCCTGGGTTCGGTCCCCAGCTCCAAAAAAAAAAAAAAAAAAAGAGACCTAGGACATTGGAGAGCCCAGGGTTTGATAAGACCAGCACAAACCGTGGGTGCTGCAGGGCCAAGAAGATAATAAATGACCCCCGATGTGGGACACCGAGCTGTTCATACTGTTGAATTTTGGGTTTGCTTTGATCTGATTTTAACTATCCCCTGGTTCTTCCCTCTTGCAATAACGAAGTGTTTAACTTGTTTCTTATTTTACAGGAGGCCATAGGTAAAAGACCGTGAACATTTTAAAAAGAAATTCAACTTTTAAACCCCTGGAGGTTTTAAAGACAGTGGTACTTTTAAAGTTGTACCTGTGACATTAACATGGGATCTGTGGAAAGACACAAATGTGTGAATCAAGGTGATGTATTTGTGTCAAGCTGACAGCTAATTGTGCTGTTGTTGTTTTTTTGTTTTGTTTTGTTTTGTTTTGGTCAACTTAACACAAACTAGAGTTACCTGAGAAGAGGGGCCCTCAGCTGAGGGATTTTCTCTATCGGATTTGACTGTGGGTAAGTCTCAGGGTGGGGTGGGGGGGTGGTCATTTTCTTGGTTGATGATTGAATGATTGATGTGGGAGGGTCTGGTTCACTGTGGGCGGTGCCATCCCTGGGCAGGTGGTCCTGAGGTGTAAAAAAAAAAAAAAAAATCAGACTGAGCAAGCCAGTCAGCGTTCATTCTTCCCTATTGCTGCCTTTACTTCTGCCTAAGTTCTTGTTCTGCTTTTCCTCAGAGATCAGGTATACTAGGGACATACAAGACAAATAAACCCTTTCCTACCCAAGCTGCTTTTGGTCATGGGGTCTGTTGCAGCAGGACGCACACTAGGACATATACTGTCCTACAACTAGTACTCACTGACGAGGGAGGAAAGATGGTGTGTTAGATAACGAACATAGAACCAGTAGCTGAAGCAGGGGAGACACAAGTTCAAGGTCAGTTGAGTATCTAACAAGACCCTGTCTCAAAACACAGAAAACGTACATGGGGCTAGGGAGACACATTAGCAGTTAAGAACACCATTTCTCCTCCAGAGGACCTGAAGGGAACTTAACGTGTCTGAGGAAGGAGAAGGTTCTAAATGGGAGTGGAGTACAAGGAGGGACAGGTCCCTGCAGTACTAAAGAGACCAAGGCAAGGAAGTGAAGGCTTTACCTCCGTAGCCCCAGAAGAGCTTAAATCAGGAAAATAACATTACTCAGGTACCATTAATTATTAAATATCTGGGGAGGGGGCTGGAGAGATGGCTCAGTGGTTAAGAGCACTGACTGCTCTTCCAGAGCTCCTGAGTTCAATTCCCAGCAACCACATGGTAGCTCACAACCATCTGTAATGAGATCTGATGCCCTCACATACATAAAACAAATTAATCTTAACAAAAAGATTTTTTTAAAAAAAATCTGAGGGAAGAAGACTTGTTAGGCAGTGAGAAAAATAGGGGCGGGGCAGGTGCACACGAAAATCAGCTTTAAGAAAAGTCAGACCCAGGCGTAGTGGCACACGCCTTTGATCCCAGCACTCAGGAGGCAGATGCAGGCAGACCTTTGAGTTTGAGGAGGCCAGCCTGGTCTACAAAGTGAGTTCTAGGTCAGAGAAACACAGAGAAACCCTGTCTTAAAAACAAGCAAACAGGGGCTGGGGATTTAGCTCAGTGGTAGAGCGCTTACCTAGGAAGCTCAAGGCCCTGGGTTCGGTCCCCAGCTCCGAAAAAAAGAACCAAAAAAAAAAAAAAAAAAACCAAGCAAACAAACAAACAAACACAGAGTAAACAAAAAACAAAGGGCTTTGCAAAAACTTCTAGGGAAACTCTGTGTGTGTGTGTGTGTGTGTGTGTGTGTGTGTGTGTGTGTGTGTGTGTATATCCAACAAAACTTCTAGGGAAACTGTGTGTGTGTGTGTGTGTGTGTGTGTGTGTATCCAACCTAGGGTCTGCTGCTGAGCTGTACTGAGTGTTTGGGTTTTTTTTTTTTTTTTTTTTTTTTTTTGGTTCTTTTTTTCGGAGCTGGGGACCGAACCCCGGGCCTTGCGCTTCCTAGGTAAGCGCTCTACCACTGAGCTAAATCCCCAGCCCCGTGTTTGGGGTTTTTTTTTGTACATTGTGTGTATTATGTGTTCCATGTCTGTGTGTGTGCAGGTGCATGTGTGTATGGGTGAATATGTTCCTGTCTGCAGAGGCGTGCAGGAGCCGGAAATCTTGGCTGTCAGTCCTCGCCTGTGATTACCTTGTTTCTTGGGACAGGTCCTCACATCCACCTGGGCTTGCCAAGTAGACTGGACTGGTTGGCCAGTGAGCCCAGGGTTCTGCCTGTCTCCACCAGCCCGGGGCTGACATTACAAAAGTGGCACCATGTTCTGCTTTTCCCGTGGCTTCTAGGGGACCAAGCTCAGTCCTCATGCTCGCCAGGCAAGCCCTTTACTCCTCAACTAGCACTGCAGTCCCTAAGGAGTTCTAACAGAAGTCAGACCATGAAAGAAACAGAGACAAATTCAATCTAAAGTCTTTTGTTAAGGGGATGGAGAGATGGCTCAGTGTCCCTGCAGAGGACCTGGGGACCTTCCTGGCACCCACATCAGGTGACTCCAGGTCTAGGGGATCTAATGCCTCTTGGCCTCCTAGGGCACCTGTACTTGTCCCCACACGTACACCTACACATAACTTAAAAAAGTTATTAAAATCCATTTTTAAAATCTTTTGTTCAACAAGTGCTACCTTTAAAAATGGAGAACTACCAGCCACAGATGAGAGGATTTTTTTGGCAACAGGTAATCAATGAACGTCAATGTTTGGGAACCCGTAAATCACCCGCCAATAAACGTAAGGAGCCAGTAGGAAAGTAGGCATCCGAATGGACAGTAGGTAAACCATGGAGCTGGAAAACTGACTGGTAACAAACGTGGAAGGAAACTCACTCACGAACATTAAAATCCCCGTAGGCACACACAGTGGGACAGCCAGGAAGACTAGCGAGAATCAAAAAGTCTGAAGTCAGGCAGCGGTGGCACACGTCATTAATCACAGCGCTCGGGAGGCAGAGGCAGAGGCAGACGGATCTCTGTGAGTTCAAAGCCTGCCTGGGCTACAGGGCAAGTTCCAGGATGGCCAAGGATACACAGAGAAACCCTGTCTCGAAATGTTAGATAAACGAATAAATAAATGAGTACACTCATAAAGTCTAGCAAACGCTGCTGGCGATATGGAGCCTCAGCGGGCAGATTAGTAACGGGGATTTGGAGAGCAATGTCATAACACGGGCTGGACCACAAATATGAAATCGAGTTTCAATTGGTGCTACAGACAGAAAATCCCACATGTAGTCTCATTTAACAGGTTGTAGTCAACCTGTGTAGAATTACCTCCTGGTTGCACGATTAAGCTATAAACATATGTAATATTCATAGTATGAGCGAGCTTTTACGTTTAAGACTGAGTCTCATCTCTCAGGTACCTGTGCGTGCGTGCATGCATGCATGCGCGTGTGTGTACATGTGTGCATGCATGTGAAAAGGCAAGAAGAGGCACTGGATTCTTTGAAACAGGAGCTATAGACAGTTCTGGTTTTCCACATTGGTCCTGGGATCAAGCCCCGGGGCCTCTGAAAGAGCAGCTTCCCCCCCACCCCACCTACCCCCCCCCCGGAGCTGGGGACCAAACCCCTTGGCCTCGAACTCATAGAGATCCACTTGCTTCTGCCTCCTGAGCGCTGAGATTAAAGGCAGACACCTCAGCCTTAAATGTTTACTTTTATTTTATGTGTATGATGTGTTTTGCTTGCACGTATGTCTGCACGTGTGTGCAGTGCACATGGAGGCCAGAAGAGGGTGTCAGATCCCCTAGAACCAGAGTTACAGATAGTTGTGAGCTGCCATGTTGGTGCTGGGAACTGAACCTGGGTCCTCTTAACCAGTGACTCTCTCTCCATCCCTGCCCACACGTGGCTTTTCTACAGGTTCCTGGACTCAGATCCTCAAATTTGCACAGCATGGACTTCACCCCCAGAGTCTTCTCAGAGCTCTCAAAGGTCAGTGTCTTTTTTTTTTTTTTTTGACATGGCCTCACATATTTCAAGCTAGCCTTGGACTTGCTGTGTAACCAAATATGAGCTTTGAATTTTTCTGCCTTTACTTCTTGAGTGCTGGAATTACAGGTTTGCACCACTGCACCTAGAGGATGTGATGTCGGAGGAATCAAATCGGAGCCTTGCACATCTTAGGAAAGTACACTTAACAGTTGAGCTGTCACCCCCAGCCTGCAAATATTCCAATTAACCCAAGCACTTAAAACCCTAAATATTTCATAGAAGCTCAAGCTGCATCTGGTACCCCCAGTAGGGACGCAGAACCCTGACAGCTCTTGGTTGGATTCCTACCTGTGTGAGCCTGGGGAAATTCTTGCTCATGCACAGGTGGAAAATCTTGAGAGGAACCTGTAACAGAAAGAAGAACTGGAGAGCCAACGAGCATTGGTGGTGAAAGGCTGGTACCGTCACTGGGGGCCAGCAAGGAAGTGAACCAGCTGCAGCTGTAGGTAGCAACATAGTTAATTCATAAATGTAACATTAAAAAAGCAAACAGGGGGTTGGGGATTTAGCTCAGTGGTAGAGCGCTTGCCTAGGAAGCACAAGGCCTTGGGTTCGGGCCCCAGCTCGGGGTGGGGGGGTGGGGGGGAGTCAAACAGTGGGCTGGAGAGATGGCTCAGCCGTTAAGAGCACTGACTGCTCTTCCAGAGGTCCTGAGTTCAAGTCCCAGCAACCACATGGTGGCTTACAACCATCTGTAATGGGATCCGATGTCTTCTGCTGGTGCGTCTGAAGACAGCTATGGTGTACTCCTATATAATAAATAAATCTTTTTTAAAAAGTCTAAGAGCGGGGTTGGGGATTTAGCTCAGTGGTAGAGCGCTTGCCTAGCAAGTGCAAGGCCCTGGGTTCGGTCCCCAGCTCCGAAAAAAAAAAAAAAAGAGTAAAAAAAAAAAAGTCTAAGAGCGTATAATGTCTGATTTCTTAAATCACACCTTAAATAAGCTGTGCGAGCTCACAAACCAATGCCACTTCTTAGGATGTACATGGAGACACCATGCAATTAGGACATCTTTATTAGGGGAGTGAGGAAGGACAGAGGTAGTGGGAAGGGCTCACAGAGATGATGCACTCCAGTAGATCTGTCCTCACTGCTTAGAAAGTGTGCCATGTCGCCCAAGCTGACCTGCTGTTCTAGGACATGTCCTTAGGGAAATTTGTGGGCACACATCTGCTGTGCATTCCCAGGCATCTAGGAGTTACCTACACACACTGTGGGCTTTAATATCCTCTGTCATTCCAGCGCTCAGGAGGCTGAGACAGGATCACCATGAGTTGAGGCCAGCCTGGGTAACACAGTAAGTTCTGGGCGGCCTGGGCTGCAGAGTGAGACTCTGAACAACAAAGGACTCAGGAGGTAGCCTAGTGCCCAGACTTCTTGCCTCGCATGCAAATTGCCCCGGGTTCAGTCTCCAGCATCAAAGAAGTCTGACGGGTAAAACAAACAAGCTAAATAATACACGCTGCCAGTTCTCCAGGACGGCTGTGCTGATCATTAATCCTGCAACTCTGGGCTCAGGCGTATAGCCCAGTGACGGGGCTCGCTTAGCACAGACAGGTCCTGAGTTTACTTCTCAATAGAAAAACAGAAAAAGGAAGAAAAAGCAGGCTGGGGAGTTGTCTCTGAAGGGAAGCTTTTGCTATACAAGCATGGAGATGTCAATTCTTTGGCCTCCTCAGAGGCCATGTGAAATCCAGATGTGGTGGAAGGTGTCTGTAATCTTAGTCTTCCTATAAGATGGGAGGCAGAAAATCCCCAGAAGTTCTCAGACCAGCACATGAATCATAACAACAGTAGACCCTGACACACACACAGACACACAGACACACACAGACACACACAGACACACACAGACACAGCCCCAGACATAGATACACATACACACAGAGATACACACACAGACACACAAACACACAGACACACACGCAGACACACACATACACATACACACAGAGACACACACATACACACACACACAGATACATACACAGACACACACTCACACAGACACACACAGACACAGCCCCAGACATAGACACACACACAGAGATACACACACAGACACAGACACACACACACAGACACACAGACACACAGACATACACATACACACATACATACACTCACACAGACATAGACATACACATACACACATACATACACTCACACAGACATAGACACACACTCACACAGACACACAGACACACACATACACACACATACACTCACACAGACACTCACACAGACATAGACACACACTCACACAGACACACATACACACAGACACAGACACACAGACATAGACACACACAGACATAGACACACACAGAGACACACACATAGACATAGACACATACACAGAGAGAGAGACACACACAGACACACACAGACACACAGACTTAGAAACACAGACACACAGAGACACACACAGATACACACACTCACACAGACACAGACACAGACACACAGACAGACACACACAGACACATACACACTCACACAGACACACACTCACACAGACACACACTCACACACAGACACACACACAGACACACACACAGACACACACAGACATAGACACACACACAGACACACACACAGACACACACACAGACACACACACAGACACACACAGACACAGACACACAGACATAGACACACACACAGACACACACAAACAGAGACACAAACACACAGACACACACGACACATACACACACAGACACACATACAATTTAAAAACAAATAACAAAACGAAGGGAAATGCTTATCCAGGCACAGTGACACATACCTGTAATCCCAACTACTAGGGAGACAGAGGCAGGGGGATCATAAGTTCAGGCCAATGTAGACAAAATAGTAAGACCCTGTCTCAAAGCAAGCGCACACTGGTTTGATTGCTCTATAGCCTCAACGTTTGGCTCAGTCCGCCCTTCTCTAGTAGGTCTGGGGGCGGTGGTACACATGACACCTATAGCTTTTTCTCTTTCTGAGGCAAAGCATCACCACACAGCCCTAAGCTGAGCTATAACTCACTATAGAGACCAGGCTGGCCTTGAACTCAGAGATCTACTGTCTCTGCCTCCTGAGTGTTGGTATTAAAGGCATGCACCATCTGATAGCTACATTTTTAAGCTTTTGTATGTTGTCCCAATAGACCCTGATGCCTTATTTTACTTTTCTAAGCAGATCAGGAACCTCCAGTTCTTTGAGTTCAGGATAATAAGTTTGTCCCCAGTGGTCCCCTGGACATTAAACATGCTGTCTAGTACAATGGACCTTCAGGACCTTCTAACCACCCAGTGGGTTGCCTCAGTTTCCCTCATTTTGGGTATCTATTTATCAGTAGCAGACAGTTTACCAACTGCAGGCCACCTCTCCAGCCATATTTACAACCCATGTCATTCAAAAGCGGCAGATCCAAGATTTTGCAGGCGGGCCAGCACTGTTCTCTCTCTCTCTCTTTTTTTTTTTTTTTTTCTTTTTTCTTTTTTTCGGAGCTGGGGATCGAACCCAGGGCCTTGCGCTTGCTAGGCAAGCGCTCTACCACTGAGCTAAATCCCCAACCCCAGCACTGTTCTCTTTGATGGGACTGTGTGTCTCTATCCTGGTAGGGAGCCTGAGTTTATGAGCTGCAGTTTCTGAAAAAGCCAGGGAACCCAGAGAGCAGTACTCTATCACAGAAGCAGGAAGGAGGCGACCAGATGTGTTCCAATGTGTTGGCTATACTGCCCCCTGGTGTTAGACTCAAGAATAGCATTTCCAGTGTCCTGTTGGCTTCCGGGTCACTAACTGTAATCCTTCACAGGGCAGTTCAGAGGGTGAGAGCCATGGGGAAAGGGGAGACACCAGAGCAGAGGCAGCTTAGTAGGGAAGTGAGACTGTAAGCAAGTTCTAACCAACCTCTGATGCTTTTAGTCCCAAGATGCCCGCTGTGGAGAGGGATGAAGAAATTACCCTCCCCCTAGTTTGAGGGAGGGTCTCATGAGCCTGTCTTGATTTTTCTGTGTGGCTTCAAATTTGACAGGTGGCTGAGGATGATTCAACTCCTGATTCTCTTGCCTGGACCTCCCAAGTACTGAGAGGATAGGCATGCACCCCTACACCCCATTTTCCTTAAGAGAAACAATGAGTAGTCTGTCCGGCACCTCTAAAACGTGCAGCAAAAGGCACATGGAAGTCTCTTTGGGGCTTGGGAGATGTAACTCTGAAATTCTTGACTATGAAGCTCTAAAATCAATCTGTGCAGCAAACAAACAAACAAACCCCAAACCAGACAACTCAGGACCCTCCTTTTCAGAATGTGTTTAAGACACAGACTTCAGGTGATATGCCAAGTATCCATGATAAAGCTGGGAGAGATTCTGAATGTCTTCCACCAAAAAGGAATGGCAGTGTGGGCTGACTGGGTAGCTCAGTGGATAGAGGATCTTGCCGCCAAGCCTAATGGCCTGAGTTTGATCTCTGGGTCACACTGTAGAAGGAGAGAACCAACTCCTGCAAGCTGTCTTCTGATCACCGCACACACATCTTCTGGCACTTGAATATCTATACTCTCCCATACATATATATGACAGACACACGAATAATAACTAAGAGAGAAAAATGTTCAAAAGTTAAAGAAATGACAGGTGTTTGGGGATATAGGCTAGCTAGCTTTGGCCTGATTTCAGGGTTACAAAGTTGCTGGGGGTGAGCTCTGAGGCTTGCCTTGCATGCTCCAGGCACTGGGTTCTATCCTTTGTACAAAGATTTGAACAGCAACAAAGAGAACATTATACAATGTGCATGCACCCAAATGTCACAGGGCTTCTGGATACACACATGCACACACACACACACACACACACACACACACACACACACACAAAATTTGGATGTTTTATGTATAGTTAAGATGGATTTAAGTTAAGAACAATGGTTTGGATGGTTCTAACCAACTAGTGTGCTCTTCCCATTTGCCTGACTGGACTTGGTGGTGCTTCTCTGCTACACTGTATCCACACCCCACTTTCATTCATTCATTCATTCATTCATTCATTCATTCATTCATGCATACATGCATTCATTTTACAAACACCCAGCATCCTCTATGCCAGTTAATTGTCTTGGTGCTGAAGCTGTCCCTGTGGCCAAAACAGAGTCAGGGAGACTAGATTCTAATCCGGGATATGGGTGGCAAACACATTAATAACCAAAACAGGGCATTATGACCTGAATACCCATGTCCTCTGAAAGCCCACCTTTGAGGCTCAAACCCCCAAAAGTGAGTACGTTTAGAGGTGGGCATATAAAGAAGTCATTCAGGTAGGTGAGGTCATAAGGGGAAGTCCTGCTCCAGTGGGATCCCATTCACACCAAGCCAAGGAGTTGGCACACGCCTGTAATCCCAGCACCCAGGAGCAGAGTGAGACCCTGTCTCAAAGAGAGAAGCTGGGGGCTGGGGATTTAGTTCAGTGGTAGAGCGCTTACCTAGGAAGTGCAAGGCCCTGGGTTCGATCCCCAGCTCCGGAAAAAAGAACCAAAAAAAAAAAAAAAAAAAAAAGAGAGAAGCTGGCCCACATGAATCGGGTCTGATTTACTGCTGAATTTAGCATACGCCGAAGCATGCAGAGACACCTGAGAACTCAACGTTGCCCCTCCTCATCTTCCCTCCTCACTGTGAGAACAAGGAGGCTATGTGATCAACAGAAAGATGGCGGCCTTCCGCAGCCACAGACAGAGCCTTCACCAGACACCAAGTCAGGGCAGAGCCTCCACCTTGGACTTCCTGACTTCATTTAGAGCAGTGGTTCTCAGCATGCCTAATGCTGTGGCCCTTTTTTGATACAGTTTCTCATGTTGTACTGACACCCCCCTCCCCTGGCCATAAAATTCTTTTTGTTGCAATTTTGCTATTGTTATGCATCCTAAGGAAAATATCTCTGTTTTCTGATGTTCTTAGATGACCCCTATGAAAGGATCATTTGACCCCCAAAGGTGTCATGACCCACAGGTTGAAGACCACTGATGTAGAGTAGTAATAAATGCCTCTTGTTCTCTCTCTCTCTCCCGCTCCCTTCTTCCCCTCGCACTCCCCTCTCTTTCCCTACCTCCTCCCTCTCCCTCTGTGTGTGTGTGTGTGTGTGTGTGTGTGTGCCTGTGCTCGAGCACACACGTGTGTGCATGAAAATGTGTATGATGTGCCATCATCGTGCCCATTGCCTCTGAGCTCACATAGCTGCCCTAGGCATCCCCAAGGAACCTCCCACCCCCCCATCTACCTCCACCTCCCATCTCACCACAGGAATGATGCAACCTCAGGTTATGGGTAGCAAGCTCTTCCCACTGGCTAGCTCCTCAGCTCCACAGCTAGGCTTTTGTAGCTACCAGAGTTAGCTAACCCAGGTAGTCGTGATTACTGTGGAAAGGTGGACCATGCCCCTGTCTCCCAGCAGCTACCTAGAAGTGGGCATTATCCCAACTTTCATCAGCATGACCTAAGCTGTTTCTGAACTTTAAAAATGACAATCATATCATGATGATGAGGGATTGGGTCCAGTTCGAGGGTTTTCTACTTAAAGTTGGGAAAAATGTTCTTTTTTTCTTTTTTAGGGTGGGTGGGATGGGGTAGGTGGGTGGGTCTCATGCCTGGCTCAGAATTTATGAAGATCAGGCTGGCCTCAGAGATCTGCCTACTTCTCCTATCTCTTCTGGCATTAAAGGTGTGTGCCGTCAGGTGTAGCTTAGAATGTGCTTGTGGTCTAACACTGACTCTGGCAGCTCTGTGTCCAGGTGCGGACTTTGAGGGCACAGAGTACACTCATGTTTAAGTTCAGCGTCTTTTCACCATACCGGAGCAGGGTGTTCTGTAAGGAGAATGTTGGCTATAAAGAGGCATTAGAAAGCGAGGTGTAGGGGCTGCAGAGATGGCTCAGCGGTTAAGAGCACTGGCCGCTCTTCTAGAGGTCCTGAGTTCAATTCCCATCACCCAGATGGTGGCTCACAACCATCTGTAATGGGATCTGACACCCTCTTCTGGTGTGTCTGAAGACAGCGCTAATGTACTTATATACATAAATTAAAAAAAAAAAGAGAGTAAAAAAAGAAAGCTGCGTGTAGCTGCCCTCCTGTAATCGCAGCACGGAGAAGGCAGAGCATGTGGACCATGAATTTGAAGGCAGACTGAGCTACAAAACAAAACCCTGTCTGAAAAAAACGGCAACCTAATACTGGCAAATATACCAATATTGATTGATTATTGAGTGTCTGAAGAGTGGCTGGCACGACGAGAAACCGGATTTGTTTTCTCTTGATTTTGAAGCAATGGTTGGATCACAGAGGTGTGCCACCAGACAACCTTGAATTTGAACTCTGTGTGTGTGTGTGCGTGTGTGTTTGCACACGCCGCGCACATATGCTTGTGTTGCTTGATACTAGACCTACAGTCCTACCCATAAAAAAGATGTAGTCTCCCAACACTAATCTCCTGCACTATTTGAACCGGGAATGGTAACACATACCTGTAATCCCAGACCTCCAAAAGTGGAGGTAGGAGGCTTCATGTTCGATCCCTTCCTTCGCTACAGAATGCATTTGAAGCTCATCAGAAGAAACAAACAAACAAACAATTTAAGTCTTTTTTAGTGAATACTCTAGGATGTGGAGAGAAAGTCAGGAGAATTTTTCCTTTATTTATTTGTTTGTTTGTTTGTTTGTTTTAAAGATCTATTTATGTAAGTGACTACACGGTAGCTGTCTTCAGACACACCAGAAGAGGGCATCAGATCCCATGACAGTTGGTTGTGAGCCACCATGTGGTTGCTGGGAATTGAACTCAGGACCTCTGGAAGAACAGCCAGTGCCCTTAACCACTGAGCCATCTCTCTAGCCCAGAATTTTTCCTTTAAAGGGATTCATTTACACAGAGTTTTTATCTTGCCGAGTGGCAGTCTTCGCCTAAAGCCCTGGGTTCCCTAGAGGCTCTGACGGTGCTCTGTGATCTGGCCTGATACAAATCCAGCATTTGCCTCTAATTCCCGTCTTTCCAGGCCCTAAAGCCACGTGTAATGGCCCCAGCTTAAAATATCCCTAGCCCAGCCTTTCTACCAGTTATGGATTGGTTTGGCTCTGGAACAGAAAACCCAGCCAAACAACGGCCTGGCTCTTCTCGTATGATAAAAACCCAGAAATGGGCATTCCAAGGCTTGTGTGCTGTACTGTGGGCTGTCAGTAGAAACCCACTTTCCATCTCCCTACCCTTTCTGACCACCCAGCCCTGACCCTCACACCACTGTCATGCTAGACTCATCCCTTCTCGGTCACAAGATGGCTGCTCCATCTCTGGGATCCCTCTGAGTTCTAGACGCGGGGCAAGTTAAAGAGCAAATGACTTGCTAGGGTAGAGGGCTCAGGGGGGGAGTGCTGCTAAGCCTGATGAGTTGAGCTTGATCTCTGGAATCAGTCCGCTTCTTTAAGTTGTCCTCCGATTTACACACAAACTCAAAATAAACGTAAACACATTTTAGATTAGGCAAACTGTGTAAAACAGTACCTATCATAGTGGTTTTAGAAAAATAAAGAAAAAGGTTCCATAAGGACACATAGAGGATCACGACCATTTATAATGGGATCTCATGCCCTCTTCTGGCACACAGGTGTACATGCAGATAGAGCACTCGTGCATAAAATAAATATTTAAAAAAGAAAAGAAAATTCCTTCCAAAGTCTGTTTTGGGATTGAAGAGATGGCTCAATGCGTAAAAACACTGAATGCTCAGCCTGAGTTCAACTTCCCGGGACTCACAAGTTGTCCTCTGACGTCTACATATATTCAGCTGCATGTGCACACTCACACACATGCCCATAAGTAAATGATGATGATGACGACGACGACGACGACGACAACGACGACAACGACGACGACAACGATCATGATGATAAAGAGTTTCTTCCTATAGTTCTGGCAGCCCTGGAACAGCTCTGTAGACTAGGTCGGCCTGGAATTCACAGAACCCACCTGCCTCTGCCTTGTGAGTGCTGGGATTAAAGGCGTGGGTCACTACTGCTTGGCATAAAAGTGTAATTTAAAGAGTTCTTTTTGGGAAAAAAAGTCCTTTTGATGTGTGCATGCGTGCGTGTGTGTTCAGAGATGCACACGTGTAGGATATATGGAAGCCAGAAGACAGACAACCTGGGGTGTGGATCCTCAGGAGCCATCACCACCTTTGAGACAGGGTCTCTCATTGGCTTGGAGCTCCCTGCCGAAGCTTGATTGGTTGGCTTGAGAGCCTCAGAAATCCTCCTGTCTCTGCCTCCTCAGTGCCGGATTATACTAGGAGCTACCAGGCTCGGCATTTCCATGTAGGTTCTGGGGATTAAATTTAGGATGTGATTCTCACAAGAAAACCCTCCGACACCTGAGCTCTTTCTCTGTTTTCTTTCTGACAGTGTCTCACAGAACCCAGGTTGGTCCTCGATTCACTCTGTCCCTGAGGATAGCCTTGAACTCTTGATCTTCCTATCTCCTCCTCCCAAGTACTGGGATGGCAGTATGTACCACCACAGCCAGCTCCGAGAGACCTTGCAGGCTCTATTTTATTTGTGTTCTAGGACAAGGTCTTCTGTGCGGTAGTGCAGGTTGGCTTTGATAAGTAGCCCAGGGTAGCCTCAAACTACTGATCCTCTTGTTAGGAGCACTGCGACTCCAGATATGCTGTCCTCCGTTTCCTTCCAGAACCATCTGTGTATAGCTTACTGGTGAGATCTCAGCTATATGGCCAGGCAAGACTGCCAAAAAAAAAAAAAGAAAAAAAAATCTCAGAAGTCTAGTTGTTCTTGCTAAGCATGTGACCATCGTGGACTAAATTGCAAGTACATTGTTTCAGTTTAGTAAGAAAAAAGATATTACAAGAAAATTGATATTGTAAGATCTCTAGCCAGCAACCCTGGTCTCACACCGGCTTTTTTTATTACCAGCGGTGGTAGTGGGATTTTGTTTGTTTGCTTTTTGAGACAGGCTCTCGTGTATCGCAGGCTAACCCTCAACTCGACATGTAGCTGAGGCTGACCTTAAACTCTTGATCCTCTGGCTCCCCAGTGCTGAGATTACAGCTCTGTGCTACCATGGCTGACTTACTGTGTACTGGGAATCGAGGCCAGTTCTCGTGTGTGCCAGCCCTCTACCAACTGAGATATAGCCCCACCTCCTAAACATTCTTTACATTTTTTTTCTTGCTTGATTTTTTTTTTTTTTTTTTTTTTTTTTTTACTTATTTTCTTTTCCCCATCCTGTGGATCAAGCTCAGGCCTTTGAGCATGCTCAGAGCTACACTCTCAGCCCACTGGGAGTCCGTTTAATGACCAAAGCAGAACCTTCTTTACAAAAGCTTCCTTGGCTCTACGGTTCATCTGTCCTGGCCCTGGGGGCAAGGTCTTCAGGACAAGGGCTGTAGACTGTGTCTTCCTCTTCTCATATGCTCTTGTGGCTTGTGGGATAGATTCTAGTAAGCATCTGAATCAGACAAAGTGTGTGTATGTATGCGTGTGTGTGTGTGTGTGTGTGTGTGTGTGTGTGCATGTGTGCACATGAATGTGGTCATCATGAATGCCATAGTTAGAGGGAGTCAGTCCTCACCTCCCACCTGTTTGAGAGGTACATTATTTGCTGTGTACAGCAGGCACGTTAGCCTGAGGGTTTCTGGGAGTTCTGCCTCCATTTCTGGTCTCTCCATAGAGGCACTGGCATTGCAGACACTCATATTTCTGTTCTGACTTTTACATGGGTACTGGGGATTCGAACTCAGTTCCCCATGCTTGCATAGCAAGTGCTTTTACCCACTGAGCCATTTTCCCAGTCCACAAATAAAACATTAATTTTTCTGGTTGATGGTAGAAATATTAGTGATTTTGGTTTTGGTTTATTAATTTTTCGACCTCTCCAATGAACATCTTATTTTAATGAGCAGAGTAAGATTAATAAAAAATGATACATAAAACTAATATTTAAAGGAATGGGCACACTTTTTTTTCCCACAGGGAAAGAAAAATTTATTATCACATAAAACAATCACTCACTGAGTCATTAAACAAGCTTTCTCTCAAGAATGCTTTCTGCTAGCCCCTGCCCACCTCGGCTTGTCTACATTTATTTCTAGTCAGTGTTTTGTTTTTTTTTTTTCTTCAGTTACTACTGTACTTTATTGTGTTCAACCAAATCACCATGTTACAAAAATAGCAAGCTGCCATAATAAAAAATAAGGCTCCTCTATCCAGCACCAGATAGCATCATTTTACTTTCAAGCCTAGAAATTGCACACTTGTATATAAACCAACCGAAGATGAGGATTGAGAGTTCATCTTGGTGGATTTTTCCTTTGATGAATATGAAGTGTCCTTCCTTATCTTTTTTGATGACTTTTAATTGAAAATTGATTTTATTTGATATTAGAATGGCTACTCCAGCTTGCTTCTGACCATTTGCTTGGAAAGTTGTTTTCCAGGCTTTCACTCTGAGGTAGTGTCTGTCTTTGTCTCTGAGGTGTGTTTCCTGTAGGCAGCAGAATGCAGGGTCCTCACTGCGTATCCAGTTTGTTAATCTATGTCTTTTTATTGGGGAGTTGAGGCCATTGATGTTGAGAGATATTAAGGAATAGTGATTATTGCTTCCTGTTATATTCATATTTGGATGTGAGGTTATGTTTGTGTGCTTTTCTTCTCTTTGTTTTGTTGCCAAGATGATTAGTTTCTTGCTTCTTCTAGGGTATAGCTTGCCTCCTTATGTTGGGCTTTACCCTTTATTATCCTTTGTAGTGCTGGATTTGTAGAAAGATATTGTGTAAATTTGGCTTTGTCATGGAATATCTTGGTTTCTCCATCTATGTTAATTGAGAGTTTTGCAGGATACAGTAACCTGGGCTGGCATTTGTGTTCTCTTAGGGTCTGTATGACATCTGTCCAGGATCTTCTGGCCTTCATAGTTTCTGGCGAAAAGTCTGGTGTGATTCTGATAGGTCTGCCTTTATATGTTACTTGACCTTTTTCCCTTGCTGCTTTTAATATTCTTTCTTTATTTTGTGCGTTTGGTGTTTTGACTATTATGTGACGGGAGGTGTTTCTTTTCTGGTCCAATCTATTTGGAGTTCTGTAGGCTTCTTGTATGCCTATGGGTATCTCTTTTTTTAGGTTAGGGAAGTTTTCTTCTATGATTTTGTTAAAGATATTTACTGGTCCTTTGAGCTGGGAGTCTTCACTCTCTTCTATACCTATTATCCTTAGGTTTGATCTTCTCATTGAGTCCTGGATTTCCTGTATGTTTTGGACCAGTAGCTTTTTCTGCTTTACATTATCTTTGACAGTTGAGTCAATGATTTCTATGGAATCTTCTGCTCCCGAGATTCTCTCTTCCATCTCTTGTATTCTGTTGGTGAAGCTTGTATCTATAGCTCCTTGTCTTTTCTTTTGATTTTCTGTGTCCAGGGTTGTTTCCATGTGTTCTTTCTTGATTGCTTCTATTTCCATTTTTAATCTCTTCAACTGTTTGATTGTGTTTTCCTGGAATTCTTTCAGGGATTTTTGTGTCTCCTCTCTATGGGTTTCTACTTGTTTATTTATGTTTTCCTGGAATTCTTTCAGGCATTTTTGCGATTCCTCTCTGTAGGCTTCTACTTGTTCTCTAAGGGAGTTCTCCACGTCTTTCTTGAAGTCCTCCAGCATCATGATCAAATACGATATTGAAACTAGATCTTGCTTTTCTGGTGTGTTTGGATATTCCATGTTTATTTTGGTGGGAGAATTGGGCTCCGATGATGCCATGTAGTCTTGGTTTCTGTTGCTTGGGTTCCTGCGCTTGCCTCTCGCCATCAGATTATCTCTAGTGTTACTTTGTTCTGCTATTTCTGACCGTGGCTAGACTGTCCTATAAGCCTGTGTGTCAGGAGTGCTGTAGACCTGTTTTCCTGTTTTCTTTCAGCCAGTTATGGGGACAGAGTGTTCTGCTTTCGGGCGTGTAGTTTTTCCTCTCTACAGGTCTTCAGCTGTTCCTGTGGGCCTGTGTCTTGAGTTCACCAGGCAGGTTTCTTGCAGGGGAAAAGTTGGTCCTACCTGTGGTTCCAAGGTTCAAGTTTGCTCGTGGGGTACTGCCTAAGTCCTCTCCGCGGCGGCAGCAACTGGGAAGATCTGTGCCGCTCTTTCCGGGAGCCTCCGTGCACCAGGGTTCCAGATGGCGTTTGGTGTTTTCCTCTGGTGTCTGGATGTGCACAGAGTGCAGTCTCTTCTGGTTTCCCAGGCGTGTCTGCCTCTCTGAAGGTTTAGCTCTCCCTCCCACGGGATTTGGGTGCAGAGAACTGTTTATCCGGTCTGTTTCCTTCAGGTTCCGGTGGTGTCTCAGGCGCAGGGGTCCTGCCGCTCCTGGGCCCTCCCCTATGGGAACCCAGAGGCCTTATACAGTTGCCTCTTGGGCCAGGGATGTGGGCAGTGTTGGTGGTCTCCTCCGCTCTGCAGCCTCAGGAGTGCCCACCTGATCAGGCGGTGAGGTCTCTCTCCCACCGGGTTTGGGAGCAGAGTGCTGCTGCTGGCCGGGATCCGCGGGTGTGGTGAATGGGCACACTTTAATGTTGCATTTTTACAGTGATACAGTCATGGTTTCATCATATCTGCAGTAAATATTTACACCATACATTGTGTTGGGTGTGGAGGCTGCTGTCATGATTAAGACGAAGGTGGTCCTTGCTTTACAGAACTATTTTCTGCTGCCTCTCTGATAGACACATAGTTTCCTAAGCAAATGTGAAACAGCCTGATTTCATTGTTTACTAGAAATACTCAGTAAAGGATTTTTCTTCCTATTGCTTCATTACTGGCAGAAAGGGTGTTGGGAAAGTTAGCAGAACCAGTCTATTCTGGTTATCTTGCTGAAACTGTAACAAAATAAATTATCAGGGGGATGTTGGGTGCACAGCCGGGATCCCAGCTGGGGATGGGTGGGGGGGTGGGGGTTTGGGAGGGGCCAAGGCCAGCCTGGGATTGGGATGCAACATGGAAGAACTCTGAAGCTTGTACTGAGCATGTGCAAAGCCCTGGGGACCACGCCAGCACCAAAAGCAGCATCTGGAGAGATGGCTAAGGTGGTTAACCACCTTATGCTGCTTTTGCAGAGGACCTGGATTTAATTCCCAGCATCAACATGGCAGCTCACAAGCACTGTGACTCCATTTCTAGGGGATTGGATGGCCTCTTCTCGTTTCCACGAGCTTTATATGCACATGGTGGACAGACAAGCAGTCATAATGCAAAACACCCATACTCATAAAAAACAAAACAAAACAAACAGCAACAAAACAAAACAAAAAAACCTCTTTCCCAAATGCCATGTTTTAATAAATAAATCTTTTTTTTAAACATTTATTTATTTATTATGTATACATCATACAGCTTTCTGCCTGCATGTACACCTGCAGGCCAGAAGAGGGCACCAGACCTGATTATAGATGGTTGTGAGCCACCATGTGGTTGCTGGGAATTGAACTCAGGACCTCTGGAAGAGCAGACAGTGCTCTTAACCTCTGAGCCATCTCTCCAGCCCCAACGCCATGTTTTAAAATAACTGTTTTGCAGTCTCACTGGTCTGACTTAAGAATCTGAGAAGGTGGACCGGAGAGATGGCTCAGCTAAGAGCACGACTGCTCTTCCAGAGGTCCTGAGTTCAATTCCCAGCAACCACATGGTGGCTCACAACCATCTGTAATGAGATCTGATGCCCTCTCCTGGTGTGGCTGAAGATGGCTACAGTGTACTCATATACACAAAAATAAATAAATCTTTAGGGACTGGGGATTTAGCTCAGTGCTAGCAAGCGCAAGGCCCTGGGTTCGGTCCCCAGCTCCGAAAAAAAGGAAAAAAGAAAAAAAAAAAAGAATCTGAGAAGGCATATACGCTTTTAATCCCAGCACTCAGGAGGCAGAGGCAGGAGGATCTCTGAATTTGAGGTCAGCCTGGTCTACAGAGCAAGTTCCAGAACAGCCATGACTACACAGAGAAATCCTAACTCAAAAGGCCAAACAAATGAATAAATGAATCTAAGAAGGGCTCTGCGCTGGGCTGGGGTGGGGGTGGGGCATCTGGCTTCCTAAACCTTATATGAGGGGGACTATTCACATGGTGGCCTTCCCAAGAGAGCACTTGGAAGAGCAGGCCATTCTTATAACTTAATTTTTAAAATGCACTTAGTATCAAAATGTGCTTACTCTGGTTCTATGAGACTCAGGTCCTGTTAATGGGAGATGTCATGGCCAGGTTTATTCTGGGTTGAAACCAGAGCTTGTGAATAAAGACCCCAGATCTCACGTAGAGCAAGTTGTCTTTGAAGGCACCTGTGGGGTCACATGGCACTGTGGGGTACTTTTATCTCAGTGGCTCCATAATGCCCCCAAGTATTCTGACCCAGGCAGTCCGTGGGCCATTATAGAGTGGCACACTGCCACTCTGGTCCCTGGAGTTAGTTCTGGCACTCGTGGGGCCAAAAGGAACTAACTATAATTTATCTCTGGTTAGTATCTCTCCCGGTGGCCCTCTGCTAGCCTTGAACTCTCTGGTTCCAGCTACCCAGTAAAACCAAGACTCAACAAACTGCAAACCCAACAATCAGATTTATATGTTACATTCTCAATCCACAATACATCCAGACAATAAACTCACAACCAATTGCTAAGGATATAAGCCGTCCACCTAGATAAGAGAAATTTGCCTACAGAAATCCATTCTTAAGAAATATACAGAATTACCTTGACAATTCAAGACCACCCGGATCTCCATCTCCATCTTAACTCTCCCTCCTGCTTCTCTCCCGTCTTACAAAAGCTTTGTCCCTGCCTTATTTTTTTTTTTTTTAACTGTCCAGTCATGGCCTTGACCTAACTTGTGCCAGCCTTCAGCTGCATATAGACATCAACCTACATCCTCTTGCTTTCACTTCCTGAATGCTAAGAGTACAAGTATGAGATTACAACAGCAGTTGGCCCTAGTTGGATTTTGATGCGTTGGCTTCAGTGCAATGGTATGCAGAGGTGGGGCTTCTGGAAGGTGATTGGGTCTTGAGGGCTCTAAAGTCATAACATACACAGAGTCAATGCACGCTGTGCACGCGCATGCGCGCGCACACACAGACAGACAGACACAGACACACACACATTAACTCATTGGGCTTTATTTATATAAAAATTCCACGTGATGTAATAATGGTTGATATACCACCGCCCCAGTGTCTCTTAAGCACGATCTGGAGGGGTTAAGAGCTGGGCAGCTGTTTGGAATTAAAACAGTGTCTTTTGGAAATAACTGAAAACCTTTCTTTCTTTTTTTTTTTTTTTCTTTTCTTTTTTTTTTTTCGGAGCTGGGGACCGAATCCAGGGCCTTGCACTTGCTAGGAAGGCGCTCTACCACTGAGCCAAACCCCCAACCCCACTGAAAACCTTTCTAATCACAAGTGTCAGTGATTAGCGAAGGGTCTCTAGACCAGTGGTTCTCAACCTTCCAAATGCTTACCCCTTAATGCAGTTCCTTATGTTGTGGTAACCCCTGACCATAATGCAATTAGTTTCGTTGCTACTGTATAATTTTGGTACTGTTATGAATCATCATGTAAATATCTGATACACAGTCAACATTTGACCCCAGAAGGGTCACGACCTGAACCTTGAAAACCACTGCTCTAGAGGTACGGAACTGTCGGATGAATATGCCTCTATTAAATAACGTTTAAAGTCCACTTACGTTAAAATAGCACAATAGCCAAGTTGCTCCCGAAGTGTTAAGAACCCCATAGTTGCTCAGTTCATGTGGCTGGGACCTCAGAAATCCCAGCCTGGCACCAAAAACCTAGAGAGTTCACAGAACGCAGCTCATTTCTAGTCAACAAGGAAAGCCTGCAAACGCTGGTTCTGGTATCAGAAGAGGAAGTGGGAGACCAGATCTTTTGGGTTCGGACTCCATCTTGAACCTGACCTAACGTTGAACTCGAGTTGACTAACAGGCCAGTCGGTACCTAGCACCAGTTTCCAGGTTATCTCCCAACAAGACCTTCTTCTCACACCAGTTTCCAGGTTATCCCCCCCAGAAAACTTCACCTCCAGGTTTCAAGCCTGCCTCTGATACTTCCTAACAACCACCAATCAGGAGGAAAACAGAAGTTTAAGTTTACAGCTGGGCTCCCAGCACCAGCCAATTATGTTAAAGGCCACAATACCCCACCCACTTCCGCCCCGCCCCCGCTCCGCCCCTAATCTGATGTGTGCCAGGTAGAAACGCTCACCCATTGCTGGCCATTTCCTATAAAACCTTGTCCGGATGAGGGTTTGGGGCTGCTCTACCAAACTGTCCTGTGGGTCAGCAGTGAGTCAGCACAAGCTCCAGCTTGTGAATAAAGACCCTAGTGCGACTGCATTGGAACCCTGGTTGGTCTTTTTGTGGTTCATGAACGTTTCGTGGCACAACAGAAGCAGCAACAAGAGGATAAACTCAGCAGGGAGATGAGGGCACAGGGGAATGAGTCCACCCCCTCCCCCAAGCCCTTTTATACCAGGGCTGCTTCCAGAAGGCGCGGCCTGCACTTGGGCGTGTCTTCCCACTTCCATTAAAGACAGCCAGGCTAAGTCTTCAGGTGCCATTCCTTATAGGTGATTTTTGATTTTTGGCCTGTTGACCGTAAAGCGGACCAAAGTGCCTTTGGGCGTTTCACGAGACAATCAGAAAGCCAGACTCTCTTTATACAAGGCCACTGCCTCAGCTAAGCCTAGAAAAGCAGCAGAGAAAATCTTGAACAGGTTTAAGCTTTCAATAACTGAGAAACTCGGTGAATGACTGAATTTGCAAGTATGGTGGCGTGAGCTTTTAACCTCAGTGCTCAGAAGGTAGAGAAAGGCAGATCTCCGCAAGTTCAAGGCCACCTTGATCTACATAGTGAGTTTTAGGACAGTTAGGTCTACATAGTAAGACACAAATAAATACTTTTTTCCTGGCTGCCCAGTGGAAAGTGGTTTCAGAAACAATTAAGTTCAGCCGAACAAAGATGAGAAGAGGGATTTCTCCAATGTTTGTGTCTTGGGAAAACTGTAGTCCGGCTAATACAAAGAAGCCCAGGGAATAGAATGAACTGTAGCTGTTCTTCTGTTACAATGTTTCAGTCCCCAGATTGTTTACAACCAAAATAAATTATGTACTTCTTAGGGATCTAAAAATTGTTGAAAGTTGGAAAAGCCCCAAACTGCCAATTGTTGGATGAACAAATACAGAGCTGGCCTTATAGTGCTCGTCTTAGAACTCTAGGGGCTGAGGATGGAAGATGGAGAGTTCGAAGCCAGCCAGGACTGTGGAGTTAGTGTAAGACAGGAAAACAGCCACCACCACCACAGAAACAACAGACACTCAAACAGCACTCCTTCAAGACAAAAAAATTCATTATAGTAGTTCTAGAACCTGGAAAGTAGAGGCAGGAGGATCAGGGATTCAAGGCTATCCTCAGCTATATCTGAAATTTGAGACCAGTCTGAACTATATGAGATTCTGTTTCTTTTTTTAAAAAAAGGTAACATGCTACATTTTGCAGTATATGTATTCTACCATGATTTAAATATTTTTGAGAAAAAAGTTTGGTTTTATTCCTAGAAACTTAAAATGTAAGATGTTACTAGTTTCAGGGAATTGAAGATTTCTGAACATCACAAAATAAAATGGTTTTAATTTATTTACTAGTCTTTTGGAGACAGGGTTTCATTTTATATCCTTGACTGGGACTTGAACTTGCAGCAATCCCCCTGCCTGTGCCTCCTGAATGCTGGAATTTAAGGGCGTTTACTACAACACCCAGAAAGATGGTTTTCTTTATTTAAAAGTGCTTAGTGTGTGTGCATGTGTGATCATGTGTGATCATGTGTGCATGTGTATGTGTGTGTGCATGTGTGCATGTGTATGTGTGTGCATGTGTGATCATGTGTGTGTGCATGTGTGATCATGTGTGGGAGATCATGTGTCTGTGCATGTGTGATCATATGTGTGTGATCATGTGTGTGTGTATGATCATGTGTGTATGTGATGTGTGTGTGTGCGTGCACACCTGTGAGCTTCTGGGTGAAACTCTTATCTCTACCTTCTATTTCACACTGCAGGCGTGCTGTTACATGCAGCTTTTATTTATGTGGGTTCCTGAGACCAATCTCAGGCCATCAGACTTGGTGGAAAGCATGCTTGCCTACTAAGGCATCTCACTGGCCTTACAGAATAACCTACGTAGCTGCCTCAAATATGTCTGAGAGTGCCACAGTACCTGCGAGTTGTCTGGAGGGCTGGAGGGGCTGAAAGGGCCAGTTTGGTTGGGTGTGTGGCTTTGGGGTAGCAAAGGAGGAGTATCCACTTTTACATGTGACGATAACATTAGACACCTAACACTACCCTCACCCCAGTCCTTTCATTGCCACCTCAGGCTGGAAGAACCCAGAGAGTCCTAGTTTCACGTAGCTTACTGTCTAGTCCACGCTCTGCCAGTCTTGTAAGGTAAATCCTGAAACCCTCCATACTAGCATTCCTGGTAGGGAGACAGGTTTCAGTTGGGCAATATTGGTGGCCCTGAGACACTTTTCAGAGTGGTAGCTCTGTCCCCAGGCTGGAAGGCAGTTTTTCCTCTTTGCCACCTTGCTTAAATCAACCACAACGTTTATCTCAGACTGATCCCTCTGCACGAGCTAAGTGTCACCCATGACCTGCAGTTTAAGATTTAAATACATACATACATACATACATACATACATACACACATACATACATACATACAAACAAACATATTTGGGCTGGCAGTGTGGCTCAGCAGTTAAGAGCACCTACTGCTTTTTCAGAGGACCTAAGTTCAGTTCCCAGTACCCATGTTGGGTGACTCGCAGCCACCTGTAACTCCGGCTCCAAGAGATTCAATACCTCTTGCCTTCATGAAGACTCATGTATGCATACAGACACGTAAACACACATGCATACACATAATGGAAGATTAAAAATGCCACAAAATGGCTCCAGGTATTGGATGGGTGTGAACAAACCATTTTGGGAACCCTTGTACTTGCAGTGAGAAAAAGTGGCCACTAGATGGCGCTGCAGCTCTTTGTGGTACCGTTGGCAACCGCCTTTGACTCAATGATTCCCAGGGGCCAAACCACGGAAAAAGGGAGGAAATTCAGAGCAATGTAGGACACTTAAAACATAACAAAACAAAACAACCCCCCCAACCCCTAAACCAACCAACCAACCATCCAACCAACCAACCAACCAACCAACCAACCAACCAACCAACCAACCAACCAACCAAGCAAACAAGCAAACAAGCAAACAAGCAAACAAACAACAAAAAAGCAAAACTAAAGGCTTTGCGTGGTCGTAGATGTGCTTCTCATTCCTCAGCAAACATCATGCTTGTCACAGTTGATCTCAGACGCACACCCTCTCTGCACCCCACTTTCTGTTTGTTTCCAAACTTTATGAACCATGTACTCTCAAAGTCCAAGATCAGCGAGGTTTAAGCTTTCCATTGATACTAGTATTTTCTCCCAAGTGAACCGAAAGAAGAAACGGGCACTTCTCTCAAAGGCAGGAGGACTCTCCCACCTGGTCATGTGGTACCGACAGCCACATGTCTGCCCCTGCCCCTGCCCGGTGTGGGAGGAGAAGTATATAAGTCTGAAGTCTGAATGGGGAAATCCAGGACAGTGGGTTTTGAACAATGGAAGCCAAGGACAGGCAAGCAATGGGGTTCAAGGACCAAGAGTATTTTGTAAGATACCACGGCCAAGTATCTGAGTCCATTATCTCAAACTCCAAAGAGCATCAGGAAAAGAGCCCAGCCCAGCATCTTACCTCCACCATGAGGTCCAGGAGTTAAGGACTGGGGGGTTGGGTGGAGGTGAGGGACTGGGGGTTGGGAGGATTGGGGAGGGGAGAGTTATGGGGCTGGAGGGACATCTCCCAGTGCTTATTTCTCCTTCTTCCTCCTTCTGGATGCTCTGAGCCCTAAAATTACACCAAGTTTTTCTCAAGGGGAGACAGGCATGCAAAACAGTTCAGTAGGCATGCAATTGGACCATTTTAATTCTAGGTTTCCATTTTCAAACTGTTTTTTTTTTTTTTTTAAGAAACACATACCTATAATCTGTTTTATTCGTCAAGGTAATTTTCCAAGCTTGCAACAAAGCCCAGCGTGTTGTGCTAGGGGGATAGGACAGCACATACACTGAACAGAGCCTACTCTCGGTCTATAACACTGAACAACAGGCAAACCTAGCTAGCTTATTCCTCCCTTCCCTAAGGCTTTATATAAAACGAACAAACAACAACATAACCTGGGCATGCGCGTTTTGCCTGCATGTGTGTGTTTCATGTGTGTATGTTTCATGTGTGTGTGTTTCATGTGTATGTGTCTGGTGCCCACGGAGGCTGGAAGATGGGCGTTGGAATCCCCTGGATCTGAAGTTAACAGACTGTTGTGATCCACCCTGTGGATGATAGAAACCAAAGCCAGGTCCTCTGCAGGAGCACCTTGTGCTCTTAACCACTGAGCCAGCTCTCTAGCCCCATCCTTCCCCTCGTCTTAGTTCATAAAAGGAACTTCCTTGCTGCTGTCTTATGTACTTAAATAAGTATATGCTGTAAAACAATACACTGCTATCCATTTACCACAGTTTACATTTATGTTTTTATCTGACTGTCTATCTGTCCATCCATATCTATCTGTCTGTCTGTCTACCTACCAACCTACCTATCTATGACCCTAGCTGAACTAAAATTTGCGGCAATCCTCCTGTCTCAACCCCTTGAGAGTCAGGATTACAAGTGTGTACCACTCTACCCAGCTTTCATTTATTTATTTATCTTGATGTATCAAGTCTGGATTTGATTGAGTTCCAGTTTTAGTTCTTTTTTTCGGAGCTGGGGACCGAACCCAGGGCCTTGCGCTTCCTAGGTAAGCGCTCTACCACTGAGCTAAATCCCCAGCCCCGAGTTCCAGTTTTAAACAAATCCCACTGCCTTTCATTCTCCCAAATGTATTTTGCGTCACAAGTGTTCACTGTATTTATTTATTAATGAGTATGACTGTGTGCAGCAGAACATTTGTGGTGGCCAGAAGACCACTTTTGAGAGTTGGTTCCATCACATGTCTTGGGGGATTGAACTCAAGTCCCCAGGTTTGGCCGCAAGCACCTCTGGCTCATATACTACCCCCTTAAGGAAGCCAGTTTTGCATGTGTCTTGTGAGCCCCTAGTCACCGGTGTAATGTGCAGCATATGGCTAAAGTTTCATTCTACAGCTTTCTGCTTTTCGTGTGATTAGTAACTTTCTCTCTCTCTCTCTCTCTCTCTCTCTCTCTCTCTCTCTCTCTCTCTCTGGGTTGAGTGGGTTGAGCCCAGATTCTCATGAATGCTAAGGATATGCTCTCCCACCCGGGCACACTCTCAGCAAGTATGGCTGTTGGTATAATTAATTACTGTTTGTCTAATTACAGCCCCCCCCGCCCCGTCTCCATTCCACACTGCCTGTTCTCTTTGCCGGTTGCACAACCTCCCTAGAATAATTTCTCTGGATCTTATGTCTTCGTCCCTCACCATTTTCATTTTAAGCATGTTTCTTTAGGGCCTGAAGGGATGGCTCAGTGGTTAACAGCACGCTGCTCTTGCAGAGGACCTGAGTTTGGTTCATGGTACCCATATGGCAGCCCACGACCATCCATAACTCCAGTTCTGGGGCGCCTGACACCTTCTTCTGGCCTCCAAAGGCACCAGGCAACCACATGGCACAGACATACATGCAGGCAAAAGACCTACACACATAAAATATTTACTTTTTAAAAAGATTTACTTTATATGTACGAGTGTTTTGTCTGCATATATATGTCTGAGGAGGTAGAAGATGGCATCGGGTCCTCTGGACTGGGGTTAGACAGTTGTGAGCCACCATGTGGGTGCTTGGAATCAAATGCAGGTTCTCTGCAAGAGTAGCCAGGGCTCTTAACTAACCACCGAGCTATTGCTTCATCCGGAAACATACGTTTAAAAAACAACTTTATTTAAACGTAATCAACACACCATCTAACTAGTCCATTTACAGCATTGTTTTATGATTATTTCGTAAGCTCACAAAGTTCGAAACTACCCACACAATTGATGGATGCTTTCAGAACATTTTAATCATCCTCCCTACCCTTTAGCTGTTCCACCCACGCCCAGACTCAGTAACAGCTGCCCCTGTCTCTATAGATTAGCTTCTTATGGATTTCTTATGGATTCATAACGCATAGTCCTCTTCAGTGGCCTCCTTCCCTTGCATGGAGTTTCCTTCCCACTCCCTCTGGGAACTGAACTAGGGTCATTTATATCACAACGTGTATGAGTATAATATACCCATCTTATTTTTACAATAAAAATATTATTTTGGGGGTTGGGGATTTAGCTCAGTGGTAGAGCGCTTGCCTAGCAAGTGCAAGGCCCTGGGTTCGGTCCCCAGCTCCGAAAAAAAGAAAAGAAAAAAAATATATTATTTTTATCCCAGGCTGGCCTCGAAGTCCCTATGTAGCCAGGGATGACCCTAAATTTTCTGGTTCTCTTTTTACTATTTCCCCTTTCCTGGAATTCCAGGCTTGCACCATCATGCCCAGTTTGTGTGATGCCAGGGACCAAGCCTAGGGTTTCATTTATATTAGGCAAGCAGTCCACCAACTGACCTCCTCCCCTGCCCAAAAATTTTAATAAAATATATTAAATTTATTAATATTTTAATATTAAAAGTATGAATAACATAAAATTACCTTATCATGACCATAAAAATAGTTTTATTACATTTCTTCTTTGTTTATCACTTTATTGAAGGGTGTGTGTGTGCACTTGTGTGCCACAGTATGTGTGCGAAGGTCAGAGGACAACTTGTAGGAGTCTGTTCTCTCCTTGATCGTGTGTATAGCGGGACTGTCTGGATCCACCAGCAGCTAAATACTGACACAGAGACTTATTAATATTTATTCTAGGCCTTTAGCTTAACTGACTCTCAGCTAGATCAATCTAAATCAACCCTGCTATTCTAGCCCATGACCCACAGACCCTTTCTTTGCCCGGAAGTCCCGCCCTCTACTTCCTGTCTGGCTATTGTCCTTCAGATCTTTACTAAAGCCAATCAGCAAGTGAGGAAGGTGAATGTTTACAGAATAGAAAACCCGGTGATGGGCACAGCGCTACACTGTGTACAGAATTAACAACAGGACACGAAGAGACACATCCTCACACAGTGTTCCCCAACACATGTGGGTCCTGGAGATCAAACCCAGGCTGTCAGGCTTGGCAGCACTGATGCGAAGTATGACGTGAACCTCTGTAATTGTGACCGTTTGTCAAGTGCATTCGTGTTGTGCAGATGATTTACTGTGTCTTTCCGTTATGTAAGGCGGAAAGGAAACTACGCGTCACGCCAAACTCTCCCTTTTGTACAGCAGGACAACCATCCTTACTTAGTGTGTGCACTTTCTTGTGTGTGTGTGTGAGGCATGTTCACTTGTGTGCACATATGTGGAGACTGGGGGGGGGGGGTGTTGGCATCTAGTGTCTTCCCCAATTGTCTCCTTTATTTTTGAGACAGGGTCTCTCACTGAACCTGACTGATTAGGCTGACTGGCAGCAAGCCCCAGGAATACAGCACCATTGTTCCATTTTGTTTGATCCATGTAAGTGGAATGAGACAGTATTTGTCTTTTTGTGATTTACATTGTTCCACTGAGGATTATGTTCCCAAGCTTTACCCTGTGTCAATAATGACAGAGTGTCAGGAAAGTGTTTTGTAGAGAGAGCCTCATATAGCTCAGGAAGGTCCCCAAATGATATGTAACCAAGGACAATCTTGACCTTCTGATTCTCCTGCTTCAGGCAAACACCACACTTGGTTTATGCAGTGCCAGGGGTCAAAACCAGGGTACTGTGCAAAGTGGGCAAGCACTTTATCAAATGAGCTACATCCCCGTATGCCTGAATTTCATTCTTTCTGAAGGCTGAATAATTTTCCATTGTATGTTTATGTCACATATATGTTATTGTATGTTTTCTTCCTTTGTCAACAGACACAAGTTGTTTCCACTTCCAGACCACTGAGAGAAATGATGAACACGACTGTACAAATATGTCCAATCTCTCGCTTAAAATTCATTGTGGAGGGCCCTGAGGAGATGGCTCAGTCAGTACGGCACTTGCCACAGAAGCACGAAGACCTGCATTTGGATCTCCAGAACCTATGTAAAATGCCAGGTGGGGCAGCACGTGTGAACTCCCAGATAGAGCTTGCCAGCCAGCCTGACTGAATACATGCATGTGAGGCTAATGAGAAACCCTGTAACAGAAAACAAGGCGGAGGGTAAGTGAGGAAGACACCATTTGGCTTTCAACATATGTACACACACACACACACACACACACACACACACACACACAGAGAGAGAGAGAGAGAGAGAGAGAGAGAGAGAGAGAAATAGACACACAGAGACAGACAGGCAGACACACAGAGAGATACAGAGACAGACAGACACACAGAGAGATATGTAATAGAGACAAAAAGATACACAAGACAGACAGATAGACACACAGAGAAGAGAGGGGGGGGAGAGAGAGACACACAGAGACAGACAGGCAGACACATAGAGAGATACAGAGACAGACATATAGTAGAGACAAAAAGATACACAGAGACAGACAGACACACAGAGAGAAATAGACACACAGAGACAGGCAGACACACAGAGAGATACAGAGACAGACAGACACACAGAGAGATATATAGTAGAGACAAAAAGTTACACAGAAACAGACAGACTGACACAGAGAGGGGGAGGGAGGGGGAGAGAGAGATAGACACACAGAGACAGACAGGCAGACACATAGAGAGATACAGAGACAGACACACAGAGAGATATATAGTAGAGACAAAAAGATACCCAGAGACAGGCAGACAGACAGACAGACACACACACCGAGAGAGAGAGAGAGAGAGAGAGAGAGAGAGAGAGAGAGAGAGAGAGAGAGAGATATTCTTTGGCATATACACTCATCCGTTTCTTTCATTGCTAAAGCACATCCACCAGTCAGTGGGCTTTGATTGCTTCTTGCTCACTGCTCTGAATCCTGCCCTATGGGTATCTGTGTAGTTTGTACAGACGCGGTTCTATGTGTTGTGGTATGAAGTCTCTATGTTTTGAGGATAGTCCAAAGCAGATGGACTATTTTAAGTTCCCCAGAACAGGCACAGAGGTTGATTTCTCTACACCCCCTCCCTGCCTCACCCCTCCACCTGCCCATCACTGGTCTTTTCTTGATAGGCACCCCAATAATGTCAACATGGGCTATAATGCATCAATACCTCTTTGTGTTTATTTTTAGACAGGGTCTACATAGCCAGATGAGCCTCAAACGCCTGACTCTCTTCGTTCAGTGCTGGGATTACAGGCATGGGCCACCACACCCAACTTACCTTGTGCTTCTACATTGCTCGAATAACTATAGAGAAGGTATATTTTCTCTTTCTTTTTCTTCTCCTTTTTCTTTCTTTTTTTTTCCTTTGACCAATTGTGGATTTTAAAAAAAAAAATATAGAAGGACTGGAGAAATGGCTCAGTGGTTAAGACCCTGGGTCTGAATCCCAGCACCCACATGGGGTCTCACAACCATTTGTAAACTCCACTACCAAGGGATCTGACACCCTCTTGTGACTTCTGCAGGCACTGCGTGCGTGTGGTGAACGTTTATACGTAGAGGCAGAAGGGTCACGCAGGTAAAATAAATTTAAATTAAAAAAATGTGTGTGTGTGTGTGTGTGTGTGTGTGTGTGTGTGTGTGAGTGTGGATGCTGCCGAATCAAAAGAGGACTTGGATTCCCTGGAGCCAGGGTTACAGCAGTTGCGATTATACAATGAGGGTGCCAGGAACTGAACCCTGGTCCTTTAGAAGAGAGTTGAGGGCACTTAACTGCTGAGCCATCTCTCCAGCATCACTTAGAGTCTTGTCAATTTGAAGTGGGTCGTTCGTGCTACTGAATTGTGATATGGCGTATGATCTAAATGTACACACCTCTCTGATACAGAGCTTGCTTTCCCTGCCTTTGTCCAGCTGTTTCTCTCTCTCTCTCTCTCTCTCTCTCTCTCTCTCTCTTTCTTTCAAGACAGAGTTTCTCTGGGTAGCCCTGGCTGTCCTGGAACTCACTCTGTAGACCAGGCTGGCTTCGAACTCAGAGTGCCCCAGTTAAAGGTGTGTGCCCCGACTCCTCACTGTTCTTGTTTTAGCTCCTGGACCCCATTCCTTGTCTGTAAAAACTCCTATTATTTTCTCAATTTCTTCTGCTATAATCCTTTTTATCCAAACCTCCGTGGAGGGTCTCTCCTTTCATAGTAGCCTGCTTTGCAACATTCTCTCTGTCTCTTGGAGGAACTCTGTATTTTCTGGGGTCATTATTGTTGCGGGGTTGTCACGTGCTCCTGGATGGCCTGTTTATTTATTTATATTTATTTTTGTTACGAGGCGACTTTTCATGTTTCCCAGGTTACTCTCAAACTGCCGTGTCACCGAGGACGATCTTGAACTCCTAGTCTTCCTGCCTCTGCTCCAGGCACACCTGGTTTACGCAGTGCTGGGGACACATCCAGGGCGATGTGCTTACCAGATAAGCACTTGAGTGAGCTCCATCCCCAGCTGCACTCGTTGGTCCTCCGTTCGAGTTCTATCTTCATCCTCTGCCTTATTGAAAGTCCTGATATGATTCAGGCCTGGGGTGTCCCTCAGAGGCCCACGTATTGAAGGTTTGGTTCCCAGCGTGGTACTTTTGGGAGCGGTGACGGTTTTAGGGGCAGGGACTACTTGGAGATTTTTTAGGTGATTGGGGGTGTGCCTTACAAGAGAGTACTGGAACCTGACATCCTTCCTCTGCTTCTGCTTCCCCTCAGGTCAAGATTAGGCCAAATACCAGCTTTCCACCTCAGGTCAAGGCTAAGTCAAGTTCCATTCTCCACCCACAGTTCTCGGGAGGAGCAGGAACATTCTAGAAAAAGCGCAAAATGATAGTCTCCGGACCCTCTGGTCCCAGATAGTTTGAATGTGTGTCATCTGTTTGCTAGCCACCAAAGGTCAATGTCCTTAGCCAATACGTTTAAACTGTAACCTTGCTGATGTAACCTGTACCCCTAAAAAGTATAAAAACTGCTTGCTATAGCCATTCAGGGACGCCTTCTAGTCACTCGCCACGAGGGGTTGATTGAGGGTCGACTCCGGAAAATAAACCTCTTGGGTTTGCATAGAACTCTGTTCTCACTTTGGGGAGGAGGGAGTCTCCCGGTAGTTAAGACTCCGAGCCTCAGGCCCTGCAATGCAGCCAGTGCCATGGACAGACTTCAAGCTGTGAGCTGTTGCGGACTTGGTTTAATGCTTGTAGTATAGTATTTCGGTTCCCAAATTGCATGAGAATCTTGAGTGTAAGACACCGAGGGTCCCCGCCCCCAGCTGCTTCTGATTGGTGAAAAGTTGCCGGCAGCCAATGGCTGGGCAGGGAGACAGAGGCGGGACTTACGAGTGGTGGTCAAGGGGACTGGAGACCAAGCAGAACCACCATGCTAGGGACATAGATCAGGCCTGAGAAGTACAGGACAGAGAGACAGCCAACGTGTAAGAGTCGGGGATTGTGGCCCAGGAGGGTGCATGCCGGGGTGGCAAGGATGCGATGTAGGTTTTATTAAGTAATTCCGGAATATTGGAGGGGAGAGTGTGCTGTCTGCACAGAGGTTTGGGAATGACCATTGAGCTGCTTAGGGTATATTAAATATAAGACTCTCTGTCTCTCTCTGTCTCTGTCTCTGTCTCTGTCTCTGTCTCTGTCTCTCTCTCTCTCTCTCTCTGTGTGTGTGTGTGTGTGTGTGTGTGTGTGTGTGTGTGTGTGCGCGCGCGCGCGCGCGCGCGCGTGTCTTTCCTTCATTGGAAAATCCACAACATTGGGGCGGTAGAGAGGAACTGGCGCTGCCGCTGCTGGATGAGTAGAGTGTGAGTAGAGTGGATTAACCACCAACTACAGCTACAGTGAGCCAAGTCACCTTTTCTCTTCATAAGTTGATATTCTCTACAGTTCGATACATACAGTGATGGAGAATGAACTGACCTGGGAGTCTCTTGGGTTCAATTTTTTTCTGGATGTCCAGTTTTCACTCCACGAGGGGAGTTTTTAGAGACAAAATGACAAGTCGAAAATCTCTCTTCACCAGATCTGTCATTCCATTGTGTCCCCCGGCAATGACCAGACAGTCTATACTACTTCAAGCCGGATCTAGGAAGTACAGCTCCACAATGGCCTGCTGAACTTGACCTTCAGATGCACCATGTAGTATGTGGGGGATGCTTCCACTAAATGTAAAAGGCACAGCCTGCCTTTTATTTCATGAACTTTAACAGACTGCCTGCCTGCCTTCCTGTCTTCCTCTCTTTCCTCCTCTTTCTCACCCTCCCTTTCTTTGCATCCTTTCTTTTTCCAGAGCAGGGATGGAACCCAGGGCCTTGTGCATGCTAAACAAGTGCTTTCTACCACTAACCCCATCCCCCACCCCTGCCCTGGCAGTTTTCCTCTGAGCCAGCTGGCCCACAAGTGACTCAGGACTCTTCAGACATGAACTAGTGCATCTGGCTTTATGTGGTGGTGTGGAGATTCAAACTCGGGTTCTCAGGTTTATGAGGCAAGTGCTTTACCGTGGGGAAATACTGTTTTAAGAGGGGTTGAGGATTTAGCTCAGGGGTAGAGCGCTTGCCTAGCAAGTGCAAGGCCCTGGGTTCGGTCCCCAGCTCCGAAAAAAAGAAAAACAAACAAACAACAACAACAACAACAAAACTGTTTAAGAGCGCAGGAGGTGGCGGCAAATGCCTTTGCTCCGAGCACTTGAGAGGCAGAGCCAGGGCTGGGGCCAGTTTGAGATCAGCCACAGCAAGAAAGACCCTGTCTCAAAAACAAAAAGTTAAAATAAGTAAATAAGTATCTATACATGAAATAGTATTAATAATCATAAATGAATGACGAGTCCAGGGAAATGTATCAAATCAAATGTTGCCTTTTTCTAGGATGTTTACTTGTTTTGTTTGTTTCTGGACTGCAGGGTACCCTGGGGCTGGAGCCGTTAGGAGCACACACTGCTCCTGCAGAGGCCCTGAATTCCCAGCACCCACGTGGGGCAGTTCACCACTGCTCATAGCAACAGCTCCCCGAGATCGGGTGCCTCTGGTCCCTGAGGGCACCCACACTCATGGGAACAAAGTTACACACAGATACACATACGTGCACACTCATGGGAACATACTTACACTTAGATATACATACATGCACGCACGCACACACATACATACGAACACACAGACACAAAAAGACAGGCTATCCTGAAGCTCAGGCTAGCCTTGAATTTACTATGTAGCTGAGGCTGGCCTTGAACACACACTCAGGCAGTCCTCTCACTTCAGCCACCCAAGTAGCTGAGACAACAGGTGAGTGCCTCTGAATTTTGCTTTTACTTATTTGTTTGTTTATTGGTGTGGGTCTCAGTTACTTTCCCATTGCTGTAAAGAGATACCTTCAGCTTTGAGAAAAACACATTTAATTCGTGGCTCATGGTTTTAGCAAGCCATAACCATCACCATGGGCAGCATGGCCTCCGGCAGTCAGGCATGTCTCTGGTCTGAGAGCTCATGACTTGATCCACACACAGGAGGCAGAGAAAGTGAGACAGTGGGATCTGCATGGACTTTTGAAACCTCAAGGTCCATCCCTACTGACACACTTCCTCCAAGGCCACACAGCCAGTTTCTTCTCCAACAGTCTCACCATCTGGAGACCCAGCCTTCGAAGATATGAGCTGTGGGTCTGTGCACATTCAGGTCACCACAGTGAGGTACGTCATAGCAATAGGACCTTCAGATCTTTACTTATTTATTGTTCAGAAATCACTGTCTGAAGCTTCGGGACCTTGTCAGCACGCCAGGAAGTCTTTGTTGTTCACTGTTCCTCTTTCCAGTGACCTTCTGATTGTTCTCAGCGAGCAGCAGTGCGGCTGACTCTTGACCTGTGTGTGCATAGACTCAGACTATGCTCTTTGACAGCTGCCTTTCCCCTGTAAGGTCATGTTTGCTTTTTATCTGAGGAAGGTTAGCTGGGTGTGGCGATCCACTCACAGCCATGTATACCACAGACTCGGAGGCCTGAGAGCCTCTAGTTCACGGCTGTAGGGTCGGCTACAAGGTGAGATCCTACCTATCAAAAAGAAACCCAGGGCTGGGGATTTAGCTCAGTGGTAGAGCACTTACCTAGGAAGCGCAAGGCAGGCCCTGGGTTCGGTCCCCAGCTCCGAAAAAAAGAACCAAAAAAAAAAAAAAAAAAAAAAAAGAAACCCAGGGCTGGGGATGCAGTTCAGTGACCTAACACACACAAGGCCCTGGGTTTAGTCCCTAGTACCACAACCACTACCAACCAACGAACAACAACCTCACCATTTGAAAAGTGTGCAGTTAGTGGCACTTCGCTCACAGTGCTGGGTAGCCGGTGCCTTTGTCTAGCTTGAAAATGTCCACCAACTTTGCTAGGAAGGATTTTTATAGGAGGCTTCAGGCTTGGACTGGACACTTGCAACAGACCCAACAGGCTCAACTAGTACAGATTTTATCCAGAGTAATTACCTCTTATCGGTTTATAGCTAATAAAGCTGTAAACAAGTAACTAGTTGAGTAATAATCAATTGGATGGGTGGTAGACAGTTCATCTTCTTCTAAGTTCTGTTTTCCCCCTCCCTCTCCCCTCCCCTCCCCTTCCCTGCCTCCCTCATTCTATCCTCCCCCTCCCCTTCCCTTCCCTCACTCTACCCTCCCTCTCCCCTCCCCTTCCTCACTCTACCCTCCCCCTCCCTCACTCTACCCTCCCCTTCCCTTCCCTCACTCTACCCTCCCCCACCCCTCCCCCTTCCTCACTCTACCCTCCCCCTCCCTCACTCTACCCTCCCCTTCCTCTCTCCCTCTCCTTCCCATCCCCTCCCTCCTTCCTTCTTTGCAGTCCTTGGGATGGACCCTCCATTTCAGAGCACATGTTAACGAGCTTTCTCCCACTGAGGCATACCCTCAGGCTTCCATTTTTCCCTCTAAATGCTGCCAGATTGGGCTGCAGGTTACAAAGATCAGAACCTCCTTGGATTCCAGGAACTGCCCAACTCATTTTTCTTTGTTTTGTGCTTTGCTCAGATAAACTCTACTGCCCTTAACTGGTGTAAATACTTTTCCCTTTGGCGCTCCCACAGGAGCCGTCCTACCTGTTGACCAGGGCTCCCCCTCACCCCTGCCCAGCACCTGGCAGCCCAACCCTGCTTTCAGCCTACCCCATTCCTTCTTATGGCCCGCTGGGTTTTTCCTGTCTGATGAAGACTACGTAAGAAGAAACATTTAGGGTTTCAGGGCTCCCAGGGAAGAGAGTGAGACAAGAAAACCCCTGAAATCAAGGAAGACTCAGCCAGGCTGTCCAGCCCAGCAGAAGCCGCTCCTAAAGTCAACTACAGAAGTGTGCCTCCTCTTGCATGCAAGGCTCCTCCTGGCCCCAGGCTGAAGGCTGCCCTGGTGCTATCGATGACCGCAGTGTTTATTTTCTTATCAACCAAGTAAAAGTCAGAGGCCAGGTTGAAAGAGAAAAAGCCCTAGAGCTGGCATTGACATAAAGACCAAAGTAAATGTTAACATCCTGGAAACGGGCAGGAGTTTGAGATGCAGGAAAGGCCACGGAGAATGTGGCCATTTGTTAAACAGCACCTCCCTGAATTTATTTAAGCGATCAATAAAGAACGTGATGTCATCTCAGTTTGGTTTTCGGTCTTGTTTTAGGAGCTCGGGTCTCATATAGGGTCAGAGGGTCTGACTTGCTGTGTGGCAGAAGATGACTTTGGACTCGTGATTCTCTTGATTCCATTTCCCAAGTCCCCGGAAGGTGTTTGCCATCGCATGGGATTTCTCTCAGTGCCTGGGACTGAACCTAGGGCTTTGTGCTGGTTAGTCAAGCATTCGAGGGACAACAGAGGCCAGCTCAGCTCTAGCCCAGGGCTTCTCAGCCTTCCTAATGCTGCAACCCTTTGATACAACTCCTCATGTTGCAGTGATCCTCAGCCGTAAAACTGTGCTTACTGCTATCTCATAACTGTAATTTTGCTACTGTATGAATCACAAGGTAAATATCTTATATTATCTTATATGCAGGGTATCTGATATGCAACACCCAAAGGGGTCGAGACCCACAGGTTGAGACCGCCCTAGCCTCAGCTCTCATCCTATCTAAAAGGGGGAAAGGAAACATAAAAGGCAGAAGGAAAATGCTTGGGTCTGGAAAGATAGTTCAGTTGGTAAAGTGCTGGAACTTGAACTCAGTCCATAGAACTCATGAGCAAATGCCTGGCACTGTGCCAAGAGCCGAGAAAACAACCACTGAGCTCCCCAAGAGGGCTGCACAGACCTTATATGTAACTTGGTTAGCCCTCAGTTTCTCCTGAAACTACCATGGTGCCACTGTGTGTGTGTGTGTGTGTGTGTGTGTGCGCGCGTGTGTGTGTACATGTGCATGTGTGTGTATGTATACATATGTGTGCATGTGAGTACGTGTGCATGTGCATGTGTGATATGTATGTGTATGTTTGTGTCTGTGTGTCTGTGTGTGTGAGTGTATGTGTGTAAGTGCATGTGCATGTGTGTATATGTGTGTGAGAACATCTGTGAGTGTGCGTGTGTGTGTATGTATACATGTGTGTGTATGTGAGTGCGTGTGCGTGGGCATGTGTGGTATGTATGTGTATGTTTGTGTCTATGTGTGTCTGTGTGTGTGAGTGTGAGTATGTGTGTAAGTGCATGTGCATGTGTGTATGTGTGTGTGAGAACGTCTGTGAGTGTGCGTGTGTGTATGTGTGTGTATGTGAGTGTGTATATGTGTGATATATATGTATATATATATGTGTGTGTGTGTATGTGTGTAAGTGCATGTGCATGTGTGTATATGTGTGTGTGTGAGAACGTCTGTGAGTGTGTGTGTATGTGTGTATGTGAGTGTGTATGTGTGTGATATATATATGTATATATGTGTGTGTGTGTCTGTCTGTGTGTCTGTGTGCGTATGTGGTATCTGCTCATATGTGCAGATGCTCCTGCCATGTGTGCATGTATGGAGGGCAAAGGTCAAGCACAGTTGTCTTCTTTTACCATTCTCCATGGTTTATTTTTGAGACAGGGCTTCTCACTGAATCTGGCAGCATTTCTGCTACTGAGTCCCTGACCCCTGTCTGTCTCCTCCTGACCCCTGTCTGTCTCCTCCTGACCCCTGTCTGTCTCCTCCTGACCTCTGTCTGTCTCCTCCTGACCCCTGTCTGTCTCCTCCTGACCCCTGTCTGTCTCCTCCTGACCTCTGTCTGTCTCCTCCTGACCCCTGTCTGTCTCCTCCTGACCCCTGTCTGTCTCCTCCTGACCCCTGTCTGTCTCTGCTCTGCCAGCACCTGGGCTCACAGACATGTGCAGTGCACCCAGCTTTTATTTGGGTGCTAGGAATCCAAACGCAGGTTCTCGGGCTTGCAAAGCAAGCTCTTTACCCACACAACTATCTCCCCGCCCGCGATGACAAGTTTAAAAATATTTGTTTTTTAACAAATTTATGGATATTGTGTTTTCCCGCATGTATGTCCATACCATGTGCATGTAGTACCCGAGGAGGCCAGAAGAGGGCCAGAGTTGAGAGTTACCTTGTGGGTGCTGGGAATAGAACCCGGGTTTTCTGAGTGGACAGTGATCTTAACCACTGAGCCATCTCTTCAGCCTCAAAATGCCAATCTTTAAATTTATATATTTTTTAAAGATTTATTTATTTATTATATATAAGTACACTGTAGCTGTCTTCAGACACACCAGAAGAGGGCATCAGATCTCTTTACAGATGGTTGTGAGCCACCATGTGGTTGCTGGGAATTGAACTCATGACCTCTGGAAGAGCAGTCGGGCGCTCTTAACCGCTGAGCCATCTCTCCAGCCCCTAAATTTATATTTTTATTGCTTTGGGGTGGGTATGGGTAAAACATGTGTGTGGAGGTCAGAGGGCACGTTCTGGGCCTCAGGTCTCTCCTCTTACCATGAGGGTTTTGAGAGTTGAATTAGGGTCGTGAGGCTCGGCAGACGTACGGGCTGAGCCATCTCACCAGCCCACAATGGCATCATATGGTTTCCTGCATCATTTTAGAAATGCCTCTTCAACGTACACGTTTCCCCAGGGCTGGGGAAATGTCAGCATTCAAATGTGAAGACCTGAATCTGAATCTCAGAACCTACATAAAAAGAACGCACTCCCTCAGGACTGTGGCCCCAGTGCGGCTGCGCGGAGGTGGGGCGGGCAGCAGAGATAAGGGCCAGCCTGAGTTGCAGCAGTGAGTTAAAGACCCAGTTTCAGACGATGCGGAGGGGAAAGACCACACCCAAAGTTGTCTTCTGACCATCACACATGGGTGCCTGTACTCACACACTTCGTGCACACACACACTCACACACATACCACACACACACACTCACACACACTCACACAGGAGATTGTTTTAAAGAAGGAAAGATTCTGTTGGTTTTTGTTTTGGCTATTGAAGTGCTTTTTTGTTGTTTTGGTTTGTTTTTGTTTTTGTTGCCATTTAAATTTGACCCTGTGTGTCTCACTCGCTCTGTCCACGACATGCAGGGTTGAAGGTGCTGTCGCCATGCCTCTAATACAGTCTTTAGGACCTAGAAGAAAATTGCTTGGCCTTCTCCTGAACCCGAGTGGAGGGGAGGGCTGATCAAGGGTCTCAAGGGTCCCTCCATGCCTTCCCTCTGTGCTTTTGCCGCTTGGTGTGCGGGAAGCACGTGAGTCCTGGAAAGGTGGGGGAGAGAAAGGGAACTGAGAAAGGGAACTAGAGTGTCTCACTGTCTGCCACCAGAAAGCCAGAACCAGAGCCAGTGGGACAGACAACCTAGACGGCTGAGATGAACTCTAAGGAACTGGCTTAGGCAACTTCTCACGGAGCCAGAGAGTCTGAGGAGAGCAGGGCAGCCCAGCAAGCTAGAGCGGACCCTGGGTGGATGTCAGCGCCGCATCCTCATGCACCTCCCCCTCCCCCTCCCGCGTCCTCTCCGTCCTCCTCCTTCCCCTTTGCCCCATCTTCTTCATCATCTCCTTCCCCCTCCTCATCCTTACCTCAGTTCTGCCCCACAAAAAGGCCTTTCCTGGCCGGCAGAAGCCTGCTCAGATCTCCTGCTCTACCTGAGTCGATTGACTGTAGATGGGGCCACAGCCGTAAGACCTAAACCACGTTAGTGCTCGGTGGACAGTCTTACTCTGTTGGCCAGGTTGGTCCGCAAAGCTTCACAGGAGGAAAAACACTTGGAGGAGGGATGTGAACCGCCTGAGGTTATCTGAATGTGCACTCTACACAACGGAAGTCAGCCTCCTCCATGTTTCTTGCTGTGAGTGCGACTCTGAGGTAGCCACTGAAGTCTTAGTGCAGGTTCCTGATTGTCTTACTCTGTGCCACCATCCTGTGTGGCTCCTCCTGGACTGTTTCTGTGTGTCTGTGCACCCTGTGCATGCAGTACCCGAGAAGACCAGGAGAGGGCGTCAGCTTCTCGGGAACTGGAGTTACAGATGGCGCCATGTGAGTGCTGGAAGTCTAACCAGAATCTGGTCCTCTAGAAGGGCAGCCAGCTCTTAACTGCTGTAGCTCTTTCCAGCCTGGACTGTGAACTCTTTGAGACAAATCCACAAGTCTAGCACAGAGCCTAGCATCCCGTGCAGGAGCTCAGCAAACGTTTAAAGAATTAGAAGATTAAAAAAAAAACCAAATTATTGATATATGTGAATACACTGTCACTCCTTTCAGACACACCAGAAGAGGCATAGGATCCTATCACAGATGGTTGTGAGCCACCATGTGGTTGCTGGGAATTGAACTCAGGACCTCTGGAAGAGCAGTCAGTGCTCTCAACCGCTGAGCCATCTCTCCAGCCCCAGAAGATCTTTTAAGTAGGGGCACAGAACTAGGGATTGGATCTGAGGCCTCATTCCGGCTGGGTGTATGCTCTACTCCTAAGCTGTACCTCAGCCCTCAAAATCACGGATAACTCTCGTGGTGGGTTACTGTTGCTTTGAAACAGGTCTCAGGAAAACCAGGCTGGTATTCAACTCAAGGATAACCTTGAGTAGATAATTCCTGCCTTTACCTCCCAAGTGTTGGGGTAACAGGTGTGTACCATAACACTTGCCTTTTTTTTTACTTTGAGGTAGGGCTACTTTGGCCAAGAGCTCAGAATGTAGCCCAGATGGTCTTGAACTCATAGTGATCCTCCTGCCTCAACCTCCCAGAAAAAAAAAAAAGTGTGTGGGAGGGGAGGGGTGAGAATCAAAAGAAAAGACCTTGTGTGATAGTGTATTCTAGAACTCTATGAGGACTTTGAACTCTACTTGCCAACCCCCGGGAAGTCTCTCTGTTGGTCCCTGACAAGAAAACAGAAGCCGAGGAAAGCAGCTGAGACAGCCTTGGGTCACAGCGTGTAGGGACCACACACTAGTGTTTGAACCCAGCAACTAGACTCCACCCTGTATCTGAAGATCGCTGCTCATGCTCAGCGGCTTCTGTAGCCCAAGAACTCACCCGCTAACCAGCTGGCTCCCTCCACTCCAGAGATGAGCCACACACAGGGCTGTTTGCTGGAAATAACGGAAGTCAGGGTGAGCTCAGTTGGTAGCGTGCTTGCCTAGTATGCAGGAATCACCGGGTCTCATTCCCAACACTGCTTCGACCGGGGTGCTGGTGGGGTCCTGTAATCCCAGCACTGGGGAGGGACAGTTGGAGGACCGGAAGTTTAAGGTCATCCTTGGCTACGTAATGGGTCCAAGGCTAGCCTGGGGTACTTGAGAACATTTTTTTTTTCTCTTTAAGCAACTCTTGATCCTCATGAGCTCTCAGACCTTGAGCCCCTTTTCCTGGGCAGCTCTCTATGGCAGACCATGCCTGAGAGCGAGCGAGCCCTACAGTGGCCTCCATATGCTGTTTGCTCAGCTGGGTGTGGGCTCTGCTGGCTCTGGGCTTTTGTTTACTTCGCAAAGGTCACCTGGGCTCCACCAGACTATATCTGCCACCAAAAGATGGGAACAAAGAAGACGGAAAGGAGCATTCTCTTGCTTGTTTGAGACACCCTCGCTCAGTTTTCGGTGTCTGTTTAATAGGGAGGGAACAGAGGCTGTTTAATAAGCAACAGTAGGCCATGATACCTGTCTGCTGGGCATGTGTGGGGTCCGGTCGGCTCCATCCCTAGAACCAAAAGCACAGGTCATTGGAGAAGTGTTGCCACCAAAGAGCAGGCTCTACTCCCTTCCGTGCCTGTGTAACCTGCAGGACTCTGCACAAAAGCTACAGTTGCCTGGAATCAGGTTTGAATCCCAGGGGTGACTGTGTTTGACCTCTCAGAACCTCATCTCTCTCCTTTGACAGGCATAGCCCAGGCTGGCAAAACCACCTCAGGGACAGGACATTTGCCTATACCGTGAATAGCTTTGGGCTTGCAGGACTAACAGGAAAGGAGAATGGCAAATGTTCACAGGGCTTGGCTTGTGTCCATATTTCTTGGCCATTGTTCCTCCTGGTGACTTATTTCGCACAGCCTCCTGCATGTCTCTGTGTAAATAAAGACACTTTAGAGGAGAGCCAGCAGAAATGAGGCTTCGTGTTCTTTGTTCCTCTTCTTCCTGGAAAAGGCTTCCAAGAACTTCTAGCCATGGGAAGTGAGCAAACAAGGGTGATATTAATCTGTAAAAAAAACAAACCAGGTTTTCCCTTTCTCCAGCAGCTGGGCACAAGTCCACTCCCTGGTAACTCTACCCCCAATCAATGTACAACCAGAGCTTCCTGTTCCGACCTGTAAACAAGACCCCTGTAAACAAGCCAGGTTTCCAGGCCTCTGGGATTTCCTCAGCTGCTCACTCTCCCAGGAGAACCAGTGACAGCTGCCAAGCCTCCCGCCGAGTCCAGGAAGCAAGGTGTACACTTCAAGGTCTGCCAGCCGCTTCTTTTTGCGTTTCTAAGTCAAGTGTCTCGAACATTTGAAGACACCTGCACCATTGCCAAGCCAAAGGAGGGTTGAAAAGAAAACAGGAGACTAAAGGTCAGCAGTCTCATTGCGCAAAGTGGGGAAGCCAAAGAGGAGGGTGAGGGCTGACATCTCTGAGTCTGGGGAGCACTGGGGCCTTGCCCAAGCCCAAAGGCCAGAGGCCCTGTCCACTGCTTTGGAGAGACACTCAGGGGAGGGAGGTGGGAAGGTGAGGAACTGGAGGCCAAAGGAAGAGGTGGCGAAGGCTCGCTCTCATTCTTTACTTATTCATTTATCTAATCATTTATTGAGATAAGATCCAGGCTAACCTCAAACTATGTAGTGGCAGCTGCCATCCAACCGCTGATCCAGCTGACTCCATCTTCCAGGTGCTCACTAGAGGCACGGGCCTACCCTGGGCTACTCACCCGCTTCAAACAGTTGCTGCGAAATAGGAAGGCTGGACCACAGAGCCACACTTTCCTTGTAATCCTAGAGCTGAAGTGCTGAGGCAGGAGGCTTATGAGGTCTGGGTGGCCTGAGACTGCTCAGTGACTTCGTGTCCATCTTGGGCTGCAGAGCAAGACCCTCCCTACTCCTGTCTCTTTCTCTGTATTCTGACCTGTCTACCGCTGACTGGAATCTCGGGGAGTCTGTGAGCGATATTAGGAAGAGGTTCGTATACAAGAATTAAAATAGACAGAGAAGGGATCTTCTTGTGTCCTCTTGGGGACAGTAGCAGGTGTTACGGTTTGCACCTGCCACTCTGTCAGTTTCAAGTCACTTTTAGCACCAGATGAACATTACTTCCTTCTTGAGAATTGCCCCGGGTGCCAGGTGGCATCCTTAGCCAGGAGAAGCAGAGCTGGAGGAAACACCCAGCCAAGCCCTATGCAAACCCCTACCCATCCTTCAAAGCCCAATCCAACATGCCCTTTAGGAAGCCTTCCTTGAGGGCTTGGGGATCAGACCTTGTTCCTAGGCTTTACTAGGGACCTTTCACAACTGTGTTGCAAGGGAACTGGGCACAGTGTTCACACAGTTGTGAAGTTGTGATCCCAGTTACTCTGGAGGCTGAGGCAGGAGGATCATAAGTTCACAGAGTGAATCCTAGGCCAGCCTAGACAGACTAGCTGAGATAATACTTTTCTGGAGAAGTATATGTTGGTGGTATGTAGTGTGTGCGTGTGTGTGTGTGTGTGTGTGTGTGTGTGTTGGTGGTGTGTATATTTATGTGTGTTGGTGTGTGTGTGTGTTGGTATGTGTGTGTTGGTATTGTGAGTATGTGTGTGCTGGTAGTAAGGGGCTGTGTGTGTTGGTGTTGTGAGTGTGTGTGTGTGTTGGTGTTGAGTGTGTGTGTGTGTATGTGTGTGTGTGTTGGTAGTGTTGGATGGGGATGGGGCTGTGTGTATATTGGTATGTGTGTATGTTGGTGTTGTGTGTGTGTAGGGGTGGGGAGCATGTATGTATCTCAGTGGTAGAGCATTTGCCTAGCATGCATGAGGCCTTGGGATAAATCTTCAGGACAGAAAAAAAACAAAAAAACAAAACAAAACCAAAAAACCAAACCGAACCAGGTGCGGTTGCAGCTGCTTCCTCTGTTGGAGGGAAGAGGTCGCAGCCCACCGTCACTGCTGAGGGATGTGACCACTACACAGGCAGCAGGGAGGACTCTGAATGAGAGAGGGGGCTCCTGGGGAATTCTCATCGATGTCTTCTCTAGCTGTCTGGCCCATTTCTGTACAGAGTAGCCCTGGGCTCCAGGTCTAAGGTCTGATTTGGGTCATTCCAAACCCCTGCCGGTCAGTGTGAGCCTGTGCTGAGGAAGCTACGACCTCCTGTGAGCGGGCTGCAGCTGTGGTCGCCCTCCATTTACTGTTCACAAGCATCTCTAACTCTAGTTTCAGGCAAATCTGACACGTTTTCTACCCTCAGGCCCCTGCATACCCTTGGTGCACATGCATACAGGCAGGCGCACACACATGTATAATAAATACTGTTAAAAAAAATTAAAGGGTCAGGGTCAGGAGTTGGGGTATCCCATCTGCTGGTGCTATTAAAGAGGCGGGAGGATCAGAAACTCGAGGTTTTCTCCAGTACGCAGTACCTCCAAGGCCAGCCAGGGTTAAGGAGACCATCTCAAAAGGCAGGGGGAAGAAGATGGCTTAGTCAATAAAATGTTTGCCATACCCATGAAAAAAGCTGGGTGCGATGGCACAAACTTGTTATCCCAGCCTGGGGAGGCAGAGATTGGTGAACCCCAGGGCTCTCTGGTCAGTCAGTCTGGTCCAGTTGTCAAGCTCCAGGTCCCAGTGAGAGACCTTATCTCAAAAAGCAGGGCAGGAGTGTGCTGGAGAGATGGCTCAGTGGTTAGAACACTAGCAGCCGCTCTTTCAGAGGACCCGGGTTGATTCCCAGCGCCTTCATGGCAGCTCACAACTGTCTGTATTTCTGGGTACTGCATGTCCACGATACCCAGATATACAACATGTAGGCAAAACATGAATACACATACAAATAAATGAATACAAATGAACATGGCTATGGAATGTTCCCTCAGCCTTCTGGGAAGTGCTATACTTCTTGGCTGCTATCTCCAGGATAGCTGTCTGGAGGAGCAGAGACATAGCTGAAGAGTGGAATGGTCTGCCTTATGAGCACCAGGCCCCAAATCCATCTTTGGCCTATGGCCAAGGACTGGAAATAAAGAGGAAACCAAATATTGAAAGAGGGAGGCAAGGCTGGGACGTTGGGAGACGGAGGAGAGGAGAGGAGTGGTGGTAGGTGTTGTTGTTGGTGGTGGTGATGGTGGTGGTGGTAGTGATGGTGGTGATGGTGGTGGTGGTGGTGGTGTGTATGCCTCTTGGTAATAGCAGTAATTATTATTATTTCATGCTTTCTCTGACACACTCTGGGCTCAAGCATTCTCTTATGCAATCTCATTTTACAGACAAGGAAACAGACTCTGAGAGATTAAGCAACTCGTCCAAGCTTACTCAACCAGTAGATGTGGGAGGCCTGACAACCCACCCTGTGTTTCTATTTCACAAGCTAACGCCCCAGCCACCGGGGCAACTGTTCCTGGGAATGGAGGGTGAGTGGTTTCTCTCCCAGTGCCCTCTGAAGTAAATGCCATTTTCCCTCTTCCTGAAGCTTTCCTTTCTTCTCCTATGTCCTACTCACCAAACCAGAGTTTGTTATTGTTGTTGCCGCTGTTTTCAAAGTTTACAGTGTCCCTAAAACATTCCCAGGAAGTCTGGACTCTTGACCCTGATATCACCCAAACCTACAGTGACTTTGTCTTTGAAGATGAACTTGATGACTCAAGTTTAGCTGTTCACATAAATATTGTTTTTTGGAACCAATCTCAAGCCCCCTGCCGGGTGAATATACTACCTAGTAGGGAGGCCATCAGAGCCAACTCTGAAACTAGAAACCACTGGTGGCTCATCCCTGTGCGTGGAGATGGTGGTAGGTCAGGCTGGATAGCAGAGGGGGAGCCTGGTCAACAGACAAATCAGGGCCCTGGAACAAAAAGAGTTCATTGAGGACAGCTGCTCAAATCTACCTCAAGTCTAGCTCAGTGAGTAACAGCGTCCCATTGGCTTCTTAGTTTAGGACAAGTGGATCAAAATTATGTAAGCTGATAACGGGGAAATGGAGGCTGGATAAGAAGGGCTGCTAACACAAGAGTCTAACACTCCGAGACCCAAAACGTCTCAAAACGTAAACACCTGCCAGGGGTGACAGGCAGCACATACCTTCAATTCTAGCCCTTGGGTGGCAGAGGCAGGAGGATCTCTGTGAGTTTGAGGCTAGTCTGTCTGCATAGTGAGTTTTAGGACAGCCAGAGCTACACGGTAAGACCTTGTCACAAGTAAAATAAGATAAGATAAGATAAGATAACAATATGTAAAAAGTTATTATTCTGCCAAGCAGTGGTGGTGCATGCCTTTAATCCCAGCATTCAGGCAGAGGCAGGTGGATCTCAATTCGAGGCCAGCCTAGTCAAACAGGGCGAGTTCCAGGACAGCCAGGGCTACACAAGAGAAATCCAGACTCAAAACAAACAAACAAACAAACAAACAAACAAACTTCTATTTCTTTTTTATATTGTGTTTGAGTCTACTCCCAATTCTCGCCCTTCCAATCCCTCCCCCGTCCCACTTTGATGGTTTGGATGAGAGTGGTCCCCATAGGTTCATATATTTGAATGCTTGGTCCCCAGTGGTGGAATTGTTTAGGAAGGATGAGAAGGTGTAGATTGGTTGGAGGTAGGGTGTCCCTAGGGTAAGGCTTTGATGTTTTAAAAGCCTTGTGAGATTCTGAGTCTCTCTCTCTGCCTCATGGTTGTGGATCAAGATGTGAGCTCTCAGCTACTGCTCCAGAGTCATGCCTACGGGTCTGCTGCCAAGTTCCCCCGCCATGATGGTCATGCTCGACAACCCTTTGAAACTGTAAGCAAGCCCCTTGTGAGCTCTTCGCACGTAAGGATTGCCCTGGTCGTGGTGTTTTGTCATGGCAATAGGAAAGTAACTGAGACACCCACCACCACAATTCCCTCCAATTTCATGTGTTCTTTTTCCTTTAATACCACTGAGTGTACTTAGTGCTGCCAGTAAGGGCTGCCAGTACAGGGCCATCTACGGAAGTATGGGTAGCCACTCAGGGGTTGCAGCCCCGAGAAAATGGTCTCCCCCTTTCCGAGTAGGTCCTCAGACAGGGGTGGGACCTCACTGTTGTAAAAATATAAAAAATAAAAAGGTATCTTTTATCCCCACTAGGTCTATACCTCAGTGCCCCAAGATATCTGCTGGATATCTTGGTCTCAGGCAGCAAAGCCTCTCACCCACTTTGCTCCATCCCATATCACACTGCCGAAGGCCTCTCTCTGAGCCGTCAGCAATCTCTCTGCCTAGCTAGTTCCCAAGGCAGGTTTCCATGTCAGAAACACACATCCCAACTCCATGGCGGCCCAGACCAGCCGCCCCACACTCCCTTACACCTAAATCTGCACATGAAAGAACACACAACACAATAACCCTTCACCCAACTGATAAGATATAATTGCCCACCTAAACTTACAAAGCCCAGTACCATCCACCCCTTGAGAACATTAATAACATCCTATAAATACACAGAGTGAAATCTTAACGTCACCTTCCATGTTTCTCCACCATGACTACCCTCTCTGTCCCTCCTGTCTCTTATCCTTTCCAATCCTGTCTCCTCCTCTTCCTTCAAACTTTTCTCCCGCCCATCCTTCCTTCTTGTCCAATGACAGTCCTCCTTCTATCCTGTACCTGCCCTCACCTGTATTTTACAAATTCAATGGGGAGAAGGTTCTGGCGAAGTCACTTGAGTCCTGAGCATGAGACTAGGCAGCCCTCCTTGGGGCAGTGGAATTAGCATCAAAATACAGATAATTCCAGGGCAAACCACAACATCTCCTGTCCACTTTACCTCCGTGCTGGGATTTTGTCTGCCTTGACTGTGCGCTCGGTTGCAGTGGCTGCGAGTTCTGTGTGATTGCCCCGTTCTATCCCTGTGGTCATCCACAGCCTCTTGCTCCTACAGTCTTTCCGTCCCTTCTTCCAAGATGATCCCTGAGCCTTGGGATATGACAGACATAAACATCCCATTTAGGGATGGACACTTGGGACATGAACAGGTGTGGGTCTTTGTGCTAATCCACGCGCATTACAAAAGGAGCGCCTCTGTCGAAGGCTGAGCTATGCACGAAACGACGGTATAAGTCTTTTGGAACCAATTTACTACTATGTCACCTTAGCAGAATAATAGAGGTAGGTTCTCCCAGGGCCTATGACCTCTCTAGCCACAGAGTCTTAACCAATATCAGCACCAGGCATGGCTTCCTTTTTGGGGAGTAGAACTTATATTCAATCAGAACGTGGTTGGGACTCTCATAACGTTTCATCGGTGGGTATCGCTTGCCGGGCTGGTCAGTACTGCAGTTTGCAGTGTTTTCGGCTGCATACGATTCGTGATATCTTCTCCAGTAGCACTCGCAGCACCTTCCCGTGCTGGGAAAACGAGCCGGGAGGGTGGAACTGATCTGGATCAGTACCAACTTGATTTCTCCAGAGACGGGTTTTCTCTGGAGTTCTGAGACTCATCTACCCCTGCCTCCCAAGTGCGGGCAAGGTGCTGCCATGACTGGATTTACTGACATCTTGTGTGTGTGTGTATTTGTCTACATATATATGTGTGTGTGTGTATTGTGTATATACTGTGTGTGTGTGCATGTGTTTGTATGTATGTGTATTTATGTGTGTATTGTGTATATGTCTGTGTGTTTGTGTGTGTATGTGTGTCTGTGGGTGTATATATGTGTATGTATATGACTGTATGTGTATATGTGTGTTTGTATGTGTGTCTGTGTGTATATGTCTGTGTGTTTGTGTGTGTATATGTGTCTGTGGGTGTATGTATGTGTATGTATATGACTGTATGAGTATATGTGTGTGTTTGTATGTGTGTCTGTGTGCATATGTCTGTGTGTATATGTGTGTCTGTGAGTGAATGTGTATGTATGTGTCTGTATGTGTATATGTGTGTGTTTGTATCTGTGTCTGTGTGTCTATGTGTGTGTATGTATGTGTATGTGTGTCTGTGAATGCCTGTCTGTGAATGCCTGTGTATATGTATGCATGTGTCTGTCTATGTGTACATGTGTGTTTGTGTGTGTGTCTGTATGTGTCTGGGTGTATGCATGTGTGTGTGTGTGTGTGTGTGTGTGTGTGTGTGTGTGTGTGTGTCGTCTCTGTACGCACACACCATGTAGAACCCGTAGGATAACTAACCTGCTGAGGTTGGTCTGTGGGGTTTGGTTATGGAACTCAAATCATAAGGCTTGACAGAGTTGCTGCTCACGGAGCCACCTTCCCGGCTCATGCCTCTGCTGTTAGCCTGCATTTCTCCATCCTAGCTCTCACAGCTCTGTGTGCGTGCGTGCATGCGTGTGTGTGTGTGTGTGTGTGTGTGTGTGTGTGTGTGTGTGTGTGATGGGGTGGGTATGGGGTGGGAGGGTTGGTCAAATAAAAGAATTAAAAATTAAATTAGATTTATTCATTTCATCTGTATCTTTTCTACAAGTAGGTATGTGCTTCGTCCCCTCAAAGGTCAGAAGAGGATTAGATCCCTCGATTCTGAATTACAGGTGGGATGGTCGTGAGCCACCACTGGATGTGGGAATCCAACCTGGGTTTTCTGCAAGAGCAACACGTGCTCTCCACAACCACGCTGCCTCTCTAGACGTTTTTTGGGTAAAATTTAAATGATATCAAAATGAAAGATTTAAGAAATGTCAGTGCCAATGGAGTGATTTCATTTCTTCTCACTGATGAATGCGGTCCATGATGGTTAAAACTCTTTCAAGCAAGATAAAGCCGGTTTCCCTTGATGCCTTTGAACTCCAGACTTAGAGACAATGGATGGAGAAAATAAAATCTGGAGTCAGGTGGCAGCGGTGCACACCTTTGATCACAGCACTCCAGAGGAAGAGGCAAGGGACTCTATCTCTGAGTCCGAGGACAGTCCGGTCTGAGATCGAGTTCCAGGACAGCCAGGGCTACACAGAAAAATCCTGCCTCGAATAACGAAAAAACAAAACTAAAAACACATCAAAACCAAACAAACCGGGGTTATTCTGTGCTGTCGGTGGCTGGGAGTGGATACCTTTTGTCCAGCCAAATGAATCTTCCCCTCTGATCGTACCCTTCCGGGCCTTGTGTAATGAACTGGGCAAACCGACTGCAGCACTCTGCAAACCCCAACCTCCGAAAGGAGGGTTGAACTTCTTGGAACCCTCAAAAAATACCAGTGAACTTCAGGAAGTAACGCACGCAACTCTTTTCCAGAAAGAGGTCAATGGTCACAGAATCGAAGGAAACACCACGATGACCCTGGGACTTCCTGCCCACACACTCGGCATCATCTCAAAGTTCAAAGGGTTCACGAACTGACATCCGGCTGACAGACAGGGAATGCGGCTCAGTGGTAGAGGGCTTCCCTACCCTGGGAGAGGCCCTGGCTTTTATCTCCAACCCTGCAAAGAAAAGATTAATCAAATGAAATGGAAATAAAGCGGGCTTTATGAAGAAACCCGCTTTCCCTGGGGTCTGGTTTCCTCCCCACCCCTCCTCCCCGCTCATGACTGAGAGTCAGACTTGAATGCAACTGGTCAAACCAAGATTGCCTGCAGAGATAACCAAGTTTTCCTAAAGCCTTCAAACAAGAATGCTGTAAACAAACAAATGTGCAAACGTGCTTACTCGAGATCAGAATGTCTCTTACCCATCAACATTCCCTTTTAAACGGCAATTAAACAGTTTCACCTCATAAACCAGTTTTTCTATTATTTCGTTAAAAAAAATAAAACAAAACAAAAACAAAAAAACCAAAAAGCCCTTGGGCTATCAAGATGGTTCAGTGACTACAAGTGCTTGTCACCAAGCCTCATGACCTGAGTTCAGTTTCCTGGACCTACATGGCCGGAGAGAAGTGATCCTCAGACTGTCCTTGTGACTGACTACACTCACAATTGGCACATGTATGAAAACATGCTCTCCAGTGCACACACAACTAACTAAGCAAACAAATGAGATGCATTTTTAGAAGAAGAATATTCTCGAAGACAAGATAAACCCCAAACTAATACATCTTACTAATTTTTTAATCTTTATTTTCTGAGACAGGGTTTCACTCTGTGGCCCTAGTTGTCCTGAACTCATTCTGCAAACCAGGCTGGCTTTAAACTCAGAGATCTGCCTGTCTCCGCCTCCAGAGTGCCACCACTGCCTGACTTTACTTATCTTTTAAACCCTACTTAATTCAAGCTTTTCTTAGTATTTCAACCTTGTAAATCACACTGTTTGAAGAACATAGCTTAGAAAACTACAGTGTTGTATATGTAGCCACTATAAACAACTAAGCTTGTCTCTCTACTGTACCTAGCTGGCACTTTTTGCAAGATTAACATTCAATTTTTTTTTTTTTTTGGTTCTTTTTTTCGGAGCTGGGGACCGAACCCAGGGCCTTGCGCTTCCTAGGCAAGCGCTCTACCACTGAGCTAAATCCCCAACCCCAACATTCAATTTTTATTTCACAAGAGAAACGGATTTTATATAAGAATCTGTTCTTTACCCTTTCTGGAATCATTTAAGAAAGCTTGGGTATTTTCTCCTTTCTCCCTTTCTCCCCTGAGGGGTCTTGCTATGTAATTTAGGCTAGCCTCAAACTTGAGGAAATCCTCCTGCTTCAGACTCTTAAGTGCTAGGATTGCATCTACCCATCTTGCATTTAAGGGTTGCAATTGGGGAACCGGTGAGATGAGTCCACACCAGATCCGGATTTGATTCTCGGGACCCTCTATCTGAAATGGAGAGTTGACGACCACAAGTTCTCTCCCAGGCTGGGCCTTGAACTTAAGCTTTCTGCCTCAGCTTCCTAAGGGCTGGGCTCAGTGGTACGCACCTCCAAGCCAGCCTTTTTCGTTGTAATTGGTGTGTTCGGGTTAGTCCTCAGTGTGGTGGGTTTCTTGTTTGCTTGTTTTTGTTTATTTGTTTGTTTGCTTGTTGCTGAAACTGTGGCATTACCACAAACAAACTGCACATGGAAATCGTGGTATCCGCCATGCTGAATTCTATGCCCGTTCTTCAGAACGATTTCTACACTTGGTTGGCTGATTTTCAGGCAGATGTAGGCATCCCCTACCTTCTGAGTTCGTGTAGTCTGCTGTGGGGGTGCAGACAGGCCAGCCAGAGCGATGAAACCAGGGACACTTGGCTTGAGTTCAGAGCAGTCTTAGCAAGGGGATGTGTTGGCATTGTCTGAAGCCACCCAGCGATGTCTGAGGACAACTTTGGTTCTCACATCCTGGGGGTGGAGGGCACACTTTTGGGAATTTTGTAGGTAGAGACCCCAGACACGCTTCTAAATGCCCTGTGAGGCACAGGATAGCCTCCCCGACACCACCGCAAAGAATTGTCTCGCTCCAAAAGTCAGTGATTGATTCTGAGGTAGAAAAACTGACTTAATAGAAAGAGGAAATGGGGGGCTGGGGATTTAGCTCAGTGGTAGAGCGCTTACCTAGGAAGCGCAAGGCCCTGGGTTCGGTCCCCAGCTCCGAAAAAAAGAACCAAAAAAAAAAAAAAAAAAAAAAAAAGAAAGAGGAAATGGGATTTGTGAGCAAAATAAAAGGGAAGGAGGGGCTGGAAAGACGGCTCAAGCTGCCAAAATGGTCGCCACAGAAGCATGAGGACGGAGCCCTGCTCATCTCTCCGCCCTCATATGACAAAGAGAGGCACACTGGCACACATCTGCATCCACTGGGAGGAGGAGGATCCTGGGTTTGCTGGTGAGCCACCGTGACTCAGTGAGACCCTGAGTCCAAAATAGGGTAGAAAATGATAGACAAGACCAGACACCAGTCTCTGGCCTTTGAACATACACTACCCTTGAGTGCATACGCAGGTGAAACCACACACACACACACACACACACACACACACACACACACACACACACACACTGGAGAGGTTCTTGGAACGAGACAGGGCTGCAGTGGAGACAAGGATAAACAAGAAAAGTCATCAATCAATAGTCCTAAACTGATTATCATTTCTCTCTCTTCCCACCCACGAGAGTTACTCCTGCTAAGTGATTCACCTCACGTCCTGCTGTCTCAGGACTACCTACTTCCTGGTGCCCTCCTCAGGCGTAGCTCTTCCCAGGGCTGACATCCCATCCATGAGAACAACAAAGACTCAGTGTTCAGAGAGGCCATCACCGGCAGTGGGAAAAGCAAGGACCATAGTTTATGACATGTCAGGAGAACCCGGTTGCCCTGGTATTTGCGGTTCTTACAGAACTTCGAGACTGTGAGTGCTCAGTCCTGGGTAGGTGGCCACGCTATGAAGCCATGAGGTACCTAAGCTCTTTTTCACATCTTTAGCATGTGTGAGCTCTCTTTCCTCATACTTGCAAAATGGCTGCTGAGACCCTCTCAGCTTTTGGAACTAGGTCAGCATTCCAGGCAGGATGAAGGGAAAGGAAGTAAAGTCGATAGGCAAGAGGTAAAAGGCTTCCAGCGAAGTCCTCGCCTCTGAATACACTTCCTGGAATCCTCAACGCCTGGGAACTTCCACTGACACATTGGTTCGAACTGTACCACACAGCTATCTTTAGTTTCAGGAGAGTCTGGAAGCTGTGTGTTTTCTAGTAGGCTCCTTGAACAAAACAGACAGGAAAACAGAGTAGACAGATACTCCACAAGCTACTGAGTGAGCATTCCGGGCATTTCTGTGTCCACGATGAGACAGCCTGAGGCTGAGTTCTGCCTTCATGAGAATGGTGGAACACACCAGTCTTCCAGGGTGATTGAACCACAGTTCTGTCGTTTGAAGCACATTGCAGGCCAGACGTGGTGGAGGATGCTTGAGATCCCAGCTTTGGGAGGAGAAGGCAAAAGGGTTATGAATTTGAGGCCAGGTTATGAATGGATGGCAGGAAGGAAAGAGGAAGGGGAGAGGAAGATTTTTTAGGAAATCTGGGAATTCGATTGCTGTTCAAAGGGCCAGAATGGACCTTGGCAGTTGAGTGTGTGCTTTGAAAGGACTCTGGGCAGCCCGAGCCTGGTGAACATGGCTCCCTCTGCCTCGATAAAAACCACTCGATTACATTCCTAAAGCTGGCCGCCGAGCTCTGGTCCCTTATTTAGACACTTCCTTCTCCTGAGGCTGATCACCCGGTTCCAACTATCAAAGTATTGAAGTCCGGCAATCGAAAGCCCCCTTTGATTCACCTAATTCACACACCCAATCAAAATACAGCACCGCATCCTAGCCCATTCTAACCCAGATCTCCTGCATCCTATCCAGTTCTAACCCAGACTCCCCTTTCTCTTAGAAATGACACCTGCAAGGCCCTTTGCTGCTGTTTTTCTCCCTGAGTCAGAAAGCAGACACTTTATTTTTTTCTTCCCTACTTCATAGAGGAAAACAGATGTCTGGGTGGGGTTTGTGTCTAATCCGGTGTCCAAAGGGAACCCCCCCACTATGTGGAGGTCTCCTTCAAGTTTAGCATGTACACGGTGTCTGAGCAGGATGATGATGATGATGATGATGATGACGACGACGACGATGACAGTGACGGTGGTTGGTGGTGGTGGTGGTGGTGGTGGTGATGATGAAATCATTGGTACAGTAGACAACAAAATTATCGGTACTATAATAAATCTTTCTGACTCTACCCCCCAATTGCTACGACTGTAGGCCTGAGACACCACATCCAGATTATTCACATTGATTGATTGATTGGTTTCATGTGTTTGAGTGTTTTGCTCTCTTGGATGTCTGTGCACCACTGGTGTGCAGGGCAGAAGACGGCATCAGACACCTCTGGGAGTGAAGTTACAAACAGTTGGGTGTGTCATGTAGGTGCTGGGAATCGAACCCAGGTCTTCTAGAAGAGCAGCCGGTGCTCTTAACCATTGACCCATAGCTTCAGCTGTTACGTTTATTTTTAAATATTTATATGTTTGAATTTGTTTACTAGTTTATTTCATGTCTTCTAATTATTCATTTCTTGCGTTTTTCTTTTAAATTTTTAAAAATTCTGGGGGCTGGAGAGATGGCTCAGCGGTTAAGAGCACTGACTGCTCTTCCAGAGGTCCTGAGTTCAATTCCCAGCAACCACATGGTGGCTCACAACCATCTGTACAGAGATCCGATGCCCTCTTCTGGTGTGTCTGAAGACAGCTACAGTGTACTTATATATAATAAATGAATAAATCTTAAAAAAAAAAATTCTGTGTGTGCGCGCACACACACGATGCATTGGGTGCCGGGATGGAGCCCTAGGCTTTGTATTAAGCAAACTCTCTCCTGACCTGTCTTCCCTTTTGCCTCTATTTTGTGTAACAGTTTTTGTTGTTCCCTGCCTTCCAGTGCCTCCGTCCTTGTAAGCAAGGCCCAACTCCTCCTCTAGGTCCGGGTGTGCACTTTCTTATGGAATCTAGTGGCATTATGTCTGTCACTTTATCGGGAACTCGGGACTTGGATATCTGCTCACCTCCAAGCTGAGGCTGGCCACCTGACTTGCCTGCAGTTATGCAGCCTGTTAGGTCGGTTTAGCCAGGATCTCCTTCACCTTTGAAGTTTCCTCTTAGTAACTTTCCATCCACCCCGCTTCTCTCCTGCTCTTGCGCTGAAAAACCCTTCTTGGCCGTGCTGCGTCTGGCGTCGAAGCCAACCTGTGTCCCAGCTTCAGAACCCGTTGTTCCACTCTCCCTCTATAGGGGATCAAGTCTGACAAGATGTCTTTAACAAACAACTCAGGGCGTGCTTTCTTCGACACCCCTATAGATTTATAATTTGGTCACAAAAATGTCTTGTCATAAATGTAAATATTTACAAGGACGTTGTTTCGTTTTTTAAATTAAAAATAAATCGGCGGTGCTAGGGTCCACGCCACATGATTGAACATGCTGAACACTTTTACCACAGAGGTACAGTATCAGGCCCAACGGAGTAGGTCTTTTCCTACTTTTTGACCTCTACTACTTTTTCTACTTTTTCCTCATCTTGACCTCTGTCCTCCACCTCTTCCTCCTCTTTTTCGTTCTCCCTCTCTCTTTTGTTTTGAGAGATAGTCTTATGTAGACTAGGCTAGCCTCAAACTCACTTTGTAGCTGAGGATAACCTTCAACCCTTGATCGCCCGCTTCCACTTTCTGAATGCTAGGGTTCACAGCCCGGAAGACCAGGGGCAGTTTCCGCGGGACTGAGAAGCGAGCCCAAGAAGGCAGCCCTCTACCAGCTGAACTCCTAGTTCCGCTTCTCTCCCTCTCTCCCCCTTCTGGGTAGCTGGATCTCGAACTCAGGGCCTCAAAGTATTCTGTAAGTTTTAACCCCAGGTTCATTATATAACACCCCCGTGTGTGATTTCACTTATCCTTACAGCAGCTCACTTTCCTTCACTCCACTCCATGGTGAAGTGCATCCTTTGAGGAATCCCGCCGAGAACGCCGCGCGGGGTCACATATGAGCCATTGTAAAAACTCTCTGGAGCAGTCACGCCCAGGTCTTTCCTAATAAACTCACTGACTTCCGCCTTGCTCCAGCTCGCCCTGAAATTCTTTCCCACAGCATCACTAAGGGTTTCCCTTCGGGCAGGTCCGGGAGCAGGGGCGGGGGGGTTCCCCAAGCTGGTAGAGGCTGTGTTGAGCTGGGTCTGCCTGCTACTGATGGCAAAATTGTAAAAAAAACAAAACAAAACAAACAAACAAAAAACAAAAAACAGAAAAACAAAAATGTTAGAACCTATAACCTTGTAAACCAGAGACTCCATCCAGAGGCTACGAAACACTAAACACTAGCCCAGGCTGGTCTTAAACTCACAGAGATCTGCCTCTCTCTCTCTCTCTCTCTCTCTCTCTCTCTCTCTCTCTCTCTCTCTCTCTCTCATGTGCTGGGTGGGACTAAAACCTTACACCGCTCAGCATCCATTCCAATTTTAATGACTAAAATTTGTAATAAAAAATTAAAAACAAATAAAACTTTTTATGACTCTTTTAAACCTGCTCAACGAATGAGGGAGCATAGACAGTAAGTAAGCCCTCATCACCACAGATGCTGCGATGATGTCCTGCCGCTCAGAGGGTCGAGGGCTTGCCCAGTCTGATTGTGGTGGTACCCGGAATCCAACCACTGCGGGTGGGAGTGAGTGGGGGCGGGGCAGAGACAGGCCCCATACCCCAGGGGCCGGCCAGCCTAGAGGAAAAGGTGAACTGCAGGTTCAGTGAGGGACCCTGGTCAAAAAAATACGGTGGAAAGTGACAGAGGAAGACACCTGGCATCAGCCTCTGGCCTCTGTACACACTAATGGCCGTGTGTACCCTACCCCCACACTAATGGTCATGTGCACCCCCAGCCCCACACTAATGGTTATGTGCACCCCGGCCCCACACTCGGATGAACAGCTGCCCATACTGTCACCCACACACATACATACCTGTGTGTGAGGGTTTACACATTCTGAGGCTGAAGATTGAACTCTCGCTTGATAATAGATTACATACATGTACAAACAGGAGTATTATTTATTTAGCAAGTAAGGACATTAAGGTTAAGGGGGGCTTGTCCTTCCCTCCCCCTCCCTCCGGTCTTCCTTCCTCCCTCCCTCCCAGGATGTAAACACCGCCCCCGCCCCCACCCAGCCGCACTACCCAGGCTGTCTCTGTCCTCATTCTCCTGCCTTGGCCTCCCAATCGCTGTGATAACTGGGACAAGGCACCGATCTTGAAGGCCATGTTCTCACTGTTAGAGAACTAAGTTAAGAACGTAAGAGTGGGGGAGCTGGGGAGACGGCTCAGCGGTTAAGAGCTCAACACTGCTTCTGTAGAGTTTGGTCCCCAGCACCCAGGCCAGGCAGCTCATGACTGCCTGAAACTCCAGCTCCAGGGGTTCCTAAACCTCTGGTCTCTAGGGTACCAACATGTGCGTGCGTAGACCGGAAACACATGCTACTGAAAAATTAGAAAAATCTTAGAGAAAAAAAAATCTGAAGGGAGAGGGTATGACTATGTCTTTTGAGCTGACACGGTGGCACTGGAGAGGCAGGGGCAGGGGGATCGCTGTGAGTTTAAGGCCAAGACCAGAGCCACACAGTGAGACCCTGTCTCATTTTACATATATATGCTTCTGGTGTTGGGTTGGAATTGGCGTGAACTCAGTGTTTTTAATATATAAGGGAAGTAAGCATTGTTACCTGCATCTTGTTATAGGTATTGGTATGCAGATAGTGCATGTGCCTGTAGTTCTTGATTCTGGATGCTAAGAAAATGTAGAAACAGTGGCACCCCACCAGCGCTGTTAAATAAAGGAATATGTAAAATAAACAATAAAAAGAAGCAATAAATTCTGGCAACAACGAACATGCTTAGTGCCAGAGCTTGGTCACTAAATAATATTCTCCATTTTTTCTTAGACCTGAGAAAGTTCACACCCATTTTATCACATGCCTAAGGCACTGGAGTACGAGGTCACATTCTCTGTTAAAGGTATGAGGTTTAATCCCAAACACTGCCAAAAAGACAGACAACAAAGCAGAGCATGGTGGTACATGCCTGGGACTCCACAAGGGAGAGGTTGAGGCAAGAGAACAGGTTTGAGGCCAGCCTGGGCTACATATTGAGCTCCAGGGCAGCCTGGTTACATAGCAAAATCTTGTCTCATAAAGACAATAAAGGCCCGGAGCGATGGCCCAGTGGGTAAGAGAACTTCCGGCTGTGGTTTACTTCCCAGCACCCGACAGCAGCTCAAGACCATCCGTAACTTAGATTCCCCGGGATCGACATGCACATGCTGTACAGACGTACATACAGGAAAAACACCCGTACGCATTAAAAAATAAAACAAAACAAAAAATTAAGGTGGAAGGAAAGAAGGAAGAAAGAAGGAAGATCATTTGAGCCGGCATAGCTCAGTAGCAGAGAGCTGCCCTGGGATGTGCAGAGCCATGTGTTCAATCCCCAGAGCTTGCGCAACGGCCGATTGCAAGACTAGAGCTGGACTAAGAACAGAGGGCAGGTGGCTCAGTGGGTAAGAGCCCGGCTGCTCTCACCGAGCAGCCCTGCCCAATTCCCAGCACCCACATGGCAGTGCGTAACTGTCTGTGACTCTTTTTTTTTTTTTTTATTAACTTGAGTATTTCTTATATACATTTCGAGTGTTATTCCCTTTCCCGGTATCCGGGCAAACATCCCCCTCCCCCCTCCCCTTCCAGTCTGTGACTCTTGTTCCTGGAGATCTGCTGCATGCTTCGGGCTTCGGAAGGCAGCAGGAACACGTACAGTGCATACGCATACATGCAGACTAAGCACCCATATACATACATACATAATAAATCAATTAAGAGATTCCCTAAAAAACAAAACAAACATATTACAAAAATATCAAAAATGGTCAAAAACTGAGGGAGAGAGCAGGCGCTGTGGCTCAGTAGTAGAACAGTTGTTGAGAATGAACAGGAGTCTGGGTTCCATCCCAGCACAAGGGGAGAGAGTTATGGGGACAGGTCAAAAGGAACACTTTAAGTTAGGTCTGGAAAGATGGTTTAGTGGTTAAGCACACTTCCGAGTCTTCCAGACGACTCCAGTTCAGGTCTCAACACATGCGTGACTGCTCACAACCACCTGCGACTCCAGCTGTAGGGGATCTGCTGCCCTCTTCTGAACTGCATGCATGTGGACGTACACACACACACACACACACACACACACACATACACACACACTCACACACATACACACACTCATTCACACATACACACATACTCACACACACGTACACACACTCACACATACATACACACACTCACACACACATACACACACTCTCACACACACTCACACACACACACTCACACACACATACACACACACTCACACACACACTCACACACATACACACACACAAACACACACTCACACATTCACACACTCACACACACATACACACACTCACACACACACTCACACACATACACACACAAACACACACTCACACATTCACACACTCACACACACATACACACACTCACACACACATACACACACATACTCTCACACACACATACACACACTCACACACATACACACACTCACACACACTCACACACATACACACACAAACACACACTCACACATTCACACACACACATACACACACACACACACTCACACACACTCACACACATACATACACACACTCACACACAAACACATACTCACAGACACACACACACACACACACACACACACACACACGTAACAACAGAGAGTCCTGAGGCAGGGAGATTTCTGTGAGTCCAAGCTGGTCTACAAAGCCACTTTCAGGCTAGCCTCAGGTACGTCGTGAGACCTTGTGTCAAATACATAAACTTTACAAAACAAAAATTAGGTCAAAAGTTATTTGTGACTTGCGACTTGTGGATGTATTTAAAGCAGTAATGGTATCTGATGCACGACTTTATCTACATAATCTTGGACAGAGGATATGAAGCCATTCGAGCGTTTGTTGAAGATTTCATGAACAGCAGTTTGCAGTCGGTCAAGTCACTGTTTGCAGTATGATTCGAAGTGTTTGCCAGAAAAGATAAAAAGCCTTGAAGAAATATAAGAAGGAGTGAAAAGTCAACATCCCACTCCTACCCCCCTAACCCAGACCAAAATAGGTGCCACTAAATGTTTCTCCTCTGCTCCGAGTCTTGGGCTCTGTCCACCCACAGAGGCGGTCCTATGGAACCGTCCGCATTCTTTTTATTTCTTTCTTGCCCCCCTTCCCTTTTTCTTTCTTCGATCATTTTTTTCCGGTGGTGGTAGGGTTCCCATGGTTGCTAAGCAAATGCTGTACAGCTAATCCCCACTCTCGATTCTGCCTTTTCTTTTTCATGCCTAATGGTTTTTATAATTATTATTACGGCGCTTGTATGTGTGGACGAGGGACGTAACTCAGCATGCACCCAGCCTGTGTGTTGGAGGTCAGAGGCAACTCTGTGGCCTTGCTTTTCTCCTTCTAACTTTCCGTGGCTTCCAGGGATCAGCTCCGCTCTTCCCTTTCAGGAGCCATTGCCCTGACTGGCCGACCCATCTCTTCAGCTCCTAAAGGCTTTGGATTTCAATGTTTTTCTGGGATTTCTGGCACAGCGGGGCATTGTCTTGGTGTCCTAATCCTAAGCCACAGTTAAGTGACTTTCCCCAGAGCCTTTCACAGATTTATAAGGTCCTTCTACATGGGTCTCTACCTGAAGACACCTCCAAAGACTGCTCTGGAAAGGCAGTGGTGAATCTCATGTCTTTAGGACCCAGCAGCTCACAGCCCAAGGGACAACGGTTTCTTGTCCTGCAGCAATGTTGATTCCTTGCCTATACAAGCCCACAGAAACAGTGTGTGCTTCAGAGGCTGAGCTGGACCGGCCTGTTTTAAAGGAGTGGTCACTGACTTCCCCTTGTCCTGTGGACAGAGAAAATGGATGCCAGAAGAAATGAGAAAATGGTTGCTCACAGAACATGCTTATTTAAAGCAGCGGTTCGCGATGTGCTCCTCCCTGGTGAAGTGTATTTATGATTTCAAAGCGCTGATCTGAACCATTACTTAGAACTCTTTGAAGTTTGGCATAATCTCCAATTGCCAACTAGCAATTTTACTCATCTTTGAACACCGAGAACCGGGGATGTGCCACACACCGGGCAGGAAGCAGCACCTTCTTGCAAAGGTTCTGTTGTGTAATCTAGGGAACTCAACACCTGTAGTCGCTTCCAGAAAACAAAACGTGCATCTGTGAATTGCCTCAGGTTCCTCCGGGTTTAATATCTTGATCTAAATTGCTCTCTTACTGTCGTTTGGTGGCTGACTCCTCTTCCAAGAGAGCCTGGCTCTCATCCTTAGATGACTTAGGTGACCAGAGACTAGATAGACCAGAGATATAGGGTAAAACCAAACTTTGCTGATCTAAAAGTGAACAAAGCAAAACAACAACAACAACCACAACCCGTAACCAACCAACCAACTCTAGCCTCCTGAGTGGCTTTGCTTCAGGTCAAGGGATCCAGGGTAAAGCCTAGTAGCTCTTTTCTCACAAGGAACATTTATTTTCTTCTCATTAAAAATCCTAACGTAGGGGGTTGGGGATTTAGCTCAGCGGTAGAGCGCTTGCCTAGGAAGCGCAAGGCCCTGGGTTCGGTCCCCAGCTCCGAAAAAAAAAAAGAACCAAAAAAAAAAAAAAAAAAATCCTAACATAGGGGCTGGAGAGATGGCTCAGCGGTTAAGAGCACTGACTGTTCTTCCAGAGGCCCTGAGTTCCATTCCCAGCAACCACATGGTGGCTCACGACCATCTGTAATGGGATCTGATGCCCTCTTCTGGTGTGTCTGACGACAGTGACAGTGTATTTACATAAAATAAATACATAAAAAAAAACCCAAAACAAAAACAAAACAAAACTACTGCATGGGTGTGGGTGGGAGAGGGCAGGGAATGAGAACGGAAATCAGTGGGGATGGGAACTTCTCTGGTGATTAGCTGGAGGCCTTGGATGGGCCAGAGTGGGGTAGGGGGAGGATTTGGAGAGTCTACGGGGGTGGGGTGGGTTATCCCTATCTGAGATTCCTACCAGATGAAGATATAGAGACTGAAGTGGCCTCCTGTAGCCAGGTAGGATTTCTGAGGGGGAGGGGGACATCAATGAACCCGGAAAACCTTCAATCCAAAATTTGTCTTGACTACAAGATGTGCAGGGATAAAGATGGAGCGACCAATGGAGTCAACCAACACCCGGTCCAACTTGAGACCCATCCCGTGTGAGAGAGCCAACCCCTGACACTATTAATGACACTCGGTTGTGCTTGCAGACAGGAACCTAGCATAACTGTCTCCTGAGAGGCTTCATCCAGCAGCTGATGGGTCAAGGACACCACAAGACCCACAGAGTCAACTAACCTGGGACCACGGTGGCTCACAGAGGTCACCAACAAGGGAACCTGCAGGAGCTGGACCTGGACCTCTACACATTTGTAGCAAATGTGAAGCTCGGTCTTCATTTGGGTCTCCTAACAAGTGGACTCGTCTCTGTCTCTGTTCCCTGCCATTGGATCCCATTCAACCTCCCTGGACTGCCTGGTTGGGCCTCAGTGGGAGAGGATGTGCTTAGTCCTGCTGAGACTAGATGTCCCAGGGTGGGGTGGTACCCAAGGGGGCTCCCCTTCTCTAAGAAGAAGGGGGAAGGCAATGGGGGTGGAAGATTTGTAAGGGTAGGACGGGGAAGAGGGGGGGCTGTGATTGGGATATAAAGTGACTAAAAAATAGATTGTTGGAAAAAAGAGGGGTTTGGGGATTTGGCTCAGTGGTAGAGCGCTTGCCTAGCAAGCACAAGGCCCTGGGTTCGGTCCTCAGCTAAAAAAAAAAAAAAAAAAAAAAAAAAAAGGAAAAAAGAAAAGAAAAAAAATAGAAAAAATAGTAATGTAGGGGCTGGACACATGGGTGTGTGGGTAAGAAATGCACAGCACCCAGGAGAAAGGTTTGGCAAGGCTGAGCCTGCTGTAATCCCAGTGGTGGAAAGCGAACGGGCAGACCACCCTGGAGGTTTAATGGCCAGCATAGCCCAGCGGTAAGCTTCAAACGCACTGTCTCTAGAGAATAAGGCTGAGAGCAACTGAATCACACCATCCCCTGAAACCTATTTCCACCCCCCCCCAACCCCATTCCCCAGTGAAAGAAATACTAATGGCCGGAGGCATAGCTCAGTGGTATCTCTAGTTCCACAGATAAAGTGGGCTGACGGAATAGTGGAGTCGAGTGGTAGAACAATAGGTTCTGGGGTCAGGCTCCAGCGCAGCAAAACAAAGACAACTGTGATAAAAGCTCACACCACAAGAGTTTAGAAATGTGAAGAAAAACAAAACCAAATGTATTCTCCCTGTGCAAACTTTATTTATTAATCCCTCACTACATGCTAAACAGGGTTCTGGTGTTTTCTTTTAAAGTTATTAATTAATTAATCAATCGATTAATTTATGAAATAGGGATTGATCTATTGCTTCAGCTGGCCTAGACCTCTCTATGTAGCCCAGGCTGGCTTCAAACTGCCTATAAAGTGCTGAGATTACAGGCGAGCACCACCCTACTACATTTCGTTTTGCAATAATCTCATTTCCTAAACACTCATTTTGTGAAATTCCCCAGGTCTGTGTGTATGTGTTCGCTAACTCTAAACCGGATATGCCACCAGTTTGATTTTCGGCTGTACTAGGGACCGATGTGGCGCCGGACATTATAACGTGGTCGGGCTATGGTAACGATCTGTGAGACTCGGTTTGGAAATCTGGCCTGAGAGGAAAGCCTGGCATTCCGGGTAAAAGTCTCAGCTGTGTGGGGACGCGTCTGCCGAGGACCCTGGACCCTGGACTTCAGCAACCGGCTGTCTCTACCGTCCACCCACCCTAAGGCCCAGCTCGCACGGCGAACAGCTGGGCAGCCACGCTGGACACTCACCCCGCCCGCGTTGAGCCCGCCCCCGGGCCTGCAGGACCAATAAACGATGAATACAGCCGCGCGTCACGCAGCACAGGCCAATCGCAGACGGCCACGACCCTAGAAAGGCTGGGCGCGGCAGGCGGCCACGGGGCGGTGGCGGCGCTGGCGTAGACGTTTCCTGGCTATGGTGGTGGTGGCAGCGGCGCCGAGCGCGGCCTCGGCGGCCCCCAAAGTGCTACTCCTATCTGGTCAGCCCGCCTCCGGCGGCCGAGCGCTGCCGCTCATGGTTCCGGGCCCGCGAGCCGCAGGGTCGGAGGCGAGCGGGACACCGCAGGCTCGCAAGCGGCAGCGCCTCACGCACCTGAGCCCGGAGGAGAAAGCGCTGCGGAGGTGGGCCCGGCGGGCGGGACTGGGGCGCGGGGCTGCAGGATCGGGACCCTCTCGTGTGTGCCAGCCGGGCGGGCTCCTCACGGTGGGTTAGATTCGCCTCGAAAGCGGGACTGAGGTGGCAGCCCCTCCAAAGTTCTGTGTCGGGGGTGTGTGCAGGAACGCCCGACACAGGTACAGAACGTGCCTGACGCCCATTCTACTGCAAAAACTTGCTCTTTGTGGCAGTAGGGCCGGAGACGCTCCAGCTGTCATTGCAGCCACTTGGGAACTCAACCCTGGGAACCGAGTCAACAGCCTCCGGCATCCCGAGAGTTGGGCTTGGGGAGGGACAGTTGGTAGCGCCCCTGCCGCTTTCATGGATGTCGCTCAAGCAAGGAGCCTGTAGGACGGAATTGGAACCAGAAAGTAGCGGGGGAGGAGGGAAGAAGCTTATGACGCAACGGGAATGTGTCAGCCCGGTGGTAAAATGAGATCCGGGCGGACAGCCACTCGGGAGAGAATCAAGCAAGTCTTCAAGGTCTGTGGACAGAAAGCTCTGTGTGTGTGTGTGTGTGTGTGTGTGTGTGTGTGTGTGTGTGTGTGTGTGTGTGTGTGTGTGTGTGTTTTGAGAGGAGTCTTCAAGAGTGTTTACCACTGCTAAGCCTTATTCTGTAAAGCCAACGAAAGCACCAGCTGGCCACGTTTACAAATGGAAGGCACAGGAAAGCTGGAGATGACTCAGATATGTTCTTTGTCTCCCCCTCCCTCAAGGAAACTGAAAAACAGAGTAGCAGCGCAGACTGCGCGAGATAGAAAGAAAGCCCGGATGAGCGAGCTGGAGCAGCAAGTGGTGGATTTGGAAGAAGAGGTAAAGGGACTTAAGGCCATGCTTTTATGCCTTGCATCTCAGGGCCCATCGTAAGCTGCTTCAGCCCTTTACACTACAACTCAAAGTGCCGTTTAAAGTTTAACCAGCCTAGCAGATAGGCGGTCATGACTCACCCTGGGCAGCTAGATTTCTATCCATAGCCTGGGCAGACGCTAGCTGGGGTGGATAGATCATTGATTGTTTAAGCTGTAGCGCCTCCTGGCTTTGCCATAGGCTCACCAAAGCTGCCCTTCCTTCTAGGTTTCGACCACTAACCAATCTTAGCAAGAACTGTTGTTCTTTTGAAAGTTTTAATCGTCACCTGGTTCTTACAGTGTGGGCCTTATCAATAGCATTTTTTTAAAAAGCCAATTGTGAGGTATAGCCCACCACCCTTACTGAATTGTCACTTAGCACAGTCTTAAGTATCCTTAGAGCATTTTCAAAGAGCTTGTTTTAGGTGATCTTTCCTGTCACACCCGCCCCTTCCCTTACATCCTTCCACCCCTGCATCCTTTCTGCTATCAGTGCCCCTTTGTGCCCCCTCCACCCCAGCATCCTTTTACCCTTTTGGGAGATGCTTTAGTTTTTACGTTTAGTTAACTTTAGCTATTTCTAGCTTTTTTAGGCATTGCCTCATTTGCACCCACTTTTTTATGCGCACGTGCGCCCTGGTTTGAGTTTGGGTCACCTCACTTAATATATTTTCCAAAGTTATACATTTTCCCTGCCAATTTTCCTTATTTATTTATTTATTTATTTGGTTCTTTTTTTCGGAGCTGGGGACTGAACCCAGGGCCTTGCGCTTCCTAGGTAAGCGCTCTACCACTGAGCTAAATCCCCAGCCCCAATTTTCCTTATTTTTAAACAGATGAGTACTATCCCACTGTATGGGTGCACCACACTTTCATGGTTCATTCGCCATCTGTTGATGGGCATTTAGGCTGCCCCATTTCTTTGCTACTGGATCACTACCACATATATCTACACTTGCCCGTTCAAGATGGGATGGTGAATTACTATTGTTTGTGACACCATTGATAACACTCGCTTTGTTTTTCTTCAGAGATTGGCCTTGAGGAAACTGTTCTTCTGCCTGCTTGAGCGCTCAATGGCAGTTTTTTGGGAGACAGCTTGATGTATTCCCAGGCTGGCCTCTAACTTGCTGTGCAGCCAAAGATGACCCAAAATTTCTCTTGTTGCTATGTCCCAAGAGCTGGGATTCAGGCATGAGCCACCCACCCTTGCTAGTTTTATGCAGAACTGAAGGTGGAACCCAGAGCTTCAAGCCTGGTAGGGCAAGCATTCTACCAACTCACCTATACCGTTAGCCCCCAGGGACGCAGTGACACAAGCATAGAATTTACCAGGTCAATAAGGAAACCAACTGTAGCAAAACTTCACGTTTTAATAGCCTCTTCTGCATTTTCTTACAGAACCAGAAACTCCAGCTAGAAAATCAGCTTTTACGAGAGAAAACTCATGGGCTTGTGATTGAGAACCAGGAGTTAAGGACACGCTTGGGGATGGATGCCCTGGTTACTGAAGAGGTCTCAGAGGCAGAGTCCAAGGTGAATCTTGTGATTTACCAGATTCGTGTTCTTGGCCTCCCACCAAATCTGTCCTCTTTGCCTCTTTGAGACAAGGTCTTAATGTCTAATTTTGGCTGGTCTTGAACTTGTGTCGTGTCTTCTGCTTCTGAAGTCGTGGGACTACAGGCCCCATGCTTAACTGACCAAACCTGAAATTTTCCGTTTCCTTGAACTGAACTTCTTCTTGCCTTAGTTTCCCAAGGGCTGGGATTACAGGTATGAGCAAGTGGCTTGCTTGTTGGCCTTTTTTTGGGGACAGGGTCTCATGCAGTCCAGATTGGCCTCAAACTTGCTGATAACCCTCCCATCTCCACCTTCCCAAAGTTTCCACTACAGGCAGATGCTACTTGGTTTGGTTATGTAGGTGTGTATATACACAGGGGTGTGGGTTTGTACACATCCCTGCTTACGTAGAGGTCTGAGGAAGGATGTTAGATGTTTTACCCTTTTCCTCCTTATCCCTCTGAAGCACAGTGTCTCACTGAATCTGGACCTAGGCTGGTGGCCAGTAAGCCCTGGTGAGCCTTTTGTCTGTGCCTGCCTTGGTGCTGGAGATTTGAACTTGGGTCTTCAGGATTGCACAGCAAGCACACTTATGTTCGGAGCTACCTCCCCAGCTCCTTTCTCGACCTTCGAAGAACAGAGACTCACAGCTGCCTTGTGTATCTATCCTTGGTGACATTTAGCTGTTTACTTACTTTGGTCTTTCCTTCCAGGGGAATGGAGTAAGGCTGGTGGCCGGGTCTGCTGAGTCCGCAGCACTCAGACTACGTGCGCCTCTGCAGCAGGTGCAGGCCCAGTTGTCACCTCCCCAGAACATCTTCCCATGGATTCTGACGCTGTTGCCTCTTCAGATTCTGAGGTAGAGCTCGCTCTGCTTTACTAAACGCTATGTGACTGGCTCATTCCGTAGTATCTAAGTGGCTGTGGCACGCCTAGCCGGGCAAATGGAGAACTTAGAGTTGGTGGGGTTAGGGGTAAGTGGTCACTTTCCAGGTCTTCAGTAGATTATGTCATGGAGTAGGGGTAAGGGGTTCTGGTGGGTGGGTCCTGTGATCTGAGAGCATAGGCCCTAAGTAGCATTGTGGGACCCAGTACTAAGAGTATTCCTGGTAGATTTGACTCACATTCATTCTAATAGTGAACTCTTTTGTGTTTTGCCTCTTGTAGTCTGATATCCTTTTGGGCATTCTGGACAAGTTGGACCCTGTCATGTTTTTCAAATGTCCTTCCCCAGAGTCTGCTAATCTGGAGGAACTCCCAGAGGTCTACCCAGAAGGACCTAGTTCCTTACCAGCCTCCCTTTCTCTGTCAGTGGGGACCTCATCAGCCAAGCTGGAAGCCATTAATGAACTCATTCGTTTTGACCATGTATACACCAAGCCTCTAGTCTTAGAGATCCCCTCTGAGACAGAGAGCCAAACTAATGTGGTAGTGAAAATTGAGGAAGCACCTCTAAGCTCTTCAGAAGAGGATCACCCTGAATTCATTGTCTCAGTGAAGAAAGAACCTTTGGATGATGACTTCATTCCCGAGCTGGGCATCTCAAACCTGCTTTCATCCAGCCATTGTCTGAGACCACCTTCCTGCCTGCTGGATGCTCACAGTGACTGTGGATATGAGGGCTCCCCTTCTCCCTTCAGCGACATGTCTTCTCCACTTGGTACAGACCACTCCTGGGAGGACACTTTTGCCAACGAACTTTTCCCCCAGCTGATTAGTGTCTAAAGCCACCCACCACTGGGCTCCTTCCCTGATCATCACACTGCCTAGAGGATAGCATAGGCCTGTCTGCTTCACTAAAAGCCAAAGTAGAGGCTATCTGGCCTTATAAGAATTCCTCTAAAGTATTTCAAACCTCTTAGATGACTTCCAAGTATTGTCTTTTGACACTCAGCTGTCTGAGGTCTTCAAAGGTATTCCAATACTACAGCTTTTGAGATTCTCATTATCTTAAAGGTGGTAGCATGCTCTAAATCATAGGGAAAGTCATCTGACAGTTATCGTTCAGCCTGGCTATGTAGCCGAGGCTAAGCTGAAACTTGTGACCCTCTTGACCCCACTCCCAAGTGCTGGACTTTACCAGGTGTGCAGCTCCACACCGGCCTCTTCACATGTCCTGAAGTAGACATGAGAGTCACCAGTTCTTTCTCTCCTCCCCGCCCCACAGGTTTCTTTTGTTTCCTTCTACAAGCAGAGAAACAGCAACCTGAGGGGCCTGTCCTTCCTTATGTCCAGTTCAAGTGAAGATCAAGAATCTTTGTAAAATTATTGGAAATTTACTGTGTAAATGCTTGATGGAATCTTCTTGCTAGTGTAGCTTCTAGAAGGTGCTTTCTCCATTTATTTAAAACTACCCATGCAATTAAAAAAGCAACGCAGCATCCCCGTTGAATGATTTTAGGGCTGTTTATCTTTATCGTTTGCTAGGGGAGTAATTTCTCATCTAAAGTGAGCACACCACTTTTTTAAAAGTCAGAGAGCGGGCTGGGGATTTAGCTCAGTGGTAGAGCGCTTACCTAGGAAGCGCAAGGCCCTGGGTTCGGTCCCCAGCTCCGGAAAAAAAAGAACCAAAAAAAAAAAAAAAAAAAAAGAATTATTTAAAAAAAAAAAAAAGTCAGAGAGCTTTTTCTTCTGGCCAGTTGACACCTTTTTTCGGGGGGAAGGGTATTAAAACTAAGATGTGCACACTGGAGAAGTATACATGTTATACCACTGAACTTTTTACATTAGTGTTTCGCTATGATCAGACTCCCCGCTTAACTCTTGACAGGTTTAAGCTGAGTAAATGAGGGACCAACTAGAACCAGCTATAACTTGCAAAGGACTCCAGACTGTCTCTAGCAGCTGAACGTCTGCCAGGTGTTTTCTGTGCACTGGCAAGTTGCACCTTTGGAAAGGTTTTACTCCCTCACTGAATCTTAGTGTAGGCTGGGGGTGGGTATCTTATCTAGCATGCATGCATGAAGCCTTGGTTCCATCCCTAGAATGGAGACAAGCAAATTTATTCAGGAAGAAATCAACTATGAAACTTCAAAGACAATGGCCTCATCCTCACTGTGCATTCTGCCCTGGCAAAAAACCTCATTTTTCACTGATACAGGAGGAATTCTGGGAGTCTAGTCAGTAGGTCCAAGCAGGGAAAGCAGGGCACGGCTGCAAATACAAACTCAGGTGTTGACTGCTACGACAGGAAGGGTTTCCATGTACACACCTCAGGGTAAGGACCTGGCTGGCAAGTTCGAAGCTCAATCCTGTGCTCAGCAACACAAACTCATTTGGGCCAGGTTACAGTGTTGTGACTGAAAGCTATTCATGAATGCTTGGGGACCAACACCTATTTAGGGGTTATATAGGCAGATTTATTTACTTCTGTCCACAGAGCTGAAGTATTTCTAAGTTAAAACTTCGCTCACTTACATTTAATAACATCACATTGAAGTGGCTGCTGTACTAACAGGATGGGACGATGTAGATTTTCAGGGTTTCATTTCCTGTACAGATGGCCAGAAAAGATACACTGATCAGCTTTGAGAAAACACCTGGTTTTCAAGAACATTTTCATACTGAAACACCAAGCTGCCTGGCTAGATCTTAAAATCCAACCTTTTTACTCTATGAAACTAATACCCGGGGTTGGGGATTTAGCTCAGTGGTAGAGCGCTTGCCTAGGAAGCGCAAGGCCCTGGGTTCGGTCCCCAGCTCCGAAAAAAAGAACCAAAAAAAAAAAAAAAAAAAAAGAAACTAATACCCTATTAATGTGCTATTCCAAAACTCAGACTAAAGGTGCAGGCAATGGCTGCAGACAGAAATCCCTGGGCCTCATGAACAGCGAGGTATCAGCCTCACTGCTTTTCTATCAGACAAGCCACTGCAGCTAGACAGCACCCAGCCTACTCCAAGAGTACTTCAAGGGGCTGGGGATTTAGCTCAGTGGTAGAGCGCTTACCTAGGAAGCGCAAGGCCCTGGGTTCGGTCCCCAGCTCTGGGGGGAAAAAAAAAAAAAAGAAAGAGTACTTCAAGTGTCAGTGCAACTCCTGTCTCCTAGAAACTCAAAATAACCCAACTGTTAACTTTGTGACCTTATTGAGACAGTCTCTATTTCTGTATTTTTTGTGTATATGCTCCATGTATAGGTATGAATTCCTGTGAGTACACGTGTTAGGCCAGAGTCAACCTTTTTGAGACACGATCCCTCACTGAACCTGGCGCTCACAAATTCAGGTAGACTAGCTGGCCAGTAAGCGCCAGGACTCTCCTACCTCCTGTCTTCCCAAGTAATAGGATAACAAGCGTACACAGCTCCTAATCCCTTTAAGATGAGTGTTAGGGATCTGAACTCAGATTGCTTGTAAGTCAAGCTCTTTATTGACTGATCCACCCCACCCCCAAGACCGTTTGAGACAGGGTCTCTTGCAGTCCATGCTGGGCTCATGAGATGCTCAATATGGGACGATGACTGGATTTGGGATCCACTTTAGCCTCCTCTCAAATGGTGGGATCACAGAATTATACAATTATCCCACATACTTTATTTACCCTTGTAACCTAAAATTTTTTCTGACAATCTGTTTTAATCATATTCACTCTAGTATCTTCATTTCTCCTCCTACTGAACCCTCTCTTCCCAATTAATCCCCCTTCCATATTCTATCAGTGTGTCCTATTGTATTTAAGGTTGCTTGTATACGAACGGGCAACTTAGCAGTGGCTACATCACTGAAGAAAATGACCAGCAACCCTCCTGTCCTGACTTCTGTCATTCATGAAGTTGGACGACTGGTATACCCAACCGAGCAAGGCTGAAAATCAGCCTCAGTGTCTTGCAGGAGCTTGCATTTCAGCTCTGTTCAAAGTTCATCTCTAAAGTACATCACCACTAGTGTGAGGAACAAGGGGACTAAGAACCAAATCTAGGGGGTTGGGGATTTAGCTCAGTGGTAGAGCGCTTGCCTAGGAAGCGCAAGGCCCTGGGTTCGGTCCCCAGCTCCGAAAAAAAAGAACCAAAAACAGAACCAAAAAAAAAAAAAAAAGAACCAAATCTATACCCGCCAACCTACTTGTCTGAGTAGCTAACTCATTTTGCACTCACGAGCCATAAAGCCTGGAACTTACTGTGGAACAGGCTGGCCTTCAAATTTGGGGATCCTGCCTCCCTTTTGAGTGATGGAGTGACAGGCAAGTACCACTATATATGCCTCTAATTTGGTGTTACTGAGTCATACTCCATTGTTTCAAAGAAGTTGCTGTGACAACATCACAGGCACTAAAATTTCTGTGAAGCCAACAGGTGGTCAAAAGCAAGAGCCTGGAACTAATTAGCTGGTGAGATACTAGAGAACGTTTACGCCCAGTTTTCAAAATTTGGTTAAAAGTAACGTCTTTTTTTTTTTTTTTTTTTACTGCAACTGTAACCCAAAGGTAAAACTCCTGCCTCCATGGGTTGGGGATTTAGCTCAGTGGTAGAGCGCTTGCCTAGCAAGCGCAAGGCCCTTGGTTCGGTCCCCAGCTCCGAGAAAAAAAAAAAAAGAACCAAAAAAAACTCCTGCCTCCTGAGTCAAGGATCTGGGAACAAAGAATAACTGAGTATACAGGCAATGCTGCCACCCAGTGACCTGAGCACAGGACGCATAAACACCATCAGCTGCCTGGTCTCCTCAAACCCTCCACCTCCTGCTTCTAACTGTACACCTCATCATCAAAAGGCTCAGTCATGAGGCCAACATCTGATGTCCCACAGAATGACCTGCTAAGAGGAATGTTGCTGGTATATTAACAAAGACAAAGCAGCCTGCCTATTCTATAAACAGCTCACCTTTAACCCCACAGTATCAAACTTTCAGGACAAATTTTCACTGATAAAGATGTTACCTTAATTAAAATTTAAAGCTAAGGAAAAAATGTTTAATTTACATATATACAGGATTACAGGTACTTCAAAAGTTCAAAACACTTGAGTTTTATTGAAAATAATAAAATACAGAAACACCAGATTCTTATCTTTAAAGCAAATCTGACACATCTTCCAGAACACCGCCAGCACTGCAGCATTCTTGCCACCATTAAACAAAGCCAGGCTCCAGGTCCGGAGCGGTGATGAACCTGCTGGTTAACAGTCTCTCCTCAGTTCTAAGGCCTGTCTTGTTTCTAAATCCTAGTTTTATCTTTTTAAGAATGAGTAGTTTTTAACTGATTTTTATCATGAGAACTGCATTCTCATATTATTTCTTCATACTAAGTAAGAACAATAAAAAACCCCAAGCCAAGAAACAAAACACCCACACACACCCGACTCAGACTCACTGAAAATACACATTTGTTCAACAGAGCTCACCTGCTTTAGATAATTGCTGACCTTCACATTAGCATCCTGAGCCAATGTTTTATTCACACTGTAAAAACTACACAAGATGAAAAGACCTGTTAATTCCTTAGGAAAACCTTAAGGCAAAAGCCAAAGTCTTATGCTAGAGGGGAAAACAGAAGGCAGAGGCATCAGGGCTGTGGACAGTTGGGTCTAAGCACCACAAGGATGAAGATTTTTATACAAACATGTGCAAGAAGATAAAGTCCAAAAGGGAGCACAAAACGTCCACTTTCCCGCTCAAACAGGGTCATGTCAAATAAGGACTCCTGACAAGTTAAGACATCTTTGCTCTCAAGTGGTTACAAGCGCATCACAGCCACTTTCGGCCGTTCAGAGGCAGCCCTGGTGCCTTAGGCCCTCTGGAAAACTGTCACTCGTTTCCTCCCTTCCTCCCTCCCGTTGGGCTAACTCTGACTCTCGCAGTCCCTGCACGTCTAAGCTGCTCTAAAACTTCTTAGCAGAGATTTCTTTAAGGCTATAAACTTCACAAGTTGGTCCCATTAAATAAGCCTGGAGTTTTTCAAATGACACGAGCCAAACACTTGTACACTTCAACAGAAGACAGTCTTCATTCACCTGAGTCTGAGATGAAGAAACAGTAGCTGGTTTCAATACTGGTTTGGAGGTTGCGTAACTTTATTGTGTAGACATAAATATTTTGTTTAAATATTAAACATTAAACCTTTTCCTGACATCCAGACAGAAATAGGGAGAGCAGGAACAACAGGCAAGAGAAGAAACAGTCCACTGAACAGACGTGTGACTCCTATGCCATCCACAGGAGGGATTTCAGCATGGGTTCAAAATGCCAAGAAGCTAAGTTTCTAAAAAATTCACCTCTACTCAGCATAAACCTCTTTACTGTTTTCCCCTACACAGAGGAGAAGAAACCCAGAAACTGAAAACTGAACCGAGGTGATCTGCTGCAGACCTCTTACCACTCTACAGCCCTCATTACACATCCTGCCATGCTGAAGAGCTCTTCCTGAGAAATTAAAAACTTTAACCCTGGTTATTCCCAAAGAACACCTTGAGCCTGGTTCGGTACTAAAGGGTCAAGATTTCCTGCTGGCAGGAGGCCATCTTCGGCTAGCTCTTTAGGCTTAACTGCACAATAGCTTAAGCACCGGACAATTAGCTATTTCAGTAAAGCATTTCCACGACACTTGTCCATTTCTTCTCAGCTAATTCACTGTTTTTGGAACCAACATTAAAAAACTCAACTTGCTAATACAAGCACAAGCTTCCCTTTTTAAACTCTAGAAGCAATCAATGTAGGTTTACCTGACGACACAGCATGTCCTTAGGATTCAGGAAAAGACCCTTCTCTCACAGGCAATTTACCCCACACCCTTTAAATCAATCACTTAAGTTAATTGAGGTGTAAACATTACTGACCAACTGAGCTTATCAGTCATGAAAGGAGACCAAGGGTTGCTGCTTGAGTGATGTGGCTACACCAACCTGACACCAACACAGGCTTCTTTGCTTGTTCAATCCTTCACAAGAGACTCAAAGTCCTGCTATCTTCCCTCCCGAGCCCCAAGTGTACAGTGACCACTACGAGTAGCTCAGTATATGACTTCAGCAATCAGGGTGCAGTGGCAATTAGGAGCATCCCTGTATATAATCATCTCAAGAAAGAATGGCTTCAACAATGTGACAGATGACTTAAGTCACTGCAACACATCCAGCATCTAGAGCTGTCTTTAAAGAGACTGTAACATTTCTTGGATAAGCCTACTAAAAAACTCCATTTCCCTTGAGATAAGCTTCCTTGGCAAAAAGTTGAATTCAATAAATGGCTACCCACAATGACAGTCCCACCCAAGTCACAGGTGGAGGAGATATTACACCCGTTTCATAAAACTTTCAGGCCCCTATTCTATGCAGGCAGGCTCACTACTGAACACAGGAGCCTTCTACGACTTGTCACGCTGGAGCAGGCACTGGTGTCTAGAGCTCCATCTCTTCCTCTGTGCTAGCAGCTGTCTCCAGACTATGGTAAAGCGGTGTGTCTGTGCACTGAGGTTCCAGTAACACTTCAGTTCTCTGTGGGAAGGCAGTGCCCGTAGCTGTGTGCTTCGTTTGGCTCTCTCCCATGTAGTTCTTAGGGTTAGATGATGGCTTTGGCTTCTCAGAAAGGAGTTCAGGGAGAGGTTTCCAGAGCACAAGCTCCATAGAAGGACGGCTCCTGAGATGTAAAGACAAAAACTTTCATCAAAACCTTAGGACACTCGAACAAAGGCCCTAATGTAACAAGTCCACTGCCCAACACCTTACAGTCACTCAGGAGCCAGCGGTCCTGAAAGGGGTCTGTGGTTGGCGTACCCCTATCCATTTTTTTTCTTTTTCTTTTTTTTTTGGAGGTGGGGACTGAACCCAGGGCCTTGCGCTTGCTAGGCAAGCGCTCTACCACTGAGCTAAATCCCTAACCCCAATTTAAATCTTTTAATTAAAGTGTGGCTGGATCATGGTGTTTCATTCCTTCAGGAGGTAGAGGCAGGTGGATCTCTGTGATTTCAAGGCTAGCCTGATCTACAGATCGAGCTCCAGAACAGCCAGGGCATTTACATAGAGAAACTGTCTTGAAAAGCCAAAGAAAACCAAGTGTTCACTTCAGCAGCAACCAAACTTTGAATGATACTGATTAGCATGACCTCTATACAAGGATGACACAAAAAAATGTGTTTAACCTATGTTCTATTTTATAAGAGAGCTAGTGGATACCACGAATGGCAGTAATATATCCAATGTGAAAAACAGGGCCTTTGAACAGGGCGTACTGGTGCACAGCTTTAATTCTAGCACTCAGCAGGTAGAGGCGGGTGGGATCCTGTGAGTTCAATGTTAGCCTGGTTTACACAGAGAGTTCTAGAACAGCCAGAGCTACAAAGAGAGAACCTGTCACAAACAACAAAACGAAACAAAATAGGGCCCTTGATTTGACTTAATGCTGTAATCTGAAGTAGGAGTGCTGGGGATGGAGGTCAGGCTGAGGACCACTGAGCCACATTACTGGCTGTAATACACAGACACACGTTTTGAATGAGCAGTTTTGCATGACCACAATCTTTTGTTTAGATTTGTGGTACTGAGTCTAATGTATGCCAAGCAACTACTCTAGTGTTCTATTATTTCCCACCCCGTGGTTATCTGTTATTTATTAAATTATTATACACAAAAATGGAATCCTGGGCAAGCATTAATTTCTGATTCCTTTTGTTTCATATAGTTCTGAAGTAGAATGTTTTGCAGTTAAACCAAAACAATTACACTAAATATGTGAAATAAAAATATTTTTCTCAACTATAGCTAAGAGCAGTACCTGAAATCCTAGCACTTAGAAGGTGCAGGCAGGAGGGTGAGATGTTGTAGGCTAGCCTGGGCTATATAAGCACCCACCTCCAAAGTGGAAAAAAATTTCCTTACCCTTGGTATAGGAAAAATCTTCTGGGACCCAGAAGTAAATAAGAAGACAATAAAGAATACTCTCAAAGGCTCAGTTCTGGAAAACTACTGAGAGCAGCAGACACTATTTTGAGCAGAAGGGCAATGTGACCTGCATACATAGTGGCTACACTACAGACACACCCTCAGGGCTTAATAGTTAATTATAAACTTAAGCTAGGGCCTGACTGAAAACCTGGATCTCCCACCAACAAGCAGTAGCTGAACTGCTCCCATCTGGCCTAAAGGTGACAGTGCCCAGCACTATTGAGGTCTGTGTCCCAAGACCACTTCCAACCCCTAAACTCGCCCTCAGTGAATAATTAGTCTACGTCTCCCAGGCAGTACCTACTTAAGTGTGCATTACAGCACAGCAGATGAGGACGAGTGTCCACACCAGGTCCAGGCTGAGCTCTTTCTAGGTTGCCACTTAGCTTAGTAGGCTCTTGGGTTCCCTCCCTTAGTCACTGCTCCCTCCCACAAGCCCGCCTGTCTTCTCACACTAAAGCAAACCAGTTAACTAAGCTCGTTCAACTGCGGGTGGGCGTATTTTCTGTTTTCTTTCTGTGGTGCTGAGAGCAGAACCCAGGGCTTCACTGGTGCATGGCAGGTTCTCTACCCCGAGTGACACTTATCTAGCCCTTGTTCTTGTTTTTTCTTTGATACGGATCTCAGTATGTGGCTTAGTCTGGGGTAAACGACAAAAATCTCACTATGTAGCCCTGGCTGGCCTGGAACTCACTACGTAGGCCAAAACAGGCTAGAAACTAAAACCTTTGCCTTTTGAGTGCTGCTGGGGTTACTTGTGTAAGCCACCATGCCTAGCTTAAAGTATGCTTTAAATCAAGTCAAATGAAGTTGAAGGAGGAAAACTGTGAAAATGTACCCAGGGTACACAGTAATATTCCCACCCCCCCAAAACAAATCAAAGAGTTAAAAACACTAAAATGACCACATAAGGCTGTGCTATGGTTTGTGGGCTTTGTGATAGCGATTCCAACTGTTACTAATCTGACACATCACACCTTCTATTCCCTAGTCTCCATGCTGAGTCTGAGTGGTTAAGAGAACAGATAAACCGGAGCTTTCAAAATGTGGCTCCTCCTCCTTCTCCTCAGACTTTAATAAGAGAGCAGCCTGGGCCCAAGCCTTCCCATATGTCAGGGTCAGCTAAGTGGAATCTTACATAGACTCAATCATCTTCTTTGTGAAGACTTCATCAAATTCCCTCTTCAAACCCGTTTTCATGGTATCAGAAAGGACAAGACTTGGGAGGTGGCTAACATTTCTGTCACTTTCAACCTCTTCATCTTCGTCAATTATCCTAAATAATGAAGTGGAAAAAAAAATCAGTCAAGGCATTATATGTTTCTTGTGGTAAATGAACAAAAATTGAAACTAAAAGAATAAAAACCGGGGTTGGGGATTTAGCTCAGTGGTAGAGCACTTGCCTAGCAAGCGCAAGGCCCTGGATTTGGTCCCCAGCTCTGAAAAAAAGAAAAGAAAAGAAAAAAAAAAAAAAAGAATAAAAACCACACGGGCTACAGTAAGAGCTCATTTAAGCTATAACTCAGAGAAAAGTGGTCAACGAGGCTGCTGCTCACAAGTTTGGAACAGAGTCAATTTAAAAGCGTCCTGGAAACCTGAGCCTGACATCTTAGTCAAGCTCTGAGAGTTCCAGCTACCACTAAGTCTGTTTTTCGTTCCCCATCTCCAGCATCACCACATGACTCTGAGCAGCCTAGGAGAGGAGAGCTGTGACACAGATCAGCAGCACCACGTGACACACAGTCAGTACCTGTCCTCGATCTCCTGAAGCCTTCTTCGGGCAACTTCACACTGTGGTTCTCCAGTTGTCTGATCCATTTCTTCACAGACAGCATCTAGGATGCTAGGCACAGAAAGGCCACCAGGACACGTGTTTACCCCATGACCTTCTATACCCTGATGTGTGCCAAGAACCCACTCATCGGCAACTGCACCAAGTTCTGCTTCAGTCAAGCGCTTCTTTCTTACTGGACACCTAGGAGAAAAGCAGTAGGAAGAGAGGAAAGAAAGAAAAGCAATCCTATTACAGATGAAATGTAAGTCATTTCTCTAATGAATTAAAAAAAGATATATAGGGGCTGGAGAGATGGCTCAGCGGTTAAGAGCACTGACTGTTCTTCCAGAGGTCCTGAGTTCAAATCCCAGCAACCACATGGTGGCTCACGACCATCTGTAATGAGATCTGGTGCCCTCTTCTGGTGTGTCTGAAGACAGTGACAGTGTATTTATATATAATAAACAAATAATAAATCTTTAAAAAAAAAGATATATAGTTTTTGAGACAAAGTCTCACTGTGTATCTTTGGCTGGCATCATTCACAGAGTTCTGCCTGCCTCTGCCTAGAGTGCTGAGATTAAGGATATATAGGGTACCAGACCAGCTAAAATTTAGTTAAAAAAAAAAATCCATTTATTTTATGTTCAAGTTTCTGCCTGCATGTATGTGTGTGTACTGCATGTGTGTCTGTGGAGGTCAGAAGAGGTCTCAGACGCCCTGGACTTACAGAGATCTATGAGCTACCATGTAGGTGCCTGAAATGGAACCTGAGGGCTTTCTGCAAGAATAAATGCTCTTAACTGAGCCACCGCTCTAGTTCCAATTTATATTCTTTAATCAAGTTACTAATTATAAACATTTTTATTTTTCCTAGTTAGAACATCATGCCTTTCAAATACAGAGGCTAATGCTAGAAGCCAACCATTGAGCTGAGAACAGGGTCCCCATTGGAGGAATTAGAGAAAGGACTGAAGGAGCCAAAGTGGCTTGCAACCTTGAAAGAACAACGCCGCCAACCAACCAGAGCTCCCAGGGACTAAACCACCACCCAAAGAGGACACATGGACAGACCTGTGGCTCCAGCTGCATATGTAGCAGAGGATGGCCTTGTTGGGCACCGATGGGAAGAGAAGCCCTTGGTCCTGCCAAGACTGGACTCCTCAGTGTAGGGGAATGTCAGGGGGGGAGGTGGGAAAGGGGACACCCTTATAGAAGGGGGAGGAGGATGGGATAGAGGGCTTATTGCTGGGAAACCAGCAAAGGGAACATACATCTGAAATGTAAATAAAAGATATCCAATTAAAAAAAAAAAATCATGTCTTTTTTCCCCAATTCATACCTTCCCTGAAAATATTTTCTTCTATTTTTTGTTTTAACAACAGTCCCAGACGTTCCATTTTACTAATGAAGACTCAGGAGCCAGAGGCTGGGGGGAAATGGACCCACTAAGACAGCTGGGTAACTAGCTCTGCTAGCTCAGAGGCAGAGCAAGCACCCAGGGACCTTCCTACTCTACCAAGCGCTCTCTTTCTCCATGATGTCTTAAATACCTTCAACTCTAAGACCCCCCTTTCTGTTTACTTTATGTTCACTCCCTGTCAACTGGTGGCTTGCTCACCTCTTGACCTAAGGCTGACTTTAGGTGTGTGCTAGGGCTGTGCTACACACAAGGTTTTCCTAGCACGAGTTAAATCAAGTTTCTACATTCCCCCTTCCCAGATGGTTTCATGGTGTAGCCCTGGCTACCCTTGAAGAGAGAGATCTGCCTGCCTCTGCCTCCTGAGCACTGGAATTAAAGGCATTTGCAACTGCACCTAGCTTAGTTTCTACACTTTTAGCAAACGCTGGAATCAGGAATTCAATAACCTATAGCACAACCGAAGACCAAAAAAAGGTTCTTGAGTTATCTGTAGCAAGCCCAAGGCAACTCCCCCCACCCCCCATCTAGGGGGTTTGGGGCTGGGGCAAACAGCTTAGTGGGAAGAGGGCTCGTCATGTTAAGTATGAGAACCTGGTTCAACCCTCAGAAGCAACCATAAAACAGAAAAGCATAGTGACATGTAATTATCAGTAGAGAGGCACAGGCAAGAAGAGCCCTGGCTCTGTTTGACCCCCTAACCATACAAGAACTAAGTGGGGGGTTATGGAGGCGGTTCAATGGATAAAAGTACAATACATGCTGTGCTAGCATGAAGACCAGAGAATATATGCAAATGGCAGGCAGGCAGGCACCGAACCCACCTGTAATTATAGGGCTCAGGAAGTAGAGATGGGATTCACAGAGCAAGCCAAATGCAAATATAACATTTAGAGTGATTGAGGACACTGATGCCAACCTTTGGCTTCCACACATATATGCACATCAGACAGACAGACAGACAGACAGACAGACAGACACACACACACACACACACACACACACACACACACACACACAGAGCAAGAGCGCAAGACCGGGGATGTTGGCACTTTAATCCCAGCACCGAGGAAGCATAGGTAAGTGGCCAAAGCTAGCCTGGTGGACATCTAAGTTCCAGGACAACATAGTGAGTCTTTGCCTCAAAACAAACAAAAAGTGGTGGTGTACTTGGGAGTCAATCTGAGTTCAAGGCCAGCCTTGAAAAACAAAACAAACAAATCAATCCCAAACAACAACAAACCTAAAGCCAGCAAGGTGAGGTGGATGATTTCTATGACATCTCAGATGGGCTTACTTCTGCATCCCTTCCCCTCATTCACAGAAACATAAGGTAATCTTTAAGACATTCTCCCCTCCCCCACACAGGGTTTCTCTGAGTAGCCTTGACATTCCTCTAACTTTGAGCTCTGCCTATCTTGGGATTAAAGGTGTGGGCCACCACCTTCTGGCTTTAAAAAAACAAAAACTGGATCTAAGTCATCAACAAGTCTAGCCAATTCAAAATTGATTTTTAATTCCTTTTTTTCTTTCCTTTTTAAGACAAGGGTCTCATGAATCCCCAGCTGGCCACTAGTCAGTAAGTCTCAATTGTCTGATGGATGTTTCAATGTCAGGAGGATGACCTTCAATGTCTAATCCTCCGGCCTCCACCTTCCTTACTAGCTCTTGTTTGTTTTCTTTTCTGCTTTGAGAGCTGGCCCCAACTTCTCCATCTCAGCTGGGATTACTAGATTAAATCACATTCTTAGAAAAGAATTTAGTTTCTACAAGGGTGGGGTCCAGGTAGGATCATAAAAATATCCTGGACAGGGCCTGGGAACAAATGAAGCTCGAAGGGAGAGTAATTGCCTGGCACATACCAGGCCCTGAGTCTGATCCTTAGCATAGGACAAACAAGAAAGCAAGGTGACTCAATGAGTAAGGATGCTTGCCCTTAAACTAATAACTTGAATTTGATCCTGGAACCTACATGGTGGGAGAGAACCGATTTCCAAATGTTGTCCTCTGCCTTCCACATACCTATCGTGGGATTTGTGTATATATTTAATAATGATTAAGGAAAGAATATTGAGGCATGGTGGCATGTGGGCCTTTAATCTCAACACACAGAGGCATGTGGATCTAAGTTTGAGGGCAGCCCTGGTTAGGCTAGTGAGGCTGTCTTTGTCATAAAACAAAAACCAACAGGTGGACCTTGTATATACTCATTTGGGGTAAGCTATGAGACAGTACCCCAAAGCACTGCAGAGTGACCAGGCATCTGACTATAGAGCTAAGCAACTGAAGGCACACACAGCCTTAAACAATTAAGTTTCTGGACTCTCTTCCCAAAGAGAGAGAAAACAGGTTGGTTACAAGGTTATCTCTGTGGAGAACACAAACCCAATATACAGCCTGTGATTTTCTTTTTGTTCTTAATACTCAGAGTCTGTAATGACAGTTTAAAATGCAGGCGAATTTTCCTTTACTTGCCCGCCACTCAGTTTCTGCCCCTAAAAGGCAAACAATGTCACCAGTTTAAAGAGATACATATACGCATCACCTTTTCAAATAGGATACACGTGTTAACGATCACAAAGAGAACAAATTAGTCCCGAAACTTACTCATCGTCCTCCGCCAATCGCTTGTGTTTCTTTCTACAGTGAATGGAAACACTGTTGGAACAAACAAAAACACACCAGTCACTCAAGACGGGATCTTAGATGTAAGATTTCTGCATCCTGTATTTCTCGCCTCACTTATCCCGATCTCCCGCCACAAATTGAACATTCCTTGCTTGGCCATGATAGACCGACCCAGGTCCCTTTTGCCTGGGTCTCCAAACAACCACAGACAAGGAAATTTGAAGTTGTCACTTCTGTCCGGGTAGTGACAGCTGAACACTCGCTCCAAACCCATTTCTGTGCCCCATATTGCGGATGAGAAATCCAAGTGTCCCAGAGGCATTCAAAGTTGTCCCGCCCCGCGGCCGCGCGTGTGGAGAGAAGCGGCCAGGCCGAAGGACCCTCGAGGGTCGCCGGCCCTACGACCTGGGACTCACGGTTAACGTCCCTCGGGGTTAACGGGCCCGCCGCCTGCTCACCGTCCGCGCGCTGTTCTACCGTCCGGGCTGCTCGGCGGGCCGCGGACACCCGGCCGCGGGGCCAGGTCATGGCCGGCGGCTCCTGGCGGGAAGGCCCGGCCCGCGAAGGCCGGCGGCGACTGCAGGAAGTCCGCGCTGCCGCTCAGAGGGAGGCCGCTGAAGGGCCGGCCGAGGGCTGCCATGGCTTCGCAGACGAGGCAGCGTCCGCGACCCTAGTCGTTCCTGTTCCCAGTCTTAGCAGTGGCCGCCACCGCCGCTACCCACGAGAGCCCGCCTCTGAGCCCTCTTCGACCCCCCAACCTCACGCCTTCTAGAACCCTCCACTCCGGTCCGCCCAGAGACACGTCGGGATTTGTTGTGTATAGAGGGCCGCTGTCGTGAGGCATGCCGGGAGTTGTGGTCCTTGAGGACTACAAGCAAGATGGCTGGCGGTGTACTAGGCGAATCGCTGGAGGTCAGGTCGCCCTCACAGGCCCCTAGAATGATTCCCTATACAGAATGTTGAGCTGGGCACGGTGGCTCATGGCGATCTTCCCAGCTCTTATAAGGTGGAGGCAGGATGATCAGACACGTTCAAGGCCAGCCTTTGACTGTGTAGCATGGTGTAGGCCAGCCTAGTCTACATGAGACCCATTCCAAAATAAAAAAGTTATGCATTTCTGTTTCTTCAGATAAACAGGATAATAAAACATATTTTCAGAGTTGAAGTGAGTAGTGAATGAATTAAAAATCTAGAGGTGGAGACGGGCACAATGGTGTACATATTTAATACCAGCACTCCCTGGGCAGAGGAGGGAAGATCTCTATGAGTTCCCGGTCAGTCTGATCTACATAGCAACTTGTAGGCCAGCCACTTTTACAAAACAAAATAAAAAAAAAATTAAAAATTAAAGTCTGGCAGTAAAGTGTGGCTCAGTGGTAGGGCACTTGCACAGTACCACAAAATACATGTGAGCATCTGGTTGTTGTGGCACACACTTCCAGTCAGTCCCAGCAATGGGGAGGTTGAAGCAAGAGAATTGTTTGAGGTCAGCCAGAACAACAAAACAGGATGTCAAGGCGTAGAAAATGTAAGGCTTGAAGTGAGTCTTGACTACCAGGAGAGCCCCTCTATCCCAAGTAAGACACAAGAACAGAGTTTGATGCAAATGCAAGAGGTTTATTTTCTGGCGCATTGTGGATGACCCTCACTCTCAATCAGCCCCTTATGACAAGTGACTAGAAGATGACCCCGAATGACTACAACAAGCAGTTTTTATACTTTTTAGGGGTACAGGTTACATCAGCAAGGTTACAGTTTAAACTTATTGGCTAAGCATATTGTCCTTCATTCCCCCCTTTTTCTTGTACAAGCTCCAACCTTGGAGCTATGCTCAGGGGTCGTTGGTGACTAACTCACATTCTTCAGGTCCTGTCCTCAGGGTCTCATACTGTTGGTGCAAGACCATCAGCTGTACTGCTCCTATTCTCTCTTTCATGAAGGCTATAAGCTTGTTCAATATGTAGGGTCCAAAGGTCAACAATAGCAGGAGAACAATTAGGGGTCCTAACAAGGTGGATATGAGTGTGGTTAGCCAAGGGGACAAGTTAAACCAAGATTCAAACCAGCCCTGACTCTGTTCTCTCACTCTCTCTTCCGTTTGGCTAGCCCTTCTCTCACCTTGGCCATCATACCACAGTTTGCACAACCCGAATCCCCAAGCTTTTCCCTTTAGCCATCCTGTTGCTTCTCTGCCTTTCTGAGTGAATCTGATTATTATTGTGTTATAGGTGGTGCTTGTGCAGAAGGTATCCCAATACTGTCGGTCTCCCTGGTAGGGCCCCTTAGTAGTGTAATTTCTTTTTACCGGGATCAAGTCCCAAGAGGAGGAGAGGTTCCAGTAGGTGTCTCCCTGTAGTCTTGCAACCCCAGGTGGCACAATAAAACTGGTCTGGACCCCCACAACGGTGAACTTCTGCCCCATTTCTTCTATCTCTAGGGCAAATGTAAATGGGGGCCTCCCGCAGGTGATACCTCTTTACAGTGAATGCACATCCTATCTCCCCCACCCCCAGCCCAGAGCTCTTTCTCCCATATGGGCAGTTTGCTTCCACCAGCACTCCTGCCATGGGTGGGGATGTTCCAGGAGTCAAGTCCTGCCACCAGCTGGCACAGGTCAAAAGTGAGGTTGGGCCACCAGATGTTGAGGGTTTTGGAGGCTGTCAGGGAGGCGACCTCATCTCCAGTTCCAATGGAAACCACAGTTTGACAGACTGGCACACGGGGTCAGCAGGAGTGGTTAACAGTACCAGGAAGGGTCCCTTCCACCAGGGTTCCAGCAACTGTGCCCGATGTCTCTGGACATAGACCCAGTTACCAGTATGGAAACGGTGAGGGGTCTCTGGCATTCCTGGAGCATATAGGGCAGACAGTTTGGGCCAAGTCTCATGTTCTATTGACTGAAGGGCTTGGAGTCTCAAGAAGAGGTTCCTACCAGTGAGTTGGGATACCTCCAGGGAGGGCCCGGTGGACACCAAGGGTGTTGGGATACCAAACAGGATCTCAAAAGGGGTCAGGTTAAAATGGTAGGGGGTGTTCTGGGCTCGGAACAGGGCCAGGGGAAGGAGCACCACCCAGTCAGTGCCAGTCTCCAAGGTCAATTTAATTAAGGTCTATTTTAGGTTTCTGATCATTCTCTCTACCTGCCCTGAGCTCTGGGGATAGTACGCAATGGAGTTTCCAATTAGTCCCCAATTTCTTTGCCAACCCCTGATTTACCTTAGAAACAAAAGCAGGACCCTTGTCCAATCCAATTACCTTGGACACTCTGAACCTTGGGGAAAATCTCATCTAATATCTTTTTGACTACCACAGTAGCTGTTTCCTGCTTGGTGGGGAAAGCTTCAACCCATCCAGAGAAAGTATCTACAAACACCAGTAGGTATTTGTAACCATATTTCCCCGGCTAAACTTCTGTAAAATTGACTTCCCAATAAACCCCAGGCCGCTCTCCCCTAGGTCTCTTGCCCTGTTTGCTCTTGGCTGCATAAGCATTCACTTGCTGACATACCTTACACTGTTCTACTGTCTCTCTGGCTAAAAACCTAAGGTCTATTACATACACCTTGACTGCTTGGATGAGCTTCCTATCCCCTAAATGAGTCCATTTGTGCATTTGGCCAAGTGAGTCTTTTGTTTGTTCTCTGGGGAGTATAGTTTTCCCCTCTTGAGTATGCCATTGTCCTGGCCTTCTCTTCTGCTGTATATTCTCAGTGAGCCCATCCCTTAGTCCAATCCCAGTTCCCAGTGGGTGTTTCTTGCAGGCCCATAACTGGGATAGGCTCCTGCATAACCACTTCTCGAGCCACTTGATCTGCCTGGTTATTGCCCCACACTACTGAATCTCTTCCATTCTGATGTCCTGGGAAATAAATAATAACTCACAGTTGCTGACTGCATCAGAGTATCCAAGAGATCCAAAATTTGAGCAGTCCCCTCTCTTGGTATATAGACCCATGAACTTGGGCTATGGCAAAGGCATACCTGCTATCCATGTAGATGTTAATTTTCTTGCTGGCCCTAAGTTCCAAGGGAAATTAGCTCTACTTTCTGAGCCAACATGCCGGGCAGGGGGTGTGGAGATTCAGCCAGCCCAGAAGACATTTGTGCTGTTCACCATGAACGGCAGTATCCACTCATCTCTGACCTTCATGAAGATAACTGTTCCTGTCTGTAAACCATGTAGCCTCAGCTCCCAGCAGGGGTTGGTGGGAGAGGTCTTTCCTTCACTCATGGACTTGTATTTGACACGTGCTGTGGTGGCTCCAGGTCAGGATCGGGCAGCAAGGTGGCTGGATTGAGACCAACCAGTGGAGAATCTCGTCCATGTCAGCTGACCAGTGGTCCCATCCTCTGGGTCTTTCCTTCCATTCAAAGGTAAAGTATTCTTGACTTTGGGGTGCCAAGGTCAGGAAGAAGAAAGCATCTTTCAAGTCTAAAACCAAATTCTGGAAGGTGGTGAAGAACTCAGAGTGTAGGGATTAGGCACAGTAGGGTGGATGTCAGCCACTCTACCACAGTTTACCTCTCTTAAGTCCTGGACTTAAGAGATAATCATTAGTGCCTGGCTTCTTGGCTGGCAGGGGCCATGTGTTCCGGGTTGAATGGCACCAAGCAAAGCCCCACACTGGAGGAGCGGGAAGATGTGTGGCTTAATTCCTTCTCTTGCCTCCCCCGACCTGTCCAGGTTCTTACTATCAGGCTGGAGGACAAATACAAATTGATTGAGACTAATACCCAAAGGGCAGGATATTGCTGGTGACTGGAAAAGTTTTCTCTTGCTTGGACTGAAACAGCTGGGCTAGGTCATGCATGTCTGCAGGCTGTGTATGTGGAGCTTAAGATGCAGGCTGATCCTGTCTCCAGGGCACCACAGGGCCACATGGCATCTGTGAGATATTTTCTCACCTGCTAAGCTCCATCTCATCGTATACTGCCCTCTCTGAGGCTACTCTCTGAGCCTGACAGCAATCTCTACTCATCTAGTTCCCAAGGTGGGTCTCTGCCCTGCCAGTTTCATACAGAGACCACCTATCTCGAGGCTCTCTTAATGTGGACTCAATTAAGTCGCCACGTGAAAGAACGAAGCACACAATAAACTTTGATCCAATTGATAAGATATAATTTGCCCATCTAGACAGCACAAAATCCTGTACACACCCATCCCTTAAAAACAGTCATAATGGGGTTGGGGATTTAGCTCAGTGGTAGAGCGCTTGCTTAGCAAGCACAAGGCCTGGGTTCGGTCCCCAGCTCCAAAAAAAAGAAAAGGAAAAACAAAAACAAAAACAAACAAACAAACAAAAAAAAACCAGTCATAACGACCTGTATCTATGGGCAGAAAAGAATGGACATCTGCCACCATGCTCTCCCAGCTCCTCCTCTCCCTCTGGTTCCTTGCTCCTCTCTAAAACTTTTCTCCTACCCATCCTTCCTTCTCGTCCAATGACAGGCCTCGTTCTATCCTGTACGTGCCTTCCTCCATAAAGACATGAACTTACACAGAATGATTTTGTTTGAGGACCACCTGTGGGATTCTTCAGGAGGATTCTGGGGCTGCCCTAATGGTACCATTATCTAACTGGGTCCAGAAGCCCACCTTCCAGGAAGAAACCTGAGAGCTAAATTTCAGGGACAAAGAGATGCTTTATGCAGTGTCCAATCATGCTGCCTGTTGAGTCCTATTCATATTCTCTTCAAACATCACATGTCCTCCCATAGGTCTTGCAGGGGCAAAACACCACATGAGTCTACCACTTCAGCCAACGAATGAAGAATTGTCCATACACCAACTTCCCCACTCTAAGACCACTACACAGTTTCTGAGCCAGATTTGAAACAGCCTTTATTTAATAGTGTTCAGAGTCATGGATACTGGCCAGGAATGTACCCAAGTCGTATGTGTAAATTTAATTTTTTTCAAACCTTATTTTAGTGATGGTTCTTAAACACTTTAACCTCTCTTGTAACCCGCCACCCACCAGAGGTAGTGGGAAAGAAAGGATATGGGGGAAGTGGACCTGTTTAGTAAGTTTCTTTGGAGCAACTGTGTTGTCTGGAAATTAGCAGTTCAGTTCACAGATTAGTAGTGGCAGCTCAAACCACTTGCAAACACCTCTTGGATACACCAGCAATCTAGATTGGGAGTCAGGCTAGCAACAGTAGTGACACGACCTACAAGGCCTCAGCCTCAGCCTCAGCGTGAATTAGCAGGAGGGACAAGGAGGAATGACAGAAGTTCTCAGCCGTGCCTCCTACAGGGAAGTGATAAGTGAAGATGAGAGACCCATAAGGGTTGCACAGCTAGCTCTATAAGCAAGCCTAGTTCAATCTCTGTCATTGTCCATCGAATGCTATTTATACCCTTCAAACATCACGGGTCCTCCACGGGTCTTGCCAGCACGCACAACTGTCTCAGCTGACATCACGCTGCCAATTAGCCCCAGTCTGAAAAAGCAGCAAGAAACTGCAGCACATCACCAGAAGATTTTTTTTTTTTCTTTTTTCTTTTTTTCCGGAGCTGGGGACCGAACCCAGGGCCTTGCGCTTGCTAGGCAAGTGCTCTACCGCTGAGCTAAATCCCCAACCCTGTCACCAGAAGATTTTTTTGGTGCATTTCTCTCTATGGAGTTCTGACAAATGCACCTCAACTATACAGTGCAAGGTGGACCACTCCATGCATGTGGTCAGCAAAGAATCCTCCATCGTGTGTCCTTTCATGTGCTTACTTTAGCAGCAGAACTTCCTTGAGGTGGTAGTTGGTTAATGCTACTCAAATTGCCCAATGGTGGCAGTGTGCACTCCTCCCTACTGTCCCAATGCTCTGGATTCTCAAATGAAACACACACACACACACACACACACACACACACACACACACACACACACGGCCTTCTATTTTAATACGCCTTAATGGCTGGATGGCTGAACCACTCACAGACTTCCATGTTGCTAATGCCTCCCCTCCGATACTCCTGAATTGTTACTACTAAAATCTATATTTCATCTTTGCTACCCTAAATCCAGCTTGCGGCCCTCCTGGGCCTCGATCCCAACTCTTTTTTTTTTTTTTTTTTTTTTTGGTTCTTTTTTTCGGAGCTGGGGACCGAACCCAGGGCCTTGTGCTTCCTAGGTAAGCGCTCTACCACTGAGCTAAATCCCCAGCCCCTCGATCCCAACTCTTACATGTTGCCAGTCTCTCTTTCTCCTTGTCCTCTACCTCTCAGGCCTGGGCTTCTTTCCTCAGGCAATGGTGATTCTCCCTCTTCTCCGGCATTCTTTGCCCAGGGACCTAAAATTCCCACCTCTGTCTCCCTGCCCAGCCATTGGCTGCTGGCCATTTTACTTAACAATCAAAGTCAACTGGGGGCAGGGACCTTCAGTGTCTTACAGGCAGACTTGCAGGTTCCTGTGTAATGTTGGGTGCTGAAGTAGCGTTAGAACCAATCCACAACACATCCTTTCACCTGTGTCTGTTTCAGCTAAACACCCCTTCACAAGTCTGACTTTGCCTCTCACCTGGGTCCATTTCAGCTAAAGGTTCCTTCATGTGTTTGTCCCAGCAAAACACCATCCAACTGACTTTCCAACTCTTAAGTTTCTCCACTTCACCCATGCTCAGAATATGACACTAAATTACATTAGTCCAGGGCTTATCAAGACAAACCCACGAGGCTACATATTTCCCGCTTTTGTCCAATCAGAGGCAAGCATACATCCTGACATAGCTCCTGCCTATGTGAGATCAGGCACCTCCTGTGCAGTCGGGGCAGCCACGCCTGTTACAGAAGGGAAAACACCCGTCTTGTTACCTTATTGAACGACAGCATTTCAGGCAGTTATCTGACTTTGGGCAAGTGGGGCTTATAGGTTAGAGGCATTTTTGTTTTAGAGGTCTCCTCAGCACAGAGATTTAAACTTAAAACATAAGATTACCCATCACAGAGACTGAGGGATTGAGATAGGGGCTAGGAATGATAGGGAAACATGTAGCCAATAAAAGAGGAACATCAAGCCCTTTCTGGGAATAGGTGGAGATCTTCCAGGAACCTGTGCCATCTCTTTATGATCTGCTGCTCTGGTCATGGTAGCTGGTAGGTGCCTTAGCTTTGACAAGAGCTTCTCCAACTGGGGAATTCCACGACTGTGTACTCATGTAAGTGTGTATGAACCTATGTGTTCCTACATAGATGTGTGTGCAGGCATTTGAGTGCCTTTTTATGTATCCATACATATTGATGTGTGTGTACATGTGTGTGCTTACCGTTACATACTCTCTTGTGTTGTTCTTAAAACAAAATCCCAACTGTTCGGTTACCAGATGAAGACTCAGGAGCCAGGCACCGTGGTGAAAGCCTGCTCCCTCAGAGAGGCAGAGAAAGCACCCAGCTGACCTTCCTACTCCACCCAAGTTCCGGAAGGAAAAGCTCCTCCTCCACATGGTTTAAATGCCCTTCAACTCAGTGACCTTTCTTTTCTTTTCCTGGGTTTCCTTATATTCACTCTCTTTCAGCTGGTCGCTCCTTCTCTTGACCTATCACTGACTCTATTTACCTCTTGTTTACAGAAAGCTCTTGGTTAAAGCTACGGCTAGGGCTGAGCTACACCACAACTACTTGTTTACAGTAAACAGAAAGCTCTTGGGTTAACCCTGTGTCCTAGGTCTGAGTCACAACAAGAGACAGGTTTTTCCGGTTTCAACCTTGGCATTCACCATGAGATCAAATACCCTGCACACTTGTTTTCGTAGGTATATACCTGTGCTCACACATGTGTTCTTGTCTGTCCTGTGTGTCCTTGTGTGCATACATGTACATGTGTATGTACTTGCTTGAAAATGCATGTCTCATGTCCCTTACTTGTACGTATGTGCCTGGCTATGCATGCACCTCTGTGTTTGCATGTCTGTGAATACTGTGTATTCTGTGTTCCGTGCATAGACCTAGTCATTTAAACGTGCCAACTTGTGAGCCTAAGTGTACATAAGTCTATAAGCGTATATGTGTTTATACGTGTTTGTATGTAGATGTTTTGTGCATATAAGTGTGTGCTTGCTGTAAGTGTTCCTGCTGCCTATGTGTTATCTGAAGGGAGATAAAGGCATACATTTGTAACATCTAGGTAGTGTCTTTGTGCTCTCAGTTGCATCAGGGCTAAATTCATCCAAAGAAAACTCTGCTTTTTGATTACTCGCGACTAAGTGATCACTATTATGTGATCACTGTTAATAAATTATTAATATGTAATCACAATTTATTCTGAAGCCAGTATCTATCTCATACAAGTGCCCCTTAGAGAGCTAATTTGGGGGTGAGGGGAGGTAAAGGAGTTTTTCTTCCTGAGTTTTCCAGAAAACTCATTCATGCTGGTGACAGCACATGAACCAATCCCCATGTATCTTGTCACTGGCGTGTAAAAGTAACTTTTTTTTTTTTTTTTTTTTTTTGGTTCTTTTTTTCCGAGCTGGGGACTGAACCCAGGGCCTTGCGCTTCCTAGGCAAGCGCTCTACCACTGAGCTAAATCCCCAACCCCAGTAAAAGTAACTTTTATTCTTCTGGAATAATTGTGATCTCTGAGGCTTACTGCCTCAGTCTGCAAGCCTAGGCTTCGTTCCGGAAGCTTCTCACCTCCACACAATCGACTCTAGGCCTAGAATGTTTTCGGCGTCTTGAATCTTACTGCTGAATAAGCTCACCCAGTCTTTCTAGTTCTTTCTAATCTCTGGTTGGCTGATTTAACTCAGCTGTTCTGGCTTGAACTTCTCTCCACACGACTGATTCAATCTGGCTTCTCTCAGTTCCTCCTGAATCGCTCTGCCTGACCTCAAACGAACTCTAGCAATCTTCTGGCTCCTTCTCTCTCTCTCTCTCTCTCTCTCTCTCTCTCTCTCTCTCTCTCTCTAACTTGTCTCTGTACAACTGTCCCAGTAAAACTGCCCCCTTCTTCCCTCTCCTCTCTGCACTCCTCTCTCCTCTTTCCTGAGGGTTGGGCAGATCCCATTCTGATAAATCTTTCTCTGACCCATCACTTTGTCTGCCACTAGATTAGACATCACTTTTCAAACATTGGTGCTTCCTTCTGCAAACGAACTTTACCATCATCGTTTGGGATTAAGGGTGCGTGCTAAGGGCGTGTCTACATTCAAGACAGATGGATTAAAGGTGTGAGCTAAGGGACTGAGGCACGACACAACTACAAACAGGTTTTTTTTCAGTATTTAACACAATCTCAGGGTTCACAGTGTGATCAAATATCCTGCAACACCTGAGGGGTCACATGCTCTCAGTAGTCACATGTCTTAACACTATAATAAGGTAAAATATAAATGCAAAATAATATTTTGGATCAAAATAATAGCAAGACACAGCATTTAAAAGATCTACTATTCTTTCTTCCTTCCTTCCTTCCTTTCTTTCTTTCTTCCTTTCTTTCTTTTTTTCTACTTAAAGTCAGGGTCTCTCTCTGTACCTCTGGCTGTCTTTGAACTCACTATATAGACGAAGCTGGCCTCAAACTCACAAAGATCCACCTGCATTCAGTCTCTGCAGTTCTGGGTAAAAACGTCCACAGCACTCACCTAAGTTACCCATTATATTCTTAGATCTCCATAAAGTTGAATGGAGAGACCACTAACTATTCGTCACATGAGACTAACCCAGTGTGGGACCATGAGTTTGACCTCAGCACTGCAAAGCAAAACGTTTGAATAAAAACAAGTGACTTTTCTTAATTTGTATGTGTGTCAAATAACTCCTGAATGTTTAACTCTGAGATTTAAGATTTAAGAAAAAAAAAAAGAACTAATAAACCTAATATATTCAACTGCCAGTTGTTTTTTTTGTTTTTTGTTTTTTTCCGGAGCTGGGGACCGAACCCAGGGCTTTTCGCTTGCTAGGCAAGCGCTCTACCACTGAGCTAAATCCCCAACCCCTCAACTGCCAGTTTTAAAGGAAGATTTTTTTAATTAGGTGTTTGTTCGTGAGAGTACATTCGTCCGAGAGAGTAGAGTAAAGACGCCGTGGAGTCTGGGAGGCATGGGATGGCCTAGAGAGCTGGAGTTTCAGGTGGTTCTGAGCTACCCAGTGTGAATGATGGGGACTGAACTCTGGTCCTGTGTGAGGACAGTACGAGCTCTTCACCACATGCCATCTCTCTTGTCCCTTTAGCTGCCATTTTTTTATCCAGATCAACCGTGGACTTTTCTTATCCAACCTCAGTCTCAGTGAATGGAGAGCAATGCCATTGGTCAACTCGTTTTGATCCGTGATAGACATTTCAGCGCAACGGATAGGGAATAGAGGTGTTCTACCGTGTATCTTCAGGACGGGAAAAGAAACATTTTAGATTACGATTTTATCCGATCATGCTATGCCTTTTTGTTATATGACTAAGAACACATGCTTTATATTAACATATTATAGACACATAATAATGAATATGATGTATAGCTGGGCCATTTGAGTGTTTTGAACCGGGATTGGGCTACAGATCTCTTTTTCAAAGATTGTTTTAACAACCATTTTGTTGATTCGTTGTTTACTTCACATCAGGCACCTCAATCCCACTCATCTCCCCCTCCCCTGTACCTGGCCTCCATCCTTGCAAACCAACCCCCAACAGAGAAAAAAAAATCTCATGGAAGCTGTAGTGTGTCACAATGTGTCCCACAATATACCCTTTTGTCCACACTTCTTTGCTTGCAAATGTCCATAGCAATGACATGGTCATTGGTACGAGGTCTGGTACGAGGCCTCTGGCTTCTGCTACTCTATGGGTACTGGATCCTCACTGGGACTCCTCTCGGATATCCTGTTGTTGCCCTGTTGTGGAGATTCTGCAGTTTTAGATCTGTAGGACCGGCCTCTTCACACACTCCAGCAGTTCATTGATGGGGTAGATGTTGGGGTGGGTCAGTTCAAAGCCCTGGATCTGGGCCTGAGGGGTATCAGAAATGGTCATCTCACTGGCTCTCATGCTCTTAGAGCTGGCTTACCCGAAATCCCTGTAGCCAGGGCCAGCTCTCCTGTGCTGCCCAGGCGAGGTGCAGGACCTGCTCTCCTGAGTGCTGCAGCCAGTGAGGGACACTCTCATAATCCTGGGGCCAGTTTTCCCATATGCCACAGCTGTTGAGGGACAAGGGAGGCGAGGAGGGTGTCTCTTCCTTGTTTGCACCACTGCCCAGGAGACAAGAGGTAGAGCTGGCTCTCAGGTGCTCACACTCTTGGGGTTGGCTTGCCTGCAACTCTCGCATCCAGGGCCAGCTCTAGTACTATGCTGCCCAGGCAAGGTTCAGGGCCACCCAGTGGCCATCTGTCTTAGACTCACTCCAGCCTATGGGCTGTGGTCCCAGGTGGGGTTCTAGTCTCTAGCTTGCTTTCTGTCCTGGAATCTTTCCAGTCCTGCTTGACACTGGAGTAGTGATTGTCTCAGGCTTGCTTTTCTCGGGGAATGCTAGGCTACTAAACACTCAGGTGTTCAGAAGTCAGAACACTGCGTGTAGACACAGCCTCTTTCCTACTGAGGCAGGTGCAACACAGCAGCCACATCTGCAATGCCTCTAGGGGCAGGGGGCAAAACTCTTTATTTATTTCTTTTTGTTTATTTGAAACAGTGTTTCTCTGAATAGTCCTGGCTGCTCTAGAACTCATTCTGTAGACCAGGCTGGCCTTGAACTCAGAGATCCTTCTGCCTCTGCCTCCCTAATGCTGGGACTAAAGGCATGCGCCACCATGACCCAGGTTACAAATTTTGCACTTAGGAGACCGCCAAGGCATGAGGTGAATATTGTCCCAGGGCTTCTACAGAACAATGGAGCTGCCCTGAGCTGTTGCTGAAGAAGTGTGCAGTGGAAGCATTAGAGGCTGCAGTCTGACAGGTGGGATGGATGGACTCCTTTACTGGATTAAACTTTCTGAGGAAAGCGCAAACATCAATTCCATGTACGATGTAAGCTTTATAGACTCATATCCACAGCAAGAGTCAAGAGTTCCAGACAATAGTCTCAGCCAGTAAGTAATTCCTGCGTTGTTATTCCTGCGTTGTGGGGTGTTCACCAGAGAAGACTGCTCACACATGCGTTTAAGGCAATAGAAGGTATTAGCTAGCCAGCAGCCACACTGGGTGTTAAGGATCCCAGTGTGGCCCTGTGCCTTTTTCACGGTGAGTTTTAAGCACAAAACCTATGTTCCGGATTGACACACTTCAGTTAACGAGAACAGTTAGCCAGAAACAGAACTACAGAAGCTAAAAAGCGAGGTTAGAACATTTAGAGACTTTCCCAGAACTGTGGACTTTGATGGATTTGGTCTTTGTTTAGTTTTGGAAGAGGGTGCTGTCTACTTGCTGAGTTTTACAGCATCAATGATGCTTTTCTCATAGAGTCCTTTGTGCTGGGATCTGGGGCCAACTAAGGTCCAGGGTACTGTTGCAGGTAGTGGGTGATGCTGTTCAAATGCAAAAACATAGATATTAAAGAAAGAAGGACCATTCTTACCGTGGGGTCTAGGCCAGGAGGCTATGTCATGTCTGTAGGATGACCAAGCCTCTCCCAGTCAAAGCCATGCACCTGATGTCATCAAACCCCAGGAATCTCAAGTCCCTCTCAGGGGTGTGACTGAGGAAGCTTCCTCAAAGAGACATTGCCACCAGGGAAACCTCAGCAATTCTACTGGTGTGACTTACGATGCTTGCCTATCATTGTCACTTTAACATGAAAAGGTTGCAAAGCAAACATCGGAATGGTGAGCAATGCTTGTTCTAAATACCCCGGAATCTGCTAGATGAGTAGTGTTTCAATGAATGTCATTACCTTGTCCAGGGTCCCTAAAATTTCTGCAAGACAAGTCTCTTTGTGACAACTGTAATAGATTTCTGTGCAGCCTATGGCCTTAGCTTGTCCTGCTCAGTTTTATGTCAGCGTCATGGGAGTTAGAGTCATGAGAGAAAAAAAAAATGACTCTCTCCTGACAAAACTCCTCTCGTAAGATCTGCCTGTAGGCAAGTCTGTGGTGCATTTTCTTCATTAACGATTCAGGTGGGAGAGGTCATGTTATGTGGGTGGTGTCACTACTGGGAAACCAGGTACAGGGTTCTGTAAAAAGCAGGCTGAGCAAGCCAAGAGAAGCGTGCCGGTAAGCAGCGCCCCTCCGTGGCCTCAGCATCAGCTCCTGTCTCCAGCCTCCTGCCAGGAGATTGTTCAAGAATTGTCTTAGTCAGGGTGTCTATTCCTGCACAAACACCATGACCAAGAAGCAAGTTGGGGAGGAAAGGGTTTATTCAGCTTACACTTCCACATTGCTGTTCATCACCAAAGGAAGTCAGGACTGGAACTCAAGCAGGTCAGGAAGCAGGAGCTGATGCAGAGGCCATGGAGGGGTGTTACTCACTGGCTTGCTTCCCCTGGCTTGCTCAGTTTGCTGTCTTATAGAACCCAGGACCACCAGCCACAGTGGGCTGGGTTCTCCCCGCCTTGATCACTGAGAAAATGCCTTACAGCTGGGTCCTCAACTGAAGCCCCCTTCTCTGTGATGACGCCAGCTTGTGTCACGTTGGACTGAGATGTGGAACTGTGAGCTGAAAGAAAACCTTTCCTCTGGCAAAAGCTTCCATCTTGTGTTTTCTCACAGCGACAGAAACCCCAACGAAGACACAGAGGTGTTGGTCATTTCCCACGAAACCTAGCAGGAGCAACTTCAGTAAGGGAAGCTTCCTGCAGGCCGCTGTGAGGAAGGCGTGGCCACAGAAGCGTGAGCACGCTAAGGAGCATCGGCAGCAGAGGGAGAGGAGAGCCAATGTTCAGCTCTCTTACTCCTCTTTAGGAGGCAAGGGTCCCAAGGACAATTCTGCCTCACACATTTGGGGAGAGGCTTTGTCTTGTTTATTAGTTTAACCAGGATAATCCCTCTCAGGCATCAGAGGTCAATCTCCCAAGTGTTCTCTTGGATTTTAGTTCCTGAGAGCTCTAGTTGGTTGGTATTGTTGTTTTTATGGGGTGGCAAGCCCCTTCAGCTCCTTCATTCCTTTCTCTAACTCCTCCAATGGGGACCCTGTTAACAGTTCAATGGTTGGCTGATAGCATTCACCTCTGTATTTGTCTCCATCCGGCTGAGCCTCTCAGGAGGCAGCTATATCGGGCTCCTGTCAGCATGCGCTTCTTGGCTTCATCAATATTGTCTAGGTTTGATGGCTGTATATAAATGGGCTGGATCTCCAGGTGGGGCAGACTCTGAATGACCATCCCTTCAGTCACTTTTATTTCTACTTATGTGTGTCTGTGTGCTCGTTTCTGTGCGAATGGATGTCACTTGTATTTGCAAGGCCAGTAGAGGGTGCCACTTCACCTTGAGGTAGAGTTTCAGGTGGTTTTGAGGTGCCACAAGACCCTTGGGAACAGAACTCAGATCCTCATAATACACAGAAAGCCTTTTTTTTTTTTTTTTTTTTGGTTCTTTTTTTTCGGAGCTGGGGACCAAACCCAGGGCCTTGTGCTTCCTAGGCAAGCGCTCTACCACTGAGCTAAATCCCCAAACCCAACAGAAAGCCTCTTAAGCCAGCCACCATCTCTAGTCTCATGCTAGCTTAATTAATTAACTAATTAATTTGAGACTAGGGATTTCTATGGAACCTAGGCTGTCCTGGGACTTGCTGTGTAGACCAGGATGGCCTTGATATCACATAGATCTACTAGCCTCTGCCGCCATTGTGCAGCGTTAAATGCATCCCAGTTCCCTTGCGAGATTTTTTTTTTTTTTTCTGAGTCAGGATTTATCTATGTTCTGGAACTTACTCTATAGACAAAGCTGGCCTCAAACTCCCAGAGATCAACCTGTCTCTGCCTCCCTACTTCTGGGATGAAAGGAAAGTCCCACCACTATTCAGCTCCTGTGTTGGTATTTGTTTAACTCTCTTCATTTGTGGAGGTCCTGAGCACATAACCAAAGCTACTCTGAGTTTGTGTACAATAGCCACACCCTGTCCGGAAGCCAGCCTTCTACAGGACTCTTCTCTCTCCTCTGGCTCTTACAGTCCTTCCCTCCATCCTGACTTCCGAGAAGCTCCCTCAGTTTGGAGGGGGAGGGCTGGTGTAGAAATTCCACCCACAGAGGAACATTCACAATCTCTTTTCTCAGCATTTGAACAGCTTAGACTCTTTATCAACCCCCAGCCTCTGCAACAAGAAAACTCTCTGCTCAAGGGCGAGAACCACACAGATCTATGGAGACAAACACACAGAAGTGTTTAGAAAGGGGTTTAACAACATGGCCTCCCAGGGACACAACGTTAATCACTAATATGCTATGTGTATGCATGATGTCATGTGACCATAGCCGACTCCAGAGAGTCAGACAGGGAGAGGAAGTTTGGTTTTCATCTGAGACTGGCCTAACTTGTTTAATATGAATATTCCCATCTCTGCCCATCTTACTTACATGGTGCGAGGTCATTCTTCTTTATGGACAGAAAGGATTCCACTGAGTTACACACCACGTTTTCTTTATCCATTTGGAACACCTAGATTCGCTCCCTAGCTTAGTTGTGGTGAGCAGCTCTGCAGGAAACCGTGGTGTACATTCATCCCTACAGTGGAAGGAGCAGGAGGCTTTTGCATCAATACTCAGGAATGGCGTAGATGTTTTGTTTCATGCGGTTTCAGTCTATTGCTCCTTCCACAGGATCCAAAAGCATGGACAATTAAAATCCCCTCTGCCCTTAATGAGGCACCTCTGGGGCTTACTGTAATTCCTGCTGAGGCCTCAAAGTTCAAATTCTATCTGGGTTGAAAGGGGAGCTAGTTACTGAGTATGCACCACAGATTCCTTGCAGGAGAAGGGATTAGGATTGGCAAGTCTTCTTCTTCTTCTTCTTCTTCTTCTTCTTCTTCTTCTTCTTCTTCTTCTTCTTCTTCTTCTTCTTCTTCTTCCTCTTCCTCTTCCTCTTCCTCTTCCTCTTCCTCCTCATCTTCTTCTTTTCTTCTTTGTCTTCTTCTTCATCATCATCTTCCTCCTCTTCCTATTCCTCTCCTCCTCCTCCCCCTCCCCTTCTTCTTCCTCCTCCTCCTCCTTCTTTGCAAAAAGACTGAACTGTCCCATGAATTGTCTGGGGATGAATGGCCAAGTGTTGACATTCAAAATGGGTTTTCAGGAGAAAGTACCAAGGGCTTGGAGAGAATGAAGTCATCCTGGGGAAGAGAAAACAGGGGTGGCAGGTCCCAGCAAGGCTTGGGGACAGTGGGCATCCAGAACATTATGAAGAGTGGGGTTGAGCTGAGGGCAAGTGTTCCTTTTCCATGACTGACTGGCTGGTGACTTCCTGACTTTCTCCCTTTCTCTTGAGAGTGGTCTGTCTGTACCCAGGCTGGTCCCAGCCTGTGGTGGTTCAGGCTCTGCTTGAGGTTTCCGGCTCCATCCTCAGTATTGGGTGAACTTCTGGAGTTGGCTGGCTCTATTAAATCACATTTGATCTAATCAACTAGACTGGCTTGAATTCGGGGAGTGTGGGCTGGGTGTGGTGGTTCAAGCCTTTACTCTCTCCCACCACACAGGAGGCAGAGAACTCTCCGTGTTTCAGGTCAGCCTGGTTTACACAGAGAGTTCCAGGACAAATGGGATTACAGAGTGAGACTGCATTTCAAGAAAGAGGGGGTACAGTTGACACTTACAGCCATCCTGTCTGTTCTTTCATAGCCAGCATCTTTTTTTTTTTTTTTGGTTCTTTTTTTTTTTTTTTTTTTCGGAGCTGGGGATCGAACCCAGGGCCTTGCGCTTCCTAGGTAAGCGCTCTACCACTGAGCTAAATCCCCAGCCCATAGCCAGCATCTTTAAGCCAGCATCTGCAGCCTTCTGTTTGCCATTGCTAAGGATGGCATTATAATGGAGATTTAATTAGTATCTGAGAAGGCTTGTCTAGGTCTAAGACATGTCTTGGGGGAAAGAGGTGGAGTCCCCTGCCATGCTGTCTGCTGTCCCTTTGTCCCTGGCTTTGACATCCACCTTGCCTCATTAAGTAAAGAAACCACAAAGGCCTAATCATTTCCCGAGACTAATGTCCAAGAAAAATAGGTTTCTTCCCTAGACAAGGAGGGAGCTCTACAGCCAAGGAGAGAGCCCTGGCCACCAAAGGGACTTGGAAAAGGCATCTTCAGCAGGCTGGCATCAGCTTGACCACATCTGGAGGTCATTAAAATCCAAACCTGTCTGGGCACCCCTGTGAGTGATCATTGCTTAATTAAATCATGTGAAGTGGGAAGGCCACTTCTGTGCTGGATCTCTGAGGTGGGGACACACACCTTTAATCCAGACCTTGGGAAGACCCACCCTAATCCAGGCCACACCCCCTTCTAGAAGCCTATATAAAGAACCTGGAAGATGGGAGCCTCTGTCTTTGACAGCTTGCTCTCCCGTTGGTAGCAAGTCTCCTCCACTGGCCTTACCTCAGATTTGCTCGGTATTACAGCATATACTGAAGACAGCCTTAGACAACTAGCCTTCTGAAGGGAACAACTCCTGGACTCTTGGAGATTCGGTTCAGAAGCAGCCATTGTTGGATTAGCCGGACCACAGCCTGTAAGTCTTTCTTTCTTTTTTTTGGAGCTGGGGACCAAACCCAGGGCCTTGCGCTTCCTAGGTAAGCGCTCTACCACTGAGCTAAATCCCCAGCCCCAAGTCTTTCTAATATAGATCTCTTTCATCTATGTGGAAAGAGATTCATTTTGTAACTTCTGTTACTATAGAGAACCCTGACAAATATAATAACCATAATTCCTTCTGTTCATGGAAGAGAGAAAGCCTTGCAGTTCAACCTGAGCATGGATTCAGAAACCTCCCATCCAGACCCTTCTTGTCAAACACTGGACCCCCCTACTGGGCCACAGAGCACCGTTGATGAAAGGACATCAGGTGAGGAGAAGCAACTGAGAGAAAAAGCGGAGACACTGGCTTCCCCTTGCAGTGTGAACAAGGCTCAGGTTTGAGTGCATTGAGACAGGGGAGGGGAGAGGGCCAGATTCCAGCCACAGAGCTGTGATGGTTTGGAGGGGTAGATAGGAACGGCATAAAATGGCTGACAGTGGTCATCTGAAGGAAATTAGGATGAACTCCTTTAAACTGTGAGCTCACAGAAGAAATTATATACCTGGTGGGTTAGGCACAGGGTATGGGATAGTCAAGGCACTCTGTCATCTAAACTCTCTCTGGCTTTAGAATCAGAACCAAATAAAAATGAGCGGACCCCCAGTCAATCAGACAGCAATTCCAGTAACCACACTGAAGAATCAAGTAAGTTTCAGTCCATTCTGTTGGGGGTGTGGGGGGTGTTTACAAGTGGAGAGGGAGGAGTTCTGCTTGGCATGACCCTACGAGGTTTTAATGAAGCCAGGTCCCTAGACTTCCTGGCTGTGGACGATAGCTGGGCAGCATTTTGGGGTCTGTGCTCAGCTTCTCGGGTGTCTAGGATGGACTAGCTGTGTGGTGTGCAGCTGAGGGTTTTCCACGATGCCCTCACCTTATCCCACAATCCCATTTCAGCTCAGAAGGAAGCACCCAGGAAGAGGAAACACTCTTCCAGGGACTCCAGCCAGGTCAGGACAGGTAAGTGCTCCCTTTTCCCCAAGGGTCAGCCCCCATCTCCATCATACAGGGCTCAGACAGGCAGGTGGCTAGGAGCCTCAGAGCACTTAAGGGAGGCCAAGTTCTCAGTGCATGTGGGATCTGAGGAGGATCTGCTCAGGGTGGAGGCTGGCATGCCTGGAAAGGAATGGCCAGCAGCCTCCAGGCTCTGAAGGCTCCAGAGGAGGTTCTGCAGGCAGGTGGATGGGAGCTTTCCTGGTCATTCTCCCACTCTCAGGGTTTTCCACAGGAAGCGAGGGCAGCTCCCATGGGAAAAAGAGACACAAGACTTCGGAAACAAAGGCTGAGCCAAGAGCCAATGGACACCAAGATGGATTATCCCATCGCCCTCAGCACACAGACCCATTACCAATTCGGAAGAACCTGGTGAGCTTTCTGCGGGAGAAGTCTGAGGAGATTTATAGAGACACAGTCCAGATGCAGGCCCAGCAGCATGGTTCCCTGCTCAGCCCTGAGCAGCTCTCTCAGCTCAGCCAGCTCTCAGGTTCTCTGACTGCCGTGGTGCACACGTTCTACAGCATGGCCACCCAAGCAGGCTTTGCCTTCCCTGCTGAGGGCTGGCTTATCCCAGGCACCATGCCTGCCCCTCAGGAGCTGTCTGGCAAGGAACCTCAGAGTCCTTTGGTGGAGGGAGGAGAGAAGACCACAGACTCTGCCAGCCCATCAAGTCCTGACAAGACAAGTCCTGAGCCAAGACCATGAGTCCCTCAGAGCAGAGTCACACTCTGGGACAATAAAGGACCACTCCACCTCCCTGTCTCCACTGCCTGGGGCACTCGCCCTCTCTGTGAGAACATGTAGCAGGCGCATCAGTGAAGAGTTTGAAGTGTTTACTCAGGATCATGAACTGTGTTTCACTGGGATCTAGGACTCACAATTGAGCCTTGCTTCCTTTGGATATTTTGCTCAAGTGTGTGTTGGACTTGTGTACTTCTATTGTAGAAAGTTGCAAATAAATATTGATTTAACAGAAAATTCTGTAGTTCTTCAGCCTTTTCATTTAGTCTGAGAAGGGTGGGTGCCCAAATATCTTGGAGTATATTCCCTGTAGGTCATAATCAGCCTTCCCATTGCCTGTGTCTCCTTCTGCCCACCACCTCCGATTTTACATTAAATATGTCTTTATTTTGAGAATGTAAGGATATATTGTACAAACTTATTTTGCATAACAATGATCTAAAGTACTTGTCTTATGGGCTAGGATAATACAGAAAATATTTAGCATAATTATCACATAAATTAATTGTAATATTTAAATATAATTAAACTTGTCTTTTTAAACTTTTTTTTATGACAGTACATATCACAGTGTGTATTAGAAGTTCATACTGAGTACTGTAATTGTTAGTATTGTCAACTGATTGGATCTTGAATCACTTAGGAGACAAGTCTCCGCCCATATGATAAGGGTTATCCAGGTCAGACTGAAAATGTGAGAAGGTCCCCCCTAAAAGTGGGTTGCATGATTCTCTGTCTCATTCCCTCTGGGGCCAGTTCTCCCATGCTGCCTGGGCTAGGGGCTGGTCATCTCTCCTGGGACCCTGCTACTTCATGGCAGTAGCGGATTGGGGCAGGTTCTGGTCTCAATCAAGCTCCCATGCTAGAATTTCTTTTTTAAAGATTTATTCATTTATTATATATGAGTACACTGTAGCTGTCTTCAGACACACCAGAAGAGGGCATCAGATCCCATTACAGATGGTTGTGAGCCACCATGAGGTTGCTGGGAATTGAACTCAGGACCTCTGGAAGAGCAGTCGGTGCTCTTAACCGCTGAGCCATCTCTCCAGCCCAAATAACAAATCTTTTTTTTTAAGATTTATTCATTTATTATATATAAGTTCACTGTAGCTGTCTTCAGACACACCAGAAGAGCCATCTCTCCAGCCCCATGCTAGAATTTTTAACTGTTGATCTTGTGGAGGACTTGTGCACATGACCGTGGCTGCTGTATGTTTCTGTGGAGTAGCCACACCCTGTCCAGAAGCCAGCCTTCTACAGGACTCTTCTCTCTCCTCTGGCTCCCACCCTCCCTCCCCTGATGCTCCCCTGATGTTATGAAGGAATGTTGAACCTTGTACTGACTGGTTTTGTGTGTCAACTTGACACAAGCTGAAGTTAGCCCAGAGAAAGGAGCCTCCGTTGAGGAAATGCCTCCATGAGACCCAGCTGTAAGGCATTTTCTCAATTAGTGATCAAGGCAGGGGAGGGCCCAATGTGGTACCATTCCTGGGCTGGTGGTCCTGGGTTCTATAAGAGAGCAAGCTGAGCAAGCCAGGGGAAGAAAGCCAGTAAGTAACATCCCTCCACGGCCTCTGTATCAACTGTGTAAGTTCCAGTCCTGACTTCCTTTGGGGATGGACAGAACAATGTGGAAATGTAAACTGAATAAACCCTTTCCTCTTCAACTTCTTGGCCATGATATTTGTGCAGGAATAGAAACCCTGACTAAGACACCTGTCAAGCTTTTTTTTTTTTAAATCTATTAAATATGTGACCTTTGTCCCTTAGTCTGTTTACATTAACTCATTTTTGCATACATTAGGTTATGCCTGCATGTTTTGAATAAAACTGATTTGATCACGGAGAATGGTTTGGGAGTGATTTAATTCTTGTTTGTTTGGGGTTGGTTGGTTATTGATACAGAACTCACTGTGTAACCCTAGTTGGCTGGAACTTATCATGTAGATCATGCTGACCTCAGACTCCCAGAGATCTACCTGCTTCTTGCTCTTGGGCTCTGGGAAAATAAAACATTATCGTGTGCAGCGTGTAGCATGTTTTTGAAATGTTCTTTTTTTTTTTGGTTCTTTTTTTCGGAGCTGGGGACCGAACCCAGGGCCTTGCGCTTCCTAGGTAAGCGCTCTACCACTGAGCTAAATCCCCAGCCCCTGAAATGTTCTTGAATTCAGTTTGCGTGGGAGTGTTTTTTATTCCTGAGAAATGCTATTTGAAGTTTGCCTTTAAAGTCAATCCTTTTACCACCACGTAATCAAGTAAGTAACCAAGTAACTACTGTGCCTGAAATCATTTACAGCCACACACTCAGCCTGCTCAGCCTGAGCAGAACATATTAGATGACCGTTCTCTAGTCTACACTTCCGGTGTTATTCAGCCCTGCAAGCCTACTTTGATGTGCAGCTCTGGCCATACCATGTTCCCTGTTTGTTCTTTATGACAACCATGACCCAGAATAATATGCATGCGAACTATGTGGTCTTCGGGTCTAAAACCACATGGCAGAGGCAGTGAGGATCTCTGAAACTACACCCCCATCGCAACACACATTGGAAGCAAACGTGGGTTTAGGCTGACCATACCCACTGGATTCTTTCCGTGCTGCTCTGAGTCAGCAGGGCCAGAGAGAGGATTTTCTCTTGTGAGACCCCAGTGCCAGATGGATTAGAGCAAAATCTCCTCATTCCCTCTTGTTTCCGTATTTGCTGAGCTGCTCAGTGTAGAGAGAGGATGCCCATTGCTCATGATGGCTCCAGGCTTCTTTTAGATTAGGACTCTGAGGATTCATTTTTTTTTCTATTAGACTATTGTTAGAAGGAGAGAGACCAAAGCTCACGGATGAACGACAGCAAGAGTTTGTCCTTCCTACTTTATGTGGCAATAACACAGATTTCAGAGTGCTTTATTGGGAATAATTGCATCGATGTTCATCAGGAAAATTGGTGTGTGATTTTCCTTTTCTGTTATGTCCTCACTGTATTTTAGGATCAGATAATTATGGTTCACAAAAAGACTGTGTTTTAGCATTCTGGTCTTTCCTATTTATGGAATTACTTGAGAAATGTCAGTTTTAATTCTTTGAAGAATTCACTAACGACTCTACCTCTACTTGTTTATGTGTTAAATTGTCAGTTTTGACACTACACTTATTTTTTATAGAAAGACTAGACAAAGTTATAAAATTAAGACTTTGGTTCCAAAGTGGGAAAGCTTCATGATACATAAGTCATTTCTCATTTGCTTTAAACCAAACCAAACTAAACCAAACCAAACCCAAACCGAACTGGGAAACTACGGTCACAAAATATGCTAAAAATTTCGGACGATTTTAACGCTAGGGAGATAGATTTGATCTTTGTGGATGCCGTGGAAGGCGCTGTTGAAGAGGACTCTCTGGAACGGTCATCTAATATGTTCTGTAGCAATGGGGGTTTGTGCTATGCATTTTGGGGGTCCAGCTATGGTTCAGATCCCTCTGCTTCTTCCCTCTCAGAGTGTCCAGATGAGCTGCACACCAGTCTGGAAAGACGAAGCAGAGTTCATATGGGTGGGGTTCTGCAGTATCCCAGTCAGCTGTGTGTGTGTGTGTGTGTGTGTATAGATGTGTGTGTGTATCTGTGTGTGTATGCATGTGTGTGTATCTGTGTGTGTATGCATGTGTGTGTGTATCTGTGTGTATCTGTGTGTGTGTCTGTGTGTGTATACATGTGTATGCATGTGTGTGTGTCTGTGTGTGTCTGTGTGTGTCTGTGTGTGTATACATGTGTGTGTGCATGTGTGTGTGTCTGTGTGTGTGTGTCTGTGTGTGTAGGCATGCATGTGTGTGTGTATGTCTGTCTGTATGTATAGCATGTGTGTGTGCATATGTGTGTGTGCATGCATGTGTGCGTGTGTGTGTATCTGTGTGTATCTGTGTGTGTGTCTGTATGTGTGTGTATACATGTGTGTGTGCATGTGTGTGTCTCTCTGTGTGTCTGTATGTGTGTGTATGTGTGTGTATACATGTGTGTGTGCATGTGTGTGTATACATACATGTGTGTGTATATCTGGGTGTGTGTGTGTGTGTGTGTTGGCATGCATGTGTGTGTGTGTGTGTGTGTGTGTCTGTGTGTATGTGTGTGTTCAGGTGCACTCACCCATGTATGGAGGCTAGAGGTTTATTCATTGGGATCTCTTCTTCTTCTATCACTCTCTACTGTAGGCTTAGATTTTCCAAAAACTTACTTTTAATAAGGGTTCTTAAAAGCTTTAACCTCCCTTCTAGCCCACCACCCACCAGAGGTAGTGGGAAGGAAAGGTTAATAGAGCAAAAGAGGATGTGATCCTGTTTAGAAATGGTTCTTCAGAGCAAATCCAATCTGTGTTGTCAGGATATCAGCAGTTTAGTTCACACAAATCAGCAGTAGCAGCCTGATCCACTTGCGAACACCATTCATGAATCAGCAATGGCAGGTTGATCCAGAAGAAACCTGGAGGCTCTGCCAATCCGGCTGAGTTTGAAGAAGTGGCAAGAAGCCACCGGAACACAACCAGAAGTTGTTTTGGGGCATTTCTCTCTATGAAGTCACAACAAATGATGACCAGCAAAGAATGGTAAGGAGTACCAATACCATCCAGCATCATCCATTGTCTGTTGGGTTTTATTTATATCTTTTCCAAGTATCACGTGTTCTCTCAAGTATCTGTTCTAGTAAAAGATCATATGCCCCTTTTCCAGGCTGCTTCTAGAAAAACATCATGTGTCTGTTCTTATCAGAACATCCTCCCACACATCTACTGCACCCAAAAAAAATCTCATTAAGACAATTTCTAGGAAAACATCACATGATACAACTGAATCTCCGAAGAAACCAGGAGTTCCACTTCATTCTACCATACGTTTGGAGACGAGAGATCACCAGCTATAGTTCAACCTTTTGGCTATGCTGGCTGGTCAGTGAGCTCCCCAGGATTCTCCCACCAAGAACTACAGTAGCAGGTACTTGACAGCATCCCTGGATTTCAATGTAGATGTTGGAGATCTACATCAGGTTCTAATGCTGGTGCAGCAAACACTTTACTCACTGAACCATCACCTTACCCCCAGTTCCATTAAGCTCAGAACAAGCTTTAAGGTCAGAAAGTTGGCCCTGTTGCTACATTTTCCATTCTCCTTATGCTTTCTGGCAACTAACAAAAAATGATGTGACTCATAGGAAGTCCCTGGGACTTGTCTGTGACCCAAGAGCCACCAGGAGATGTACTGTCCTGGCAAGGTTGGCACTGTGGGCAAAGCATGATGGGAAGGCTAATAGTCATAACACAGGCTATGTGCCTCAGCTGCAGACAGCATCGGCTCTGCAGACTTGAAAAGCACGTCTTAGGGTTGCTGTTGTTGTGACAAACACCATGACTATAGGCAACTTGTAAAGAAAAGTTTATTTAAGCTACAACTCTCAGGTCACACTCTACCACCAAGGGAAGTCAAGGCACAACTCAAGGCAGGAACCTTGCAGCAGAAGCTGATGCAGAGGCCATGGAGGAATGCTGCTTACTGACTTGCTCCTCATGGCTCGCTCAGTCTGTTTCTTATAGCACCAGGATCACTAGTCCAGGGGCAGCATTGCCTACAATGGACTGGCCCTACCCATATCAATAACTAACTAAGACAATGCCCTACAGGCTTGCCTACAGCCTTACCTTATGGAGGCATTTTCTTAACTGGTGTTCCCCCTCAGAGGTCTCCAGCTTGTGTCAAGTTAACATGAAACTAGCCAATACAGAACAGTCACCAGCACACCAGTTAAACTGATGTAGGAGAGGTCATCAGAGACTATAGGCCTAGGCTAACCAAGAATGTACTGTTTGGCAGGGCAGAAACAATGTCTATAAAGGCTGAAGGGAGGAAAGCCACAAATCCAGGGAATGTGTATGTCTTAGGGTTTTATTGCTGGTAAGAGACACCATGACTATGGCAACTCTTTTTTTTTTTTTTTGGATATTTTTAATGTGACAAATGTTTTTTTAAAAAAATTTTTTTATTAGATATATTTCTTTACCTTCATTTCAAATGTTATTCCCCTTCCCAGTTTCCTATCCATAAGCCCCCATTCCCTCCCCTTCCCCTCCCCCCATACATCCCCCTTACTGCCCCCCCATATTTCCCTGCACTGGGGGTCCAACCTTGGCAGGAACAAGGCTTCCCCTTCCCCTGGTGCCCCAACAAGGCTATTCTCTGCTACATATGCAGTTGGAGCCCTGGGTCAGTCCATGCATAGTCTTTTGGTAGTGGTTTAGTCCCTGGAAGCTCTGGTTGGTTTTGTTTTTATGGGGTTGCAAACTCCTTCAACTCTTTCAATCCTTCCTCTAATTCCCCCCAAAAGAGTCCTATTCTTAGTTCGGTGGTTTGCTGCTAGCATTGACCTCTGTTTTGGACCTGCTATGGATGTGTCTCTCAGGAGAGATCTATATGGCCCTTTCAGCATGCATTTTTTTTTTAGATTTTATTTATTTATTTATTTATTTATTTATTTATTTATTTATTTATTTATTTTTTATTAACTTGAGTATTTCTTATATACATTTCGAGTGTTATTCCCTTTTCCGGTTTCCGGGCAAACATCCCCCTCCCCCCTCCCCTTTCTTATCGGTGTTCCCCTCCCCATCCTCCCCCCATTGCCGCCCTCCCCCCAACAATCTAGTTCACTGGGGGTTCAGTCTTAGCAGGACCCAGGGCTTCCCCTTCCACTGGTGCTCTTACTAGGATATTCATTGCTACCTATGGGGTCAGAGTCCAGGGTCAGTCCATGTATAGTCTTTAGGTAGTGGCTTAGTCCCTGGAAGCTCTGGTTGCTTGGCATTGTTGTTCATAAGGGGTCTCGAGCCCCTTCAAGCTCTTCCAGTTCTTTCTCTGATTCCTTCAACGGGGGTCCTATTCTCAGTTCAGTGGTTTGCTGCTGGCATTCGCCTCTGTGTTTGCTGTATTCTGGCTGTGTCTCTCAGGAGAGATCTACATCCGGCTCCTGTCGGTCTGCACTTCTTTGCTTCATCCATCTTGTCTAATTGGATGGCTGTATATGTATGGGCCACATGTGGGGCAGGCTCTGAATGGGTGTTCCTTGAGTCACTACTCTAAACTTTGCTTCCATATCCCCTCCTTTGGATATTTTTTCCCCTTTTAAGAAGGAGTGGGAGTATCCGAATTTTGGTCATCCTTCTTGAACTTCCTGTGGTCTGTGGATTACATCTTGGGTAATTCGAGATTTTTTGGCTAATATCCAAATTATTGGTATGCAATGAATACATACCAAGTGTGTTTTTCTGTGATTGAGTAACCTCACTCAGGATGATATTTTCTAGTTCCATCCATTTGCCTATGAATTTCATGAAGTCATTGTTTTTGATAGCTGAGTAGTACTCCATTGTGTAGATGTACCACATTTTCTGTATCCATTCCTCTGTTGAAGGGCATCTGGGTTCTTTCCAGCTTCTGGCTATTATAAATTAGGCTGCTCTGAACATAGTGGAGCACGTGTCTCTTTTATATGTTGGGGCATCTTGTGGGTATATGCCCAATAGAGGTATAGCTGGATCCTCAGGCAGTTCAATGTCTAATTTTCTGAGGAACCTCCAGACTGATTTCCAGAATGGTTGTACCAGTCTGCAATCCCACCAACAATGGAGGAGTGTTCCTCTTTCTCCGCATCCTCGCCAGCATTTGCTGTCACCTGAGGTTTTTATCATAGCCATTTTGACTGGTGTGAGGTGGAATCTCAGGGTTGTTTTGATTTGCATTTCCCTGATGACTAAAGATGTTGAACATTTCTTTAGGTGCTTTTTGGCCATTTAATAATCCTCAGCTGAGAATGTTTTGTTTAGCTCTGTACCCCAATTTTTTAACAGGGTTATTTGTCTCCCTGTAGTCTAACTTCTTGAGTTCTTTGTATATTTCGGATATTAGCCCTCTATCAGGTGTAGGATTGGTAAAGATCTTTTCCCAATCTGTTGGTTGCCATTTTGTCCTAATGACTGTCTTTTGCCTTACAAAAGCTTTGCAGTTTTATGAGGTCCCACTTGTCAATTCTTGATCTTAGAGCATAAGCCATTGGTGTTTTGTTCAGGAAATTTTCCTCAGTGCCCATATGTTCGAGACTCTTCCCCACTTTTTCTTCTATTAGTTTGAGTGTATCTGGTTTGATGTGGAGGTCCTTGATCCACTTGGACTTGAGCTTTGTACAAGGAGATAAGAATGGATCAATTTGCATTCTTCTACATGCTGATCTCCAGTTGAACCAGCACCATTTGTTGAAAATGCTGTCTTTCTTCCATTGGATGGTTTTAGCTCCTTTGTCAAAGATCAAGTGACTATAGGTGTGTGGGTTCATTTCTGGGTCTTCAATTCTGTTCCACTGATTTATCTGCCTGTCTCTGTACCAATACCATACAGTTTTTATGACTATTGCTCTGTAATACTGCTTGAAGTCAGGGATGGTGATTCCCCCAGAAGTTTTTTATTGTTGAGTATAGTTTTCCCTCTCCTGTTTTTTTTGTTATTCCAAATGAATTTGCAAATTGCTCTTTCTATCTCTACAAAGAATTGAGTAGGAATTTTGATGGGGATTGCATTGAATCTGTAGATTGCTTTTGGCAAAATGACCATCTTTGTTATATTAATCCTGCCAATCCATGAGCATGGAAATTCTTTTCATCTTCTGAGATCTTCCTCAATTTCTTTCTTCAGAGACTTGAAGTTCTTGTCATACAGATCTTTCACTTGCTTGGTTAAAGTCATACCAAGATATTTTATATTATTTGGGACTATTGTGAAGGGTGTCATTACCTTAATTTCTTTCTCAGCCTGTTTATCCTTTGAGTAGAGGAAGGCTACTGATTTGGTTTTGTTTGTTTGTTTGCTTGTTTGTTTTTTAAAATATTTTATTTATTTATTATCTATGAGTACACTGTAGCTGTCTTCAGACACTCCAGAAGAGGGCATCAGATTTCATTACAGATGGTTGTGAGCCACCATGTGGTTGCTGGAATTTGAACTCAGGACCTCGGGAAGAGCAGTCGGTGCTCTTAACCACTGAGTCATCTCTCCAGCCCCTACTGATTTGTTTGAGTTAATTTTATATCCTGACACTTTGCTGAAGTTGTTTAGAAGATTAAGTAGTTCTCTGGTGGAACTTTTGGGGTCACTTAAGTACATTATCATATCATCTGCAAATAGTGATATTTTGATTTCTTTCCTTCCAATTTGTATCCCTTTGACCTCCTTTCACTGTCTGATTACTCTGGTAAGTACTACATTGAATAAGTAGGGAGAGAGTGGGCAGGCTTGTCTAGTCCCTGATTTTAGTGGGATTGCTTCAAGTTTCTCTCCATTTAGTTTGATGTTAACTACTGGTTTGCTGTATATTGCTTATACTATGTTTAGGTATGAGCCTTGAATTCCTGATCTTTCCAGGACTTTTATCATGAAGGGGTGTTGAATTTTGTCAAATGCCTTCTCAGCATCTAATGAAATGATCATGTGGTTCTTATCTTTGAGTTTGTTTATATAGTGGATTACACTGATGGATTTTCATATATTAAACCATCCCTGCATCCCTGGGATGAAGCCTACTTGCTCATGGTGGATGATCATTTTGATGTGTTCTTGGATTCGGTTTGCAAGAATTTTATTGAGTATTTTTGCATCAATATTCATAAGGGAAATTGGTCTGAAGTTCTCTTTCTTTGTTGGGTCTTTGTGTGGTTTTGGTATAAGAGTAATTGTGGCTTCATAGAAGGAATTTGTAGTGCTCCATTTGTTTCTATTTTGTGAAATAGTTTGGACAGTGTTGGTATGAGGTCTTCTATTAAGGTCTGATAGAATTCTGCACTGAACCCATCTAGACCTGGGCTCTTTTTGGTTGGGAGACTTTTAATAACTGCTTCTATTTCTTTAGGAGTTATGAGGTCGTTTAGATGGTTTATTTGTTCCTGATTTAACTTTGGTACCTGGTATCTGTCTAGAAAATTGTCCATTTCCTCCAGCTTTTTCAATTTTGTTGACTATAGGCTTTTGTAGTAGGATCTGATGATTTTTTTTTTAAATTTCTTCAGATTCTGTTGTTATGTCTCCACTTTCATTTCTAATTTGTTAATTTGGATGTGCTGTGTTCTCTGGTTAGTCTGGCTAAGGATTTATCTATCTTGTTGATTTTCTCAAAGAACCAACTTTTGGTTCTGTTGATTCTTTGTATAGTACTTTTTTGTTTCTACTTGGTTGATTTCAGCTCTGAGTTTGATTATTTCTGCCTTCTACTCCTCTTGGTTTTTTTTCTTTCTTTTTGTTCTAGAGCTTTTAGGTGTGCTGTCAAGCTGCTGGTGTATGCTCTCTCCTGTTTCTTTTTGCAGGCACTCAGAGCTATGAGTTTTCCTCTTAGCACAGCTTTCATTGTGTCCCATAAGTTTGGGAATGCTGTATCTTCATTTTCATTAAATTCTAAGAAGTCTTTAATTTCTTTATTTCTTCCTTGACCAAGTTGTCATTGAGTAGAGCATTGTTCAACTTCCATGTATATGTGGGATTTCCGTCATTATTTTTGTTATTGAAGACCAGTCTTAGAGCGTGGTGATCTGATAGGATGCATGGGATTATTTCTATCCTCCTGTATCTGTTGAGGCCTGTTTTGCGACCAATTATATGGTCAATTTTGAAGAAGGTTCCAGGAAGTGCTGAGAAGAAGGTATATCCTTTTGTTTTAGGGTGGAATGTTCTATAAATATCTGTTAAATCTATTTGGTTCATAACTTCTGTTAGTTTCTCTACGTCTCTGTTTAATTTCTGTTTCCATGATCTGTTCAGTGATGAGAGTGGGATGCTGAAATCTCTTACTATTATTGTGTGAGGTGCAATGTGTTCTTTGAGCTTAGTAAGTTTTCTTTTATGAATGTAGGTGCCCTTCCATTTGGAGCATAGATATTTAGGAGTGAGAGTTCATCTTGGTGGATTTTTCCTTTGATGAATATGAAGTGTCCTTCCTCATCTTTTTTAATGACTTTTGGTTGAAAGTCAATTTTATTTGATATTAGAATGGCAACTCCAGCTTGTTTCTTCAGGCCATTTGCTTGGAAAGTTGTTTTCCAGCCATTTACTCTGAGGTAGTGTATGTCGTTGTCGCTGAGGTGTGTTTCCTGCATGCAGCAAAATGCTGGGTCCTCATTGCGTATCTAGTTTGTTAGTCTATGTCTTTTTATTAGGGAATTGAGTCCATTGATGTTGAGCGATATTAAGGAACAGTGATTGTCACTTCCTGTTATTTTCGTTGTTAGAGGTGGAATTATGTTTGCTTGTCTCTCTCTTGGTTTAATTGCAAGGAAATTATATTCTTGCTTTCTGTATGGTATAGTTCCTCTCCTTGTGTTGGAGTTTTCCATCTACTATCCTTTGTAGGGCTGGATTTGTAGAAAGATATTGCATAAATCTGGTTTTGTCATGGAATATCTTGGTTTCTCCATCTATGTTAATTGAGAGTTTTGCTGGATACAGAACCTTGGGCTGGCATTTGTGTTTGCTTAGGGTCTGTATGACATCTGTCCAGGATCTTCTGGCTTTCATAGTCTTTGGTGAGAAGTCTGGTGTAATTCTTTTGGGCTGCTTTATATGTCACTTGACCTTTTTCCCTTACTGCTTTCAATATTCTTTGTTTTGTGCATTTGGTGTTTTAACTATTATGTGACAGGAGGAATTTCTCTTCTGGTCCAATCTATTTGGAGTTCTGTAGGCTTCTTGTATGTTTATGGGCATCTCTTTCTTCAGGTTAGGAAAGTTTTCTTCTATAATTTTGTTGAATATATTTACTGGCCCTTTAAGTTGGGAGTCTTCACTTTCTTCTATACCTATTATCCTTAGGTTTGATCTTCTCATTGTGTCCTGGATTTCCTGTATGTTTTGGGCTAGGACCTTTTTGCATTTTACATTATCTTTGACAGTTGTGTTGATGTTTTCTAAGGTATCTTCTGACCCTGAGATTCTCTCTTCTATTTCTTGTATTCTGTTGGTGATGCTTGTATCTATGTCTCCTTGTCTCTTCCTTTGGTTTTCTATATCCATGGTTGTCTCCCTTTGTGCTTTCTTTATTGTTTCTATTTCCATTTTCAATTCCTTCACCTGTTTGGTTGTGTTTTCCTGTAATTCTTTCAGGGATTTTTGTGTTTCCTTTCTAAGGGCTTCTACTTGTTTACTTGTGTTTTCCTGCATTTCTCTAAGGGAGTTCTTTATGTCTTTCTTAAAGTCCTCCATCATTATCAAAAAGTGTGATTTTAAATCTAAATCTTGCTTTTCTGGTGTGTTCGGATATCCAGTATTTTCTTTGGTGGGAGAACTGGCCTCTGATGATACCATGTAGTCTTGGTTTCTGTTGCTTATGTTCCTGCGCTTGCCTCTAGTCATTGGGGTGTCTCTGGTGTTTGCTTATCTTGCTGTTTCTGAGAGTCACTTGACCCTGCTGTAGGCCTCTGTGTCAGCACTCCTGTAGAACTGTTTTCCTGTTTTCTCTCAGCCTTTTCTGAGAACAGGTGCTCTGCTCTCAGCTGTGGCGGTGCTCCTGGAGACTCTCTTCCAGCTCCAGGCCCGGGCAGTAATCAAAGGGTCCTGCCCCTGATTGCTCCTAGGTCCTTGCACCCAGCGGGCACAGTTGGCACTAGGTGATTCCCTCTTGGGTCTGAACTGTGGGCCTGAACTGTCGGAACTTGGGTCTGAACAGAGGGTGGTCTCCTCTGACTTCTCAGGAGTATCCACACTTCTGTGGGTCCAGCTCTCTCTCCCATGGGATTTGGTTGCAGGGAGCTGTTTGGCTGGTTCAGTTTGATCCTGGGCTCAGACCAGAACCATGGGTACCGTCTGTCTGTTCCTATATCCCGGTGTCCAGAGGCACTGTGCAGTTTCCCCTTGGACCAGGGATATGGGCCGAGGTTTGCAGAGGTGGCAGTCTGTCCTGTGGCCTCAGGATGTCTGCACTCCTGGGTGATCCGCTCTCTTCCCCATCAACTATGGCAACTTTTATAAAGGAAAACATTTCATTGGGACTGGCTTACAGTTTCAGAGGTTCAGTGCACTATTGCCACAGTGGGATATGATGGCATGTATAGACAGACATGGTGCTGCATGAGTACACTGTTGCTGTCTTCAGACACACCAGAAGTGAGCATCTCTTCCTCTCTTCCTCTTTTTCTCTTTCTGTCTTTCTCTCTCCCCTCTTCTTTGGCCTCTTCTTCCCCAGGTCACATTCCCTTCCTGCCATAATAAATTTTCTTTATACTAGGTCTGTCACATGACTTGATTCCCCAGGGGGACACCTTGGCTGGCCCACTAAGGTACTCCCTCCTGCTGCACTTATACCACAATTATACCGAGATATAAAACTAATGCAGTAAGCCTCAGCGGGCTCTTCCAGCATGGACTTAATTCACACACGCTGGAATCCTGGGACCATAGCTCTTCCTGTCTGTGACAGGATGACTATGACTCTCTTCTGCTACCCTGATTGCTGCATTTCTCCACATCCTGACCTGTCGGTGAGTTTGCAATTTCCTGGGTGTCTCTTCTACCAACTTCCTCCTTCCCCCCAAACCTGGCACCAGGCAAAGCACGGCTGCCCAGGCCTCTGCCTTCAGGCCCCTCCACTCTCGGGACAACTTGACTAGAGAGCTTGCTTGTACCGCTCACTTTGGTCACACCTGTGTCTTTGGGATGCCTCAGGCAGAGGCTGATGACTCTGCTTCCTGCCCGTGGGAATTATGTGCAATTACTGCCATTGGTCCGGTAAATAAAAATAGATTCACTCTTCCCCATTCCTCTTCTCTCCTGCCTGATCTTCCTCCCACATCTACTCCATAAGCTCCAAGCCTAGCCATGGATCTCCTATGTTTTTCTGTGATTTAATTCCAAATTCTACTAAAATCCATCCTCTCCACTTGGTACCCAGTCTCGACTGCCCATACAGACCTGTGTATCCCTCCCCATTCTGCTGCTGGCCTGCACCTCCATAATGAATTTAGAGCTTATTTCTGATTTCTAGATTCTCACTGTTACAGGTAAATGATTTAAACACCTTCTATACTTAAACTTCTGCTTCCCCACTCCTAAAAAATCTCTTATCTCTTATTTCTTTACATTCTGATCTCAAACCAAACCACACAAAATAACAACAAAACAAAAATCAAAGCAAAAAAACCCCAACTCTCTCATCTAAAGATTTATAAATTTCTTATTGTATATGGGTTAAAATCTATATAATCTGCAATAATATTAAGCTTTATTCAGCTCTTGTTAGGAACATTTATGTATGGGGTTGGGGATTTAGCTCAGTGGTAGAGCGCTTGCCTAGCAAGCGCAAGGCCCTGGGTTCGGTCCCCAGCTCCGAAAAAAAAAAAAAAAAAGAATATTTACGTATGTATGTAACTCAAATTCAACTCTATATGTATGTAACTTGGATTTAATTCTGTGTATATGTGCATAAAATTTAGATACAGCTCTCATTTAAGAAAAACATATAAAAATAGACAGATCTAATAAAAATATTTTAAATATTAGCAACTATGTTGACCACATGGCTTATAATCTGCCATGTGACTTTACGATCTTTAGATGACCACATGGTATGAAGCAACAATTATAAAATTTATTAATCCTAATTAACTCTGTCTATATTGAAGTCTCCCTTTAGACAACAAAAATGACAAGGTCCATATTTTAAGTCGATAAGGATTTTTTATGTGATGAGAGAAATTCAAAATTATACTTTATAACATGCTATGTATATGATTCAACTCTGGTTTGAAATGTTTCTTATATGATGATGAAATTTCAAGATCATGGTGGTTTTGGCAGATCAACAAAAACTAATTTAGAATGTGTGTCTAATCATTTGTCTCTTTGCTATATATAGCCACTGCATCTTTTGTGAATAAATATTGTTTCTTTCTTCTGCAGTCAGTCACAGGCTTAATTCACCCCTTGGTTTTCTGGCCACTGGATCTTTGTAATAAGGATCTAGATGTTATTTCAACATAGATAAATTTAAAAGTTGTTTTATTCCTATTTTATGCTATTTTACCTTATTGCTAGTTCTTGAAATAATTTATTTTTCACCGATTTTGGACACAGGCATTATCCAAAAAGTTTTTAAAATCCACAGTCAAAATAATAATGGAAATTCTATGTATAAGTAATCTTGAATCATGTGTCATGATTCCATCCTGGGATATAACCAACTCATGGATAGTCGCCATCTTTATTAAGGGATGGAGAAGCTTTACCACCATCTTGATTAAGGGCAGACACATGACTGGCAACCATCCCTGTTATAGGAAGTCATGTCTTCACTTCCATCTTTCATAAGAGCAGCAACATGTGACTTCAGTAGATCAGGAAAGCATGTCTCTAAAGATACCTTTCAATTGAGATAATATTTTTGTATGATTTCTACCCTGTCACAATAAATGATTTACAATGTTGTTCTATGATTTTTGAAAGATGGTCTATTTTATTATTACTTTAAAAGTTTACAACATTATAAAGGTTAATGATATTATTAAGGTTAATGCCTTAATGATATGTTTAGCCTTGTTTTTTTCTGTTATTAAGCTATAATATTGCCTTAGATTTTCATAAACTATAGATTTTTATAATGATACACCACATAAAGGTCAAGTAGATCCCAGTCTCCTTATTTACTATATTTATAGATTAAAAAGGTTTTATTTTGAGACTAGAAGATCTTCAATGGAAAATCATGAGTTTTAAGGCTCAAACCTAACAAGCTCTAATCTCAAAAAATGGTTCTAGTTTCATTAGAAGCAATTATAATTAAAAATGCAAGCAAATAATCAGTGACCTTATGAATGATCGTATCCTTTAATATGTTCAGAAAAATACTTAAAGTCGTGCTAAGAACTGATACAGTTAATTACAAGGTTAGATAATCAGAAACAGACATAGATTGTCTAACCCGAATATGCTTAATAGGCACTAGCACTCAATCCTGTCAGAGATCTGCTGAATATGGCATTAAATGTTTAAACTTACTATGCTAGTTAGAGACTCACAAATCCTAACAGTGATCCCCGCTCCCCCAAGGTCTCCAAGAAGATATGGGTACAGCAGCAAAGGACTCCAGTTGGATTGTGGTTCACCAACCACTGGGAAAGACTATCCCTATGCTTTGCCCAGTGCCGGGGTTTGGCCTGAACTGTGGACAAATAGAGGACATCTGGACAGTTGAGTATTTCATATTGTCTAGGTCAAGATGAAGCCGTCTCTTCCATGTTTCTCTTCCACAGGGAAAAAATTCAAAACCCTCTCATCTTCTGGGCCTAAGGTCAGACTGCTTCTTCCTGTATTGTGATGGAGACCATAGGAACCTTAGAGAACTGTTAGGTAGTGGACTGTAAGCTAACCTCTGTCATTTTAATTAACATATGGGACCTAGATTATAATTTATCTTTCTCAGGTCTCTGATCATATTGATGGCTGAGCTAACTGTAGCTTGACAGCTAGCTAGAAAACAGGCAGCCAGCTCCTTACCAAGGTAATCTTCCCCTACCCCCCATGTGAGCTCATTAGTCAATTCGTTAGTTAGTTAAGTGGAAACTTAGGGTTTCTTTGGAAAGTCAGTTGTGTTGGATGGTATTTTGCTGGGGCAGACACGTGAAGGAATGCTTTCGCGAAGCAGACACAGGTGAAAGGATGTTTTGCTAAAGCAAGCACATGAAAGGATGCTTGATGAAGGATTCTTAGCTAATGACACACCTGTATTGGTTTGCCTTACATTGTGATGCAGAGCTCCATTTGTTGTGACTTCTGGTGGCCTTCTGGTGGCTTCTTGCTGCTTCTGTGAACTCAGGCGCTGATTGGCAGAGTGATGTCAACTGATACAGACTCATGTGGAGTTTTGCTAAGACAGAGTCACTCATTCACGCGGTGAGGCCAGACCTGTGGAAGGACCTGTGGTGTCTGCAGAAGTATAAGTAGGATTCAACAGACTGCGAGAAGGGCTTGCAGAGCTAGCTTTGCAACGCTTCTCGGTCTCGAGTTCTCAGCCTCACTGGACTTCACTTTGTGAGAAAGGCACAGCAAAGAACTCCTGGCATCCCCGCTCATCTTACCCACTCCTGCTGGCTCGTGCAGATTTGGCAGAGGCCTGGCTGTTTCTGCTAGGTCGTGATACCATTGCTGATTTGTGTTTGCTATCCTGGCACTACTGAACCGGACTGCTGGTGTATGTGTGAAGTATCTGTGAGTGGATCGAGCTGCTGCTGCTGGTTTCTATGAACTGAACTGCTGATTTCCCGACAACACAGAAGGGATTTGCTTCAAACAACAATTTCTACACAGGTCCACTTCCAGCACACATCCTAATAACCTTTGTTTCCCACTACCTCTGGGCTAGAAGGGAGGTTAAGGTATTTAAGAATGATTATTAAAAGTAGGGTTGCTTTTTTTTTTTTGGTTCTTTTTTTCGGAGCTGGGGACCGAACCCAGGGCCTTGCGCTTCCTAGGTAAGCGCTCTACCACTGAGCTAAATCCCCAGCCCCAGTAGGGTTGCTTTTAATATTTTATTTATTTATTACATATGAGTACACTGTAGCTGTCTTCAGACACACCAGAAGAGGGCATCAGATCCCATTACAGATGGTTGTGAGCCACCATGTGGTTGCTGGGATTTGAACTCAGGACCTCAGGAAGAGCAGTTGGTGCTCTTAACCCCTGAGCCATCTCTCCAGCCCTGTTTTTTTTTTTTTTTTTAATTTTAAGTCTACAGTTAAGACTTCCAGACCTCTTATTAGAAGGCATACAGTTTTGCCTTGCTCACAAGCTTCATGTTAAAGATACAAAGGTTCCAGATGCAACCTTTTTGCTATTCCTTTACCTAAAGGACCCCACTTTGCATGACAGTTCCCAGTGATCAGCCACCTGTGTCTCATAGTAAATAATTGCATAGGAACAAGTTTATTCAAGATCTCAAAATATTAGAGCTTAAGTTAAGAGGAACTAAGAAAATATTTGAGGGTCTAGGAAGGCATTTTGAGGTCGGTAATTACAAGGAATGAAGGTTGGAGAATATGAAAAACTTGTATGGTGACAGGAAAATGATTTAAGGAACAACAAAAAAAAGTGCTTCGGATTTCTTCCCATCACTCTACCATGGTTATATTAGAACTTTGCAAGTTCAGAGTTCTAACATTAATCAATGGAGTTCTGATAAATTATTAGCCTAATTCTGGTAAAACATTCCACTATATACTACCTTAATCACTAGTTGAAGATTTTAAGTTTCCTTTGGTTGTCTTTTAACTATAGATTTAAAGATGTTTTTCAGTATGCTAAATTGATGCACATTAAGTCTTCTGGGATAGAGGGGAAGCCCTCTTGCCCCTTCTACTCCATGAAAGTTTCTTGTCTTCCCACAGCTCACCTTAAAGAGTGTTTACGCTTTTAACAATTTTATTGCTTTTGTAAACTTAAAAAGATTCTTATAAGCTTCAGGAAATCCACTCAGATCTACCTCTCATGGGCCAAGTGGACTCCCTCTGGATAAGTGCCCCTGTCAATCAATAGCCTAATTTCCCCATCTGTTGCCTATTCCAGAGGGTAGACTTCCTTGGTTTTGGGACACCTTTCCTCCAATCAACAAGACCGTGGGCCTAAAGGTTTCAAATGTACACCTAAGAAAAAAGTTTTCTCCTTAGTCTACTTTATTTTCACCTTGAATATGTGTATGTGCTTAAGCATCCTGCTAAGCCCAGGCGTTTATTCACAATTTGTATCCAGGACAGTTCCAGAGAAGCAGCCCACAGGCACTCCCTCTTGTCTACCCTCATAGAGGCTTTTACTGGGCCTGCACTTTCTTAGCCACAGATGACCCACAGACTCTGGACAGCAGTGAAACAGTCAGCCCTCCCAGAATTTGGTTGACCAGCATCCCAATTTTCTTAGGGCCCCCAAAGACAGAACCATCACTCCAAAGTCAGCAGGAATAGTTTAAAGAACATGATGACCTCACCCCTGCCCCACCATCACCCCTTTCTAATTCCTCATTTTTTAATTAAACAAAAATGGAGGATGTTGGCTTACAGACAGTTCTGCTAGTCTCGACCCAACAGTGACCTAGCAACGGGTTACATCATCATTTGCAGCCAGATGTATACCAGGCATATAAGAAGACTGTTTACCCCACATCTCTCTCTCTTTCCATCTTCTTTCTCTCTCTTCCTTTCTTTGTCCCCATGTGTTCCTGGCTGACCTTCCTTCCTCCCTTCCTCCCTTCCTCTCTCTCTGTCCTTCTCACTCCCCTCTTCTCTGCCCTTCTCATAGCCCTGTTGCCCAATTCTCCAGGTCCTGATCTCCAGCCTCCCCAATTATAAATCATCGTGATGCCTGGTATGCCCCTGCCTGCTGCAGCTTCCACTGACAAGATGCTTTTGTTTCATGGCATGAAAACTGAACAGCCTTGCTTCTGAAGGGAAGCTGTTCCTCCCCTCAAAAGGTTACACTCGGAAGTCTTTACCCAGCAGAAATGAGGGCTTCTCTATAGCTGCATAGATGCCTGTCTACTCCCTTAGCCTTCACCAGCCTATAGACTCTCACTCCTCCCCTAGGCCCTGTGCAATAAGGCAGAGATGCATACAGCAGGTGGTGGGGAGTGACTGGATACTTAGGTGAGGGTCTCATGACACCCTTCCTCATGGTGGAGCAGGCAAACAGTCCACAGATCCAGCTAGGATAATCATTTTGTAATGGAGCATAAGTTACTGAATTAGGATGCATGTGTATATTATCTTCTCTAGGTCTTGTTTAATTGACATTTAACTTTTAACTTTATTGTAATTAGCAAGTGATACTTGTGGCAGCTATAGGGACTAGATGCTCCCTTCCACGGAGTATTCATGTTTCCACAGTTTCCGTCACACAATGCCAAAGCACTAGGGTGTTTTAAAACTGTTGAATGTTGTCCCAGAAAGCCCAAGTTTCAGAATCATGGCTGCCAACTTAACATCATGATCTTGGATTAAAAAAAAAAAAAAGTATGCTCTCTGAGTCTCAGTTTTTCAGCATACAAACCACATTCGTAATATCTGTGTTTCCCACATTAGAAGATAATTGGCAACATGATATAATGTGAATGTGACTTGTTCTAAAAAGTGAAGATTATAGCATCATCAAGGTGCATGAGCTCCTATTTCCTTAATACATGGGAATCTTTTAATAGTATTCCAAGATTTGAAACAAATACGATGACAAAGCTAAGGGAAGAATTTAGATTTCCTCAGTGTGGTGGTTTGAATGAGAGTGAGCCCCTTAGACTCCTATATTTGAATGCTTAGTTGCTGGTTAGTGGAACTGATTGGGAGGGATTAGAGGCATGGCTTTGTTGAAGTAGATGTTGCCTTATTGGAAGAGGTATGTTGGTTTTAAGGTTTCAAAAGCCCACACCAGGCCCATCCACTTCTCTCTCTCTCTCTCTCTCTCTCTCTCTCTCTCTCTCTCTCTCCCACCCTCTCTCTCCTTCTCCCTCTCTCCCTATGGATCAGGTTGCACAGCTCTCAGCTACTGCTCTAGCACCACACCTTCCTGTCTCTTGCCCTGGTGATCATGAACTAACACTCTAAAACCATATAAGCTCCCAGTTAAATGCTTCCTTTTATAAAAATTGCCTCAGTCATGATGTTTCTTAACATCAATAGAACAGTGACTTAGAAGTTGGTATCAGGGAGTGGAGTATTTCTTTGATAGTTCTGACCAGGCGTTTGTAGGAGATATATGGGAAAACTTTAGGTCTTTGGGCTAAAAAAGTGATTGGGCACTTTAAGTAGAACTTAAGGGACCATCCTAATAGGAGCACAGAAAAGAGTAGTGCTTTGGGAGAGGTAGAATCCATGGGCCTAGCTCAGGTTTTAGAGAGGAAGAATATTGGCAATTGGTCTAAAGACAATTCTTGTGATATTTTGGCAAAGACTATGGCTGCTTTTTGCCCTTGTCCTGAGAATCTGCCTGAGGCTAAATTGTAGATTTTTGGACCAGTATCAATGGCAGAGGAAATTTCAAGACAGTCTAGTATTTATTGTGCTACATGATTAAGAGTGACCACTCTTATGCAGATCTACAGTGAAAGGGGGCTAATGACTGGGGTCTGGATCTCTTCCTCTGAGACTTTCACAGCGTTAATGCTGGCTACCTCACCACTGCTCATCTCTTGAGTATTCGTGAAGCAGGACAGATGCAGAGCAGGTGGGTGCTACGTGCTCTACTCCGACCTTCCTGGGCACTGTTGATTTTTGGGTAAGCGCATGGATGGTCAGCCAAGGATGGAGCTAGGGGTAGCAGTGAATTTGGGTCCCACTTCCTTAGTTGATGGCACCAAGGAAGTGTGAGACAGGGTCTGGCAGACAATGGGACCTGGAAGGGAGAAACGGAAAAGGAAGCCAAATGCAAAGTAAGGAATAAAGAATGCAGAGAAGACATTGGCCAAAGAACTAGGGCAGAGAGTTAGAGATTCAGTCAAATCCTGGCTGGAAACTGCTACTTACCAGCACTTTACATGAGGAGTGGATGTGTGGTGGCCAGAAAGATAAAGGAAATGTAGAGGCAGAAGCGGGAGGGGAGGGGGAGAGGGAGAGAGGGAGAGGAAGAGAAAGAGAGAGAGGAAGAGAAGGAAAAGAGGGGGAGGAGGAGAGGAAGGAACAGGACAATGGGACAAGGCTGTGACATCAGGATCTATCTGCTTAAGGTGACATTCTAGCATAATTAAGAAAGATGTCTGAGATAAGTCAATTAAAAGGTAAAGTTCTTAAATATTATGCTATGATCCAAATAAACCCTGAAGATTTAAAAAGGGGGGAGGGAGTGAGCAGAGACCGTACTCCTGAGGACCCAATAAGTGGGGTGAGAGGCAGCAGAAGCGTGATCTTATCTGGAGAGCGTGCAGTTTCTCCACATCAGCTTGCACACCACGACACATACTGTCGCCATCTATAAAATCACTAATGTAGTGTTCCGTTATTGCAACTGCTAGTCTCTGGGGGTGGGGTGGGGTTGTGTGTAAACAGTCCGTACGGAGAGTCTGAGATTTCTTCGCTCTCTTGCTTACTTGTTGGGAAACGGTCTCTGTACTGTCATCCAGGCTGGTTGGGCATGCAAGATGATGCTGGCCTCAAGTTTGAATTCTGAGGAAGGTATTCTTGGAAACCAGCTTTTAGCGGTCTGACGTTCCACCTTAAGGGAGTTTTGTTCCAAGGCTGTGAGTAGTAAGTCTTGTGCTTTGGGACCATCCGCCTAGTGGTGTACACATTTGATGCTTGAAGGCACAGTTGCTCGCGAGCCTGGCATAGCGCTGCGCACTGTTGGTTCCGTGCTTTGATTGGTTGCCTGGGGTCTTTGGAGCACGTGCACACTGTGTTGCTGGGCAACGACAGTCCTGCCAACTGCCTAAGAGGTGGAGGGATGCTAAACCTTGGGGCTCTTCTGTGGGCGCATCCTGGCGGGATTCCGAGACTTGGTTTTCTCTACACTGGGACTGGCTGGCAGTGGCTAAAACTGGGACCTAAAGAACTGTGTTACTGTGAGCATTGAGGTGGTTATTGAGAGGAAGTAAGGCACTGTAAACACTGAGTTCTGGAGGGGTAGAGATAGGGACACAGTCTGAGCCATGAAGAGGATCTTCAAGGGTCATTCGCCCTGGGGCTTCCTGAGCTTTAGGCATGCCGAGAACCAAGAACCTCCCAGGTACCTCACTGGGTACACGCCTGTGAAAAGGATCCACAAAGCTGCAAGCATGGGCGACATACCCCAAGTGCAGAAATTGCTTGAATTTGGGAATATTGACGTGAACATTACAGACCGGAAGAAAAGGTTAGAGGGCACGGGGGTGGGGGTGGGAGGTGGACCGGAACAGGGGGAAATGAGTGGCATCAGGCCTTAAGGAGAGAAAACTGATCTTGGCCCTGGGAGTGGAGAGGGGAAGCTAAAGCCTGCTTGAACGGGAGATGCTAACTTTTCTTCCTACTACAGACTCCTCAGCACCTGAAACCCCGGATGGGTCCAGAGCCCAGGCTTTCTTATGAGAAGCAAAGCAAAAACTGAACTTTAGTTTAACTGGTTTTCAACCTCCATATAATTCTGTCTTCAGAACACTCTATGGACAGTTTAAATGTGGTTTCACCTGCAACGTTGAGGATACATAGCATTTTCTTTAAATGTGCACATGAAAAAAAATTGATAGTGTGATGGGTCCTAGGGCCAGAAGTTGATTCAATAAAAGTCCAGATTCATTTTATTTCACGGTAACAAAGGACTTCATGTTATTTCCTGAGGGACCGTACACGGAGGCTGAAGTGTGAAGAGGGCTTCACATTCAGTTATTCAGGGAGGCCATCTTCATTTACCAGCGTGCTGATGCAGCCAGTAGTCCGGCTGGCCCTGGAGTGGGATAGTTTGGTTAGCACCCATCTTCGTTACACAGTAGGTGAAGCTCCGAAGTTCCCACTGGCGCTCCATTAGCCTCAGCTGCTTCCTTGGTGCAGAAGCAGACGGTCCACTAGAGGCCTTCGCATCTCTGAGACCATCCAAGCCATGGACTTGCCAATGTGGTCCCTAGATCAGGACGACCACAGTTAACAACACGTTCCCAATCTTCCTTTGCAAAATTGTCCAGGGTCTCAGTTGCAATGCCCTCCCCCTTTGGGATCCTCCATGTTTAACCGCTCTTTCTCAGCACTGCTAAATAGGAAAAGAATTTCAAGTAGGCTGTTCGGCTTCAGAAGAAAAATGCGTGTAGTCCCAGCGCAGCTGTCTCTTCTACTGCACAGTAGCCCTCAGGTGCGCTCTCTCTCCCAGGACCGCTCTGCACTATGCCTGTGCTCACGGCCAGTCAGAAATGGTGAGCCTCTTGCTGTGGTACGACTGCAACATCGAAGCCCGAGACCGAGAGGAAAGCACAGCTCTGATCAAGGTAACCAGCAAGCGGGGCCAAAGACGAACTAGTACAATCCCCAGATCCTGAGGTGTGGGAGGCCTGGACCCTGTCATGTGGGAGGCAGACGCGAGCGTGTACCCTGTCTTACTGGAGGCAGAGGCGGGAGCACTGTGACTCCACACGAGCCCTGGGTGTGCAGGTTATGACAACACATTCTCAAAACTTAAAAAGAAAGAAAGAAAACTTGAATAAAAAAGAATGTCTGGCATTTAAGTGTAACAATTTGGTGAAATCCGTGGAAGGATTATCTGGAATTGCTTGAGCTGAGAGTCTGTTTCCTTGGGACAATCCCCACAGGCCACACAGCGCCAGCATGAGATCTGTGTGAAGATCCTTCTGGAAAACGGCGCGGACCCAAACGCCGTCGATGCTTATCATATCACGGCCCTCCACTACGCGGTCTACAACAACGACACGGCCATAGCCGCCAAGCTTCTGTCGTTCAATGCAAACACTGAAATTAAGACAAAGGTAGCACACAACTTTATATCCCGAATACTTAAAAGGCATTAAGTATGCCTGGACAGTATGTGGGACCATTTCCACCTGCAGAAGCTGAAAGTGAGAAGTCTTTGGTTAAAAAAAAAAGTGGTTTAAAAAACATATGTCAAATGTTCTTCAACATAGGTCATCAAAGGTTTCTTTCTAAATATAATTTAAATATCTTCACCAGTTTTTCCCAGTGAGAGTAAAAGGAGACATGAAAACAAAATTTCTCTTAGAATTTGGCCAGGCACGGTAGTACAGGTCTTTGATCCCAGCACTTGGGAGGCTGAGGCAGGGGGATCTCTGTGAGTTTGAGGCCAGCCTGTACCGGTGAGACCCAGTCTCAACAAGCAAACAAGTGAAGTCTAGAATCAGACTTGACCTGAAAACTCAAACAAAAACGTTTTATGGTAAATGAAAGATATTACTAGTGACACTTTAAAATGACTTCTCTCTGAGGTGAGGCTGACTCAGGAAAAATGGTGGGAAGAAAATTATCTTAAATGTGCAGGATGAATCAGAATGAAGGGTCCTCACGGGCAAAGACAAGGAAGGTCCCGTGGTTTAATTCTATCCTATCCGTTTGTTTAGAAAACTGCGCCCTTCATTCTTACCTGAGAAGGAAGGGGCTGAGCTCCAAGCATGGTCAGTGTTTGGATTCAGGCAAATGCAAGGAGCTAGCATAGCAGTGGTTATAGGTCACACAAAGGGGGAGGCCAGTTAATTTGGGGACACATTCCCTGTTTCTGTCAGTAAGTACCATTTAGATGGTACTCGGCTCTCAAGTCTGTATGTCTTGCTGGCAGATGAACAATACATTACTCGTGTGTGTGCGTGTGTGTGCGTGTGTGTGCGTGTGTGTGTTAGCATAAGAGATGATACTTGCTAGAAAGAGTCCGGGTCCACGCCCCCCCCCCACACACAGTGCTTCACAACCATTGGTAACCCCAGTTACTCAAAGTTTTGGTCACCTTCTTTTGACTCCCATAGGCACTGCAGGCCAGAGGTACACATATATAGGCAAAACACCTATACACATAAAATGAAAAGAAATATATCTTCTTTAAAAGTATTAAAAATATCTCCATGAGCTTCTGAGTTGGCAAAACCTGGTTTCAGTGAAAGGAAAAAATTGCAAAAACTTGTTTTTGCCCATAATCGTGGTGGTTTGAATAGGAATGGCCCCCGTAGACTCCTGTATTTGGATGCTTGGCCCGTAGGAAGTGACACTATTAGGAGGCGTCCTTGTTGGAGGAAGGGTGTCACTGTGGGACAGGCTTTGAGGTTTCATATGCTCAGTTCTGGCCAGTGACACATGGTCTCCTTACTGCCTGAGGATCAAGATGTAGGAACTTTCAGCTCCTTCTCCAGCACCATGTCTGCCTGCCACTATGTTTGCTGCCATGACAACAATGAACTAAACCTCTGAAACTGTAAGCCAGCCCCAACGAAATGTTTTCCTTTATAAGAGCTGCTGTGGTCATAGGGCCTCCACATAACAATGGAAACCCTAAGACAAGTACTTAGACTCAATAACAGAGAGAGAGAGTAACGCAAAGGCTGGAGTCAAGGTGATCCAAGAGCAGTTGTCCATTCCTAAACTGTAGGAGGCATCGGAAGAGGCTTTTTTTTTTTTTTTTTTGGTTCTTTTTTTCGGAGCTGGGGACCGAACCCAGGGCCTTGCGCTTCCTAGGTAAGCGCTCTACCACTGAGCTAAATCCCCAGCCCCCGGAAGAGGCTTTTAAAGCAACCGAATTCCACTTCCGGAGAGCCTTCAGAACTGCCTATAAACCAGACCCCACTTATACCAAGGCCCATCCGTTGCTAGGGAATCATCTGGGCATTCCCTCAGGTCACCAAAGTTTCCTCTGCATGTACTGAGGTTGGTGTCTTCTTCTTCTTTTTTTTTCTTTTTCTTTTTCTTTTTTTTTTTTTTTGGAGCTGGGGACCGAACCCAGGGCCTTGCGCTTGCTAGGCAAGTGCTCTACCACTGAGCTAAATCCCCAACCCCGGTGTCTTCTTTTTGAAACAGTGTTTACAAAATGTCACGGTTTCCAACATTGTTTCTACAATGGATAAAGATTATGTATAATATTACACACACACACACACATACACACACACACACATACACAAACACACACACACACACACACACACACTTCATGTTAATATCTTAGAAATAACTGTGGAGTGTCTAAAACAGAACTAGAATCACAGTGAATTTTAGTGCATTTTCAGGAGTACTGAGTTCTAGTTCTGCTAGAGGAAGAGTATACTGAGCTTAAATGACTGATGCACTGACACACTTTTGCCTGCACTGAGCACTCAGACTTTGTTAGAAACTTGCAATTTTTTAAAAAGATTTATTTATTTTATGTATGTGGATACACTGTAGCTGTCTTCACACACACACCAGAAGAGGGCACCAGATCCCATCACAGATGGTTGTGAGCCACCATGTGGTTGCTGGGACTTGAACTCAGGACCTCTGGAAGAGCAGTCAGTGCTCTTAACCACTGAGCCATCTCTCCAGCCCCTTTGTTTGTTTGTTTTTAGCGTGTGAATTTTAATATAGATCTTTAGTGGCCTGTGTTAGAGCAGCATCCCATGACTTTAGAAAGATCAAATGTGTCTCTCTCATGACTTGGTGGAAACGTATTATTGGAACTCTCAAAACAATATGTTGTTTTCTTCAAAGCAAATGTCCCTACAAAAAGAGCAAGGACAAATAGGAATTATTCAAAATGCAGCATCTCATTCTCCAGGGTCTGTAGAGCACATAGCCTTGCAGCATTCTCCAAACTCGATCACCATGTTATCTTCCGGGCTGGATAATCTTAACCCGTTCAAGAAAAGTGCTTCGATTCTTTACTGCTCTGGACTTACTTGATACAGCCTTTTACGGTGGCCTCGGCATTCAGAATGACAGGACTGAGTGCTTGGAATCTGAGACTGCTGGGCTGAGTTTGGCAAACACTGGTCAGAGTTGTGTATGTGTGCCTGGTCAGCTCCAGAGATGGGTGGTTTCCTTTGCAGGGTCTTAAATTTGTAGCTGACTGAGAATCGCTTAACCGTGAGTTGGGAATTGCTTTCCGTTTCCACAGAATGGCTACACGCCACTCATCCTCGCAGTGCTGGAAAACAAACAGGAGATGGTGGAACTCTTGCTGCGGGCTGCGGCCAACATAAACGCCCTGGATAACTGCAAGAGGTATCTGTGAAAACTTAAAAACCTTGCGGCGGTCTAGAGTGGCCACGGTCATGTAAAGCGTCAATACAAAAGTCTTAAGAATTTAACTTATGCCTATAGGGATCACGTTAAACCAAAGAACAGGTAGGTAGGAATTAACAGTGCAACTTAGTCCCTCTCAGCATGTAGTGGAGCCCACAGCTATGTTTAATATTGACTGATTTTGTTATCTTGAATCAATTTCCTTTTAGTCAGGATTTTATATTAGATAAAAAGTTTCACATTTGTCTTCTTGTTGGAAGTGGAGACTTCTAGTTTAAGATGACAATGATTTTTTAAAAAACAACTTTACAGTATTTCCCATTCCTCTGTGTTTTATATATTTTTCTTGTTTTTCTTTTTCCTTCCTTCTCTTCCTCCCCCTTCATCCCTCCATCCCTCCCTCCCTCCCGTCCCTCCTCCTTTTTTTGTTTTTGTTTTTGTTTTTGTTTCTGAGACAGGGTTTCTCTGTGTAGCCTTGGCTGTCCTAGAACTCACTTTGTAGACTAGGCTGGCCTTGAATTCAAAGATCCCACCTTTCAAGTGCTGGAATCGAAGGCCGGTGTCACCACGCCAGCTTTACATTTCTTTTAAAATGCTTTATTTATGAGAAATAATTTTGAAAATCACTTTGCTTCTTTGACGGCTCTTTGCCTTGTGTTGCTTTGAATGAAGAATATTAATGTTCGATTATTTATAAATGACTATGCATCATTAGATTTACTCAGTCTCCCCCACCCCCTATGGTTCACATTGATGTGTTCAGCTATTCCTTAGTCTGAACAAGTACATAAAAGAAAGCATTTAATGGAGGAAAGATTTATTTTGCTATACAGTTTCACAGGCACTAACCCATGGTGGGCTAGACTGCTGTCTTTGAGGTAAAGTTAAGGTAGCCTCTGAGAGGGAGTGGGAGCCAAAGGCAGAGGAGGATCTCATCTCAGAGTCATGTGCAGAAAAACAAGGTCCCCAGGACAAGGCAGACACCCCTAGTGACCCAGGTCCTCCCCCAGGACCCACATCCTAAAAATGAGCCATCCCTGATCTCACAATGAGTTATACAGTGATGAAGTGATTGCTCCTTTGGTCCAGTCACCTCAGGGCACGGCCAACACAGGCCCAGTTACTCTGTGTTTGTCTCGGGCTCATATTCAAATCATAACAGATACCTACTCACTGAGCTAGCATGCACAGAGGGACCTCGGTTAGAGAAACTTCCATTAATGAAAACACGCTATGGGTGATTGATAAAGAGAGACCCTACCTCCCTTCCCACAAGGTTTATCCATACCTCAGGAATATTATCACCAAATACACTTCCTGATATTAAAATCAAACTATTCCTTTTTATCACTTAAAACTATTCATCTTGGGGATGGGGATTTAGCTCAGTGGTAGAGCGCTTACCTAGGAAGCGCAAGGCCCTGGGTTCGGTCCCCAGCTCCAAAAAAAAGAACCAAAAAAAAAAAACTATTCATCTTATTCATATGTATGAATATTTTGCTTACATGTGCATGTGCACCAGTTAATCTGTCTGGTGCTCATGGAGATAAAAACAGGGCGTTTGCTCTCCTGGAATTGGAGTCAGACAGCTGTGAGCCAATGGACATGGGCACTAGAAGCTGAAACTGGGTCTTGTCTACAAGAGCATTAGGTGCTCTTATCCACTGAGCTGTCTCTCCAGTCTGCCACTGTAAGGATGATATTCTTGAAGGGTGGTTTTCAGATCCTAAATCAGCACCCAGCAAAGGTAGTCAGCCTCGTTAACTACAATTACTGTTATCTTTAATTTTTAAAGATTTATAGGGTTGGAGATTTAGCTCAATGATAGAGCACTTGCCTAGCAAGCGCAAGGCCCTGGGTTTGGTCCCCAGCTCCGAAAAAAGAAAAAAGAAAAAAAAAAAGAAAAAAAGATTTATTTCACTTTAAGATGGATTTATTATGTATACAGTGTTCTGCCTGCATATATGTCTGCACACCAGAAGAGGGCATTGGATCCCATTACAGATGCTTGTGAGCCACCATGTGGTTGCTGGGATTTGAACTCAGGACCTCAGGAAGAGCACTCAGTGCTCTTAACCTCTGAGCCACCTCTCTAGCCCTTTATTTTATTTTTTTAGTGTGTATGAAAGTTTTAATTGTATATATGTTTGAGTACCACTTGTAGTCCGGTACCTGAGGAAGTCAGGAGAAGGCATCAGATCCTCTGGAGCTGGAGTTATAGATGGTTGTAAGCCACCATGTAGGTGCTGAGAATTGAAACCGTATCCTCTGCAAGAATAAATGTTCTTAACTGTTGAGTTATTTCAACCATCTGTAATTATCTTCACTGCTAATAGTTTACATTAATAACTTTTAAAAGTTAACACGGGGTTGGGGATTTAGCTCAGTGGTAGAGCACTTGCCTAGCAAGCGCAAGGCCCTGGGTTCGGTCCCCAGCTCTGGAAAAAAAGAAAAAAGAAAAAAAAAGTTAACACAAACATTTCCCTTTTTTGGCCTGTTGCTGACTATGAATTATGGTATATCACACCAGGCTAGGGAAGCAATGGAAACTTTGTCCTTTAATTTCACCCACTTCAGGTAAATAATCTAGTTACATTATTGTCTGTTGCAAGGCATGGAATGCTACTGAGTAGCACAGCGGGGGAACACAGGGAATCTTGGTTCTTCCCTTCCAGTGCTGGAGATAATAAAGGCCAATGAATGCCTTCCTCACGATGCTTCTGTCTACTCTTCATTGCTAATGGCCGCTCTAACACACAGACAAGATAGGAACTTGGTGAAAGATAGCTGAGTAGTTGTTTCTATGGGGTCACTAACGTGTGTCAGGGAGCCTGGTGTGGTAGAACTTGCCCGGTCTACATAGTGCACATCAGGTCAGCCCCATCTCAAAAACAGAAAACAATAACAACAAACAAATGAGGTAAGTGCATCAGGGTGATGTTCCATTTGGTCTTTTAGGTCCGCCCTCATACATGCTGTGAGAATTCAGTCCAAAAACATGATCAGCCTTCTTCTCCAGCAAGGTGCTGACCCATCTTTGGTGGACATCTATGGAGCCACTGCACAAAGCTATGCTGTTTTTGAAACCTTTCAAGTGTAAGTGTTTATATTATAATATAGGATAACTTCAAGTAGATATTTCTAATGGTTAGAACCATCCATATTTATGCATCCAATGAAACTCTGAGAAATTTTGGAATGGCTATGAGTTAGTTGACTTCATCCATTAGAAACTAAGTAAAATGCCAAACTAGGCTGGAGTAGCAAAAGGCACAGAGCTCTTGGAGGCAAGGCTGGGGGTTGAACTAGGATTCACATCTGCTAGGTTTGTTCTACCACTGAGCTGTACTCCTAACTCCTCTCTCAGGCATGTTAAGTCCCCTGTCCTTAAGACTGGAACCCTTTCATTCCAACTAAAAGACTCACACGGGGATATAGTGTCCCATCTCTAAATTGTCTAATTATCTATTTGGGTCTTTTAATACAAAATTTAGTAGAAAATGTGGTTAGCTCCTTTTGTGAGTTGTCTCCCTCAATACCATCCTTTAACATTTTTTAAAAACTATTTTTACCTTATACGTATGGAAGTTTGCCTGCATATGCATATGTCTTTGAATCACTTACATGGCTGGTGCTTGCAGAGGCCAGAAGAGGGTGTTTGATCTTCTGGAACTGGAGACGTCATGGGAGTGTCAGAAAGCAAATCTAGGTCCTCTGACAGAGCGCCAGAGTCAGTGTCCTTACCACTGAGCCAGCTCTCCAGGCCCCAGTTGACAGTTTTAATGTCTGAATGTTTCTTTCTGGGAAGAGATGCCTAATAACATTGCACAGATGTTTCTTTGGCTTTTTTACATTCAGACTTTCTGGTTGACTGACAGAAGCCATCTAGGAAAGGCTGGGGCAAGCCAGTGAGTTATCTGGAGAAGGCCCACTGGTTTGCATGGCTGTGGTAGGCATGCTCTGAGATGCAAGGTCATCAGAGACTTCATCCCAGGATTGCTTCTTGCTGCTGATCTGCCTTTCCTGTCAGCATTACAGAGCTTAATGATTCCTGGTATCAGCCCACCCTATTGGGCAAATTTCCTGAAGTCAATATGAAGATTTACTCTCCGATAGTAATGCTGTATAGATGAATTGATGATTTCACAATCCCTCATAGTGATTTTATAGAACTCTTAAATTGATGCAAGTAATCCCCAAACCCTTATAGAATGAAGATACAAATAGGCTCTGTAAACCTTCATGTGTCACGGGCTAATTGCACTAGGATAAGAAAGCAGGCTGGAAACAAATTTGTGATCAAGGCAAAACATTCATTTTAGGTTAAGTCCAAGCATGAAACCACAGATTTGCACTATGATAACGCCTAGGCCACATGAAACTGTTGCTTTGAACTTATAATGAGCTTATAAACTGAAATATGGATTTGAACTTACTATGAACATCCTTCTGTAACTCCCTTTTTGTGTAACATTTCATTTATGAGGTAATTTTTTTAAAGAATTTTTGTTTAACAAGGTATAAAAAGACCAGAAAGAAAAAATAAAATGTGGCTATTAGGCCTCAGCCCCATCTAAAAAATATATATACATATAGAGAGACATATGTACATACATGTGCAGATATGTGTGTGTGCACGTATGAATGAACACTTGTGGAATTGTTTTAACAGGTGGTCCAGATCAGCCAAAGTATGTGTCTGTGTGCTTGTGTCTGTGTGTGTCTGTGTGCTTGTGTCTGTGTGTGTCTGTGTGTCTGTGTGTGCTTGAATTCTCCCTTTCTTCTTTTCTCTCTGGTCACCTCACCAAAAGTTAACCAATTGCAAGCCTCTAGCCTGGCCATAGAGAAACCCTTGAGCCAAAGAGAAATTAAGCCTTTTTTCTAATAACCCAGCTTGAGTCAAATTACCAGAAGTGGGCAGCATTTAGCCACAGAATAGCAAGGGAGAATTAAATTTCTAAAGGCCATCAGCTTCTGACCTCAAAAAGAGTAAGAGAGAGGTACAAAGCCAGATATTGTCAGTCTTTGTCATTTGTCCTATGTTGTGTCCCACTTCTGTACCTGATCTCTTCCAGGGCTGGTCCTTAGCAATTAACATTTCCAAGGGGTTTCTCAGCTGAATCTGTTCAGGTAGCAAAAGACACAAGAAGCAGTCACTGGCACCTTAGTTCATTGTTAAAGAGACGACATCCAGCCCAGGCTACTGTATCCAGCAAAACTCTCAATTAACATAGATGGAGAAACCAAGATATTCCATGACAAAACCAAATTTACACAATATCTTTCCACAAATCCAGCCCTACAAAGGATAACAGAGGGAAAATTCCAACACAAGGACGGAAACTACACCCTAGAAAAAAAGCAAGAAAGTAATCTTCTTGGAACAAGCCCAAAAGAAGAGAGCTACACAAACATAATTCCACCTCTAACAACAAAAATAACAGGAAACAACAACTATTCCTAATATCTCGTAACATCAATGGACTCAATTCCCCAATTAAAAGACATAGACTAACAGACAAGATACATAAAGAGGACCTAGCATTTTGCTGCATACAGGAAACACACCTTGGTGACAAAGACAGACACTACCTCAGTGTAAAAGGCTAGAAAACAATTTTCCAAGCAAATGGTCCCAAGAAACAAGCTAGAGTAGCCATTCTAATATTGAATAAAATCGACTCTCAACCAAAAGTTATCAAAAAAGATAAGAAAGGACACTTCATATTCATCAAAGAAAAATCCAACAAGATGAACTCTCAAACCTGAATATCTATGCTCCAAATGCAAGGGCACCTACATTCAAAAAAAAAAAAAACATTACTAAAGCTCAAAGCACACATTGAACCTCACACAATAGTAGTGGGAGACTTCAATACCCCACTCTTAGCAATAGACAGATCACGGAAACAGAAACTAAACAAAGACACAGAGAAACTAACAGAAGTTTTGAACCAAATAGATTTAACAGATATCCTAAAACGAAAGAATATACCTTCTTCTCAGCACCTCATGGTACCTTCTCCAAAATTGACCATATAATCCATCACAAAACAGGCCTCAATAGATATAAGAAGATTAAAATAATCCCATGCATCCCATCAGATCACCATGGACTAAGGCTGGTCTTCAGTAACAACAAAAACCACAGAAGGCCCCATACACGTGGAAGCTCTACTCGATGGTAACTTGGTCAAGGAAGAAATAAGGAAATTAAAGACTTTTTAGAATTTATGCAAATAAAGGCACAACATATCCAAACTTATGGGACACAATGAAAGCAGTGCTAAAAGGAAAACTCATAGCTCTGAGTGCCTCTAAAAAGACACTAGAGAGAACATACACCAGCAGCTTGACAGCACACGTAAAAGCTCTAGAACAAAAAGAAGCAAATACGCTCAAGAGGAGTAGGAGGCAGGAAATAATCAAACTCAGACCTGAAATCAACCAAGTAGAAACAAAAAGAACTATACAAAGAATCAACAAAACCAGGAGCTGGTTCTTTGAGAAAATCAACAAGATAGATAAACCCTTAGCCAGACTAACCAGAGGGCTCAGAGAGAGTATCCAAATTAACAAAATCAGAAATGAAAAGGGAGACACGGCAATAGAATCTGAGAAAATTCAAAAAACCATCAGATCCTTCTGCAAAAGTCTATACTGAACAAGACAGGAAAATCTGGATGAAATGGACAATTTTCTAGACAGATATCAGGTACCAAAGTTCAATCAAGATCAGATAAACCATCTAAACAATCCCATAACTCCTAAAGAAATAGAATCAGTTATTAAAAGTGTCTCAACCAAAAGAAAGCCCAGAACCAGATGGGTTCAGTGCAGAATTCCATCAGACCTTCATAGAAGACCTCATACCAATACTGTCCAAACTATTCCACAAAATAGAAACAGAAGGAGCACTACCCAATTCCTTCTATGAGCAACAATTACTCTTATACCTAAACCACACAAAGACCCAAGAAGAGAACTTCAGACTGATTTCCCCTATGAATATTGACACAAAAATAATAAAATTCTCACAAACCAAATCCAAGAACACATCAAAATGATCATCCATCATGATCAAGTAGGCTTCATCCCAGGGATGCAGGGATGGTTCAATATATGAAAATCCATCAACGTAATGGACTGTGTAAACAAACACAAAGAAGACAACCACGTGATCACCTTAGTAGATGCTGAGAAGGCATTTGACAAAATTCAGCACCCCTTCATGTTAAAAGTCTTGAAAGATCAGGAATTAAAGGCCCATATCTAAACCTAGTAAAAACAATATACAGCAAACTAGTAGCCTACATCAAACTAAATGGAGAGAAACTTGAAGCAATCCCACTAAAATCAGGGACTATACAAGGCTGCCCACTCTCTCCCTACCTATTCAATATAGTACTCGAAGTCCTAGCCAGAGCAATCAGACAACAAAAGGACATCAAAGGGATACAAATTGGAAAGGAAGAAGTCAAAATATCACTATTTGCAGATGATATGATAGCATACTTAAGTGACCCCAAAAGTTCCACTAGAGAACTACTAAGCCTTATAAACAACTTCAGCAAAGTGGCTGGATGTAAAACCAACTCAAATCAGTAGCTTTCCTCTACTCAAAGGATAAACAGGCTGAGAAAGAAAGACACCCTTCACAATACTCACAAATATAAAATACTTCAGTGTGACTATAACCAAGCAAGTGAAAGATCTGTATGACAAGCACTTCAAGTCTCTGAAGAAAGGAATTGAAGATCTCAGAAGATGAAAAGATCTCCCATGCTCCTGGATTGGTGGGATTAATATTGTAAAAATGGCCATCTTGCCAAAAGCAATCTACAGATTCAATGCAATCCCCACCAAAATTCCAACTCAATTCTTCATAGATTTAGAAAAAAAAAAAGCAATTTGCAAATTCATTTGGAATAACAAAAAACCCAAGATACTGAAAACTATACTCAACAATAAAAGAACTTCTGGGGGAATCACCATCCCTGACTTCAAGTAGTATTACAGAGCAATAGTCATTAAAAACTGTGTGGTATTGGTACAGAGACAGACAGATAGATCAGCGGAATAGAGTTGAAGACCCAGAAATGAATCCATGCACCTATGGTCACTTGATCTTTGACAAAGGAGCTAAAACCATCCAGTGGTAAAAAGACAGCATTTTCAACAAATGGTGCTGGTTCAACTGGAAGTCAGTATATAGAAGAATGCAAATTGATCCATTCTTATTGCCTTGTACAAAGCTTAAGTCCAAGTGGATCAAGGACCTTCACATAAAACCAGATACACTCAAACTAGTAGAAGAAAAAGTGGGGGAAGAGCCTCAAACACATGGGCACTGGGAAAAATTTTCTGAACAGAACACCAATGGTTTATGCTCTAAGATCAAGAATGGACAAGTGGGACACATGCTCCACTATGTTCATAGCAGCCTTATTTATAATAGCCAGAAACTGGAAAGAACCCAGATGACCTTCAAGAGAGGAATGGATTAAAAAAATGTGGTACATATACACAATGGAGTACTACTCAGCTATCAAAAACAATGACTTCATGATATTCATAGGCAAATGGATGGAACTAGACAGAAAATATCCTGAGTGAGGTAAACCCAACCACAAAACACAAAGACATGATATGCACTCACTGATAAGTGGATATTAGCTCTGTTTACCCAAGATAAAATCCACAGACCACATGAAGCTCAAGAAGAAGTATGACCAAAGTGCAGATGCTTCAGTCCTTCTTAGAAAGAGGAACAAAATTATTCATAGAGGAGATACAGAAACAAAGTTTGGAGCAGAGACTGAAGGAATGGCCATTCAGGGACTGCCCCAACTGGGGATCCAGTCCATATACATACAGTCACCAAACCCAGATAATATTGCTGATGCCAAGAAGTGCATGCTGACATGAGCTTGATATAGCTGTCTCCTGAGAGGCTCTGCCAGAGCATGAACAATAAGAGGTGAATGTTCACAGCCAACCATTGAATTGAGAATGGGTCCCCACTGGAGGACTTAGAGAAAGGATTAAAGGACCTGAAGGGGTTTGCAACCCCATAAGAACAACAATACCAACCAACCAGAGCTCCTAGGGACTAAACCACCATCCAAAGAGTACACATGGACTGACCCCTGGCTCCAGCTGCATATGAGGCAGAGGATGGCCTTGTTGGAGAGAATGGGAGAGAAGCCCTTGGTCCTGCCAAGGCTGGAAACCTCAGTGTAGGGGAATGTCAGGGCGGGGAGGCAGGAAGGGGTGGGTGGATGGGTGGGGAAACACCCTTATAGAAGGAGGAGGAGCAGGGATGGAAAAGGGAGTTTATGGACAAGAAACCAGGAAAGGGGATAACATTTGAAATGTAAATTAAAAAATATTCAATAATAAAAAAATAGAGAGATATGACATCTGTGCACAGAAATTGTCTTCAGGCCCTGACAGTGCCCTGGCTGTCGATCTTTGCTGTAGAACCTGGAGAGACTGTTTCTTGAATGTTTTCTTAGCTTGAGAGAAGTAGAAGCAGAAAGATGAAATTTTAAGCTTGATTGTTTCTGAAGTTGACTTAAAGGTAAATATAAAATGACATATAGCAGAGTGTGGTGGTATACACCTTTACTATTCCCGCACTGGGATGGGCAGGAGGCAGGTGAGCCAGCCTGGTCCACATAGTGAGCTAGCTCCAGGCTAGCCAGTGATACATAGTTAGACTCCATCTTGATAAACAAACAGAGAAGTGAACAAATAAAACAGAAAGTGAAAGAAAGAAAGAAAGAAAGAAAGAAAGAAAGAAAGAAAGAAAGAAAGGAAGGAAGAAAGAAAGAGAAAGAAAGGAAGAAAGAAGGGAGGAGGAAAGGAAAGGAAGGAAGGGAGGGAGGAAGAGAGAGAGAGAAAAGAAAAAAGAAAGAGAGAGAAAAAGAAGGCAAGGAAAGAGTGAGATAGCTTAGCAGTTAAGAGCATACTGATCTCGGAGGCGCTGAGTTTGTTCTGGTTGAGAACTACACTCTAAGTAGCTCACAAGTACATGTAACTCTAGCTCCAGGAACTCCCGTGCCCTTGTCTGGCCTCTAGGGGCAGTCAACACTTACATGAATATTCCCCTGTACTATATCTTAATGATAAAATGTATAAGCCTTTTAAAGTGCTGTCTAATACCTGGACGGCTTGCTTTTCTTAGGACTCACCTCTCACTGTAGTTTTTACTCTGCAGGCTTTCCCAAAGCCCCGGTCCCAGTTGTCCTGAGCTTACAACAAAAGAGGACAAACAGAGTTTTGACACTAAGGTAAAGGTTTATTGGCGATGCTGACATTTTTTGCCATGGGGATTCAGAGACTTAGCTCAGTGGCTGAGGGCTTGCCTAGCTAGTACAAGGGCTAGGTTCAGTCCTCGGCTCTGAGTGGGAGAAATTTGCTGTAAATATGATTTTGTTGTACCCTAATAACAAATTTGGGGTTAAGCAAAGGCTTTAACATAGACTTTCTGCTCAAGCATTAAGGCTAAAAGGAGTGCAGTAAGGAAAAGAATAATATTCTGAAAACATGGTGTGGACTTCTCGACGAAGAGTCATACTTGTTAGTTTTATAAATATCCCGTGGTGGCTTCTGGGGTAACATTGTTCAGGGGTTTGTGGTCCTAGTTGGGTTTTGTCAACTTGTTGCAAACCTAGACCCATCTGGGAAGAGGGAATTTCAACTGAGAAAATGCCTCCATAAGATGGCCGGAAGGCAAGTCTGTGGGGCATTCTCTTGACTGACAACTAACGTGGGAGGGCCCAGCCCACTGTGGGTGGAGCCACCCTTGAGCACCTGAGTTTTTCAAGAAAGCAATTGGAGCAAGCTGGTAAGCAGCATTCTTCTGCTCTTCTGTGGCCTTGGCCTCAGTTCCTGCCTCTAGGTTCCGGCCCTGGCTTTCCTGGAAACTGATATATGAAATTGAACTTTTCTCCCCAACTTGCTTTTGGTCTTGATGTTTTATTATAGCAAAAGAAATCCTAAGACAGTTGGTACGGAAACATTCTCCATCTTTTGTAAATGAGATCTTACAGTGAATGGTTCCCCGGTATGAACCGGGCAGAATTAGAGGCTGACAGGAAACACCCTTAAGTCACAAGGGGATAGAAAAGAATCCCTGTTGTACTCGGCCATAGGGAGCTGAGAAACAGACTTTGACTATAAATGAAGTTCATAAAATTATGAGGTCCCCGGGGCTGCCTGTTAACAGCTGGGATACAGTAAGAGTAAACTGGAAACTCACATGGGTTAGGCCTCAGCTTGGTTCATTGCTATTGTAAGACTGTTATTTGAGATACCTGTACGGAACACCATGTCTCTATGAAGAGTCTTTACACTGAATTGACTGAGTTCTGTTGGGTGGCCTGGGTCTGTGGGCCGCTCTTTCACTAAATTTCAGGTCAGATGTCTCCTAGTTTCCCTGTCTCTGTATCTTGGCTTAATTACCCCTTCTGAGGCTTTTATCCCCTGATATGTAAGGATTGTATGTGGCTGACGACCTGTTTTCTGAAGTTAGCCCTCTGCTGAGTAGGGATGCAACCCTGCTGACCCAGGAACTGAAAAATCTTGAGTGGCGGTTCTCAAAATGACCTTTTCACAGGGTGCACACTATCATGCATCCTGTATATCAGACATTTACATTATGATTCATAAGAGTACCAAAATTACAGTTATGAAGTCGCAACGAAAATAATTCCGTGCTTTGGGGTCACCACAATATTTGGAACAGTGGTCGCAGCACTAGAGGGATGAGACCCACTGCCCTGGAGCCTCAGGAAGGTTGTGGATCTGGTAGGGAGGATGTTTTTATTCAGGCCATCAGAGGATGTTGTACCTGGTCCCAAGATCAACACTAAAGGTAATAGCCTCTTCATTATGAGGTGCCTGGGTTCCGTGAAGGTTTGATAGAAATCATTAAAATGCACATAGAGCTCAATCTGGACTAACTTGGGGTGTAAATCACAGAGGTCCAAGGCCGCAGTGCCCAAGTTGTCAGGGACATTAGGGAAACATGATTGTGAACAGCACAACCTAATGATGGCACGAGCTTGCTTCTGTACTTCCGTTGGAATCCCGAGAACTTTCTGGATCTGAAATGTGGCATTCTTTTCGTCTTATGGTTTCAAGAAGGAATCTAGCATCAGAACAGATTACCAGGAAACTCCGGTGACGCTGTAAACACTGCATCTGCTTATAGTCCACGTGCCTAAGAGAGAGACCTTGGACAATTTACAGCACAGTGGGGCCGTAACTATGGACGGAGCTGAAGCTGGAGCTGGCTTTGCGCTTGAGGCTTTCCCTTGTTTTTAGAGAGCTTTGCACTCTCGTTCGGTTTCGCTGGTAACTGGCTTTGCCCTTGGGCTGTTCTTGAGGCTCGGGGTCTCATGGGGGATAGGCTTTATTCTAGAATGAGGCTACGCCAACTTCCTGAGCTCTTTCAGTCCGGGGAGAGCAGGCTGTGTACCCTTAAGGTGTCAGTTGATGTGTATGCTCTTGGCATGGGTGTGTCTGAGTGTGTGTGGACACTTGTGTCACACACTGGGCTCTGTCAGAGACTAAGCTGTAGGTTCACGTGAGCTTTGATTCTCCTGAGGCCGTGAATGAGAGGGATGGCTAAAGCTCTCAGGTGGCATGAGTCATGGGTACCTTACTTTTCCATTGGCCTTCATGGGGTATCAGGATCTTGAGTCCCTCTGCCATTTGGGTACAGATCATCTGTGCCTTTGGGTGGCTCATTCACTCTCTGCTTCTGTATTAAAGATGATTACAGCTAATTCTTGTGGTGACATCAGAGCCATTTCTCTATCTTCTTCTATGTGTCTGGGAATGGCCCCTAACCTAGGAGAGATTCCAGTTGTTCTGACTTATCATTAGGCCACATCTGTGCAATTCCCAAAGCTGGGGCTGACATCATCAACTCCGTTAGCATAAGCTTCTCCCCAAGTGTGTTTAGTAAGGAGTCCTGGGTCACTCACTGATAAAGGCATAGAATGAAGTGCCCATGTTGAAAAGTGAGTTGGCATTCATTTCCTCCTGCCATGTCAGGAGTTTTTCAAGGGCCCTCAGTGGTCTCTCGAAGTCATTGAGAAACGAGAGCTTCCCTGGCTTCGGTCCCTAGGAGCAGGTACCATTAAAGCAGAAGGCCTTTCCTCCCTTACTGATGACACATCCTCCCTTATGGTGACCCCCACCCCCCTTGCTAGAATTCTTAGAACTCTGATGTGGGCAGTTAGTTTTTAATTCCTTTGTTTCTAAATCTGTGACAATCCTGGGAGCATGAGTGCCAGTGTTGGCACCAGGGGCTGTGACACCTTAAATAGTTAAAATTAAATGAATAGTTTCCATAGCCTCTCGAGAATGTTGGCTCCATTGGAAAGTTCTTCACAGTGCATGTCCTTGAAACGACTTTCTTAACTGAAGACCTTTGCCACTGGGAGTCTGCATGTGTGAGCAGGGATGGCGGGTGCTTTGGACACTTAGGGACTATAGGAGTCCTTGAAGCAGCTATGGGCTGGTTTCTTTGAAAGACAGCCTGTTGAGGCACATGGGCCAACATGGGCCCTTCACAGTAGGGGCAGCATCCAGAGGGAGGAGACACCCTGTGCCCCATGCTTGCAGTCACAGGTCCAGTCAGAAAATGCCGGGGCAGTTAAGAAACATGTGAGTTAATGGGTTCTCTGATTGTTTCCTTTTCTTTTCTAACAGGATGGCTGCATACCACATTCACACCACATCAAGGAAGACAACCAAGGGATGGAGGAAAACACAGATGACAAGCTGGGGAGGTACAACTGCTTGTACATTCCTTTAGTTCAAACAAGCTGAGGTGGGGTGGTATGGGATGGCTACAGTAGCCGAGTGATATAAAACGGATAAGAAGGAACTTGTTCGCAGTATTGGTAGTTACTGAAAGCCACGCCCCCAAAGCATGAGGTAATTGTAAAGGCAATTATTGTGGGAAAGACAACCATGTATGATGATTTACATTCCGCTTGAAGTTTCTTGATATTTGCAACTTGCAGCCTGAATTTTTGTCGTAAGAGCTTAGACAGTGAAAAGGGTTTCCAAGCGTTACACTGATTGGTAAAGAACAGCCTTGAACTGACTGATCCGACTCTGCGCTTAGTTTTCCTCAGCTTCTCTCACACATGACCACCTACAAATTGGAGCTGAAATGATTTGGGATGTTTATGGGATATCTATGCTTGACCTTTTGTTTTTTAAGAATGTTGACGCCATGTTTGTTGTTTGTGAGTGGCTGGCTATTCATCGAAACCATTCAATTATGTCAGATTTTTCTTTATTTTTCCTCTGAGAAGAGTATTTGTGGGAAGAAAATCCTCTGATTGGATATAAAAGTCATAGGTACCATATAAAAGAAAGAATTAGAGTTTAGTTCCTTCCTTTCCTATTTGTTGGAAGTGTGATTTGGGACCGTTTATAATAGCCACCGTCTTTCGTGACGCAGGGAGGGTGGCGCATGCTCACACGGACGGAGGCGCATGCTCACACGGAGGGCGGCGCATGCTCACACGGACGGAGGCACATGCTCACACGGAGGGCGGCGCATGCTCACATGGAGGGCGGCGCATGCTCACACGGAGGGCGGCGCATGGTCACACGGAGGGCGGCGCATGGTCACACGGACGGAAGCGCATGCTCACACGGAGGGCGGCGCATGGTCACACGGACGGAAGCGCATGCTCACACGGAGGGTGGCACATGCTCACACGGACGGAGGCGCATGCTCACACGGAGGGCGGCGCATGCTCACACGGAGGGCGGCGCATGCTCTCAGAAGGCTGAAGGAAGGCATTGCTTCCTTCAGCGCTGACTTCCTGCTTATCGGTATCATTCATTCACTTAGCTACTCTGTCATTGTACTTAGTGGGTTTATGCAAATTGCTTTTACTTCTTTGACCTTTACCTGAGCCCCCAACGCGTTCTGTCACACTCAGAGAGTAATGCAGAACTTTCCATCGCGGCCCCGGCCCACATCCTCCCACCCATGAACTGTGGGCAGAACTTGTCCCTTATAAAGACCATGAATTTGAAGGAGAATGGGAAGGGTATATGGAAAGGTTTGGAGGGAGTAAAGTAAAGGGGGAAATGTTGCAATTATAATCTCAAAAATTAAAAAAGGAAAATCGTAAGCTCTAAGCTTTTGTTTCTACCATTCCTCCACTCCAGCCATCATGAGCTCTAACCCTCTGAATCCATAAATCCCAGTAGACACTTTTAAAAAGTAAATTGTCTTCGTCACAGTGTTTATCACGGCAACAGGAAAGTAAGACCAGGAGTCATGCTCTGAGCAGCTAACCAGGTCTCCCAGATGGAGCCACACACAGCACACAAATTCATTGTTCTCCACACCCAAACTTTATGCAGGATCCACATTAGCCCGCGCACAGTCTTGGAGGGGTTCCTTTGCTTTTCCATTGTAAACTTGAGAGGTTCCGATAAAGATGGCTGAAGTCTCCTTCCTTCTGTGATGTCTCAGTGGTGGGATGCCCTTCTATCTCCAGGGTAGTTGCCATATTTGGGCCTCAAAGGATCTGTTGTACATGGTAATGAATCTCTCCCAGGGAACTTGCCATTCTTCCCTGGTTGTCATGGAGATTAAATATCATTCTGTGTGTGATATGCTGTGTATTCATGTGTGTGTGTCAAGAATTTGATCAGAGGCCTGGTATGGCAGTACAAGCCTGTAATCATAGCACTCACAAGGCAAAGGTAGGCAGGTCTCTGAGCGCCAGGGCACCCAGACTACAAAGTGAGATCCTTTCTCTTTTTTTTTTTTTTTTTTTTTTTTTTTTTTTTTTTTTGAGCTGGGGACCGAACCCAGGGCCTTGCGCTTTCTAGGCAAGTGCTCTACCACTGAGCCAAATCCCCAACCCCGAGATCCTTTTTCAAAGTGACCGACCAGCCAAATAAACAAGCAAGTGGCTCGGTATGAAGCAGCAGTGGTCATCCCTCACTCGGTTGTGATCCGTTAGTGTTATGATCACTGCCAATCATATTGAGGCAATGAGAACTTATAGTTGCAAATAATTATCTCTTCTGAATTACACATCACAAAAATAAAACAGGTAATAAATGCAATTTAAGAGATTTCTGGTAAGTACAGACATTAATTTTTGTTTAGTTTTTGTTTTCGCTTTCGTTTATTTTATGTATGAGTACACTGTCGCTGTCTCAGACACACCAGAAGAGGGCATCAGATCCCATTACAGATGGTTGTGAGCCACCATATTGTTGCTGGGAATTGAACTCAGGACCTCTGGAAGAGCAGTCGGTGCTCTTAACCACTGAGCCATCTCTCTGGCCCCAGTGTTTGTTGTTTGAACCTGTGATAAGACACATCTTCGGGATTCTAAAGAAGTTCAGCCTTAAAGAACAAAGTATACTGTTACTTTATTGTTTCTCTGCTCCATTTTCTTTTAACATTTCAAGTTTTAAACATTTCATGATAAAGCAAGGCAATAAAATACGTATCCTTTAGAAGAACTTGCATATAAGGAAAGAAACTTGTCTGTTTGGAAAACATTCTTGGGCACTTTCTATGATGTCAGACTGGTCCAGTTTCTGGCCTGGGCTGTATTCCTTTTGATTCATGTCCACTCTATCTACATTTTTACATTTTATTCTTTGATCGAAAACTTAGTAAGGGACTTTGGTGGCTTAACCTTATAATATTCATACCCATAATTTATAAAATAAGCCTTCATTTGTTTAATGTCATTGTTCAACATTTTTCACATAACTACTCAAATATTAATTTTATCACTTTTTTTGCATTGCAAAAGCCCAGCTGCTTTAAAACACAAAGAGAAGGAACTTGAAAATTGTGAAGAGTGCAACTCAGGTAACTCAAACTCTGATGATTCAAAGCCTTGATCTGCCCTTGATCAAGTGGGAGTAAGAAAGGCTGATCAGTGACCTCAGTGTACAGCTTGAGTTTGTATTTGTGTGCAGGAGTGCATGCATGTGCATGTGCCTGCGCCCGTATCTGTGTGTCTATGTTTGTGTGTTGCTCTATTGTTTATCTGAATCCCTAGCCTTCCTTTTATAAGTATATTTTCTGTTCTGGGGAAATACTAGAGTCCAATCATTTGTTTTCTCCTAGTAGAGTGGGGGGTGGGTCTCTGATTATAGTAATCTTGTTTGTCTTTGTTTTATTTCCTGTTGCTGTGATTTAAAATACCCTGGAGAAACCATCCTTAGAGGAGGATTTAATCTTTGTTTATGAGCCCAGAGTTGGCAGTGGCCAGAGCTTGGGGTAACTGGTTACATTAGGTATGTGGTCAGAAGAAGAAAGGAGTAGATGCAGCCATGCTTGTGTCTAGCTTCTCTCTCCACTGTTACAGAGTTCAGGATGTGTTGCACAGGGAATTGTGCTGCCCACAGTGATAGGGTCTTCTCACCTTAGTTAACAAAGCAAAGGTAATCCCCACAGATTGGCTATAGGGCAACATAATCTAGAAAAGCCCTCACTGAGATACTCTACCTAGGTGATTCTAGACCGAGTCAAGTTGACAGTTAAAAAGCCACCATCACTTGTTTATTGCCACCTTCTGGAAGCTTGAGCAAACTAATTGGTGTTTTTAAATGTAAACTTAATTTAATTTAATGTGTATAGGAGCTTTGTGCATGCCTGTGCACCATGTGCATATCATGTGCCCTCAGAAGCTGGAAAGCAGCATCAGATCCCCTGGAACTGGAGTCACAGATGGTTGTGAGCTGCCATGTGGGTTCTGGGAATTGAACTCAGGTCCTCTGGAGAAGCAGTCAGTGCTCTCTCCATTGCTGAGCCATTCTTCAATTTTATTTCTACATTTTTTTTTTTAGAGAGTCTCCCCTGCCATGCTATACAATGCCCACAGACTGATCTTACACAGCATGGTTTTGAATGAAAACTTAGAGAAGTTGTGTTTTGTAATAACAAAGTAAGAACAGAATTGCTCCTAGTGTCATCTGTCCAGAAAACCACAGAGCCATTTGACACAGCCAGTTTCAGCACAGAAATACTGTGTGACAGGACGGTTTGCTGTCAGTCTGGCCAGCTTCCGTTGTGACTGTGAGGCTGCAGAGACATCTAACTGTCATGGATTCCATTTCGAGATATGTCATTTTCCCACCTTTCATTGAAATACACAAGAAGTTAAATCGAGAGCTCCCAGTCATTAACGCCAGCCACTGGTCTAACCGGTCTTCCCGGTAGAACCAGCTGTAGTTCCAAGGAGAATCGTGCTACCAAGGATGCCCCGGCCATGTAATGCTAGATTACACCCCTTGTTTTCTTCATTCTCTATTCATTTTGTTGATTTAAAATGTTGTCTTTCTTTATCTTTAGAAGCAGATACTTATCCTGAATCTTACTCTAAAACAAGGTAAGAGTTGATTAATTTAACTGTTTAAGGCAGTCTTTAGTGAGTGCAGAGAAAAGAAACTCACTTCTGTTGTGTATTCCTCTGACTAGATTCAATATGGTGTACAGAAGGTATGCAGAGTGCTGTGGTACGACTCATGCCAGGTGGTGATGGCGCAGGCCTTTAATCCCAACACTCGGAAGGCAGGGGCAGGTAGATCTCTGCGTTTGAGGCCAGCCTAGTCTACAGAGTGAGTGTCAGGCTATATAGAGAAACCCTGCCTCATGCATCAACAGCAACCCAAATCAGACAGACAGAACACACCACCACCAAGGAAAGAGCACACTTGTCCTCACAAGTGGCCACTGTGATGTGAAGGCAGACGAACCCGCTCACCATCCTGTCAGTGACGCGTATCTGACCTATGATTTGACCGTCTGCCTGCAGAACACTGTCTCTTCTTCCTCTGCATAGATTAAAAGGACCAGAATACAGGTCACCGATTCAGAAAATCAAATTTAGACTCTGTTGGTTTTTGCCTCCATGCAGCAACATAATCCAGTAATTTATTATAACACTGTATTGGTAATCATTGGCTTGTTTTCAGTAGTAAAAGGTTTTAGCGAAGCTCTCACTAACGTGTGGCCATAGCACATAACATTGATATATAATTATTCTACTAGAAAAGAACATTTACATGTTATATAAATAATACTAAAAAGATCTCCCCGGGAGATATTTTCATTGACCTTTCGATTTACCGACATGAGCTCCCATATCTGTCTATCTGTCTTCCAGTCTATTTTCTTTTCCAGCGAATACACTACTTTTATGAGGGATTCCTACTTTAGCTTCTCTTTCATGATTTTTTATATCTGACTGCTAAGTGTTCCTTTCCATGTACAGTTTCATGACTTTAGGGAATGCTGTGGACTAATCAAACTACCAGTGGTTACTTGAACCTGTGTTTAGAATCCTCCCCTACTCATCTGCTCTGTCAGAGAGCTTGGGACTAAAAGACTCTGAAATGGCTTCCTTGGTTATACCAAGCGCAGCAGAGACTGATACCCTTGAGTCTATGGCCAGTAGCACCCCCCCAAACTTCCACCCCCCCAAACCCCCACTCCCCCAAACCTCCACCCCCAAACCTCCACCCCCCAAACCTCCACCTCTTAGCAGATTAGTGTTTTAGTAATATGGCCGGCGAACATAGAGAAGCCCAGTGGAGAGGCTAAAGATGGGAATAGTAAGTGTAACTCATTCCGGGCTATCACCACAGAATCAACAGACAGGGTATTATGTGCAGGAACAACTTCCGGGTGGTGCTCACAAGTTTAGAAAGGGGATGAGCACTTTGGGCATTGTAGCACATGTGGTAGAGGTGATGGAAATCCTTAGCGGAGAATCTAGAAGATCCTATTAGAATAAAGAATTCGGAGGGGAGGTGGGGGAGGGGCTGGGAGGAGAGGAGGGAGGAGAAACTCCAATGAGGATGTAACATGTGAGAGAAAGAATGAATAAAAATTTAAAAAAGAAATCAAAAAGTTCTGGACAAGATTTAGGACTTCTGTTAAACGGGGCTATAATAACTTGAGGTAGTCAGAGCATCTTACTAGGTAGCAGCTCTCTGATCCACCCCAGTGCTGATTCATACGCGGTCACCCAGGAAAGGGCAAGTTGAATCCATGGCCTAGAGAAGTTCTCCCAGGCCAAGCTGAGGCCAGGGTACTGACTCCACAGAGGGCGTTGACCAGGCTTGGGAAATAGGGCTGCAACGTTAATTGATTAAATGCATTAGTGGTTGGCTCCGAGTCACCAATCAGGCATTGGTGTCTCATTGAGGAAAGAAATAAAAGCATTTCCCTTTGGAGTCGTTTAACCAAGAGCAAGTCCAGATTTGAATTCTCTCCTCCATGGTCCTGTGTGTTTCATCCTGTGTGTATCTCTTGACCCAGATACCCTTGACAAAGGCATTTTTTTTTTCTGTCTTTATTGAAAGGCGCAGAAAGCTTAATGGGGGTGGGATGGTACACTCTACCGAAATCTTTGACAGAGTGTTACAGAGATCATGTCTTTGACACCAACTGACCCAGATGACAAACGGTACTACAAACATCACTGCTTACCAGCCAGTATCCAAATGCTGTGTTTAACCTTTATAGAAAGTTGAAGGGTGATTGTCACATAGTTCTCTTAAAATTAGGTTAAACAAACAGGCTGAGGACACAGTAAGACTGCAGTCTTAAGCAACCAAAAGGTCTATTATTGATATTAACTCTGGCTGCAAGGTCCAGCAAATCAGTCTTTCAGAATATGAGAGATCGTTTAAGCGTACCGCATTGCCACAGGAGAATGTGACTGAACCCTGAAGGAGGACGCCTGGGGAGTGGAGTGCACAGGAGGGAAGATATTCCTGGGGATTTAGATGTTCCACCACCAGGGCCCCCACGTTCTCTCCCTGGAGTGTATATGAGCCTACGAGGGGTTTTTATTGTTTGATAGCTTGTGAAGACCTGAAAATGAAGGTTATTTGAAAAAAATATTTTTTTAAAAAAAATAATGTTTAATGTTTTCATCTCTCTGAAGAGAACATGGTCAGGAATGCTGTAGACATGTGATTTTTAACCACTGTCCTCCTCTTCTGGGGAAACTCTGTGCTGTTTAAAGTGACACAACCCCCTGGCCTCTTTCAGTCTATGGTTTGAGCTATGAAGGATCCAGATGTCCAATTCTGAATGAAGTGCAGTTGTTAACCAGGGGGAGACAGCAAAGAGGGAACACTACTGTTCGAGCCTTGTTTTGTTTTCCTTTACAATTCAGGCAGCAAAACTATGCGTGAGCCAATGCATCGGCCTTCAAGAGAGGAAATCTGTGAAGACATTTTTGGGGGGCTCTGCCAATATACAGGGTACCATTCTTTGTCATGGACATATGAAGGAGTCACCCCTGCGTAATGGGTAGAGAGTTGAGGCAGAAAGGGATAGTGATTGCTTGTTTCCTTGTTGTTTTCAATTAACAGATCAATTTTAAATATCTCGTAAAGAAATAGTACAGATAACTAATAACCCAATCTCCCCTCTTCTTGTTTACTTTTATTCTTAAGTTCCGCCCAAAGACGTAGTAACTCTGAGCCCACAGAAGTAGACGATGAACCTAGCTTCAGTACCAAGGTAAAATGCCCCTCTGTGAAATCAACGTTCTCTTTCCGAATTTTTTTTCTATATATTCTTACATTCAGCAGTGGTCTACTCTCACTGCATCTGAAAAGTCAGCCAGAGAGAAACATTTATATAATTATGACCAGCTGGGCCTCTTGCTGCTTTGTTTTACTTTGAGTCCTGACAGAGGCGGTGGCTGCTCTGTGCAGTGAGGCTTGAATTAGGCGTGGGACATGCGCACTGGGAAGAAGGTCACGAGGTGCTTTCTCAGTAGAGCGAGTCTGAAGTTGAGCCAGGGTCTTTGGGATAAATATGCATCGCTGTGGCTTAACTTTTTACCTGGGGGCTGCAGAGCTGGCTCAGTGTTAAGAGCACTTGTTGCTCTTGCAGAGGACCCCGTTTCGGTTCCCAACACCCACATGGTGGCTCGCAGCCATCTGTAACTACAGTACTACGGGATCTGAGGACTACTACTGACCTCCACAGGCATCGCGCACGCACGGGGTGCACATACATACACGCAGGCAGACACTCATACACACAAAATAAAATAATGGAAAAAGATTAAAAAGTAGTTTACTTGTGTGACTTTCATTATATTGATGATTCAAAGTTGTAAGGAAACTGAAAATCTATGTCACGGCTAACAGATCTACCTTTGGTTTCAAAACTGTCAGTGAATGGTGGTTCTAGGGGACTCCTAACCGTGGGAACAGGCGTGTCTCGCAAGCCTTGTCCACCCTCACTATAAGCCGCCCCCACCCCCGCCCCAGTCTTGCTGCATCTTGGTTTTTGTTGTTTCTTGGAGGCCTGCTCTTTTCTGAAGGGAAATGGAAGAGTGGATCTGGGAGAGAGGGGAGGTAGGGGCGCTGAGAGGAGAGGAAGGAGGGGAAGGGAAACCACGGCCAGGATGTACTGTATGAAGAAGAATCTATTTTCAATTAAAAAAAATAATAATAAACCCTGTACAGCCAAATAATACATCTTAGCCCAAATAGTTGCAAGCTAGTACAAGCAGAAATTCAATAACCATAGCGTAAAATTTTAATTTCTGAAGTTTTGTGCTTAGCTTTTAATATCAGCTCACATTCTTAGTGTCATATTCTAGTGGTTTAGATTTCAGAAGGCTTTCGCTTACTCCTTTAACTTCTCATCTTAAGTCTTCTGCACGTTATGAGGTAGCAGAAGGCTGGAAACCTGTGGGTGGGTCACCTTTTGTTCCCAGAATAGTTTCACGCTAAAACAGAATTTTAATATATTTCAGTGTGAAGAAACAAACAGAAAAATAGTAGCAATTAACAATATCGAGCATTTTGAATGTGCCCTAAGTTCATTATCCTTCCTGATGTTTAGGGTTTGTCCTCTGGGGTGGTTTGCTCTAAGGAGCTGGGTGAGAAGGGAGAACTTAGGATCTGTCGTAAGAACACAGACTTAGAGAGAGCATCCTCAGAGTCCCCGGACTCGGACTCTTGACTGGGTGCTTAGATGGGTGGTTCTCATGCATCTCAGCTCTTGTGTTTTTACTAAATGTGTGCTTTCATATCCCATACTACTGTCTCTCATCCGAAGTGCCGATCTTTTCTCCCCACTAAAAGCCAAAGCAAGGCTTCTTTTTCCAACTTGTCTTTCTCTGGGTTAGAAATGGTTCCGTTTCATTCTGGAGTAGACGGCACGCTTGGTGTCTGTAACCCCGGTACTGCACGTTTGGGACAGGTCATCCTCTACCTCAGTAGCAGCATTTACCAATGAGAGGATTCTTAATCTGTGTTAATAAATCAAGAAGATAAACTGTGAGACACAGAGTTATTTAAATGTAGAACTGGCGTTCTCCGCAGCCGTCCCGAGTTGTTTTTTTACTTCCTTCTGCGTGTGAAGTGGAAGCACAGGGACACAGCTGCTGAGGAAATTCAGCTTTGGCTGTTTTCTGGGAGCTGTGACCTGTTACTCAAAGATAATAAGAACACACACACACACACACACACACACCCCACACATACACACTCACACACACATACACACACACTCACACCCCCCACACACAAACACACACTCACACACACATACACACACACTCACACCCCCCACACACAAACACACACTCACACACACATACACACACACTCACACCCCCCCACACACAAACACACACTCACACTCACACACATACACACTCATACACACACTCACACACATACACACTCACACACACACATACACACACTCACACCCCACACACACAAACACACACTCACACTCACACACATACACACTCACACACATACACACTCACACACACATACACACACTCACACACACCCCCACACATACACACTCACACACACTCACACTCTCACACACTCACACACACTCACACACACACTCACACACACTCACACATACACATACAACACACACATACACTCACACACACACTCACACATACACACACACACATACACACACACTCACACACACACGCACACACTCGTACACATACACAACACATACAACACACACACACACACACACAACACACTCTGCAACAGAAGCTACAGAACTCTCTGCAGTAGGATTTCCTGCTGATTCATCCCTCCAGTGAAGCCATTTTGTATGACTCTGGGAAATTTTTGTTGACCTTAACAGTTTTTTGCCTTTTAAATTGTAAAATGCCATTTGAATCCAGGGCCAAGTGAATGTAAGGTGGGGCTTGGACGCTCCCTGTGCTTTACCTCATAGCTGGAGAACTCAGTCCTCTTGATGACATATCCCCCCACTCCCATCACGCACACTGTCCCCTCCCAGGATGGCTGCCAGATCCAAACCGCTAAGGAGTCGGAAAGTATGTGAAGACTAATAAACGTGCTGTTTTAATGGTGAAAAGTCTGTGCTACTTATTAGATCGTTTGTCCAATTTTAAACCACATTCACGCGTGGCCCAATTAGAAAATAAGACCTATCAGTATCTGCTTAGGCGTAGGAAAACCAAGCCGGTTGATGTTAAGACAGGGTTTTGTTTTTCCTTATGATGTCATAATGGCACTTAAAAAGCTTATTTGTACGGACACACACGTTTCTATTTTGAAAGTATCTTGAGGCGGGTTCTCAGTATGTTGCTTACATTTCCTTAGATTGCATAGCTCAGGGCTGGAGAGTTGGCTCAGCGGTCCTTTCTCAGTCCTCTGTGGCGACTCATGCTGTAACTCTAAGGGACTCAGTTCCCGGTTCTGGACTCTACTGGCATCAGACAGACGTGCAGTGTGCGCATATACACTCAGGCAAAACATTCATTCACATAAAAACTTTTTTAATTAAAAAAAGACTGACTGGGGGTTGGGGATTTAGCTCAGTGGTAGAGCGCTTGCCTAGCAAGCGCAAGGCCCTGGGTTCGGTCTCCAGCTCCGAAAAAAACAACAAAAAAACAAAACAAACAAACAAAAAAAAAAACTGGCTAAAGTACTTTGTTTCTGGCCTGAACTCTCGAAGCCCACTGACAAATGCTGAATACTGTGAGCACAGGGTTGTTTTCAAAAGGAGCCTTCTTGTAACAGTTTCTCTTAAAAAGTTCTGTGGTTTTGTAATATTTTCAATTCTTGTTTTATAGTAAGATATTTTCTTTAGGGATACCAACGTGCATTCATTTGAGAGAAACTACTCGCACATGTTACTGTAAGTATATGTTTTCTGTCCTCAGTGCCAGGATATGTTGTAAAATACATAATTATATGACTGAAAATCTTGTCTTTCCTACCTCCTCCTTTCCGTTTGTAAATTTAATTTTATGTTTAAATTTAGGTTTGTGTTATTTTTTTTTCAGTTTAGTATATTTTACAAGCCAGGGTTTTTGTTTATTTGTGTTTGTTTTTTAAGATTTATTATGTACACTGTAGCTGTCTTCAGACACACCAGAAGAGGGCATCAGATCTCATCACAGATGGCTGTGAGCCACCATGTGGTTGCTGGGATTTGAACTCAGGACCTCCAGAAGAGCAGTCAGTGCTCTTAACTGCTGAGCCATCTCTCCAGCTCCTCAAGCCAGGATTCTTTTTTTTTTTTTATTAATTTTTTTTATTAACTTAAATATTTCTTATTTACATTTCGAGTGTTATTCCCTTTCCCGGTTTCCGGGCCAACATCCCCCTAACCCCTTCCCTCCCCTTCTTTATGGGTGTTCCCCTCCCCATCCTCCCCCCATTGCCGCCCTCCCCCCAACAGTCTAGTTCACTGGGGGTTCAGTCTTAGCAGGACCCAGGGCTTCCCCTTCCACTGGTGCTCTTACTAGGCTATTCATTGCTACCTATGAGGTCAGAGTCCAGGGGCAGTCCGTGTCAAGCCAGGATTCTTAAACCCATATGCTTTTCCAGTATTTCGTTTCCTCTTCCTGGCGGAAGTATTCACACCTGTCTTCCGAGTCGTCTGGGTGCCTCAAATGTTCTGCAACAGGAACAGAAGCCCTGACCTTGCGGTCTCCTGGCCCTTTGTAACTTTGTGTCATTTTCCTCTCTTGTCAGTTCTCCCATCCCAGTAAGAACAGTAGCGTCCAGTAAACTATACTGAAAAGCTGAAGCTGGGGAAACAGGGAGAATAGATACATGGGTGTGATCAGAACGGCTGAGAGAATGAGGCTCTAGAGGGTGAGACCCGTGGAGTTGGGGGGCGGGTGGACAAAAGCTTTCTCAGTTATTTCATCTAAGGGACATTCGTAGATATCAGCACTTTTTTAGTTGTCGTTGCTACACATTAGAGCTGCATTACAAAAAGCCACCCCTCCCCTACCAGGGGATGGCTAACTTTTTTATTTTTCTGTTTCTTCCCCTCCCCTTTGAAAATGATTTACCACTGGTCTCTCTTTTTCTTATAAAAGTGGTTTTTAGTGTCTTTGGTCCATCTTTGGTCAAACCTTTGCTTATTTAGTTACAACATTTTGTTCACTTTTATGTGGCTTTGTTCATTGACTCTTGTCCCAGTGGCATTGGTGCCTGAGAAAGAGAGGAACTCATGTACCCATTTGTCTTACTTCTTTAATACACCAAGAAGCAGCGTCCTGTGCGTGCTATGAATCCAGTGCATCGGAGGCAGACGCTACCAGAGGCAGACTCACACACTTTGTCTCAAGAAGCCATTCGGGCAAACACAGCCGGTCATTAACTTAAATTCCTCAGTGAGCTATGCAGAGTGAGCTCTTGGCCTTGGGTCCGTGTGCAGACAGCCCAGACCGACCCACGTGAGTTCCTACCACAAACTAGAGGAGTGAGCGTGGAATTGAGAAGCTCTATACACTGTGTCCCCAAGACACTATTCCCTCACATATCAATGCTTTCCAAGAAAGGTGCATGTCCCACACGGACTGACCTACCAAGGCTCTTAAATAGTGGCCTACACTGCAGGTTTGTGTCCATTCTCAATCAGACAATCATGGGATGTTTTTTTTTTTTTGTGGTTTTTTTTTTTTTTTTTTTTCGGAGCTGGGGACCGAACCCAGGGCCTTGTGCTTCCTAGGCAAGCGCTCTACCACTGAGCTAAATCCCCAACCCCTGGGGTGTTTTGAGAGACATGTCACTCCTAGAGACATAACTGGACTTTGGATGACACATTTAGTGGTACAGATGACAAACATATTAATTTAATAAAACATTCAAAACCTCCATCACCACATGCGAAGTTTGTAATCTGAGAGAGAGAGAGAGAGAGAGAGAGAGAGAGAGAGAGAGAGAGAGAGAGATGCGTGGGGAGCCCTTTGTCATCAGGAAGCCCTTTGGTAAATGGGGAATACAAGCAGGACACCAAAAATCACATGAAAAAAAAAATACCGTGACAGAAATGTGGGTTCTGGGAACCAGCAAGTGTGTGCAGGGAGATCTGGAGAGAGAGAGGTGCAGCCCAAGAGGGGACAGTCAAAAGGCAGCATGGTGGAAAGGCAGTGAGGCCGATGGAATTCAGTTATTTCCTCTGTACATCACAAGTTTACAGGACAGGGCCTTTTATAGTAAAAATTATTTTTTAAGTTTTTTTTATAATTAGTATATATGCCAGTGCATTTTCTTAAAGGATCGTTATACATTCTTTTGTATTAGTTTTATTGGCCATGATAAGACACCATGGCCAAAGGGGACTTAAGGAAGACAGTATTTATTTTGGCTTACGGTTCCAGAGGGACCAGCGTCCACGATGGTGGAACTGACACAAGAGAGGTGGCAGCCATGGCAGCAGGAAGCTGAGAGCTCACCTCTTGAACCACACAAGCACAAAGCAGAGCCAGGGAGCAAACTGGTCTCAAAGGCCAGCTCAGTGACACACATCCTCCAGCATGGCTGTACCACCCAACCCTCCGGAACAGCCACCACCTGGGGACCACATGCTCAGAGGCCTGAGACTCTGGGGGACATTCTCTTTCAAACCACTGCCGTGTTGGGCTTTGTGATCCCCTTCCCACGACTCCATCTCTTACTCCCCACCCGGCTCACCAGCTGCTTTAATTCCCTGGGTTTTCTGTTGCAGGTTTTACTTCCTAGTTTCCTACCCATAACCATCTTTAAGATCTCTTTCCCCACCCCCACCGTGGTTCTTTAGCTGCTTTAATTCCCTGGGTTTTCTGTTGCAGGTTTTACTTCCTAGTTTCCTACCCATAACCATCTTTAAGATCTCTTTCCCCACCCCCACCGTGGTTCTTTACTGCACCTGCTCTCTCGCATACAAGCACATGCATGCGTGCATGCACACACACTCCTTTAGATTTCTTTTTTTTTAAAAAAGATTTATTCATTTATTTTATATAAGTACACTGTAGCTACACCAGAAGAGGGCATCGGATCTTTTTGCAGATGGTTGTGAGCCACCATGTGGTTGCTGGGAATTGAACTCAGGACCTCTGAAAGAGCAGTTGGTGCTCTTAACCGCTGAGCCATCTCTCCAGTCCCCCCCCCCTTTAGATTTCTATCAAGTAGAATTAACATTATTATATATAAATTCAGATCCAAGACCTGCGTGCATACGTATGCAGAGAAGCAGGAAGTAATTTCTTCCTGAGTCTGAAACGCATTGCTCAAGATGATGATCTCTAATTTTGCTGATTTTCCCTCATAGTTAACTTAAAATTTCTTATATGTACCTTGCTTTATTCCTCCCTCCCCCCCCCCCCCTTGAGACAGAGTCTTAGCACATAGCTCTGGCTGGCCTGGAACTCTCGGCCTCCCACATGCTGGGATTAAAGCTGTGTGCTGCAGTACCCAGCAGAAGGTCTTAGGGTTAGGGCAGCAGCAGAGACAGGTGTACACCATGTCTACCGCCACCCTGTTCTTAAAACCTAAGAAACTGATCCAAACTGGAAGACCAGCAGCATTTTGGGGTACAGATTCACTCCCAGTGCCCCGTGTACATGGCTCTCATGTGGATGCTAAGGTCTGAACTCAGGTTAGGCCAGTAAGCAACTTTCCCAACTGATCCATCTCTCAGCCCAGATCAGGACTTCAAACCAAGTCAGTACACGTCGGAGAGGGGCATGTAAGCCTCAGGTTGACACTGAGTTTCCCTCACTTGCTCCTGACCTTACTTTATTTTGTCGAACTCTGAACCCACAGTTTTCCTGTGGCTAGACTGTCTACCTAGCAAGCTCTGGGAACCCTCGTGTTTCCATCTCCCAGCACTGGAATACAAAAGCACACTGTATCGTCTTGTACACAAGGGCTCTCTTATTTCAAGATCAGGATCTGATGCCTGTCGGGCAAGCATTTTAACAACTGCACCACCTCTCCAACCCCATCTGCAGCATTTTTGAAAAGATCATTTATTTACTTATGTATATTTGACTCTACCCCTCCTGACCAGTGTGTGTGTGTGTGAGTGTGAGTGTGTGTGTGTATGTGAGTGTGTGTGTATGTGAGTGTGTGAGTGTGTGTGAGCATGTGTGAGTGTGTTTGTGTGGGTGAGTGTGTTTGTGTGGGTGAGTGTATATGTGAGTGTGTGTGTGTGTGTGTGTGTGTGTGTGTGTGTGTTGAGAACGAGCATCTTGGGATAAGGAAAAAAGCATCTTTAAGGTCTAAGGACCAAGACGTCAGTAGTGTCACCAGGAATAGTGGTTGGAAACTACATGGCAGAAAAGGGGTCAGTGGAACCCCAGAATTCTCTCAGGACTGAAAAACCTGGTCTCCATATCTAGAAGGAATGTGATGTGGGAACCTGACACAGGAAGTGAGAACCCACATGAGGAAGTATTTGGTGTGGGCATGGACAGGCCGGTCAGTGTCATTAGAGAGCCAAGAAGGCTGAATTACAGCAGGAGGTATAATCCGAATGGCTTATGAATCAATTAAGATGACAGTGATCAGGCCATTGCCTACCTACCAGGTTACTCCATGTCTCAATGATGAGGCAGTAGTCGTATGTCTTTGGGGTCCTAGAGAGCAGTGGGCCTTCTGTCAGACCCAGGTCTGAAAGATTTCTTGGCAGAGGATTTGGGAAAATTAACCCTCCTTTGACCAGGCAGAGTAGGGCAATCAACCCAAAAGTGTTTAGTTTGGGCAGAACCCTGGCAGCAGTGAGGGGCATGAGGCAGGTTAGCCCAGTGGCTAGCCTTACCACAATTCAGGAGGAGTTGTGCCCTATCGTTTTTGAAGACCATATGGTTTTCATTAGAGCTAGCATGTCTCTATAATGGGAAGTTTAAACATTTTAAAGGCCATACTCGGCAGCTCTCTGAAGAGTTTGAGGGCCATTTCTGTAGTGTGTCTGATTTTTTAGCCTTCACCTTAACAGTTTATAAGTTAAAGGATTTTTAGGAGTTGAAATTGGAGAGGAGAGACTTTTGGAAGTGTAGAACAGAGCAAGATATGAACAACTTGGGGCTTGTTTGTTTCTGTAGGGAGGAGCTGCACCAGAGAAAAAGACAGAGCAGGCAGCTCCATGGGGGGAGAGAGAACTTTTGGGGCAAGCTGAGGACAGGAGCAGGCTGGGTAGCCCACAGGCGAGATCAGGGAAAGTGTAGTCCACAGCCAGGACTGCAGGTCCTAGGGAGATGGGAAAGGGTTAAATTGGGAAATGGAGAGGTAGAGGATGGGCTTTGGAAAGGCCAAGATTGAGATCAGCTGGGGCTGTGAGGAGGGACTTATCAAGGCGGGGAGTTTGGCTTCAGGACTGGAAGGGAGAGGGAGATGAAGGCAGAGAAGGCTAAGGCAGTGGTAGGCTTTCCCACTGGGCAGCAGGGACAGCGGTGGTGGTGGTGTGTGGCTGTGTGTGGCTGTGTGTGGCTGTGTGTGGCTGTGTGTGGTGTGCTTTTGGAGCAGTACAGCCACTACAGCTGTAGCAGGCTCCTAGGGCTGCATGGCTAAGGCAGCAGCAGCTGTGGTACTGCATGGGAAGACACAAGAGCAGCAGTGACTGGCCAAGGGGGTGGGGCCAGAACACTGGTCAGTCAGGGTGGCTGTGGAGGCTTTGCTGGCCCAATAAGAACACATCAGAAGGGGAACAGAGTGGAAGGGAATGCTCGGAGCAGGGGTAGAAGCTGGCAGAGAAGCACGTGGAGTCAGAAAAGTTATAGAGAGGGGAGGTAGGGGCACCCCATCTGTCTGTGTGCTTATGAAACCATAAAGGCTGCCATTTTGTTTGATATCTAAGAAGCATAAGAACCGTTCTTGATGCTGAGATGCACCAGTAATGGCTGTGAGCTATGAGCTGGAGCCTTTAGGAGACATCCCAGAGGCTTATCAGCATCACCTGATACTGATGGGGAACGCTGGGGAACGTTTAGAATGGCTACGAGGGAGAAACTCACTAATTAGCCAATGTCGAATGAAGGGAGCAGGAACCGGATGGTCTGGGAAGTGGGAGACTTGAACTGGGGAATCCTGTAGACCCATCTAAGGCATGGCAGCAATGTAGGAGGCCCTGGAATTGTCACAGAACACACAGGACACCAAGTCCTCAGCACAAAGGAGAGTAATTACCCCAGAGGGGCAAGCAGGGGTGTTTTTGTTTTGGGTTTGGTTTGGTTTGGTTTGGTTTGGTTTGGTTTGGTTTGGTTGGGGGTGGAAGGAGATGCCGCTGCTGATTTGGACAAAGGCTGCTATAGGGGTCTCTGTGGGGTGCATTTTAAGGAGAAAAGGGGAGTCCGTGCTAGGATGAGTTGCTAAGCCCTGATTGGACAGGTTAGCCAGTGTAGCCAAATAATGAGTTTTGATTGGTGGACCTTGGTGTTTAGTCTCAAGAATGAGCCAGTGGCCAAATAAGAGAATGGACCCTGGGGGCCAGCTTTACAAACGTAATCTAATGCTTTAGTGAGGGAGAGGGAATGGAAAGGAGCAAAACCTACTAGCGCCATGTTTGCTGTGTTTGGACCTGTTAGACAGAGGACCGAGGTTCTGTTCCCAGGGCCTGTACTGTACCCTACCACCATCCCTAATTCCAATCCCTGGGGATACAATGCCCTCTTACGACCTCCATGGCTACCAGATACACACCGGGTATTCAGACATATATACGACCAATACACGCATAGACATAAATCATTAAAACACTGAGACAAAGTCCAAATGTGTAAATTCTAAAATATTAACGTAGAAAAGATTAAAATAAAAATAAGCAACCAAATCAAGTGTGGTGTCCTGCCTATAGCAGCGTTTGCTTGTACTACAGAAGGCCCTCTTTCTCCTTCCTCTGCGTTTGTTTCCAGATGTCACAGGTGGGGAAGTGGCCTGATCACAAACCTGTGCCCTCCCAGTTGAGAAAGAGTTCCGAGACCAGCATGTTCTTTGTTCTGGATGTCCCAGATCCGATGCAGGCCTGCAGATCGGAAGTTTCTCTTTGGTGTCTTTCTGCATGATGCTCTCTGAGACTATGGTGTGGAGGACTCACTCACCAGTGTCCCCTGCAGTCAGCCGTGGCATGCACTTCCTGCGATCCGGTGCTGCTCCTCCAGGCAATGATGCAAATGGCAAGCAGATGTCAGGGTGTGGATTCTCTGGGTCTCAAACACCTCTCTTCTGCTTTTCCGTGCAGCCTCCTGTGGCTCAGTCACCCATGTTCACCGAGTCCAGCCTCTGGGTTGGCTATCCTGCAGACTGGCCTGAACCCGTTAAGTTCTCCAGGCAACCAGCAGTCTACAACCCAACTGAATGGAGGGTAAAGCTGGCTTTAACAGGATTTTAAACTTAGCCCCAAAAGTATGTAATGTTATGTTTTTAAAATAATTCACACCTTTTTAATACAGGAAGACATGGAATCCCGGTCAGTTCCTCGAGAGGAAAGCAAGCAGCAGGTGGCAATCTTCCCGGAGGGAAAGGAGGCAGATGTACAGACACAAGAGCTGCTGAGCAGGTACCGGCTTTCATTTCTCTGTGTAAAACCAGCTCAGCGTCTTCAGAAGGCGTGAGAGCCACGTACACCGAACATAGCAGATCTATAGAAAACATTTAACACAGTCATCAGACAGTTCGCAGTTTTATGTTCAATTCCACATTGGCCCGTGGGCATCACCTTTAGTTTGTCAATCTTTGCAGCATGTAAGGCCTACACACCTGTTTGACTCGTTTTCTCCATCCCAGAAAACTACATGTGCAGCAGGTACAGTGATGGCCACCTGTCACCCCAGCACCCTGGTGGTGGACAGTCATGGATTTAAGGCCAGCCTTAGCTACATAGCCAGATCCTGTCTCAGAAATCCCAGAGCTGGAGTTTGGATCATTGGAAGTGCATTGGCCTCGTGTTAGAAAGCACCTGAAGTCCATCCCCAGCACTGCAGGAAGACAGGAAAAAAGGAAGGAAGGAGAGAGAAAAGCAAGAAAAGAGGGAGGAAGGGAGGGAAGGAAGAAAGGAAGGCAGGGAAGGAGGAAAAAAAATCAGGAGAAAACTGCAGTTCCAAAACCAAACACTTGACAGTAAACTGGGGCCCGCACAGCCTGGCAGACATCTTGTTCCTCCATCTTTCTTTAGAGAGTGGTGTGTGATAATCGTGGACCAGGCAAAAACACTTCACACCTCGTTATTTTTCTCGCCTTCCCCTCACCCTAACAAGCAGGTCTGTTGGACCTAGAGGGACACAGGGAAAGTGCGCCCAATGGCTTTCTTTCACGGTTCTTGGTGCTTTCTGTTTGAACTCTGTATGTTCCTTGAGTAATGGCCATGAGCTCAGCTTCTCTCCCTGCCCCATGGCCTCCCAGGACGCCCATGGCCCCTCAGACCATGGCTGTTTCTGGCCCATCATATAATCCAGCTACACATAAACTGTGATTCGGGCCTCACTGTATATTTTCTGAAGTTCCTGAAGCCCAGAGCTGGCTCATCTATAGTCACAGCTCTGATCAAATGTTCCCAAGGACTGAAAATGAACCCATATATAATCGCAGTGAACATTACTCGACAGACAGAGAATTGCTGGAAAGCTCGCTCAAGATGTAAAGGGAAGCCAAGTTTACACTCCATGTGCGGGCTCAAATTAAAGGACCCATTTCATTGCCAAACCAATTCAAACTATATTCTGATCTTAGGAATACAGTAGTCAGTATATCCCTTGCTCAGTCGGATCGTTCAGACAGTTTCAAGAAAGAATGAAGGGAAACTCAAGTTACCCCTATGGAAGCGGCAGACTCAGATTACTATTGCTGTGATAAAACACCACGACCAAAACAAATCAGGACAGGAAAGGGTTTATTCACCTTACACTTCCACATCTCTGGTCATCATCGAAGGAAGTCAGGGCAGGAACTCACACAGGGCAGGAACCTGGAGGCAAGAGCTGATGTAGAGGCCAGGGAGGGGTGCTGCTTATTGACTTGCTCCTCATGCCTTGCTCAGCCTGCTTTCCTATAGAACCAGGACCACCAGCCCAGGGGTAGCCCCACCCACAGTGGGCGGGGCCCTTTCTCATCAGTCACCAAGAAAAGCCCTGCTTTGTCTTATATTAGCACATTAGTTTTCACTTGATCTTAGCCAAAAGGCCGAGAAGCGATAGCACATTAGTTTTCAATTGGTTGCTTTAGTTCAGCTTTTGAGGGGGGGGGGGTGCCATACCCCCGCCGTCTAGTCATTTTAACCCCTGAGAATGTCTTGTCTGTCATTCTTTAATGAGAGAAGTGGAGGCAGAGGAGGTAACTAAAAGCTTTGTTGTTGTTTTTATAGGAAAAACAAAGATGAACTTCTAAATATATAAATAAAAATACATTTAGTATACATGCTCCAGAATGTTTTAAAGAACAGAACTCATGTCCTATTGTATGTTTTACTCCGAAGGGTTTTCAAGGAGTCTGGTGACAATGATCCCAACCTCCCAGCAATAGAGAACACTAAGGTAAAATACTGATTTATTAGATTAATTTTCTTGTTCAGAATCCAGCCTTTTCAGTATTTATCCTAAGTGATATAGTGCCTTCTCTATTATCATTTTTGCTTGGAGAGTTTGTCAGAGAAAACCGTCTGTGCAGTTGATTTGTTTGAGATTCTTGGTTTTGAGATATGGTCTCTGTGTGTGTCACAACCCCATTGGGGTAGAGTGACCCCTTCACAGGTTGCATATCAAATATCCTACATATTAGATATTTACTTTATGATTAAAACAGTAGTAAAATTCCAGTTATAAAGTAGGAACAAAACCAGCTTTATGGTTGGGAGGTCACCACACCATGAGGAACTGTATCAAAGGGTCACGGCATTAGGAAGGTTGAGAACCTCAGTTCTGTGTAGCCCTGGCTATCTTAGAACTTATTATAAAGACCAGGCTGGCCTCAAACTCACAAAGATCCTCCTGCCTCTGTTTCCTGAGTGCTGGGATTATGTGCCACCACATCTGGCTTTCAGGGTTTTTTGTTTTTGTTTTTGTTTTTGTTTTTTTGTTTGTTTGTTTGTTTTGTTTTTGTTTTAATTTTGATAAAAGCCAAAGAACTAGTAAACCCTTGGAGAGCATGAGAGTTGAAATAATGGCCCAGAAATGCACAATGACAGGGATGTAGTTTACTGACATGTCTTAGTTAAATTTCAACTGTTGTGACAAAACACCATGACCAAGGTAACTTATAAAAGAAAGTGTTTAATTTGGAGCTCGTGGTTCCAGAGAGTTAGAGTCCATGAAGATCATGGTGGGAAACATGGCAGCAGGCAGCAGGAAGCAGGCAGCAGGCAGGAAGGCAGGGCACTGGAGCAGTAACTGAGAGCTCACATATTGGTCCACAAGCAGAAGGCAGAGAGAACTAGCTGGATGTGGCATGGGCTTTAGAAATCTCAGAGCCCAGCCATAGTGACACGCCTCCTCCAACAAGGCCACACCACTGAATCCTTCCCAAATAGTTCCCCCAACTGGAGATCAATCATTCAAGCATATGAGTTTGTGGGGGATGTTCTTATCCAAACCAGCATGACACCGTAAATAAAAGTGAAAATTGAGCAAAGATTATTGGTACAGGTAAATATTATTGTGATTTTAAAATTATGTCATTATGACCTATCCAATATTTATGCCTATTAAATTAGTTAGTTATCACAATAATCAATGAACATGCCTTTGTCTACAAAGTCAAGCTACACCAGAGAGCCTGTTGGTTTGTGTCCCTCTAGCACTTTTTATTTTAGTTTGAAGAGAGCGTATTCCCTATATTGATGCTATTTTCAGACTGACAAGAACATTGTGGAAGCGTAGACGTGTACAACGTATCAATATTTAAGCATAGACGTGTACAACGTATCAATATTTAAGCATAGACGTGTACAACTTATCAATATTTAAGCATAGACGTGTACAACGTATCAATATTTAAGCATAGACGTGTATAACGTATCAATATTTAAGCATAGACGTGTACAACTTATCAATATTTAAGCATAGACGTGTACAACGTATCAATATTTAAGCATAGACGTGTACAACGTATCAATATTTAAGCATAGACGTGTATAACGTATCAATATTTAAGCATAGACGTGTATAACGTATCAATATTTTCATCACAAACGAAGTATACTTTGTATACTTGAATTAAAACTATGTCTGATGTCTTACCCAGCTGTGAACCCTGTGTAGTAATGAGCAGTGTGGCAGGACAGGCGCAGGGGTGCAGTAATGGCGCGAATGTTAAGGGGGTAACCAACTCCTTTCTAATTGGATGTAAAGTATGAGCCACAGGAGGAAGCACATGCCTAGTATTGTAAACATGGCTCAGATTCTGTGGGTTGGTGCTCACAGGCCCCAGCGGTGGACCACTATTATCATTACACATGAACACAGTATTAAATCACCCTCTGGAGCTACATCTCTCTACCCAAAGATAAGTGAGGCTCTCAGACTCCATCAGAAGAGTTTCTTTGTGCAGTTGATGGAGAGAATAAGTGTCTGAGGAGTCCTCAACTGAGACAGCTATCCACACCCTCGCTCCCAGGCTTAGGGCATGTCCCAGAAGGCAGGTGGTTCAGAGCCACAGGTCTGAGGGGACCAGAGTGAAGCGGTGATGTATGGACATGGTAGGACTTATGAACTAAATAGTAGTGGCTGTCTGCATAAGACTTGCACAAGATCTAGCCAGATTAGCCATTCTAGCACAGAGAGGAGAAAGGTTCCTCACCCTCTTCACCCAACTCCTAACTGAGGATCTATTGATAGGAGTTACTAGATCCTGAGGAAAGGAGAGTCAACTTTCTTCAAGCCTGTGGCCCCTGGTAGGACAACCATGACCTAGTGGATTACTTCATACCCAGAACTTTTCTAAAGGATGTTTCTAAAGGCAGTCAGATTGACAATGGAAAACCAGCCATCTCAACTAGGAATAATGAGCACATTTTCAAGTCTATTGATCATTCGTGTGTCTTCTTCTGAGATATAGTCAGTTCATCAGCCTATTGGTAAATTGGATGATTGTTTTTCCTAATGTTTGATTTTTTGAGGTTCTTTAATATATACCCTAAATATTAAGACAATGTCTAATACATAGCCAGCAACGACTTTTTACCCCTCTGTAGGCTGCCTCTTCTCTCTGTCAACTGCCTTCTTCACTGCTCAGTATTTTAATAGCATACAGTCCCATCTATTGTTTTCTACAATACTAGAGCCTTTTGTGGAAAGAAAACCCATACTAGTTCTTACATGGCTTTGAAGTGTTTTCCCCCAACATTTTACAGCTTCTCATTGAGGTCTTTGGTCTGTTTTGAATTGATGACTGTTGAGTGAGATGTATGGATTTTTGTTCTAGATTCTAACTGTGAGGACCCAACACTCTAAGCACCATTGGTTAAAGGCTATTTTTTTCCTTCAGTGTATGTTTTTGACAATTTCATAAAGAATAAGTGGCCTTATATGCCTGGCTTTATATGAGCATCCTGTATTCTATTCCAGCATTGCATGTGTTTGTCTTTGTTTTAATTCTTTATTTTTATGTATATGGGTGTTCTGCCTGCACGTAGGGACTCCACATGTATGTAGCATCCCTCAGAGGCCAGAAAAAGAAATCGGATTACAGGAAACTGGCAGTGTAGATGGTGGCGAGCTGCTATGTGGCTGCTGGGACCCCTACAAGGGCAGCAAGTGGTTGAGGCACCTCTCCAGATCCCTCGTGTCTGTCTCTGTGCCAGTATATTGCTGGTTTAGTTGATAAGATTTTGTAATAGAGATCAAGATTAGTCATCGCGATGCCTTAGGAGCTCTCTTTCTAAGGATTTTCTTGTTTATTGGGAACTCATAAGGATTTTAGCAGTTTCTTCCAGTTCTGATGAATACCACTGTGATTGCGATATGGATTGTATTGAGTCTGTAGATCTTTTTGGTGAAATATACGTTTCACAATGTTAAATTGTGATCGTGGCAGGTCTTCCCATGGTCTGCTATCTTCTTCAAACCATTCTTCTGTGTGGGGTTTAGTTTTTGGTATTTTGGTCTGTTGAGAAAGGATTTTTTTTTTTTTTACTTCTTTCTTGGTTAAGTTGCCATTGACACGTAGGAAAGCTACTGGTTTTTACCTGTTGATTTTGTATCCCGATAATTTGCCGGAAGTGTTTATTAAGCCTAAGTGTTTTCTGGTGATTAAAACAAACCTCAGTTTCCTTGCCAAGCTGTACTTCATGTTGGTGACTCCCCATCCATGCTTCCGATTTTCTCTGCTAGCTGCGTCCTCTGTGCTGCTGTCCATGCCTCCGGGTCCTGAAGAGCCCATCGGTTTGGTTGATTCCTTTTCAGGTCATCCATCATTTTTGCCAGAAACCGTTACGATTTACTTCTTCCCATCCGCCCTTCTGAGAACCTTTTGATTTCAGTCTAAAGAGCTGTGATGGGGTTGAAGGAGCCATGTTGCTTTGCCTTTCCAGGTTTCATGTAGCGAAGACGCATGAGATCACTCTCCATTACTAATTCACCAGTCCTTGGCAGAGTTGCTGCTTCACCCACGCCCTCCACCGGGCGGGGCTAGTGAGGGCTGCTTTGTGCCTTTTGAGTATGGCCCCTGCTTCCCTTCCCTCCACAGGGAACAGTGTTCAGCTTCGCCATCAATCCTTGCTTTTCTCTCCTTTCACTGGGTGACTTGTGACATTCTCTGTGGTTAAGATACAGCCCATTTTTTCTCATTCTGATGCCCCTTGATGGAACTGAGTTTTGAGGGTAGCTGGTGTGATGGCCCGACAGCATTTCCACAGGGAAGAAACATCAATGTGAAGGCCCAGTGCAGGGGAAAGACACCATTTATTTCTTGCCTGCCTTACACTATCACATCCACAGAATATGTAAGGAGGATTTTTCTTTTCTTTTCTTTTCTTTTCTTTTCTTTTTTTTTTTCTTTTTTTCGGGGCTGGGGACCAAACCCAGGACCTTGTGCTTCCTAGGCAAGCGCTCTACCACTGAGCCAAATCCCCAACCCCAGGAGGATTTTAATTATGTCAAATGTGCATCATTTTGTGAGTCACTGAGTTATTGTTTTGTTTGTACAGGATGAACTGGTGTCACTTTTAGCCCCTCTGGAGGAAAACAAACCACAGATGACAGAATTTCCATTAATTGAAGCTGCCAAGTTCCAGACAGATGTCCAGCTGGACAGGTGCCCCTGTTTCCTCCTTTCTCTACGTAACAGCCTTTCTGGCACCCTGGACTGATCACAGTCAGCCCTGCGATCCGAAGAACTAAACAGACAGGGACAGACTTCATTTCTAGTTTATGAGATGTAATTATCAGGACAAAGCTTGAGCAGTTCATACCTGAACACGGGCACAAAGGGCTGTATTGAAGAGGACTGATATTCCACTTCCTGATGCACAGCTCTCCTCATTCGCAAGCTGGTCTCACGTCACGTGGTGCTGAAGGAGTCTGCATTAGTTTTACTAATTTTGTAAAATAGAGGCTCATGCATATTTACGCAACATTGGGTTCATGTCTTATTTCCGTTTCCATCCCTGCGTTCTGATGCACACATCTTACAAGAGCGCGTTGTTACACACAATGGGAATTGAAAATCACTCTCTCATCTGGGTGACGGTGCGTCAGATTGCTGTCTCCAAGGAGCAGTCACCTGATGGCATCTCTGAGTGATCACTGATTGTGATTACCAGAATCCATTTCGGTCTTTTTGCATTGTTTATAGTGTCTTAGACTGTATGTGTAGTGAGCAAAGGAAGCTGGGGTTACCTGTCTTTATTTGCACTAGGCATTCTTCAGTGAACAGAGGCAGTATGTGGATGGCAACAAGAACACAGCAGGTTTGAGCCCCACACAAGAGTGTACTGAGTTCCTAGGTTTCATACTTGCTAGATGCGTGACCTTGAGATATCGATTTATGGCTGTATCATTTTTAATCTTGTTTTAATCTCATCTTTATGTGTTTGTTTAATTGCAAACACCATCCAAACCTGAAGAGCTTGTACATTTGAAGTCTAGGTGGCAACTTCTCTTGTATTTAATGAACATTCTTTAAAGAATTTAAAGTCTTTGTTAAATGTTTTTATACTTACATTAAAAGAGTAGTTAATGCTTCTCATTTTTCTCATTTGTGGAAAAAGACAAGGTGTTTTAAAAGTTGAAGAAAAGGGACTTGAAATTTGCCAAGACCACAATCTAGGTAAGACCTGGATTAGGAATTATTCTAGATAATTTTTCTTTTATTAAAAAAAAGAGCAAGAATTAAGTAAGTTAAGTCATGACAGTGGTGTTTACAAAGTGAACATATGAAGTGATTTTATATTTTTAAATTATTTGTCTAGAATCTGAGTTGTTTAATGAGTTCATCATTTAGTATATTTTGCTTTCTCAAACAGTGTGACTTGAAAAAAAAATCATTTTCCTTTCGTGTTCTTGGGATTGAACCTAGAGCTTCCCAGATTCTGGATAAGTGCGTTCTCACCAAAACATATCTCTGTCTTCTATAGTTTCTTTTATTACTATTTATGGGTGTAAGTTTTGATGGGATGGTTTTCTTCTGTACAAAGAACTGTATTTGTTTCTTTGGGGGTTTGCAGTGGAATAAGAATGGCCCAGGAGAATGGTATTATGCTGTACTACCCACGAGAAACATGGCTGTCCTGCTCAATTACATTCAGACACACACTTGCAAAAATGGGAGGATACATTCTTAACAATTAATACTTTATAGAATGGTCATCACAATGACTTTTAGACCTATCTTGGAAATTAGAATAGAGTCCTGTTTCAGTTTGCTTTTCTGTCGCTGTGATAATAGAGCAAGTCTGACAAGGGCAACTTAGAGGGAAAAACGGGCTGCTTTGGCTTACACTATTGAAGTTCAGGCCATTGCTGAGGAAGTCACAGCAGGAACTCAAGTAGAAACGATAGAGGAACACTGGTCACTGGTTCACTCACTGGCTCATGCTTGGCTAGTATTCTTATACAGCCTACGCCCACTTTCCTAGGGATGAAGCCACCCACGGTGGGCTGGGTCCTCCCAAGTCAATCATCAATCAAGACAGTTTCTGTCATACATGGCCACAGGCCAATGTGATGTAGGCAATTCCTCAATTGAGACTCATTTATGAGTGTCTAGGTTGTATCAAGTTGATAACTGACACTCATTAGGACAAGTCTGAAAAAGAGACACTCTGTTAACTCTGTTATACCTGAAAGAATACAAGGGACAAACATGAACACAGTCTAAGTTTATAACCTAGCGAAGATTCTTTAGGAAATCTTTACATTTTAACATATTTGTTTTAATTCCTACTGATGGGCCTTGGGCCTAACACTTCTTAGTTTTTATTGATGTGACGGGACAAAACGGCCAAGGCAACTTAGAGAAGAAAAAATTATTTGGGGTTTACAGCTTCAGAGAGTTGGAGTCTCTAACCATCATAGCAGAGAACATGGGAACAGTCAGGGAGACGTGGTACTGGAACGTCAGCTGAGAGCTTACGCCTTTATTCACAAGCATGAGGCAGAAAGAACTAACTAGGAATGGCATGGGATTTTGAAACCTCAAATCCTGTCCCAAGTGACACATCTCCCCCAAGGCCACACCTCCTAATCCTTCCCATACAGTTCCACCAACTGGGGAACAAGTATTCAAACATGAGCTTGTAGGGGGCATTCTTATTCAAACTGCCACAGTTGCCAACACTCAAGGGAAGCCATATTTATGGTGTGTGCACATGCACGCACGCATGCGCACACGCACGTGCGCGCACACACACACACACACAGGCACACACATATACACACAGGTACACACACAGACACGCACACACACACACACACAGCTACATCTATTACCTTACTTTTCTATGAGTATAGTAGATTGTCCTGAGAAATACCTGAGAGAGTTCTAATACTTATTTTTCATCCTTAAGATGATTTAAAGAATGTTTTCTTTATACAGAGCCCCCTCCTGGCCCATTCTGAAGCTTAAATGAGATCACAATTTCATTTCCATAGTTGTCATATATCAGATAGCAACTTTCTCTTCCCGCATTTGAAGCTTATCTTGAATGGGAGAATAGCTCCATGGGAGACAAAGTACAAGATAGAGAACATAGCTAGAACTGAGAGTTGTTATTAGCTCTTCCTAGTAAGAGCAAGTTTCTGATGTCTCTCTTCTTCCGCTGAAATCTGGAAACTGAAAAAGATCCTTGCTCCTTGTCTCAGCGAGGGTTTCAATTGCTGCCATGAAATACCATGTCCAATAGGCAAGTTGGGGAGGAAATGGCTTATTCAGCTTACCCTTCCACATCTGTGTGCATCACTGAGGGAACTCACACAGGACAGAAACCTAGGGGCAAGAGCTGAAGCAGGGGTCACAGAGGGATGCTGCTCACTGGCTTGCTTCACACGGCTTCCTCAGCTTACAGGACCCAGGACCACTATTCCAGGGATGGATCCACCCCCAACCGGCTTGGCTGTCCCCCATCAGTCACTAAAGAGAAAATGCCTTACAGCTGGATCTCATGGAGGCATTTTCTTACTTGAGGTTCCCTCCTTTCAGATAACTCCAGTTTGGGTGTCCAGTGGGCATAAGTGTAGCCAGCACAGGCCTCCTCCGCCCATTAGGTTTTGCCAAGCTTCAAAGGACCATGGTCGTTCACTGATGCTGCTTTTGGCAGGATTTATCCAATGCTGAGCAGTTTCCTCAAACTCCCCAGAAGCTGTGCTGTGTCCCTAACAAAACAAGTTCACAGAGAGGAGAGGTGGCTCAGTCATGACCATTCTTCCAGAGGACCTGGGTTCAATTCTCATCATTCTGGTGATGGTTCAAAGATCATCTGTAATTCAAGTCCCAGGGCACCCAGTGCCCTCTTCTGGCCTCTGTAAGAACCAGACCTACAGGCGGTATACAGACTCGCATGTGAGCAAATACTTACACACTTAAAAGTGAAAAATAGCTTAAAGTAAAAAGTAATTGCACGCTCTAAGCTGTGCTTCTCCTGCCATTAGCCCTGAAGAGGCACACTGCCTGTTTTTGTTTGACACCAACAGCCTCTCATACTGAATCTGCTAATGAGGTCATTTTCTGCCAGTCTGATGGTGTTCAGTTACAGTCTGGCTATTGAGCATGGGAGTTTATATTTACGTATTAAACTTTGACAAGTTCCTTTCTCTTTCGATTTGAAGTACACAAACTAGTAAAAGTATGAGTTTTTGAAGAGTGGATTGCCCATCATTGGAATCCTCTTGATGCAAGGGTCCAAATTTATTTATACCACCAAACAATCGTCATTTTAATATGTTATATATATAATATATATGCATGTATGTATATATACCTGTTTTTCAAAACAGAGTTTGTCTGTGTAGCCTTGGCTGTCCTGGAACTCACTCTGTAGACCAGGCTGGCCTTGGAATTCACAGAGACCCACCTGCCTCTGCCTCCTGAGTGCTGGGATTAAAAGCGTGCGCCACCACCTCCAGCTTTCTTTCCTATTATTTCATGTGGCTGATTAACATATTTTTCCTTTACCTTTAGAAGCGGCTGAAAGTGCTGAGTCCTATTCAATGCTAAGGTAGGATTTTAGAAATGAATTTAATTAGAGAAAAAAAGAAAACTGGTATTCAGTAGTGTTCTCTGGCTCGCATGATGTACTTGACACCAGCTGTTTCGTGGTCATCACAACTTGTGTGCAGAGTGTGCACGCTGTCTGTCATAACCCATTTTCCTCAGCTAGGTGGCTTTCCCTGAGGGGGCTCATAATCCCACAGTTGCCCGGAAGCTGATCCAGGGCGTTAGACTGCACACTTTCTCACTGCCTTTTCTTGCTCTTCTGTATAAGAGATAAAACCAACCAATAGCATCAGTTCATGAAGTCCAGCCATGTGTGAGCTCTTGTACAGAGTGTTCCCAACAAGCTTGGTGGTACCATAACCATGCTCTTAAAAACCTTATAGCTGCAGTCATAACCAAGGCCTGCTTCCGTCAGGGAAAGTTTCAGAGTAGATCTCAAGCCTGTGGCTATCAGAACAAAATCATGCAACTTCTGTGGAGGAATTGTTTCTCTGGAAGTAAACCATGTCTATATGTATACATTGTTAAACTAACCATATTTGAGTATGTCCAAAAGCTATTCCCATCATTGCCGGAGTTACTGATTCCCTTATTCATTTCCCCCTTGAACTACTACCATTATACTTCCTTAAAATTCACTTTCTATTGCATTCTCGTCATCAGTGGACACAGTTGTGCTGCTGTCGTCTTCCTGCATGGTTTTACCGTCATTCCTTTGCTTGTGTGGACCCTATTGAAAGTCCACACAGGGACGGGACTTTAGGAACTCCCTGAGCGGCAGGAATGAAATCCAACCTCGTGTTCCTTACACCGAAGACCTGTGGATTTTACTTATTGTTTGTTTATCCGTGAAGTATGTGAAATTTTGAAATCCATCAAAGATGAATTAAACAGCAGATCCATGGTAGTTTCTAAGAATGGTGTTACAGAGAAGAGGGAGGTTTTAGATGCTCAGATGTGCTTTTGGTAACACTGATGGTTTTAGAATATTTGGAGTCTATAGCAACATGATCATGATGATACAGGAGTTTAGGACATATTTATTATTAAGTTTGATATAGTCTCCTGCACTCAGTAACACTTCTCAAATTCCTAACTATGTCATTTCTATCTTTTACATTTCATAACAAACCACCTTTGACTTTCATTGTAATAATATACTCATGGTTATTTCATTATAATGCTATTAGTATAGCATTCTCAGGTATTATTAAAACCACAAATGGATTGTTTTTAACCTGTGCATTTATTAAAGAGAAATGCTTTTGTATGTGTTTAGCTTTAAATGGACTAAAAGAGTGTTATATTTTATAAACATTTAGAATTATAAATGGTCTCAAAAGACCAGTACAAAAGCATTGCCAGGTTCTCTTTGAGAAAAATAAACAAAATATTTACAGTGTAAAATGAATTTATTGAACCTCAATGTAAAAAAGTAGATTTTCTATATAGCACAGTCTCAGTGTGCTCAACATAATTCCATATGAATTGAGAGGGTTTTTAAAGAACAAAACTCACCCATTTTTATACATTTTTGTTCTCAAGGTTCTCCACCAACCCTGATATTAGTGACTCTGAGCCCACAACAAGAAAGGATGAATTTAAGTTGGATGCAAAGGTAAAATTCTTTGAGAAGTTGATCTTGTTCTGAGTATGGATTGTTTTTTAGCATTTGTTCTTAATTCAAAAATAATCTACTTATTATCCCTTTGTACTGAATGCTGATCAGAGAAAACATTCTACACAGTTAGAATTAGTCAGTAGGTTTGTTCTTGGGTCCCTCACAAAGGGACAGTATTCTTGGACAGCAAGGCTTGAGTGAAGAAGTGATAAGAGAAAAACAAAATGATATGAATCTTAAATTCAGCAAACGTTCCTCATGATAAAGTAAAATTAAAATTTGGGGGAGGATCTGTGGAACAAATATACCTTTGTGTCGTTTTTTAAATGATACCAATACAACTTTTATACTCATGACTACAAAAAAATCTAGTCACAGGCTGGAGGGTTTGCTCAGTGGTCAAGAGCACACTCTGGGGCTGGGGATTTAGCTCAGTGGTAGAGCGCTGGCCTAGGAAGCGCAAGGCCCTGGGTTCGGTCCTCAGCTCCGAAAAAAAGAACCAAAAAAAAAAAAAAAAAAAAAAAAAAAAAAAAGAGCACACTCTGCTTTTGCAGAGAACCCAGATTTGGTTCCTAGCACCACATGGTGGCTCACAACCATCTGTAACCCCAGTTCCAGGGCATCAGATGCCTTTTCTGACTTCTACAGGTATCAGGTATGTATATGGTGCTCAGGCATGCATGGGAGTAAAATATTTAAACACATAACATAAATTTAAAATTTTAATATAGTCACTTAATAGTAACGGGATTTTCCTGGTGTTTCATAGTTCTAACTAGCTAGCAGAAATATGTAAATGTTTACTCATTTAATGATTTATTTATTAACATAGAGGTATAAATATTTGTCATTATTGTGTGTGTGTTTGTGTATTGTGTGTGCATGTGCGTGTGCATGAGTGCGTGTGTTTGTGTGTGTGAGTGGGTGTGTGCGCATGAGTGTGTGTGCGCATGTGTGTGTGTGAGTGTATGTGTGTGTGAGTGTATGTGCATGTGAGTGTGTGTATCTGCAAGTGTGTGTGTGTTTGTGTGTGTGTTTGTGTGTGTGAGTGTGTGTATCTGCAAGTGTGTGTGTGTTTGTGTGTGTGAGTGTGTGTGAGCAAGTGTGTGTGAGTGAATGTGTATGTGAGTGTGTGTGTGAGTGTGTGTTTGTGTGTGTGAGTGTGTGTATCTGCAAGTGTGTGTGTGTTTGTGTGTGTGAGTGTGTGTGAGCAAGTGTGTGTGAGTGAATGTGTATGTGAGTGTGTGTGTGAGTGTGTGTTTGTGTGTGTGAGTGTGTGTATCTGCAAGTGTGTGTGTGAGTGTGTGTTTGTGTGTGTGAGTGTGTGTATCTGCAAGTGTGTGTGTGTTTGTGTGTGTTTGTGTGTGTGAGTGTGTGAGCGAGTGTGTGTGAGTGAATGTGTATGTGAGTGTGTGAGTGAATGTGTGTGTGAGTGTGTGTGAATGAGTGTGTGTGAGTGTGTGTGTGTGAGTGTGTGTGTTTGTGTGTGAGCGAGTGTGTGAGCGAATGTGTGTGTGAGTGTGTGTGTGAGTGTGTGTGTGTTTGTGTATGTGTGTGTGAGTGAGTGAGTGTGTGTGTTTGTATATGTGTGTGTGAGTGTGTGCGCGCGAGTGAGTGTGTGTGAATGAGTGTGTGTGTGTGTGTGTGTGTGTGAATGTGTGCGTGTGCCCATGCATCTGTGTGCTCTTGCCCATGGAGGTGAGAGAAGTGGATCCTCTGGAGCTGGAGTTAAGCAGTTGTGTGTGGGTTGTGTGAACCACCTGGTGCGGGTGCTGAGAAGCCACCCCTAGAAGAACAACCAGTGCTCTTAACTGGCAAGCCATCTCTCCAGCCCTTACTACGGTACTTTTAGAAAATCATTTGTATATAAGTATTATTTGCAGCAGTGATGAAGGAGTCCGCTGTATTCATGCATCCTACCATGGAGGCGTTGGTTATCAAACTGAGTGCCATACCTGTGGTAGGAGTCCAGCTACTGAGCCACACTCTCGGCACTAGGAAAGACTCTTCATCTGGGATGCTTCGAAAACAGACGCTGTAATGTCGTGTGTGCAGTGTGAATTTGTTGTCCATAATTATGTCACCACGTTATAGCAACACATGTGGCCATGTCCAGTGAGCAACGTGACAGTAGTGGTGTGTTCTAAGATCCAGTTCTTGTCATCAAAGAAGGAAAGCAAGATGAGCAACTGGACAACACCAGTCAGCATCTTCAAGTATCCCTTCTAACCTACTCACTTGGGAGCACTCTCAGGAAGTTTGACTGACATTATTATTTACTGCTTTTCCCCCTCTTAATTGTGCTGTTTGAACCTAGGTCCAAGTGTATGAAATTAGTGCTCTGCCACACGGTCACCCCCGCCCCAGCCCTGACAGTTAAATGTCAACAGAACATTTTCAACTTTGAAACTGAGGAAACCTCGGGAGTGTATTCCTCCCAGAAGAGTCCATATGTAGAGATTTAGCAGCTGTGAGTGCCATGGCTTAGCATGTAACTCCTCAGTGCATGTCAGTAACCGGGTCCAAACTTCCAAACTCTGAACAGTATCTAAAAAGTGTTTGAGGGGTTATAAATCTTTATAAATCTGATATTTGAATAGTAATAGATTTGTGATTTTATTGGCTTTTCCATAACATTTTACATGCTATGCTATGGAAAAAGTTAGGATACAGAATTAGGAAAATCAGGATGATTCTATAATAAGGTTTTACATTTCTAAAATCATACTGGTATTTTAAAATACACAAATTGGCAGACCCAGACTCCTTCTAACTCTTCCATTATCTTCTCTCCAAACTTAATAATCATAGATCTGCTATAGCAGAAATCCTCCTCCTTCAATCCTATTTCCATTCCCTGGGGACTCTACCTCTTGGTATAGACCTAACTCTCTTGGTATAGATCCAGTATCCCCCTAACTCGTTCTGCTCCTCTCAGCCTGTTCCTCTTGCTCATCTCCATGTCTTTATATCACCCACCAACACAGAGCATGACACTTTCCACCAGAGATCCCACACAACAGCAACCAGTGAGCCAAACATCCAACCAACAAAAATGAGACCAGGCATCTGTACCAAGAAACATCTCAAAAATCACAACCCCAGATGCTTAGATCCCACAACAAAAACACAACATGATAAAGACAGTATGCCTCCTCCAGAAGCCAGTAACATACAGACAGGCACACTAAAGAAAGGCACATACAAAGACAGGCTCATTAGAATAGCACCTGACTTCTCAGTGGAAACTTTGAAAGCCAGAAGAGCCTGAATAGATGCTGTACAAACTTAAAGAGACTACAAATGCCAGCCCAGAATACTATACCCAGCAAAACTATCACAATTGATAGAGAAAGAAAAACATTCTACAATAAAACCCACAATAGTTTCTACGAATCCAGTTTTATAGGAAGCACTAGAAGGAAAACATCAGTCTGAAGAGGTTACTCACACGCAAGAAAGCAAAAGGAATAAATAATTCTAAGCCAGTAAATCAAAAGGGAGGGGGAAACTCACACAATAAAAAAGCAGGAATTAGTAAATAATGTCCATTAATAACTTGATATTAATGGTCTCAATGCCACCCCCAAATGGACACAAACTAACAGATTAAATTAGAAAACAGGATTCACCTCTCTGCTGCATCCAAGAAACACACCTCATCAACAAGGATAGATAACAATGCAGGGTAAAAAGATAGAAAAAGGTCTTTCAAGCAAATGGACCCAAGAATCAAGTAAATGTCAAGGTTCAAGAAGCATTGATGGATGACTCCAAGGAAACTGTCTTCCATATACAGAGGAATGGTGCAGAATGAACTCAAGGAGACTGAGGCAGAAGCACAGGGACTGCACAGGTTCAAGCCGGACAGGGTCCTAGTACTGAAAGGGGGAATGAGAAGTGGGTCCCTCTCCTAATCAAGAAGCTATTTGCAGTTGATACTCAATTGCAAAAGAAAAATTAGTTTTCTTCAATGGAGTGTCACTGGGTATGCCAACAACACTCCAGGGCAGGCCCCAGGCCCAGGAGGTGGTTGGCCAATACAAGGTGAACTCAGTGGTATTTTGTGGAGTTTTTCTTTGATTTGGCATCTTTTGCCTTATTGGTCCTTTGTATGTTTCTGTTTTTGTTGTTGTTGTTGTTGTTTGTTTTATTTTATTTTATTTTATTTTTTGTGGAGCTTTTTGGGGTTTAGTTTTTGTTTCTTTAAAAAAGAGAGAATATAAAGTTGGATGGGTAGGGAACGTCTAGGAGGAGTTGGAAGAGGGGGAAACATGATCAAAATATATTGTATAAGATTTTTAATTAAAAAATAAATAATGAAATGCCTAAATCTATAATCCAGAAAGATACAAAATTATTTCATTTGAACCTTTCATTAAAGGTTTGGTTATAGACACAGGTTTGTATTCTCTGCTTTTGCCTTTTTATCTGTTCCTTTCCTCATCTTCCTCCTTTTCTTTCTGTGTTGGGAGAATCAAACTCAGGTCCTTGGGTTTGCCAAACAAGACCCTTCCCACTGACTCACAAGATACACCCAGTGAGAAATCTTTATTTCTATACATTAAATAAGAAAATTAAATGTAAGTTTCTACATTCCTTTAAAAATGTACATTTTTCATTGAATCCTTTTAATTGACCTTTTGCTGATAATTATATGCCTGTGATGGATACATGTTCAATTAACAAAATCACAGTGTAGGTGTTTTTCTAAAATGAGTTACCTGTTACCAAAGAATCATATGGATAGATTTGTAAGTACTGTATCCAAAATTACCTCTGGAAAATGACTACTTACTTTTTATAATATCCCTAGAAGTGGAACAACCAGAAACCAATGTTGACTTAACACCAACAGTATTTGTAGACAGAGGACCTAACCCCAAACCTAACACACATCCGGTGCCACTCAGCTGTGCACAGCCATCAGGACTCCTGTGATCTCTACGACCACCTCCAAAGTAATTTTCTTCTCAACCGAGAAGGATCTGCATGCTTCAGATCCTGGATAAATGAGGGTTCCTGTGCCCGTGTTCTTAGTAAAGCTTGCTATACTTGGTGAAGCTGTATGTCAGCCGGGAAGACTTAGAAAACCATCACAGTTGCAGGCTATTCAAACATAACGTTAGAATCTTCTTGGTTTTACACACATGGAGCCACCATTATGGAAGTAAACAATCTTCGTTCATCTACTATCCAATTACTAATTATCAGAGACTAAATGTCAATAGACACCAGTCTTTAAAGAATTGTGAAGCTTATGTTCTTGTATTATCTAACACACGTGAGGGTCAGTCTAAATAAGTGAGAGTGTTAAGTCTTCTGGGTCGTGGACTCTTCTGGGAGGACTAAGATAGATGAGGGATTTTCGTTTTACATTTATTCACGGTATGTGTGGAAACGTGTCCATCTCTCAGCACCCCATGAAGATAAGATCAGAGACCAACTTGGGGGAGTTGCTCATCTCTTTCCACCATGTGGACCCCGGGGATTGGACCCAGAGTGTTGAGATTTGGTGGCAAGTCCCTTTGTTTACTCCAGAGGCATCTCACCAGCCCAAACTAGTTTTATTTGTTAATTTTGCTTGCATGATTCTTGTGTAACTAAACATATATTATGAAAAGCCATATGGAACACATTAAATCTTTGTTTGTTTGTTCATGCCCTATGATTTCTAAGGACAAGGATGGGTTAGAGAAACATCCCCTGGCATCCAGAGCATCCCAGCATCAAGACAAGAAACTGAGCCTTCCACCTCCACAGCTCCAGGAAAGACCTCAGGAGACAGAGATGGACACTGCTTCTGATGAGGAAGATACATCTGGACTTTCAAAATCTGCTAAGGGTCAAATGCCTGGGAGAAAGTTGAGGGAAGGAGAGAAACTGGAGGGCAAACAAACTGCACAACATGTCATAAACAAGCCAACCCAGAAGGGTGGTGAGATCTATGAAGGTGTGAAAGCCAATGTTTACCACAAGGAAGAGCGACCGCCTGATGTCTCAGGAAAAGCTCACCTGAAGTCGGTCCCCACTAACCTGGCCTACAATACTCTTGACTGTGGCGACAGAGATGTGACTGCAGGGCTGTTCTCTGCGGCACTGCGGTCCTTTCCCAGACAGAAGGAAGGTGGCCTTGGAAATGCCTTTCCATCTCCCTCATCCTCATCCTCTCGGATCGTGGAATCCAGTGGCCATTCACTTACTAAGTTTTCCTTAATGAAAAATAAATTAGACTGTGAAAATAACACGTTTGAATTGGAAGAATCTTTTCATAAAAGAAAGGAGAAATCTTCTAAAAATGCCGAAAGTAGAAAGGTAAGAGGTAAATGCCCAGAAGTGCGTGCGGGTGAAAAGCAAGAAGGCCATGAGTTCAAGGGCCAGTTGCAAAAGTGTATGAAACCAAAACGCACAGACGGGCAGTTAGATATCGGACACATGCACAAGTCCAGTGATGCCAGCAGGCTTTCAAACGCCAAAGAAAGGAGTCACGTGAGCGAAATAAAAAGTTGGGGTGATTCTATCCTTCATGTAAGCGACATTTACGGGAAAAGTCAAGGCACACAGGACTTGTCCCCGAAGCCACTGCCCTGCAAAGGCAATTGCGAAGCCCCTGCATGCACCTTGGGACTCACCAGTGATGCGCCCCCTGGTGGCCGGACCGCAAGAGCTTTCGGGGCTGAAGAACTGCAGAACAGGCTCTCTGACAGCGAGTTCCGGATATTGGAGGAAGAGATCCTGGCCTGGGAGAAAGTACACCTTGAAAATGAGGTAGTCGCTCCTTTGCTGACATAAGCTGCATGCCTTTTGTCCGTTAGTGAAAATGTTTCACTAATATAATCGAATTACGTATGCATGAGACCGTTTAGCCACGTAGACCACTCTATTTCCTAAGCAAAGAAACTTAATGCCATGACATCCGCTTCTTCTTCTTCTTCTTCTTCTTTTTTTTTTTTTTTTTTTTTTTTTGTTCTTTTTTTCGGAGCTGGGGACCGAACCCAGGGCCTTGCGCTTCCTAGGTAAGGGCTCTACCACTGAGCTAAATCCCCAGCCCCCCCCCCCCCACATCCGCTTCTTAAACCACCCCGGGTATGTCATTTGAGATGCTAGGAAGGAAGGGCGTGAGTTCAGCGCCTGGCATTTTGTAGACATTTAGTAAGTGACTGCTCTTAACATTCCTCCTTCTCCAGACTTGAAATGCTGTGTGGTCTTTATGTAATGAAGAAATAACCCCATGGCAGATCTAATATTTGTATAGTGGTCCTTTTTTTAGATTTATCTTTATTCTAATTGTGTATTTTACCTGCAGTGCATGTCTGTCAGGTAGAGAAGGTTGTGAGTCACCACACGAATGCTGGGAATTGAACCTGGGTCCTCTGGGAGAGCAGCCAGTGTTCTAGAGTGTAGAGCCATCCCTCCAGCCCTCTAGGTGTTTTCCTTACCACTTTCACAATTTAGTCAACCGTCTCCCATCAGTATTTCCCACTGTACATCCAGACCAACGAAACTCCTGTTTACCAAAGCGAAGGCCCCACCATCCCACGCCTATGTTCGCCAAAATATGATCATGGCAAACATGGAGCTTTACAACCAAAGCAGGGTCACGGGAAGCATTCGGGTATTTTCTGGGTGTGGCTGCACAGGCTAGTAACCCCAGCATTCGGTAGGGACAAGGCGGGTGTGCACGTGATGACGGCACCAACCCTATACATTGTGTTGGAAGTCAGTCTGAGTGACACAGAAAGATGCTGTCTCAAAGACAGAGAAGATTTTCTGCCCTCATCTATAGTACCGGCAATATATGTATAAAATTTTATTTAAAGTGTTTTATGTATGCATTTAATCTCAGTGCAAATACAAATCAAAGGCAGACATCCTGAAGTGTAGTTCTTTGTTGACATAGGCATGCCATCCAGTTTTGGTTAACGTATGATGACTGTGGGCCCTACAATCTGTATACAAAGATTGGTCACCATATGAAGAAAAGATATTGGCTTGATCTAGAAATTATGTAAAAGATCCTCCATAGAGATGGTCAAGAACTTAATGTTTACTTAATTTCAGAACAATGGCTTTGGAAATAGGAATCTCATTAAGAAGTTATTAACTTTTAGAGTCTTTGGATCTGTTTAATTTAGTGTGTGACATTTTTATTTCCAAGATTTTTAAATGACAAAGTGAAAAAATAAAGAAATGATTAATAGGGAGACCTCGGATGCCGTCTCATGACATGCTTGGGAAATGTTTGCAGACTAACTAAGGGTGTTGATTTTTGCAGAGTGTCTCTGAGAATCTACTAAAGAAGTGCGAGGGGATTATATCTGATGCCACAGATCAACAAGGACATTATCTAGAAACGGTTCAGGCAGCAGGTAAGGGCGAGCATCCTGAAAGTCGCTGGGACTAGCAATCACCAACCGAGTGGTAGACATGTGACCCACAGCCAAAGAATACCAAGTAAATGCACAGGAAGGAAGGGACAGGAAAAGCGGGGCCCAGGTGTCTGTCATTCCGGGACAAGAGGAGAGCCCCTCTGAATGCTCCTGAGTTTCACGTCAAGATATCCTGAGGCCCGAGGAAAGTTAGGACTTGGAAATGGGAGGGAGGAGAGGGGGAAGAAAGGAAAGGCCAATAGGGCAACATGGATGAAGGGAGGGAGGCTACTCTGTCCAGGAAAGGGCAGGAAGTTGGAATGTTTCTTCACAAAGTCAGAGACGGGTTAGAAATGTGGGGGAAACATGGATGGCTTCCGGTTTCAAGTAGACTCAAGTTCTGTCGCCCTCTCTTCCTCACCGGTCAGATGCCCCCAACGACCTACAGTGCCAGGTCACACACACACACAGCTGTGTTACATTTTTAATCATAAATAAATTTAAATGTGACTGGTCAGCCACCTGGGTACAGTTTAGTGTTGTAGAAAGTATTATTTCCCATTACTTGAAAGGTTTTAAAAAAGAGAAAGTTGGAATGGGCAATGGAGAAATCAGGGGAAAAAAACAACAAACCACAGACCTTTCAAAATCTTATCACAGAGTCCATAACAGCTTTGGCAATTGTAATGTGAATTGTCTGATAAGGAGCAACTGGAGGCCAGAGTCCAAAACAGAGAGGAGAAACTCTTCCTTAGACTGTTGTGTGAGACAAGGCCTCTGGAGTCAGCTGGCACAGGCTGGCCAGCGGATGTGGGGTTCTGTGTCAAGCTACGCGGTTCTTCTCGGAGACCCAGTCTAACTGCACAGCTCAGCACACGCAGTTGTCATCCGATGTTTACCTCCTGTCCTCTCTCCACTGGTCCCTCACCTTAACCTCTCAACAAATTTGCTATGATTTACTCTGTGAAAATGGCCACCGGGCACTCTAGAACATGAGTTTCACACCAGTGGTAAACACATGTAAGGGCTTTAAAATAAGGCTTCCTCCTGCCTCTGTCTAGCCCTTCTTGCTCTGCCCTGCTGCCTGGGATCTCTGACCAGCTGCGCTGCCCACCTAGACCCTTGTCTTTAGACAAGCATGTGTCTGCTGCTCTTAGGCCTGCCTCACCACCTGTAAAGCTGTGTTCATCCACGAGGGCTCAGTGCCTGCCCCGTGTATGAATCCATCAAATAAGCCAGGCACTCAGGAGGCAGAGGCATGCTGATCTCTGTGAGTTCGAGGCCAGCCTGGCCCACATAGTAAATGCTAAGACAGCCAGGGCTGCATAGAGAAACCCTGTCTCAGAAATTAAAAAAGAAAAAGACTCCAAGGAACAGGAAGTAAAACAAATGCATGTGTGCACACATGCGTGTGGTGACCATATTGTGCACATGTGTGTGTGGTCTCTAATGAGCTACATATCTTGTATGCACACATATGTGAATGTGCTGGCTGCACAGGAATGTGCCATGACACATATGTGGAGGTCAGAGGACTTACATTGAGTTAGTTCTTTGCCTGTATCATGTGAGTCCCAGGATCACCTGCAGGAGATTCCTTGACCACTGACATCCTGCTGCCCCCCTCTTTATCTACCTCACCCCTACTTTATCTATGGAGACCTCATCCCCCACTGAACCTGGAGTTCATCACCAGTTACCTTCCCTGGCTGACCAGCAGGCTCCTCCAGGGACTGTGTCTTCCCCACCCACTGTGCTATAGTCGCAGATTTGAGCAGCCAGACTCTGCTTTTAAGTGGGTGTCGGGATTTGACCTCAGGTCCTTGTGCTTGCTTGTCAGGCATTCTACAAACTGAGCAATCTCCTCCGAAATTGAATGTTAGCAAACAACTTGTAGACTTGCTGATAAAATATTAGGGGGCCCATGGGAAGGACATCAGTTTATCTGTGGAGCCGTCACCACTGAGGACCTGGGCTGCAGCAAAGAAGGGAATTTGTTACAAAATGAACAAAAATGCTTCTGACATGAGGAAGAGGGTATTACACATAAATGTATAAACATATCTTATTAATTTTGGACTCGGTGGTTAATAACAATGGATGTGTAAAATGTAGTAGTATTATGGGTCCAAAAAAGTGGTGTGGTTGTGTGTGTCTCCCTCTTTCCTGTCTTAACATTTTGCGTCTGGGGATCTTGTTGACAGGGTCAAGTGTGGATTTGTAGAACCATTCCAACATCAGGGAGTCCATAAACCACTTTTCCCCACTGTTCGAGTGACTGTCGTCAGGTTTGACCTATTCAGGTTTCCCCATTTAGGCTTCATCAAAGGCTTTATCAAGCCCAATAACACAAAGAGTGTGTGTGTGTGTGTGTGTGTGTGTGTGTGTGTGTGTGTGTGTGTGTGTCTGTGTCTGTGTCTGTGTCTGTGTGTGTACACGTGTGTCTGTATGTGTGTCTATGTGCATGTACACGTGTGTCTGTGTGTGTGTGTCTGTGTGTGTGTCTATGTGCGTATACACATGTGTCTGTGTGTGTCTCTCTCTCTTTGTGTGTGTAGAGCAGCTAGCTTATAACCATATTTTTTTAATGAATAAGCTACCTACATATTAACCTTGATTTAAATTTTTAATTTGGAAATTGAAAATAACCCTTATCCCTTTAGAGTTTTATTCCTTTCATTTACTTTTAAGCGCTGTTCTTTATAACCTCTAAGTGAGTGGGTTTTTTGTTTTTTTTTTAAGAGAACTGTATGTGTGTTTCAGCGGAAGCAGACTCTGAGGGGACCTCACAGCTGGAGCAGAAGGATCTTGACAGCAGTGAAAGTTCTCAGCTGTCGGTATGTTGGATCATCTCTCAGTCATGTTTTCTCTCCAAATAGCACATGGACAATTGGCTTTTCAGCACCAATTTCATATCCTATTTGACGCGTAATCAAACTGTGTTCTTCGAAGCTATAGTCAGTCAGTTCATTGCTTGAGAGCAGACATTGTTCTGAGTATTTTTCCTGCTTCCGCATATCTAACTTCCTTGCAGGATGAGGGGAGGCCTGAGCCATAGCCCCGCATAGCTGAACTTGCGTGTGTCTCACAGTGATGGCCACTGTTGGAGAGTCATTTCCTGTGGCTTAAAATTGTTGTATTGCATCTGCAGTGACTAGCATGGAATTCAAAGGAGTAATGCTATCTCTTGGGTGTCCAGTTGTCTGCAGCTTCTGTATTGCAGGAGATAAAAATAAGCTCACAGCTCCTGAGACACCATAGCTGTGGTTAAGTGTGTGATCTGTAAGTGACTTTGCAGTCACCGTCTATGTTCAGAGTCAATGTCATGACTTGATGTGTGCTAATAAAGCTTTCATTTGTTGGTTGGTTGATTTGGTTTGGCTTGGTTTGGTTTGGTGTTTTGAGACAACCTTTTTCTGTGTAGCCCTGGCTGTCTTGTAACTCACTCTGTGGACCAGACTAAAAGAGCTCTCAGAGATCCGCCCACCTTGAGTGCCAGGATTAAAGGCATGTGCCACCGTGACTGGTGGAATATTTTTAATTAAACCTGCTCTTAGACAATTTCACACACTGTTGGGGTCTGGGAATCACCACACAAACCACTCAGATACTGATCTCAGTCAAACAGGGATAGTTTATTGAATGCCACATCCCAAGACTGATCCGTCAGAACTGCAAACCGGACTTAGGGGCTGGCCGCAACATTGAGTTAAGATTCTATAGGGCTTTTAAGACTAAGATGCACAAACGTTCAAGTTATTCTACCTACCGGGATGTAGGGATGGGGACTTCCTTAGAAACATGTCTTCGTGGTTCACTTATCCTGCTCACGTTGACTGGGGTATTCAACTGGGGCAGGGGCTTGCCGTGCCTAACATTCATGTCTTAACTTGCCAACCAGGATGTCAGTTACCCACACGCATGTCTCTTTTTGACAAGCAGATGTCAGTTCCAAGCAAGGTCTTGGGAACTTAAACTTTACTCTGCCCCTACTCAAAACGGAAGTCTTACTCCAAATGGTTTCTTATACTGGAGCCGGTGTCTCTCTTACGTTGGGGTATCCCAGGGGCAGCTTATAAAAGCAAAAGCCACGAAAGCTCATACACAGGTGCAGAAAGTGCTGCTGGGTGGTTGATTGGATCCAGGCTTACTATGTCTAAGTGTACAGAGCAGTTCTACTGATTTCTCTTGTGATTAGTTTCCAAGAACACCAGAGCACAGAACACGCTAGTAACAGCATACGAGAAAGTTTCTGTAGTAATACACGAAATGGCAGGCTAGACAGGAAACAGTTACCTCAGCCTTAGCAGTCACAGTGCATACTGACCCCTCTCACGCATCTCCCGACCACCCATCCACCCCATTCCCACAACCTCGCTCACAGCCAGGTCTTTCATTGTGTTTTGTTTTTACCATCGGTGTCTGTGTAACCAGGCTTTCATAGCACATGTAGGTGTGGGGCTCGGCTGTGGGTCTACCACTGACGACAACTATTTCCCTTCTCTCAGGAGCTACCCATAGCCAATAGTTAGCAGTCACTGTAGGGTCCCTGTGCCCCTGCCCTTTCTGTGATTGACAGGTCAGTCTTGTGTGAATCTAATGCAGGTAGCCATTAATGATCGCATAGGGTGTGTTGAGTCTAGGATGGCATTTTATAGCCCTTCACCCGATCCTTCTGTCTCACACTTTCCAACCCTTCATCCTCCATGTTCCCTGAGACTTAACAGGGGTGGTGGTGGTATGAATGCCTTGTTTAAGGCTGAGCATTCAACGGTCACTTATCCTCGGCATCTTGGGAAACCTTGAGTCTTTGCCTTCAACACTGTTTGTGCTGAGGGGAGGCTCCTCTGGTTAGGGCTGAGTGGCTTCTGTCTATGGGTACAAGCTTAGATATTTAGAAAATGGCCGATGCTGTTAACTACTGTCTTCTGTGGCTGCTAGAGTCTATTCAGACTTAACACTCAAAGCCCATATAGATGTCACAGTACATTGCTATGCAGTTTCAATTGAAACTTAGCAATGGGTTTTTGTGTGATTGCTGTTAGCGCCTTGGCTCTGCCTCTGGCAAGGTTGGGGTTTGGCTCTAATGATTTTGCTCTCTCCAGTTACTCATCAGACAGTGGACTGAAGCTCACTGGCATGGCTTACTGTGAGGCCCAACAGGCCAAATATTTTTATATAAGGACAAATTTGTAATATTAAAAATGAACAATTTCATCGTTGGTAAATTAACACACAGTGGGTTGATTAATAATTCATTTAACACATAAGTGTTTTGTGCAAACAGTTATGACTAACATAACTTTGCCAGCTCATGTTTTTCTTCTCATGTTGCTGAGGTAAATTATCTTTTTTTTTTTAATTTACTACCCAGTGATTCTGACATCTAAACATATATTAAGAAATTTAAATGTCAAATATATATTTATTTCTTATCATTTTTCTCATCTATATCCTGTGACCCCCAAAGGATCCAGCCCTCTCCAAGACGTGTCCCCAAACACAGAACACACCTGTGGATCCAAGCACACTGACCTGTCTCCTGTCTGAGAAGGACAGCAAGCAAATTCACACCCCACCTTTGCATCTGAAGAGAATGTCTGAAGACCTCGAAATAGACAAGAAACTTGACAGAGAATGTGCACCCGGACATCCCGAAGTCCCTTCAGTGAAAGCTCATGGGAGAGAGTCTCTCACCCGAGACACGGTAGGGAGTAACGGGGAGCCAAAAAGCAGCTCTGAACTGCAGCACGTGGCTGGGGATGCGTTGGAGAACATCGGTCCTGTGGAGGAATCACTTCCGGGTAACTGTAGAAGAATTCAGTTCAAGGTAATTCCCTGTAACTTAACAAAGACTCTGACTGATGCAAGGTGAAGGTGTGTCTGGTTTGCCTGTCTGAGGTGACGTGGACATTTCTCAAACTTGAAAAAAAGAAAATGTCTTCCTTCTCCTTCCCGCTCTTGGTCTGAGCATGAGCTTAGCAGCCATCCTTGTGTGTGCATTGCTACATAATGAAATCAAACACTAAACACACTTTGCACACAAATAAGGGGATTCTCGTGATTCACAAGATGCGATCGTAAAGCCCCCGGAAGTGTTAGCAGTGAAATGTAAGGAGGTACTGTGCTTGACATTGGTGCTAAATAGGAACTGGAAATTAGGTATCAGACAGAGCCCAAGACAGTAAACCAAAAAGGCCGTGGCTTTTATACTTCAAAGAAACAAATCAGTTGACCGGAGTTATACATAACGTTGTACAGGGGCTATAGAGATGGCTCAGCGGTTAGGAGTGTTGGCTGCTTTTTTAGAGGATGCAGGTTTGATCCCCAGCTCCCACATGTCTGTAACTGCAGCTCCAGGGGCTCAGAGGCCTCCCTCTGCTGTGCTTGGGTGCCAGCACAGACACATATGCAACCAATTAATACATGTAATAACAATTTTTAATCACAGTATTTCTGCAACTAAAGATATTGATACAATAATATAGGTAATTCAGGGCTTACACATGGGAGGCAGAGGTGGGCAGATCTCAAGTTTGAGGCTAGCCTGATCTATATTTCCACTTCCAGGGCAGCCAGGACTACATAGACAGACCCTGTCTCAAACAACCAAAAGCCTCCCTCTCTAGTGGGATTACCCAGGATAAAGCTGCATCTAGATAGAGCTGGTTTCTACTGTCTAAATAGTAAAAATTCAGAAAAATATTTTCAGAATGATTTCTCACTAAGCAACTCCAGTCTTTCTTTCCAGTAGCATATGGGCTAGAAAATCAATTTACCCCATATCACTGTACTTGTTTGACACATTTTTAAAAAGATAAACAAAGGAGTTAAGATATTGATCACCAGCTTTTGGAGATGTGCTTTCATTGACTTAAGGGAGAATTACTCAATGGGAATAAAGCAGTAGGTGAGAAGAAATGAAAACGTCTCTAAGTTCGACAAAAACTTCCATTCAAATCAGCATAGCCACTGTGCTCTGAAGTGTGCAAACTTGGCGTTTTCCGTTCAGATCTCTGGAAGGTATAAAGCTGGTTTCAGAGCATACGATTTTATACCATACAAGAGTTTATCATCTGCTAAAAAAACATACTTGATCCAGATTCACGAAAGTCTAGAGAAATAATGAAAGCATAAGTGTAGAGGGGCGAAGGGAAAACAGACAGAGTAAAGCTGAGACCAGGCAGTGCCTAGTGTGTTCGCTTGTAGGAGGACATCATTGTGCGGCAAGGCGGGTCCAGGATAAGGCGTAGCCTATCATTGGATGAGAAGGAAGGGTAGGCGGGGAAAAGTCTAGGAAGGATGGAGTCGACCGAGGAGGATGGTTCAGATTTAGGTGAACTAGATCGATTTTAACTTGTCTAGGTGGGCGATTTGTATCCTTTTCAATTGGCAATGAATTTATTGTGTGGGTGAATTGTGGGTTGAGAATTCAACAAGTAAATCTAATTGGTAAATTACATGTTTCTGGAACTTTGATTCCACCAGGCTAAAGAGGACAGTGTGTGAGAGAAATGGCTGAGAGGCAGTTAGAGCATGCGGATCTGGTTCTGTTGCCAGCCAGCGCAGAGTGAGAACGAGCAGGGACTGCAGAACGAGATATGTGTGTGTGTGTGTGTGTGTGTGTGTGTCTGTGTGTCTGTGTGTCTGTGTGTCTGTGTGTGTGTGTGTGATGGTAACTATAAAAAATACTCAGTAGTAAACAAAATTAAACAAAGCAAAATTTTTTTAAATGTATTTTTTACTTTATGAATATTTTGCCTGTGTGTGTGTGTGTGTGTGTGTGTGTGTGTGACATGTGTGAGGTGCCCTCGTGGGACAGAAGAGAGTGTTGGATCCCCTGAGCCTACAGCTATAAACTTTGTGAGTCTAAGACCCCTACAAGAGCAGTAACCGCTCTTCACCCCCGTGTCCCCTGCCCAGCCCTGCCCAAATCACACTAAATCACGTTGTAGAAATAGGCGGCAAGTGACAAAAACAGTGACATAACAGTAACATTCACCCTTACCTCAAACTTTCATCAAAGGTTGAAGAAATAACCAAGAAGCAGCCGGGTGTGGAATCAGAGGAACCAGAGGAACCAGAGAACCTGTGTCTTACGGTCGCTGAGTTTAATGACAACCAGTTGGTTTCCAAAAGGAACGGTGGAAAGACTGGGGAGCTATTTCCTGCTGAAGAGAAAGATGAGCTTCCCAAGTAAGGCTGTAGACATAGTCAGTCGTCCTGCTCCCAACACTGATCCTAATGTGGGATAATAAACGATAGACTTCTGCTAGGACTATTCAAATGTCTGCATGGTTATCAGAAGGGCATAAGTAAGTTGATATCTGTTAATCCAAGCAAACTGATAAATACTTTCTTTAAAAAGAACAAGAGTTGATTACGCAAGGTGATGGTCCCCCTGGTACACTCTTGTTTAAGGACCTGACTGAGTAAGGTAATTGTGGGTAATTGAGTAGAGTGTATCGACATTTGCTTTGTTGTCATTCTTTGAAGCTGAAGTCTTCATTTCTAGAGCTGGGTTCCTCTGGGACAGGAAAACATGAAAACACGGAGAAGACATTAAGGGCATTTATTACATATTACATACAATAGGTAAATAGTCAATATGTAATGTGAACACATAAATATGTAGTCAGTAGGTTTTCCCCACATTCTCCTCCATGTGGTACAGCCCTGAAAGACTGTAAGTACACTATCTCACGGTTCTAGCATAAGTACCCATACATGCTATATGGACATGTAAAATGTTTACATATTTAATATACATATTGATTTAAACATTTGACTAGTAATATTTTTTAAATGCTTTACTTTGGTCAGTTCTTATCATCTAAATTTACAGGTATGTGAGTTTTGAATTGCTCTGGCATTTAGTAGTCCCTATTCTCTGTATTAACCCCTTTCCTCAGGGAAATCCAACATGGTAGGCATGAATCATTATTCTTTGGCTGGTACTTATGGTGGTTTCAATTATGGCAAACTGGATTGAATAAAATCCAAAGTTTATTTGCATTTTATTGACATCAAAGGCCATCGAGATGGCTTACTAGATTAAGGTGTTTCCCAGGCAGGCCTGATGACCAAGGTTCAGTCCTGAAGCCCACATTAAGGTGGAGAGTGGACCCCAATGCCATGAATTTGCTCCTGTGACCTTCACACACTCATGGTACACACACACACACATGCATGTGTATGTCTCATACATATAATATATTAGTAATGATATTACAAATACTTAAAATTAAATATATTTTGTCTTATGTGCATGCATGTATGTATGGCTGCCATGTGTGTGCCAGGCCCATGGGAACCAGAAGAGGGAGCTGGAGTTACAGATGCTTGTGAGCCGTCGTGTGGGTGCTTGGGAATCAAGCTTTGGTCCTATGCAAAAGAAACAAGTAGTCTTACCTGCTCAACCATATCTCCTATGAGTGTCCTCATAACCAGTTTCCCCCAATTTTTGCCCGATGAGCTGTTTTGTTTTGTTGGATCTCGTCTTTTACAGATACTCTGCACATGCTCAGACTCAACTCTTGATCCGCAAACTCAGTCTTATATCTGCCTCGTTTAGGATGAACCTGACCTCCCCTTCCTTGCCTGGTACTTACAGTGGTTTACACCTAGTAGTAGATGCAGATGGAGACGAGCCGAAAGGTGAGCAGACTGCTGTTTAACCTTTAGCCAGATGTACCAGACAACGTTGCTATTTGTGAATTTTTCAAAGGAGTGTTCCTGACTCGTGGATAAAGGAAGCGAAGTCCAGTGAGAAGGAAGCATGGGGCCCCCCGGAGCCTGTGGTCACACCAGTATTTGAGGAGTCCCCTCCAGAAGCTGCTGGTCTGCTGCCGCTGAAGGATGGCCACCTTCTCACTAAAATGGATCCGGTTGAAAGAAGGTAAAAACGGTGACCTCTTTGCTTCCTGTGAAGGAATGCTAACAGGGATTACTTTCTCTGAAACAAAGTGGAGAGGAGTCATCTGTGTTCCAAACAAGGAGCCCCCTGCCAGCGCCACCAGCGGATGGTGATGCAGGCACCTCAGTGGCCGTCAGTGAAACCTGACAGTGCGCAGGGCAGACCAGTCCTTGGAGATTTTTCCCTCAGGAAATCAATATTAAAATGGGTAGCAACCAGTTAAGTATGTGAAATTTAAGAGCATTTCTTTTTTCTTTTTCTTTCTTTCTTTTTTTTTCTTTTTTTTTTTTCTTTTTTTTTGAGGATGGATATAAGCCAGTGTCAGAGAAACTGGGTCCAACTGAAATGTTTGTGTGACAGAGTGTTTGAAATCTTGATATATTATACCAGGCTAATAGTAAACTGACATTTGAGCTTGTATGCACACAGAGAGGTAGGCACATACACACAGACACACACACACACACACACACACACACACACACACACACAGAGAGAGAGAGAGAGAGAGAGAGGAGTTTGTTCATACTAAAAATGTATCAGAAATGGAAAGCTACTATATTTGCCAGTTGGAATGATGACCTAGAACTAAGCTATGAGTTTATCAAGATGACTCAGTAGTTATAAGTGATTACAAGCGACTGTTCATGTAAGGGACCCAAATTGATTCCCAGAACCCACACAGGCACCTTACAGCAGCCTGTAACTCCAGCTCTAGGGCATCAGATGCCTTCCTCTGACCTCTTGGATGTATGAGCACGTGCGCGCACACACACACATTCACACACACATTCACACACACACACCACACACATACATTCACACACACACACAAATTCATGCACACAAACACATTCACACACACACAGATACACACACACCACACACACAAATTCACGCACACATACACATTCACACACACACCACACACACACACCACACACACATTCACACACACACACACCACACACATACATTCACACACACACAAATTCATGCACACAAACACATTCACACACACACAGATACACATACACACCACACACACACACAAATTCACGCACACATACACATTCACACACACACCACACACACATTCACACACACCACACACACACGCACACACACACAATTTTAAAATCAAATGTTAAAAATGAGGATTAATACGTAGCTTGTAAAGTTATAAAATAATACAGAGTACTAGGACATTGAGGCACACTAAGAACTTCATCATCCTCTGTGTGTTTTAAGAATCACCATGAGCGGCTCTGGCTGTGTAGGCTGCCCTTGAATGTGAGGGCTCACACGTTCTGGAGATGAGCAGGGTTTTCCCAGTCTGCAGTAGCTAAGTAAACTGCTAACCGTGGCACAGATTACTATAGAGGAATAATAACATCACCGTGTATGAAACGGTCTTCCATACATACAGCAATACCAAAAGCAACTGGCCCTGTGCCCGAGCTCCATCCCATTGGACATCCCAAGCCACTCGGGCTGGCCTTGAAATCACTCCGTAGGGCGGGCAGGCTTAGAACCTGTGACCTTCGCACCGACTCCTGCACAGTGCACTTGCCTGTGTGATGCCCCACAGAGCTCAGCCTTTTGTTTAGCTGCAAAACTCTGAAGTCGCTGTTTGTAATTTTACCAAGATGATATACAAACAGATTCGTTTGCTGTTGTATCATCTTGTGACACGTATTGTTTTCACAGAGTGTTGTACAATGTGTATGATTAACCCGGCATGGCCCAACCCCAGAAGTTCAGGTTTGCTTCGGAGTTAGCTGGCTCGCTGTGTGTGCTCGCAACGGCTCTCCCTTCCTTTGCCTCCCCTCTTCCTAGTCTCCTGTCACACAGACTGTGAGGGTGAGAATGGCTGTGATACCCAGAGTGCTTAGAGGAATGTGCGCCCCTGTGTAGTGGATACACACAGCCACTGCGGCTATGAGGGGTTTCTCTGAGATGTGGCTCCGTAGAGGAGAGCATTGGCTCTTCCTGCAAGAGGGCCTGGGTTTGAGTATGAGCTCTGAGGGCACCAGACACATGTGGAGATAAATATGCAGGCAAAACACTCATGCGCTTTAAAGAAATAAGCAAATATTTTAAAGGGAGGGGATTTCAGAGGGGGACTTAAGTAATTTTTTCTAAATGAGTTTTACCATAATTCTGATTTTTGTCTTTTCACCACAATAAGAATAAAACCTTATGGTAAAATGATAGCTTTTTTCCTTTGGTTCTACTGGAAAACTTTGATCTAAATATGATTCTTCATTACAATATTAGTACTGTTCTAGTTTCATTTCTGTTGCTAGGCTATAATACCCAGGCAACAAGCAACTTAGGGGATTTTTTTTTTGTCAAAATTCCAGGCTACAGCCCATTACTGTAGGGCTGTCACAGTGGTAGGAGCTTGCGAAAGATGATCCCATCACATCTGTAGTCAAGTATAGTCAAGAGCATAGCGAAAGACGGGGGGGGGGGAGTAAGGGGAGAGAGAGGAGAGAGTGAGGAGAGAGTGAGGAGAGAGAGAGAGAGAGAGAGAGAGAGAGAGAGAGAGAGAGAGTGTATATGTATGTTCAGGACCCACTGCATAGGGAATAGTGCCACCCACAATGGGCTGAGTCTTCCCACATCATTTAATGCATAATCAAGACTGTATGCTGTGAACATGATCTCAGGCCAACCCGATCTAGAAATCCCTCATTGAAATTCTCTTCTCAGGTTCTTGGTTGGGTCAAGTTGATAATAAGAATTAACTACTACAAGTACTATTACTCTTTGTCCATTACATTTAACTTCTGTTTATAGTTGGATACCACTTTACAGGGAACAATCGTACTTTAAATTAGATAGCATGGACCTGTGAAGTAAATTACAGATGTAGAGATTTATAGAGCAGGACACTGTGTTTTGTATACTTGACATTTGCCTGAAAAGATTTTATTTTTTTAAAGGCTGACAAAGAGAGACGCTAAAGAAAAGAACAAGGTACTGTAAATGAGTAATGAGAACGGAGTTTGATTGGTTGTAGGAGTGAAGCAGAGCCCAGGGAGCCTGGGCCACAGGCCGAGTGACGTCTCACCGGGAGACTCTAGAGCTGCCACAGCTGCCACAGCTGCCACCAGCATCACCCTAGCCCTACAGCAAGGATGTGAACCTGCAGCCTCCACTGCCCATCCCCGGTACTGCCCAACCCAAGCCTGGCACCGTGCGTGGGTATCGGGTGGGGAGTCTGGCCTACGAGTCCTCACACGAGTAGCATCTGTCTTACAAATACAGTGGTGGCAAGAAAGGTTTTGGAAACAGCACTGTTTTGTTATGAGAAAACAAGGGATTCGTCCGGAAGAATGACAAAGGACAGTGTCCTCGTGTGCCAGGCAGTCACGGCTCCCTAAAGCGATGGACACCAGTGTCCGATGCTGAGGCAAGACAGGGAAGACAGTGAATACATAGCAGGTCTCACCCGTGTTAGACATGTCCGTGTCCCGGGCTCCTTCATTCACCCACAAAATTAGTAGGCCATGAGCAGGAGGTGGGGGAGTGGATATGAGGGGTTGAAGAGTCTTCCCCAAAGTCAGATGAACAAGGCTCATAAAGGCCCAAAGTCAGGCAAGGCATTGAAGGTTTCCGGTTTCCGTGTCTAGTGACCCTGTGGGCTTCCACGATAGTATCCCAGCCCGCCGTACGGGAATTAATGATAAACGGGTGCTGAGAACCACCAGGGTTCGGGAGAACAAGCTAAACAGCGAGGCCAAGTGTGCAGCTCGGCTGTAGGTAGCCCCACCACAAAACCCATTCTGTCAGAACTTCAATTCCCAACCCTGATGCCCAGAGACCCACAAGCCAGGGATGGCCAAGAGTCAAAAACTCAGCTGATAGGCTAGGTAAAGGTAGGCAGGCTTGCCCTCTCCTCTGACATCGCCGTTTCAATCTAACAATGACAACAGGACAGGAACTGAGACCCCAGTGGCAGCAAAGGAAAGCATCTGACACGGGGTCGCCAGAGCCTGCCTTTCGCCCGTTACCCAGATGACTAGAAATAACTTCCCCTATACACTGTCAGGTTTCGGTCATTTATACTAACTCCTAACTTGTAGTAAATACTTAAGTCAGCTGGACATCGTGGTAAACTTCTTCAGTCCCAGCTCTCCTGAGGCAGAGGCAGGAGGATTTTTGTGAGTTTGAGGCCAGCCTGGTTTACAAAGCTAATTCTAGGACAGCCAGGGCTACACAGAGAAACTCTGGCTCCAAAAGCCAAAATAAAAAGAGTATTTAAGTTGGCATTTTTTCTTTTTTAAGTAACTCTCCGGGGCTGGTGAGGTGGCTTGGTAAGTGAGAGGTTTGCCAGAAGCCAGGTGACTGTGTTAGATCCCGGGACGCATGCAAAGGGGTCAGGAGAGACCACAGCTTGGCACTTCACTCTTACATACAATACTAAATATTTTTAATTAAAAAATAACTGCAAGCAAATGTTTATGTCAGTCAGCCATAAATAAAAAGGATCAAGACATTACGATATTTTGTCAAACACTATATGATGTGTCAATCGAAATATATTGCAGAAGTAACATAAAAAGACTTGTAAAAGAGTATGTTTTGAAAAAGAAATTAAGAAACGAGAGACATAAGGGATAGGTGTAGGTGGCACACACTTTTAATCCCAGAGGCGAGCAGATGGTTATGAGTTCGAGGCCAATGTGGTCTCCTAGCAAGTTCTAGGCCAGCTACGGCTACACAATGAAACCTTGTCTCAAAATTAATTAATAAACTGGAGATGCTGACCAGAGGACCATTTGACATGATCAGTTTTATCTAGAATTCTGCACATTTCTATTTACACATTTAAGTTTCAAACTACCCTTCTGCACATTTCTACTACATGCTATATAAATTTGGAGGACGTTTTGAAACAGTGTTATTTTACAGACAGAAACTCAAGTTAATGAAACGGAAGAAGGCAGCCATGGATGTGAGCCTTGTGCGACAGCCTCAGGCCGGGGTGAGTTGCCCAGCCCTTGCCATGCATGAGTCCATCGCCGCCAAGCGAAGCACCTTGGAAGGGAGTGTGCAAGGGGGTCTGCGTGAGCAGGAGGCCTCTGCTGTATGTGGGCCCTAGGTTTGTGTCCCGCAGGTTCTGAGCCCACAAGAGATGCCCTCCTTACCATACTAGACAGAGAACCACTTCAAACTCCCAGCCAAAGAGCTTTTGCGGACGCCTGCCGTGCCCTGTGTGAGAGGCACCTAAGGCGCAGTTCATCTTGCCTTAGAACTTTACCTCCTCAAACCTTGATCCACTCTGTCACTAGAACGATCTGTTTTCAGATTTCCCCTGGGTATCACTTCCCACTGCTAAACACTTGCCCTCCCTGGCTCCTCTAGCTTTTCATGGGTCTCTCTTCTGTCCACTACCCCTTTGACAAGTGTTGTTATTGTAACAGAACCTTGTGTTTTCGATTAACTCCGCTGAGGTTTTCTTGACCAAAATAAATTACACATATGTAAAATGTGCCACGTGCCTAGGTGTCTGCATGTTTAAACACACATTTCCCACCATGTCAACATGGGTATCAATGAATCTTCCCTTCACAGATGTTTCCTCAGTTGTCTTAGTCCCCTACTAAGAAGCTACCAGTTCATTCTGCAAAGTACTTGTATTGTCCCCACTCGCGTCACCACTGCATGAGAGTTACAAGGGCCAGTGCCTCTGTGTTTTTACATAGTAGTATCACCGGCCCTTTTCATGTCTACCGTTCTAGTAAGTGGCTATTATGTCTTTCAAAAACCAATATTTTTCATAATTCTTTAGAACTTCATATGATGTATTTTGGTCGTGTGACCCACCCTTCCCAAGCTCCTCCCATAACCATCCTCCCTTCATTTCCCTCCAGCTTTGAGTCCTCCCCCTACCTCACAGAGTCCAGAGCCTTGCTCTATTAGTCTGAGGGGTGGGGCCTGCCCTGGCATGCGGACAACATTACCAGGATCCCATCGTTACAGAAAACCGACTCTTCTGTCCCCACTGCTATCAAATGCTGGCCACTCCTCAGCAAGTAGTGGGCTTGGATGCTCGCCGCCTCCTCTCCTCATACTGGGATTTTTTTTCTGCCTTGAACTTGTCTAGATCTGTATCAACCACCATGACTTCATATGTGCAACCTCCCTGCCACATCTGGGAAATGGTGCTGCCTTGATGTTATCAACAACCTCTGCCCCTTAGAATTTTTCCAACCCCTCTTCCTCAAAGCTCATGAGCCTTGGGGGAGGGGCGTGACATGTGGGTCCCATTTGGGGCTGAGTATTCCACGGTGCCTTGTTCTCTACCCGTTGGCTATTTGAGAGTCTGTACCCATCACCATCTACTGCGAGGAGAAGCTTCTCTGGCAGGAGCTGAGAGATCTGATTTCTGTGTATACTGGGACGTCATTACTAGTCATTTTAAAGCTGTCCACTTAGCAGAATAATACTATCCGCTTCTTCCCTAGGGCCTATGGCCCATGTAGCCATGAGTTCTCCGCCCCTTTAACGGTGCCAGGTATGGATCCCATCTCATGCTACGGGCCTTACATCCAATCAGAACGTGGTTGGCTAACCCTATGGCATTCGTGGCTCTGTTTCAACAGTGGGCATGTCTCGTCAGGCACTAGCCTGTCTGCAGGTTGCACGGTTCACTGGGCGAAGCCGATGGCCATTTCTCTCCTCCAGCAGCATACACAGCACCTTGTAGCAGAATGAAGGCTAGCCAGTCGGGTGGCGGGGGTTGGGGGGAGGCTGCCGCGTGAGTACTAGCTTCATTTTTCCCGTGTTCTGTTACTCAAGTCTGTGTGTCTTCAATAGTAGTAGAGTCTCACTGTCAAGCTCTGGGGGTAACCAAGAGTATTGGCAATAGAGTGTAAAGTGATCCATTGGCCATCAACTCAAAAAGGCAATCCGGTCCTCATACTGGGTTTTGTTTTTTAACACATTATCAAGCTTCTTTCTATATTTATTTTCTATTTGTATGGTGTGTGTGCATGTGTGTGTGCTTGATGCAGTTCTGGGGATTAAATATAGGCCCCTGTGCATGCCAGGTGCAGGAAGGACCACTGAGCTGTACCTCCAGCTCTCTGGTTATTTTATTATTTAGAGTCTTGGTCAGTTCCTCCACTGACCTTGAACTCCCATTGTGGCTCAGGAATGAAATGGCTTTGGGATTAGGGACCTATGTTTCCAGGTATTGAGTTTCCTTTTCTGTCACTGTGGTAATCCATGCAAATGAAAGTAACGTGGGTTTGTTTTGTTGTGAGGTCCTCCTAAATCCACATAAGTCAACCACCGGGTCAACGAAGAGGATGAAAGTGCATTGTAATCAGCTGCCACTGATCGATCAGAGCCACAGAACGGACTTGGGAACTGGACTGTGGCCACCAAGAGAAAGGGCACAGCATGTTTAAAGGATGGCCACAGAGTGGGGCGGGACGTGGGCTGGAGCATTGTCCAATCATATTTTGACATAAGGGTTTGATCAAGGGAGTTTTCACCAATCAGGATAGGAGCAGAGTCCTGGGCCTGGGGACATGAACGTGTTTGACACTGCCAGCAAGATGGAGTTGTCCCTGAGTGACACTTAGTTCCTTATGATAGATGCTGTTCAGCTTTTCGGAAGTCCCCAGCTCCTCGAGTGCCTGGAACCTTGAATTTAATTTCTCCCCATGATTAAATGGAATCTGAGAACGAAATGGTAGTGCTCAGGATATGTTTCTTTTGACCGTTCCCAAGGATTCCAGCTTGCACTTCTAGGTCACAGTACGACATTAGACAAGTCAGGGCAAGGTACTTGTTGTTCATGGAAGAACACCGTTGCTGGCTCTCCCACTGGATCATGCTCAGCCAGCTTTTCTTGTACAGCCTATGATGGCAGACCCATAGGCTATGCCTTCCTGCATAGATTAACAATCAAGGCAACGCCCCACAGAACGCTCACAGGCCAAGCTGATTGCTCGGCTGACGTTTTCCCTCCCAGGAGACTTTAAGCTGTATAAAAGAATAGAAACTGACCACACATTAGTCCAGAGTTGTTTGGGTACTTTTGCCAACATTTATTAAATTTTAACCATTAAATTCCAATTTGATTCCTTTATTGTCGTGGAACATATTTCTTGTCGCTTAAGTTGTTCTGTCTCAGGCCTATAGATTGGAGTAGTTTGTACCCACCCACAGGTGGGACTGTTTGGGAAGGATCGGGGGTGTGGCCTTGTAGAAGGCGTGTCACTGGGGATGAGCTCTGAGGTTTAGAAAGATTGATGCTGTCCCTTTCCTGGTGTGTGTCTTTCACTCTGCTCCTTGGTTGTCTCAAGATGTCAGCTCTCAGCTACTGTTCCAGCACCACGCTGCCCGCCTCCTGTGGTGCTTATCACCATGATGGCCATGGACTCTCTTCCTCCAAAAGTAAGCACCATTAAAGTTTGTTTTATAAGTGGCCTTGATCGTGGTATTTTATCACAGGGATAGAAAAGTCACTAAGACAGATACATTTAAGTTACACTGAACAGCTCGACCCTTCCTTCCTGTTCCTCTGACAGCCTCCAGTTCTCCCCAGTGTTAGGCTCCACCTTTTCCTGACCCAGTGTTTCTCAGCCTTCCTAAAACCATGACGCTTTAATACAGTTCCTCATGTCGAAGTGATCCCCAAAACCATAAAATCATTTTTGTTGCCACTTCATAGCTGTAAATTTGCTCCTGCTATGAATTGTAATGTAAATATCTGATATGACCCCTTTGCAAGGGGGTTGTAACCCACAAGTTGACAACTACTGTCCTAACCCATTATAACCTGGCTTACGGTTATCTGGCCAGTCTGCAGGGGATGGACACTTTCCACCATTTTGTGAGCCCTGTTCCAATGTCCCAGTTCTCTGGGGGCTTTACAGGTGTCCCCCACATCGGTCACCGAAGCCTTCCTGGCACGAGCGTTTAGTCATACTCTGCTGATGTTGAAGGGGCCTCATCAGCAGGTCTGCAGCGTTCTTACAGTGTTCTATTGCCTCCAATGTTCTGTCCTCTGGAGGCCTCGGTTCACCTGAGACTCCAGAAGGCTCCACATGAATTCCTTCTTCTTGTTTGATGGCCTGGACCCTCCTTCACAGCGAGATATGATGCCAGGATATTTTATATATACAATATATTGTATAATATAAAAATAAATATATTTTATATTATACAATATATTGTATAATATAAAAATAAATATATTTTTTAATCGTTGTAATAACATTTTGCCTGTTTTCTCATCCTCCATTTCTCAGTGTAGTAAATGAGATCTACTTTGATCTCATTTGAGATTCGTTCTCATAAAACCGTTTTCCTACAGCATCCATCTGAATAATATAATGCTCATTTTTTTTCTTTTTTTCACAGAAGCTTTTTAGTTTCTTTTTACCCTCAGAAATTTGCATATCACAGCAGAACGTCAAGTCACTGCAGAGCTACTCCTTTGGCTTTTTGCCAGCACCAACATTGGCCTTTGCAGTCCCCCTGACCTTCATTCTGTTCTTTGCGTTTCTTTCGCTGCTTGCGGGAGGTCCTTTTCTTCTCATAAAGGCCATGTCTCGCAAGTCTGTGTTTAGGCTCATTCTTCTTTCCATAATCCAAAGAGTCATAGATCATGCCAAAGCCAGTTGTCTTACCCCCACCGAAGTGGGTTCTGAATCTAAATACGAAGATGACATCTGGTATGGTTTTGTACATCTTGGCCAGCTTTTCCCGAATTTCTGTCTTTGGTATTGTGGCCTTCCCAGGATGAAGGACATCAGTGACCATCTGTTTCCTCTGAAGCAGACAGTTTATCATGAACTTCCTGGTCCGGATGGTTACCGTGTCATTCATGATGGCTACGGCGTTGGAGCTGTAGAGGAGGATATAATGCTCATTCTGTGTCTTTTCTCCCCTAGAGTTGAAACCAGACAAAAGCAAGTATATTATTCAGGGTTCTCTAGAGTAACAGATCTTATAGAATGAACATGTTTATATAAATGGGACGTATTAGAGTGACTTAGAGGCTGCGGCCCAGCAGGTCCAACAGTGGCTGCCTACCAAAGAAAGGTCCAAGAACCCAGTAGTCATTCAATCCATGAGGCTGGATGTCTCAGCTGGTCTTCAGCATATGCTGGAATCCCAAAGAAGTAGTCTCTGATGCCACTGGAGGAATGGACTTGCCAGGAGACTATGAGCTAGAGAGCTTTCTCCTTCCATGTCCCTTCTATAGGCTTCCAGCGGAAGGTGTGGCCCAGATTAAAGGTGGATCTTCCCACCACAAACTGGATTAGAGGTGGAACTTTCCTCCTGCATTAGAAATTGGGTCTTCCCACTTCAAATGCTTTAATGAAAACAATCCCCCACAGGTGTGCCCAGCCATTTGGGTTTTAGTTTATTGTGGATATGATCAAGATGGCAGCCAAGAATATCCATCACACAAGGGCTCATTTGTTTTACCTGCAGAATTTAACACCGTGTTCTTTATTACAGGCACATAATGCTCACTGCTCAGCGTCCAAATGGTTGACTGGGAAAACGTAGTCCCTGTGTTCAAAATACGCTCACATGTAATCCGTCCTGGTGCTGTCTTCTCCCCTACAGGTTGTAGCACCCTGTTGAAGCTCTGGGACACGGCTCGCTCAGACGAAAGACTGACAGAGCTGAAGAAGAGTCACTGTGAGCTGCTTACGAGAAAACTTGGAAAAGCGGAAGACAAGGCCAGCGGAGTGCAGAGAGAACAGACGGAAATTAAAAAACCAAAATCCTGGTCACAGCATAAAGAAGTGGCATGGGACGAGCTCTGCGATTTGAGGCATGGTATCTTAGTTGGTTTTTAATTTGTTTTTATTTTTATCTTATATGCATGTGTGTCTGCCTACATGTGTGTCTGTGTGCCAATGCACGGAACACCCCAGAGCGAGAAGAGGGCATCGGATTACCCGGAACCAAAGTTAGAGACGACTGAGCCATCCTGTGGGCGCTAACAATCCAACCCAGGTCCTCTCAAGAACGGCCCGTGCTTTCAACCACTGAGCCATTTCTCCGGCCCCGTGAATCTTAGTTTCAGAGGAATGCTTGAACCATCCTACTGTACTACTGAGAGGAATGGGATTCTCTTACTGGCCGGCTTACGGCCTAGTGTCCCAGGAGAAGAACATTTCCAGTCCTGTGGAGTGTGGAATTATTAAGAAAAGTGTGATCACCTCATTTGGGCATGAGTATTTTAAATAAATAAATTCATACTCTTCAAGACTGGAAATCGAGTGGCTATGCTGAGTCCTTTTGTTCACTATTCATTTAAGGATGGGACTTGTGATCACTTTCTTATTTTCCTGTCACAGTTAATGCTGCAGGAAATGCCATTTGGACTTTGTTTTCTGAATTTCTAAATATTTTGGAACATCATTACTTGTTCAAAGTATAGGAATCTTTTTAAAAACTTGGATCAATATAGCTTACTTGTTCTAAAACTTAATGTTCATTTAGAGCTTTATCTAAAGAACATAAAGGAGTCATTATTTCTCAACTCAACTATTTTTAAATTTATACAATTGGTCCCTTTAATTACTCATTCACTTTGCTGTGGACCCAACCAAGGTCGTCATGAATGACAAGCCTGAGAATGAGCTGGTTCCCATCTGTATCTTTGTTAACACAAACGAAATACACAGAAAATAGAGGTCGGGGTGGAGAGATGGCTCATCAGTTAAGAGCACTGACTGCTCTTCCAGAGGTCCTGAGTTCAATTCCCATCAACCTCATGGTGGCTCACAACCATCTGTAATGGGATCCGATGCCCTCTTCTGGTGTGTGTGTGTGTGTGTGTGTGTGTGTGTGTGTGTGTGTGTGTGTCTGAAGACAACTACAGTATATTCATATAAATATAAATAAATAGTATTAAAAGAAAAAAAGATGCTCTCTGGAGAGTGAACTCATTTTACAAAAAGAAAATGGAGGTCACTCGTTGATTTATTCCACAATGTCTCCTTTATACAACCATAGTTGATTCAGATATCTATGGTAAGAACTACTCACTGCTGCTACATGATCAGCTCATGAATTGTTCAGAAAGACTACCGAGCTTCCTGTGGGATAAATAACACTGGGATATGGTTGAAATGTTAGGAACAAGCACGGTGAGAGATAGTGGATACTGGAGTCATTCTTCCGGCCTTGGGTCATGGCTACCCTACTGTGTGAACATCTGGAGGTGTTCCTTTGCAATGTGAATCGTTTTGGGGCACGACTGGCATATTTTATGGTGGTGAAATTTTTTTCAAGACAATTTATTCAATCGTTTGTAAGGGCGATTATCAAGAAGATAATTTGTTAGTATAATGAAACCACGATGACCGTGTTTCCTCGAAATGAGTCGTAATGTGTTTCAATACTCCAGGTTCCCCCTAAAGCAAGATGAGAAACGAGAAAATGTCGAGTTTATGTTTCCTCAAAAGAAACCACGGTTACGAAGGGAAGAGGAACAACATGATGGGAGTGTGGAGCGTACTCAGCGCCCTGAAATCAGGACCGTGATCGCGGAACTGAAGGCCCTAGAAAAAGATTTGAGACAGGTAAACCAGTTCTGAGTAAAATTCCGTATTTCTGAGAGTTTGATAGCTATGTTAGATCACTCCAATTCTGTTTTCAAATAAATGCATATGGCTAACAGAAAATGGACAGGAAGAAAAGGTACTGCTTGCCAACGTATCACTATGACACTGTGAGAGCGGGCATTACACCAACTGGAGCCATGCCCCTCGTCACTCAACAGTGTAATCTCTGGGACACCAGGCATAGCCCTCCTGTGCTGACCTAAATGTTGCCACGCCATCCACTCTTGAGTTACTTAGAACAAAAAATGTTAGATGAAGCCATTAATAGCTAAGTTTATGAGTTATAAATCTAGGCATCTAACAGTGTTCACCACGTGTTCCTGGCTGGAGGACCAGAGGGTCGCTGGAGTCTAGCCAACTGCCACCAGGATGACCATTTAGAGATTTATGTTAAAATGCAGGCTGCTATGCATGTTTGGATCTGTAATGGCTCGTGTTATATCTTTTATAAGGAGCAATATCACCCATGCCCGTGTCTGCAGCTGCTTTTTCACTTTGACAAATTAGCTTATTCGTGCAGCTTGAGTGATTCCTGTCGGGCGATCATCCTTGAAAAGGTCGCCCTCCTTATAAAATTCTATGATGATGCTTTGAGGGTATGGGGGCACACATATGACTGAACTCTTAGTGAAATGATTCTCTAGGGATTTGAGGACCAAAAGAGCCCTGACCGCAAGTTTCTCAAGAACAAAATGCTAGCGTCGCATACAACAGGGTTGGGGCAAATCATTTTTACAACAAGATTTATTAGCAGTTGCACAAAGCGCAAAGGAGGTCTGAGATGCTTGAAGCATTTTCCAATATGTACTTGTATCTTGTAAAAGGCAGGGAATTTGACCTTTAAGTTTATGTGTATAGTGTATGTATTTGGGAGAGGTCGTGACAATGTTGGACAATGTTGAGTAATTTTTGCTTCTGATGCATAACCAAGGCTGGTCTTGAATTCCTGATCATCCCACTTCTATTTCCCAAGTTACAGTAATGTTCTTAATTTAACTCTGCTGTCTTTCTGAGTCATGACATTCATAATAAGCTCATTCAAAAAGAAGGCTTTCAATGTTTTCCCTAAAAATCTACTATCCACAGACAGATTTTCTAGTTCGGGACAATGCTTTGGCCTGCTTTGTGTGCTGTTATGGAGGTTTATATGCAAGTCTCATACTTCAACTACTGTATAAGGAGGAAAAGTAAAACCTACAGAGTCCCATTTTCCAAGAACCTCCCCTCCCTCTAAAAAGAATGCAATTTTGTTTAAATGCATACAGCCATCGGAAGCCATAATATTCTGTAATATAACAGACATTCTTCCACAGTCACATCCTCAGCCCCAGATCTATATATCTCATCTTATTAACTTCACATAACTTGTAAAGAAATGCCAATGCAGGGGTTGGGGACTTGGCTCAGTGGTAGAGTGCTTGCCTAGCAAGCGCAAGGCCCTGGGTTCAGTCCCCAGCTCCAAAGAAAAAGAAGAAGAAAAAAAAGAAATGCCAATGCAGTTTTATTACAATGTGTTTTAGATTTTCAACATATAGCATTTTTATTCTTAAAGAATTTCATATATGCATGAACTGCATTTTTTTACCTCCCCCCCCAACTTCTCCATTCCATTCAACTTTTATTCACCCTCCCTTCTTAAAATAACTCACCAAGTCCATTGGTGCTGGCCATATACTCATGGACATGGGGCCCTTCACTGGAGTATGGCTAATCCAGGGGCCACATCCTTTAAGAAAATTGACTCTTCCTCCTCTTATATCCATGGCTCCAAGCTCAGGTTTGTAAGGCTCTAACCATGCTAGAATGTTGACTTCTTCTCGTACAGGTCTTGGAGAAGCACCACAGCTGCAAGTGGGAACCCTGCATTTTCTATCTGATAAACCATCATCATGACTGCAGCTGTCCTGTCATATCCAGAAGACCCTGTTTTACACTGGTCTTCCTGGAAACCCACTTCCACAGTTTGTTAACACAGATGTCCCATTTGTACCTGAGGATGCCATTAATGCTTATTAACTACACTTAGATGAGTTGTGAGTTCCTGCATCAGTAGCCATCCACTGAATAAAGAAATGTCTTTAATGGGGACCTATGACATCCCCAGCATGGGTTCTTGGCCGGATTTATAGTACTGGGCATGAACTTTCTCTGGTAGATCAGGCCTTATACCAACTCAGGAAGCAGTTGGCCATACCATTCATGCCACAGCCACACACATGGCTTGCCACACAAGTCATTATTGTAGCTCACAGGGTTCACAGCTGAGTAATAAGGCTGTCGGTAGATCTTTCCCTCAGACGCCTACATATATACATGAGTTGCCATGTAGGTCCTGGAAACTAAACCCAAGGCTGTGTAAAAGCAAATGCCCTTTACTGCTGAGCCATCTCTCCACTGACATCTATTAATTTCTTAATCTTACTCTGACTGGGGTGAGTTGAAATCTCAAAGTAGCCTTAATTTGCAGTTCTCTGATGGCTGACAATGGTGAATATTTTTTCAAATACTTCTCAGCCATTTGTATTTCTTCTGTGAACTCTGTTCAGTTCCATAGCCCGCTTTTAAATTGGGTGGTTTGTTTTCTCAAGGTTTAATCTTTTGAGTTCTTTGTACAAGGAGCAGTTTCCTTTACAGTGCAGAAGCTTTTCAATTTATCAAGTCCCACTTAATGATTGTTGATCCTATTTTCCAGGGAACCAGGGTCCTATTAAGAAAGTTTTTCCTGACCCTATATCCTGCCATGTCCTCCTATACCCTAACATATCCTCCTATACCCTGACATCCTCCTACATCTTGATAAGCCCTCCTATATCCTGACATGCCCTCCTGTACTCTGACAGGTCCTATACCTATGGGATGATGTCACAGGTGAGGCAGGTATAAGATAGACTTAGGCCTGTCAGTGGATGAGAAGGAAGGATAGCGGGAGAAAAGTTTGAGGGAAGGGGAGGAGACTGGGATGGAAAGGAGGAAGACACAGGAGGAAACTAGGAGAGTAGCTGCGGAGAGAACATGGAGGCTGATGTTAAGATTCCACGCTGTACTTTTACAGGTTGTTATGAGTGTTCTTAAGGGATGGGTGTGTACAGGGCTTTGTATGTTTAGGTGGACAATTATATCTTATCAATTGGATCAGAGGTTATTGTGTTGGTGTGTTCTTTCATGTGGCGATTTAAGTTTAAGAGAGTGTGTGGCAGCTGGGACACTGAGCAGCCACGGAATTAGGATGTATATTTCTGCCATGGTGGCAGCCTGCCTTGGGAACTGGATGGGTAGAGAGATGGTTGCCAGGCTCAGAGAGAGGCCTTCAGCAGTGTGTTATGGGATGGAGCAAAGCAGGTGAGAGACTTTGCTGCCTGAAATTAAGATATCTATCAGATATCTTGGGGCACTGCATTGTCAGACCTAGAGCAGGTAAAAAGACTGTTTTATTTTTTATAACTTTATAGCAACATATACCTTGACACATACTCCTATATCCTGACATATCCTCCTATACCCTGACATGCCATCCCTGTGCTTTTCAAAGAGCCAGAGTCCACTACAAACCTCTAAGCACTAAGACCCTTCCCTTCCAGGGAGTAGAGCTAGTTTAGCTCCTCGAACAATTACAAGCCAACTATCAGACAAAGCCACCTGTGACTCCCCAACCTATCCCCTTGGAAAGTCCCAGACGGGCCACTGACCACGAGTCAATTTGAAGGTCACTTCGCCCCACCAATAGAACCCTGCCTAGTTACCATCGTTCAAATTCTGCCCTTATTGTTTGAAATCTACCTCTATCAAAGGTATATAACTCCCTGATAGAGTCTGCTCAGGGTCGTCTCCCTCCTGGAGCGACCCCAGCGTGTTGGAATAATAAAACTCCTCTTTCTTTTGCATCAATCTCTGCTTCTGAGAGTCTTATTCAAGGGGTCCCAGAAAAGGTTCAATTCATACCTCACATTTTCTTCTAGAAGTTTCAGTGTTTTGGACCTAACCTTAAAAATCTTTGATCCACTTGTTGATTTATAAATGATTTTTACATGATGACAGGGAAAAATCAAGTTTCAGTCTTCTACATGTAGACATCCAGTTTTCCCAGCACTATTTGTTAAAGATACTGTCTTTACTCTAATGTATGTTTTTATACCTTTGTGGAAAGATCAGGCTCGTACCTGGGTCCTCTATTGTATCCCACTGATCAATGTATCCACTCTTGCACCAGCTCCATGCTATTCTTAGTGCCATGGCTCTGCACTACTGTGTAATGTAACTTGAACCCAAGAATGGCGACGTCTCCAGCAGGGGTTCTGTTATTCGGGACCGCATTAGAAGAGAGCCTTTTTACCTCCATGTGAATTTTAAGATTTTTTATGAAGAATTGCGTTGGAATTTTGATGGGATTACAGTGAATCTATAGATTGATTTTGGTAGAAAGGCCATGTTCACAGTATTACTTTTACCAACCATGCGCATGGGCAGTCTCTCCACCTTTTGGTATCATCTTCAGTTTCTATCTTCAGACTCTGCTTTACTGTGTTTATCCTCTCTGGGAGGGGGAGGGGGTTTTGGTGCCATTTTAGCATTTCTCATGTACAGAATCATGTCCCTACAAATAGGGATGTGTTGGCTCCTTGCTTTACATCTGTATCCCTTTTATTTATTAATCTTGGTGCTCTGGTGAAGATCTCAAGCACTATGTTGAACAGGAATGGAAAAAGCACTCTTGTCTTGCTTTTGATCTTTGTGAAATGCTTTGGTTTTCCCCTCCATTTACCATGATGGTGGCTGTAGGTTTGTTGTATATAACCTTTATTAAGTTGAATTCATTGGTGAATCATTCCTGTGTCTCTGGAATTGAGTCAACTTGACTGATTAATGATCTTTGTGGTATAATCTTGGACTCGGGTTATCAGTATTTTATTGATTGCTACACCTATGCTCAGAATTAAAGAGCTCAGTCTGTGAGTTTCTTTTGTGTTTGTTGTTATGTCTTTAACTGGTCTCAGTATCAGGGTAATACTGGACTCATAAGAGGAGTGTAGAAGACTTCCTTCCTTTTCTATTTTATTGAGTAATTTAAATAGTATTAGCATTAGTTCTTTGAACTTTAGGTAGAACTCTATGATGAATCCATCTGGTCCTGTGCTTCTTCTAATGTGGGAAACTTTTTTTTTTCATAACATTTTAACATTTAATAGAAACTATATACAATAATTTCACTATATCTTACATGAAGGAGCCACCACAGAAATTTACATAAATTAAAAGCAAGAATAATTAAGGAGAGCCCAGACCTGTGAACTGCTTTTCTCAGTCAGTTCACTAGGAAAGGGGGTTTATATTGCCCAATGATGTGGAGCAGAGGAAAGGCTTAAATACAGCTTTAGATACGGCTACAGAGATTAAGAGCCAACACCTGAAGAGCACCGTTCTTCACCACAGCCAACCCCGCCTAGACATCCACGTGGATCTCAGCCCACGGCTCAGAAGTCCCATTATAAATGTCTCCAATAGGCACTGCATCTCAAAGGCAGGGAGCACCTCACGCTCTTCCTCGCAAAAAATCCCAAAATTTAAATACTAATTTGTCATCACAGAGACTTGGGTTATGTTTGTCTACAGCACTCTCAAGCCCCAAAGGAAACAATGTGGTCTGAGCTGTCCCTGTTCAGTGAGAGATGATCAGAGATACACTTGTCTGAAGAATGGAGAGTTCAAATCCAAAGGCGGTGAACAATCCCAGAATGAACTGTCAACTGATAGAAGTGGGCTCTGGTTTTCAATTTGCAGTAGCCAATCCACGCTGAGGGAATGGTGCACAGGTTTTCTCTACATTATGAGGTCCCTGGGATCTGCACCCATCCCCAGCCACCTGTATCTGTCCTGGGCCTCCAGCAATTTCAGTGACGGAATGATCTTCTAGAGTTAGGGAGGGATCAAAGAGCAAGGGCGATGGAGGGCACGGCATGCCATCACCTACGACATCCAAGTCGTCACTGAGCCCCAGTGGTAAGCTCTCAGTGGGCTGAAGCTCGGCAGCACTCAAGTACAGATCCATGGGGTCGGCTTCTAGGTCGTCTGGCACAGACAGTACCTGCTCGGGCTTATACATCTGAGGAGGCAACTGGAAGTGCAGTGGACAGCAGGGGTCCTCAGAAAGGCTTACAGGAACTGGTTTGTTGCAGGGTACCTCTGCAGATCCCTGGCAGCATTTGAAGAGAACCTGATTTGTATCCTGACAGATATGGGTAAGGCAGTGTCTGGTCATCGGAAGAGACTGATTGGAGCAGCGAACATCATCCACAAAGTCTAAGCACCTCTGACTGGAACGAGTGGTCTGAGCCCGTTGAGCAGCCCCCTCTGTGGCCAGCATTCTGCGTTCCTTCAGCTGCCTGTGTAGTAAGGCTTCTACTCCATAGAGTTGACGGTATCGCCTGAGACATTTTAGTCGCTTTTAAATTCTCTCTCTCTTTGGCCAAAAGTTCCTCCGGGCCAGTCAGGAGACTACTACCTAAAGCTTCGTGCTCCACTTTCCAATTATGTAAGTAACGGCGCTTCTTCTCTTTGAGCAGGTGCTGTAGTCGTTTAAACTGATCAATGTACAAAGACTGCAAACGAATCAGCTTTTCTCTCATGATAAGAGCCACCTCCTCGGCTGTATAGATGCCCGCATGTTTTAGGGGATCTTCTTGATCACTGTCTATGCTATCAGCTTCACTGTCACGGTCACCTCTCCATGTCTGATCCACAGTAATGGGTTCCTGGTCCCCATCACTCCAGCTGTCTTCATCCAGTATCCGGCTCGCCTCGCTTCGGCTACTCTCTGGGGTCTGCGAGCCCAGCTCTGTTTTAGTATATGAGCTCAACTGGCACAATAGGGCCTGGGTTACTCTTCTTCATTTGAGCATGAAGTGCTAGGGCATTCCTTCGAGCATGTTCAGCACAGAAAGACACCTCATCTTTCTTCTCAGGCTTTGGGGCAGCACTGGGGCACCCCTTCCCATTCTTCGTCGAAATGTAACTACATTGTTTGAAGGGTGCATTCTTGTCTTCAAGAATATGCTTAAGACAAAACTCCTGCCCCTCCAGACGCAGCTGAGAGCATGGGCGGTGAGTGAACGAACCAGAGAGGGGCTCCTGAGATCTGGGCACTGGGGTGATCCTCCACCGATTCGTTGGCAAGACGTGAATCCGAATCCTGTTCATACCAAAACCTCCCCGCCGCGCTGCGCCACGCCGGGAAACTTTTTATTACTCTTTCAGTCTTGTTGCTGACAATAGAACTACTTGAATTATTTATCACTTTAATTTTAGCACGTTATATGCACAAGAGTTCATTTCTTTTATGTTTTCCAATTTAGTGGAATGGAGGTTTAAAAATATATCCTTAAGATTTTCTGAATTCCATTAGTTTCTGTTACAATGCCATCTCCCTTTCATTTTTGAATTTCACTAAATTATATCTCTTCTCTGTTTCTTTTGGCTAATTTGGCTAAGAGTTTGTCAGTCTCTTTTTTTTTTTTTCAAAGAACCAACTCTTCATTGATTCTTTGAATTGTTTGTATTTTGTTAATTTCTTCTGGTTTTAATTCTCTCTTTCCATCTACTTTTTTTTTTTTTTTTTTGGCTTTGGTTTTTTCCTGGTTTTTCCAAGCCTCAAAGTATGTTTTTTAAATTATTAGGGATCTCTAAAATTTTTTGAGGTAAGCATTTAGTATCATAAACATTCCTATTAGAACAGCCTCCTTATGTCCTATAGATATAGTATAATATGTTTTCAGTTTCATTCAATTTTAGAACATTCTTATTTTCTTGATTTCTTTTTGATTTAATTGTATTTAATGTTTCTTTTTCTTTTCTTTTCTTTTTGACAGGGTTTCTCTGTGTAGTCCTGGCTGCCCTGACTTTGTAGATCAGGCTGGCCTCGAACTCAGAGTTCTGCCTGCCTCTGCCTCCTGAGTCTCTCTGTAGTTTCTATAGTTTGTCTTGATGATGATATCTAACTTTATTCCATTGTGATCAGATAGAATGCAAAATGTTATTTCAATTTTTTGGTATTTGTTGAAATGTGTGTCCTGATATGTGCTCAATTTTGGAGAAAGTTCCATGAACTACCAAGAAGAATATGTATGACTTGGTGATTGGGTGGAATGTTCTATAGATGTCTGTTGGGTCTATTTGATTTATAATGTCATTTATCTCTGGTGTGCCTCTGTTTAGTTTTGGTCCAAAGGATGTGTCAATTGATGAGTATAAAGTATTGAAGTCACCCACTGTCACTGTACACTACGGCTAATTTGTTGTTTTAGTCTAGTAGAATGTCTTTCATAAAATTGAAAGTGACTGTATTTGGTATGTGTATGGTTACAGTTGTGATATCCTCTTGGTGATGATCATGGTGACCATCTTTATCTCTTCTGGCTAGTTTTTGTATGCAGTTTACTTGTTAAGATATTAGAATAAATATGCCTGCTTGTTTCTATTTCCTAGAATACCTTTTATCATTCTTGGATATTCTTGGAGGAGTCTGTTTCCTAACCCAGCCTACTAAGTGTCTATGTCTTTTATCAGGAAATTGAAACTACTAATATTTGAAGTTGTTGCTGACCTGGAAAAATGGCTCAACAGTAAAGTATGAGTACTGCTCTTGGAGAGGACCCAAGTTCAGGTTTCTGAACCCACATCAGGCAGTTTATAACCACTTGTAGCTTCACCTACAGAAAATACAAAGCTTCTGACATCCATGGACACCTGACAGAGAGAGGGGGGAAGAGGAGAGAGACAGAGACAGAGACAGATAATTTAAAATAAAAATAAGTTATAGAGAGTTGTTATTAAAATATGTGAATTACTGCTGTGGGTAATTTTGTGGTGTTTTGTTAGACTTTATTTTACTAACTGTTCAGGTGTTATTTATTTATTCCCTGTGATCCCTTGAGTGTGTTTATCCTTCTCCTCTGACTGAAGCATTCCTCCTATATCCTCTGTAGATCTGTCTTAGGGCTTATAAATTCCTTTCATCTCTTTCACTTTTAATAGATAGTTTTGCTGGGTATAATAATAAGGGTTGGTGGTTTGGGCCTTTTAGAACTTGGAGTGTGTCTTTCCAAACACATCTGGCTTTAAATTTTTCTATCAAATAATCAGCTATCATTTTGGTGGACCTATCTTCAAAAATTACTTGACTCTCTTTCTTGGAACTTTCAATCCCCTCCCTCTATTCTGGTTTTTTTTTTTAAGGTTTTAACCATAAAATATGATGGGGAGTTTCTTTTCTGTCTTTGTGGTACTCTGAAGGGCTCTTGAACCTGGATGGTAATTCTTTCTCTAGGTTTGATAAATCTTTATTGAAAATATTCTTGGGCTGGAGAGATGGCTCAGCGGTTAAGAGCACTGACTGCTCTTTCAGAGGTCCTGAGTTCAATTCCCAGCAACCACATGGTGGCTCACAATCATCTGTAATGGGATCTGATGCCCTCTTCTGGTGTGTCTGAAGATAGCAATGGTGTATTCACATAAATAAAAGAAATACATTTTTTAAAAAAAGAAAGAAAAGAAAATATTCTCTACACCTTCATTATAGTATTCTCCTTCTTTTATGCCTATTATTATAATGTTGGGTTTTTTCACCATGTCTCAAAGTTCCCCCATGTTTGATTCTTTTTAAATTTCTCATTGACCTTTACTGAGTCATCCAATTCCTCTACCTTGTCTTATAATCCTGACATATTGTTTTCCATGTGATTCATCCTGTTGGGGAGATCTCCCATTGATTTCTTTTATTTTTTTTTTCTAGGACATTTAAGTTTGGATTTTTTCTGCAATTTTTTTTTTATTAAGTTAGTTATTGTATCTTGAATTGAGTTCAGCCATTCATTCGGGTCTTTGTTCTTTTGGAGTATACTCTTTTCTCTCTGAGTCATTTGAACACAGCTATAATTCTCTTGAATTCTTTGTCTGGGAGACCTGCTAAGTCATTCTCATTGGAGCTCACTCGTAGGGAATTAGTGCTAGAGGGAACATGTTGAGGTAGATTTTTGTGTTCCTTTTGTATCTCTGCTGGGACTTGTACATCTGAAGTAGTTTGTTGGTTAAGTCTCCTTTTTTGTTGTTGAATGCACACGCTTATACTGATAGATCAGGACTGTAGCTCAGATGAACCACCGCAAAACATGTTTGTCAGGTTACAATGGGGGAAAAGCCACAAAAACTACAACGAGCTCATATGGAGTTGCAGAAAGTACTGCCTGGTGGTCAGCTCTGACTCAATCCACATTAGACATAACAGTTCATATTGACCTTTAATTTGATGGGTCCTATGTAAAGCTTTGTGGAATTTAAGATTAACAAACCTCAGAACATATAGAACATAACAGGATATGTGATCAGCACTGATGTTGTTCTAAGTAAAGTTATTTTTCTATGTCGTGTTACAGAACATGTTCTAGGCATGCTACAGAAACAATCTAAAATACCTGGCAAGCATAGAACAAAATGGCTACAGCTATGCTGGGGGACAGACTTCAACAAAGAGATGGTGACATTTTCTTCTGTGGAGCTGGTATTGGGGACTGCAGTCTCCATTCCTAGTTTTGTTTGGGAAATCTACTACCACCTGCCTGAAGAGACACTGTTCACGTGCCAGCACCCCCTGGGCGGGCCTCTTGTCCATAGCCTGTTATGGCTGGCTCAAATACCCCTGGTCTTACACATAGGACCACTTTCAATGGCATAACAGCTGTGTAAAATATCAGATTTCATTAGAACATAAACTATAATCAAAATACTAATGCCTAAATACAGCTCCTCATGTGCCATGACGTATAGACACTCACCAATCTGTCCACCCTGGTGTTGGAGTGTGGTGGCTATATTACCAACTCCATTTTACAAGGGACGACAGCAGGCTATGGAAAATGGTTTGATTCAAGTTCACTCCACTCCTCAATGGCTGAGCTGGGATCCAGACCGTTAGGGCAGCTATGAAAATCCAGTCTCTCTTTTTATCTCATTTTGCTTTCTTTGGATTTTTTTTTTGTCTTTTTTTGTCTTTAACTTGTTTGTTTTGATTTGTTTTTGTGAAGGGGGTGTTTCTTGGGTTCTGGTTTGGTTTGAATTGGTTTTGCTTGTTTTAAGGAGAAAAAGATAAAAAGAACATCAAGTTGGGTGGGTAGGGAGGTGAGAAGAAAATGGGAGGGATTGGGGGAAGAGAAAAAAATAATCAAAATATATTGTATGAAAATGTTTTTGTTTTTTTTATTTTTTGGGGGGGGGTTCTTTTTTTTTTTTTTTTGGAGCTGGGGACCGAACCCAGGGCCTTGCGCTTCCTAGGCAAGCGCTCTACCACTGAGCTAAATCCCCAACCTGTATGAAAATGTTTTAACTTTAAAAAAAGTTTAAGGGTTGGGGATTTAACTCAGTGGCCCTGGGTTCGGTCCTCCGCTCCTGGGGGGAAAAAAAGTTTAAAAAGAGAGATTGAACACCTAGAAACAGGCCACAAAGTAGGACTATTAAATTTAAATAGTTACCCTGTCTTAGTTTGACTTTCATTGCTGTGATATCATCGTGACAGGAAGCATGGCAGCATCCAGGCAGACATGGTGTTGGAGAAGGAGCCAAGAGTTCTAAATCTCGAACCAAAGGCAGCCTGTTTTCCAGGCAGCTGGGAGGAGGTGCTCAAAGCCCACCCCCACAGTGACACACTTCCTCCTACAAGGCCACACCTCCTGATAGTACCATTCCCTGGTCTCTCAAATCATTTCTTAAAATATCTAATTTCAACCTAAAACATCATGTTAGTTTTTATTATCACTGGTATCTTCCCATGACCACTCATATATATATATATATATATATATTTTTTTTTTTGGTTCTTTTTTTCGGAGCTGGGGACCGAACCCAGGGCCTTGCGCTTCCTAGGTAAGCGCTCTACCACTGAGCTAAATCCCCAGCCCCCCATTCATATATTTTTATATAAAACTAGTTTTTCAAATGATGGGTCTTGAGTGATCCTGAAAATTCAGACCCACAAATTTACACAATTTACACATCCTATCAATTTGTGTGCTTCTGTACATAGTAAATGTCTGTAGATAGCAGATAGCATTCATTCCCTCAGGTATGGTAGAGCTAAAAGTTCTGTTGTGAGAGCTCAGTTAACTCTACAGTTACAGTATAAAAGTTTCTATAGACAACATCCGATTGAAGGGGCACGGCCATGTTCTCACGAATCCTGGCAGGAAAATGGGTAAAGGGCAGACTGAATTAACAACTTTGTTTTTCACTGCTCATTTTATTTTATTTTTTTATTGCTCATTTTAGTTGCAGGGAGCACAAGATCAACTTGCACAGACAGTACAGAGTTCTAAGAAGATCCAAGCCATCTTGCAAAGGTATAAAATAGAGCAACCACAAAGTACCATGAGTTTTGCCAAAAGAATAACGTAGCATAGAAATTGTATCCGTTATGATAATAAATATTCCTCCATGAAGCCAGGAAACTCTCTCAGCCATAGGGTAGTTGAAATGCATTTTTTTACATCTTAGATGTAGTTCGGTTGGGACAGGGTATGATCTGTGTGTGCAATTTGATTCCCAAGCTCTGCCAAAAAAAAAAAAAAAGTACAAATGTGTAACTCTTACACTGTTACGTAAATTGTCCATGAAACACGGCAGGAAAACAATGGAGCTTCTCAAACCACCTGTCTTCAATTGTTAAGAATGAAATTATTCTTTCAGATGTTAGTTCAGAAATTGTGATGTTTTTCAAAAGTATACATATGAATCATTATCAAATACATTTTAGGCTTGAAGTTCGACTTTTCAAATTAAAACTTACACTGAGAGAGAATTCAGCAAGAATTGAACAAATCCAGAATCATCTGCTGCATGAAGGTTTGGTGAGTCTTGTTTCCTCTGCCATACTGAAAATCCTTTCTCCATTTTGTGGGATTATATAGGAATATTTTAGGATAAGCGAAAAATGCCACTGATAAAAATTATTTGCCTTTGCCATGTCTGGGCATGGTGGCACACACCTTTAATCCCAGCATTCAGGAGACCAAGACAGATGTATTTCTGATTTCCAGACCAGCCAGGGCTACCTCATAGAGACAGTGTTGCATACATGGTGTGTGTGTGTGTGTGTGTGTGTGTGTGTGTGTGTGTGTGTATGTATGTATGTATATATGTATGTGTATGTGTGTCTGTCTGTCTGTATGTATGTATATGTGTATCTGTCTGTCTATATGTGTGTGTCTGTATGTCTGTCTGTATATATGTATGTATGTGTGTGTATGTATGTATGTATGTGTATGTGTATGTATGTATGTGTATGTGTATGTATGTATGTGTATGTGTCTGTCTGTCTATATGTATGTGTCTGTCTGTATGTATGTATGTATGTGTATGTATGTATGTATATATGTATGTGTATGTGTGTGTCTGTATGTATGTGTATGTGTGTCTGTCTGTATGTATGTGTCTGTCTGTATATATGTATGTATGTGTATGTGTGTGTATGTATGTATGTATGTATGTGTATGTATGTGTATGTGTCTGTCTGTCTATATGTATGTGTCTGTCTGTATGTATGTATGTATGTGTATGTGTGCATGTGAGTGGTTTTTTCTGCTGCTGCTGCTGCTGCTGCTGCTGCTGCTGTTGCTTCTCATAATGCTCCAATAGTGAATATCCTCTTGATTTTATAAAATTTCACTGAAATGATAATATTAGGGGCTTTGGTAGTAAAATTTAACTAAACAAGAAGCTACAAGATGCCTCAGTGGTTGAGAGCATCCACTGTTCTTGTAGAGGACCAGAGTGCGGTTCTCAGCACCCACATCAGGTAGCTCATAACTACGAAATCCAGCTCCAGAGGATTTGATGGCCTCTTCTGACTTGTACACCTGTGTACGCATGGCATGTGTACACATACGCATAAATGAAAAGAAGGATTCACTGGACACGGTGGTGCACACCCTTAATCCAAGCACTCAGGAGGCAGAGGCAGGTGGATCTCTGAGTTCAAGGCCAGCCTGGTCTACATAGCAAGTTCTAGGACAGCCAGAACTACACAGAAAACCTTGACTTGGAAAAAAAGAGATTTTACTAAACAAGAGTCTTATAAAATGAATGTCGTATAATGTCATAATTAATAACATATCTTTGATATGTTATATAATGCTTTGTAAGGCAACATTTTGTTTCCCCATTAGTTGACTAACAAACATGTGGATTGATTGGTTATTGTGAGTATGGCTGCTGTGTATACAGTGTGTAGTTGCTATGTCACTGGGAAAGTCTTACTGTTCTAAGAACATTCCACAGCTATTCGGTCTTGAGTTCTAAATCTGTTCCCAGAAGCATTCAGTGAGGTTTTGAGAATGGATGACTTTGTTATTTCCATTTCTAATCAAGAACAGATACTTGGGGCTAGCAAGAGGACTCCGAGAGCACTGGCTGCTATTGCAGAGGACCCAGGTTTAGTTCCCAGCGCCTACATAGTGGCTCATAGGCTCCACAGGATCTGTGATGTCCTCCTCTGGCTCCACAGACACCAAGCATCCATGTGGCACACAGGCATACACACAAACAAAACCCTCATACACATCAAATAAACAAATCTTGAAAATGTTTCTGAAGAATGGATATCTTATTATACGAACCACCGAGGAATATTTTTCTCTGTGTAACTTTCATAAAGAGAGGCGATGCCATTGCATGCAGACAGGAAATGTTTCATTTAATATGGAGCCATACTGAACTGAAAATGCAGAAACTGTTTTGCTGTTCGCTCTGTCCACCAGTTTTCCAAGAACGTAGCCTTCTCCTTTGCCTCAGCATGGCTGTGCTGGAGAGCCTCTGTCCAACGGCCACCCTGCTCCCTGTGACAGGCTGGCTTCTCTGAAAAACTCCATCAGAGAGAGGCTTACAAGAGAACTGTGCAGCTGCTACAGGAGTTGGATCACAGGCACCGGAGCTCAGAACAGGCAGGAAGAGAAAGAGAAGCATCTGGTGGAGGGTGGCGTCCAAAGAGACTTCCACGCAGAGCCAATCCCAAATCCACAGAGAAGCTCCTGTTCTGCTAGGAGATAACAACGCAGCCTCCACTCTCAGAGAGAATAAACAGCTCAGGATTCCATTTTAATGACAGATAGTGAAACCTCTATTACTCCTCCCCAGACAGATCCGAAGTCTTCTAATTCTCACACTGCCTTTCCAGACATCACCATCACAAGACTGTGGCATGAACAGCCACCTGGAGCCCTGACATGGCTGCCCCTGTAGCCTGAAGCAGGGCTCAAGCTGCCTCTGGGAAAGTATGAACATCTTTAGAATTTACTCACAGGACCCAAAACATGATAAAGACTCCAAAATGTCCTTGTTACCCTATATTTATTGAATTTGTAAGATTAAAAACTCAGATTTTAAGAGGTGCAAGAGGTGGTTCAGGATGTGTTACCCAGGCCACCAACCTGGGGGTTCTAATCCCATATGGTTCACAACCATCTGTAACTCAACTTCCACAGAAACTGATGCCCTCTTCTGGCCTCCATGGGCACCAGGCGCCCATACGTACATTTAGGCATATACGTACACATACATACACACGCACATAAAATAAAATAAATCCTTTTTAAGTCACATTTTTTAAGTTACTAGAAGGTGCTGGATAGTGAAAATAGATTTTTAGAGGAACTGTGTATTAAAGAATATCAGAGCCCACTGGAAGGGCCTAATCAGGATGGCAGGGAATCCAGAAGAATCAGGCACACGTTAGGCTGGGTGGTGTTAGCACAAAGGTGTTCTTTAAAGAAAAGTAGTAAATAGAGATTTCAAACTCCTGGGAGATTCTTACCGAGAATGAATATTTTTCTCATCCTAAAGTCAGGTGAGGATGAAAAAGACTCAGTTTAACAGATAATAGGAATGTAAATTCTATAAAAATCAGTGATGAAGGGAACCAGAGACATTGCTCAGCAGGGAAGGGCACTGGTTGCTCCCCTAGAGGACCAGGGTTCAGTTCCCAGCTCCCCACAACCATTTACAACGACAGCTCTGGTAGACCTGGCCCTCTTGGCCTCTGCAGGCACCTGCACACATGTGTCATGTATGTACACATGTGGAGAGGAGATACAAAATAAAAGTCTTCAAAATTAATGATAAATATACACATAAATAGGAGTCAGCTTTAAGGAGCTATTTTTTTAATTTGATCCTAAGTGAAATGTTACAAACTTTGTAGAAGTGTATTACTCATATACTTCTAAGACATGATCTTATAAAAGAAGAATAAAAGTCTGGATACTTTTAACTATTATGATATTTTAAAGCTTGAAGATGGAACGAAGAAACTCATCTTTCAAACACAGTCTCTAGAAAGTACTTTGGAAAAACAGATGAACAGAAATGAGGAATTGAGGACAGAGCTAGCAAGGTAAGATTTTAAGACTTCAAATCCTTCCAAACATTGTTAGCTTCATTGACATTTTTTATTTCATATTTTTTGAGAATTTTATAAATGAGTGCCATATTTACTTTGTTTCCCCTCTCTAACTCCTCCCATGTCCCCCAGCTTCCTCTCACATTCATAGCTTCTTTTCCTCTAATCGTTATTGTTACACATAACATGTATATGAATTTATAAATACAATCTACTGAGTTCATTTAATATTGCTCCTATGCATGTATTTCATGGATGACCACTTGGTATTGTGTAAGTTCATTGTAATTTCTGTGTTTTATGTGTTCGAGTGGTGTGCCCGCTTTATATCTGCAAATCACACACATGCCTGGTGCCCCCTGGAAGATGGTGCTGGATCCCCTGGCACTGGAGTTGTAGGTGGTCTGTGAGCTGTCAAGTGGGTGCTGGGCACCTAACTCAGGTCCTCTGCAAGAGCAGGGAGGGCACCTAAGCTCAGCCATTTCTTCAGCCTGCAGAGCACAGCAGTGCCAGGCTCTCTAGATGCTACTCACCAAGCAGCTTGTGGATCCTCTGTCAGGAGGAAAAGCAACTGTAAAAGACAGAGTGGATGGGGGATATTGCCAAGATATGTCTGTGACAACTTGCGATAAAGGCCAGTTTGAAGAGCTTTGACGCTGAAGTGACCTCTAATTTGGCCTTAGTAAGGGTAGCATAGTCTTCATCTGTAGGAAACACAACACAGTCAAACATCCATGGATGGAAAAAACCCAGCAACCAGAGGGAAGCTGGAAACCAGGGTTACCTCAGTGTGTGTCTGACTGAGTGGCACTTAAGACGGTTTGAAGAGATGACAAAGGTCCCTTCGGACTAACAAATGAAACATCCATCCAAGAATGTGCTACACGTGAGAGACATGCACGTGTGTCCAGTCTCGTGGCTTTGACTAACCCAAGAAACCATAGTGCTAACCTGAAGGATAGGGGAGAACGGACTGCAGCATCCATGGGACCCACCGAGTGTCCCACCTCACATCCACAGGACACCCTTTCTAGAAGTTCACATCACATTCCCAAAGAGAAATAATACCTTAGGCCAAAAAAAATCAAGTCTTAATAAATGCAAGAAAATCAAAACAATTTCTTGATTCTTTTTGTATCATCATGAAATGAAACTTGAAATCAATAGGAAGAAAAATTACAAATCCTTGATAAATCACGGGTACAGAGCAGAACACTGATTGGGCCCAGTCAGTCGTAAGTGTTCACTCTAGCACTGTGCTAAACTCCTGTCCTCTCTGAGGACTTTTCCACACACTTCCCTTTCCTCTCGTGCACCAGAGTAAACAGGTACTAAAGTGTATATTTGGACCTTTCAGTGACATTCATATATACCAATATGTTTTCTGCTTTGCCCTGGTAACTAATCTCTGAGTTACAGCTAATCTTTAGTAATTTGTCACTGCTCACTCCAAAATGAATAATAATAATTATAAAACATCTGACTGTGTTTCTAACGTGAATTCCTTATGTGATATAAATGTCATAACATTTTTCTTCATATTATTTACTTAATATTATAATTTTACCCAATAGCCATAGACTATGTAATAAAACACCCGACACCAGACATGGGACACCTGACACCAGACACGGGAAAGCCTCCCTGAGTTGTTGCTCAGAGTCATCTGAGAGACCATCAAACATTATAAACGATCAATATTTCCCTTGGTTGCCTCCCAGAGACTGAACGGAAGTTCCTATCATTGAAAAGACCAAACACGTCAGACACAGGGTCTGGGGACCCCTGAGCTGCAACTAGCCTGAATATCTTCCTGCTGGCTTTTATGGTACCAGAGGGTGCTATGCAAGATTTCAAGGCAGGAAAACTAGTGACAGTCCCACCCAGCCATGATACCTAGGAACCACCACAACCACCAGCATGTCAGTGTCCGTAAGGTGGCAGTGCTGCTGGGCATACTTTGGAGACAACCACAGCTGTCCTAAGGCTCACTCAATAAAAGGGAAATCATGCCTGGTAGGGAAACCCAGACAATCACACAGGACGGGTGAAGTCATGGATCTTGGAGGAACACCTACAACCACCACCTTACTAAACCAGTTTAATTTCCAACTACATTCTAAATATTTCTCCTTATACCTGCAAATAAGTGTAGCTCTCACACCTCCTCAGAGACAATCACAAAAAACCCACAAGTGATCAAAATGCAAAAAAAAAAAAAAAACCAGTGGTGGTGTGGGTCCAGCCCCAACCGCTCCATTAGCACAGCGGCTGCACCTGAGGCTCCGGGATGAGGAAGACTGTAAGAGACAGCCAAGCATGAGAGACTATCAGAAACGAAGTCTTGTCAACAGGACTGCCTGAGCAAGATTTGAACAAGGAAAACACTAACACACACACACACACACACACGATAATATGAAAGGAGGGTGTCTCATCACTCCAGACAAAGAACTGTGGGCAACTAAGAAATTCTGAGAGTAGAAGAGATAGTCGTCCCAAGGGAAGAGGCTGCCAATTGGGCATCCAATAGCAAGTGGTCGGCCTTGAAATCAGGTACATACGAGTACCAGGATGTGGACTGAGCAGGTTCTATTTATGAATTATGAATTGTGTATTTATGAATTTAAAAACTATGGTGGTGGTGGCATACACATTTAATCTCAGCACTGGGGAGGCAGAGACAGGTGGATTTCTGTGAGTTCGAGGCCAGCCTGGTTTACAGAGGGAGTTCCAGGACAGCCACAGCTACACAAAGAAACCCTGTCTCAAAACAACAACAGCAACAACAGAAAAAAAAAAAAACTATGTATTTGTAACAACAATTAAAAAAATAGAGGCCATGAATCTGAGAAAGAGGCATTCGTAGGAAGGATTAGAGTGGAAAGGAGGAAAATTGTGTAATGTATTTAAATTTAAAAATATGAAAATTAAGATTATACTTTCAGTCTAGAGAGATGGCTCAGCAGTTAAGAATAGTAGCTGTTCTTCCAGAAGACCCAGATTCAATCCCCAGCACCCACACGGTGGCTTACAGCATCTGTAACTCCAGGCCTGGAGATTTGACGCCCTCCTTTGGCCTCCATGAACATGAGCATGCATGCGGTACACATACACACATGTAGTCAAGACACAAATACACAATTTTATGTAAAGGTTATAATTTCAGTCGAATACTTTCAATTCACTTTAGGGTGAGACAGCTTACAGTTTTGTTCCTTTTGTACGATACTGCATATTATCTACTTAAACTATTAAATATTGACTCTGAAAACATTCATTGCCAATTCTGTACATTTTTACAGATTTAAGAAACTCTTTGAGGAGACAAAAAAGAGATTAAATAACCATGAAGACAGAGAGCTTGGTGGTCCTGGAGAATCAAACATCAGCCAGTTTGATATGCTTATCCCAATTAATATGCTGAAGCATGAGGTAATTTCAGTAATCTATAGAGTCAATATTTCTTGCTTTGGGAAAATATAGCTATATATTCATTGGCCAACAAAACAAGGACTTAAAAAAGCAACTTCACTGACTTGATATCAATGAAAATGTCTATTTTTTCCATTAGAGATGCATTATGTTGATTCTCTTATTCTTTTTTTTTTTTATTAACTTGAGTATTTCTTATTTACATTTCGAGTGTTATTCCCTTTCCCGGTTTCCGGGCAAATATCCCCCTAATCCCTCCCCCTCCCCTTCTTTATGGGTGTTCCCCTCCCCATCCTCCCCCCATTGCCGCCCTCCCCCCAACAATCTAGTTCACTGGGGGTTCAGTCTTAGCAGGACCCAGGGCTTCCCCTTCCACTGGTGCTCTTACTAGGATATTCATTGCTTCCTATGAGGTCAGAGTCCAGGGTCAGTCCATGTATGGTCTTTAGGTAGTGGCTTAGTCCCTGGAAGCTCTGGTTGCTTGGCATTGTTGTTCATAAGGGGTCTCGAGCCCCTTCGAGCTCTTCCAGTTCTTTCTCTGATTCCTTCAATGGGGTCCTATTCTCAGTTCAGTGGTTTGCTGCTGGCATTCGCCTCTGTGTTTGCTGTATTCTGGCTGTGTCTCTCAGGAGAGATCTACATCTGGCTCCTGTCGGCCTGCACTTCTTTGCTTCATCCATCTTGTCTAATTGGATGGCTGTATATGTATGGGCCACATGTGGGGCAGGCTCTGAATGTGTGTTCCTTCTGTGACTGTTTTAATCTTTGCCTCTCTATTCCCTGCCAAGGGTATTCTTGTTCCCCTTTTAAAGAAGGAGTGAAGCATTCACATTTTGATCATCTGTCTTGAGTTTCATTTGTTCTAGGCATCTAGAGTAATTCAAGCATTTGGGCTAATAGCCACTTATCAATGAGTGCATACCATGTGTGTTTTTCTGTGATTGGGTTACCTTACTCAGGATGATATTTTCCAGTTCCAACCATTTGCCTACGAATTTCATAAAGTCATTGTTTTTGATAGCTGAGTAATATTCCATTGTGTAGATGTACCACATTTTCTGTTTCCATTCCTCTCTTGAAGGGCATCTGGGTTCTTTCCAGTTTCTGGCTATTATAAATAAGGCTGCTATGAACATAGCGGAACACGTGTCTTTTTTATATGTTGGGGCATCTTTTGGGTATATGCCCAAGAGAGGTATAGCTGGATCCTCAGGCAGTTCAATGTCCAATTTTCTGAGGATCCTCCAGACTGATTTCCAGAATGGTTGTACCAGTCTGCAATCCCACCAACAATGGAAGAGTGTTCCTCTTTCTCCACATCCTCGCCAGCATTTGCTGTCCCCTGAGTTTTTGATCTTAGCCATTCTCACTGGTGTGAGGTGAAATCTCAGGGTTGTTTTGATTTGCATTTCCCTTATGACTAAAGATGTTGAACATTTCTTTAGGTGTTTCTCAGCCATTCGGCATTCCTCAGCTGTGAATTGTTTGTTTAGCTCTGAACCCCATTTTTAATAGGGTTATTTGTCTCCCTGCGGTCTAACTTCTTGAGTTCTTTGTATATTTTGGATATAAGGCCTCTATCTGTTGTAGGATTGGTAAAGATCTTTTCCCAATCTGTTGGTTGCCGTTTTGTCCTAACCACAGTGTCCTTTGCCTTACAGAAGCTTTGCAGTTTTATGAGATCCCATTTGTCGATTCTTGATCTTAGAGCATAAGCCATTAGTGTTTTGTTCAGGAAATTTTTTCCAGTGCCCATGTGTTCGAGATGCTGTCCTAGTTTTTCTTCTATTAGTTTGAGTGTATCTGGTTTGATGTGGAGGTCCTTGATCCACTTGGACTTAAGCTTTGTACAGGGTGATAAGGATGGATCGATCTGCATTCTTCTACATGCTGACCTCCAGTTGAACCAGCACCATTTCCTGAAAATGCTATCTTTTTTCCATTGGATGGTTTTGGCTCCTTTGTCAAAAATCAAGTGCCCATAGGTGTGTGGGTTCATTTCTGGGTCTTCAATTCTATTCCATTGGTCTATCTGTCTGTCTCTGTACCAATACCATGCAGTTTTTATCACTATTGCTCTGTAATACTGCTTGAGTTCAGGGATAGTGATTCCCCCTGAAGTCCTTTTATTGTTGAGGATAGTTTTAGCTATCCTGGGTTTTTTGTTACTCCAGATGAATTTGCAAATTGTTCTGTCTAACTCTTTGAAGAATTGGATTGGTATTTTGATGGGGATTGCATTGAATCTGTAGATCGCTTTTGGTAAAATGGCCATTTTTTACTATATTAATCCTGCCAATCCATGAGCATGGGAGATCTTTCCATCTTCTGAGGACTTCTTCAATTTCTTTCTTCAGAGTCTTGAAGTTCTTATTGTACAGATCTTTTACTTGCTTGGTTAAAGTCACACCAAGGTACTTTATATTATTTGGGTCTATTATGAAGGGTGTCGTTTCCCTAATTTCTTTCTCGGCTTGTTTCTCTTTTGTGTAGAGGAAGGCTACTCATTTATTTGAGTTAATTTTATACCCAGCCACTTGGCTGAAGTTGTCTATCAGCTTTAGTAGTTCTCTGGTGGAACTTTTGGGATCACTTAAATATACTATCATATCATCTGCAAATAGTGATATTTTGACTTCTTCTTTTCCGATCTGTATCCCCTTGACCTCCTTTTGTTGTCTGATTGCTCTGGCTAGAACTTCAAGAACTATATTGAATAAGTAGGGAGAGAGTGGGCAGCCTTGTCTAGTCCCTGATTTTAGTGGGATTGCTTCAAGTTTCTCTCCATTTAGTTTAATGTTAGCAACTGGTTTGCTGTATATGGCTTTTACTATGTTTAGGTATGGGCCTTGAATTCCTATTCTTTCCAGGACTTTTATCATGAAGGGGTGTTGAATTTTGTCAAATGCTTTCTCAGCATCTAATGAAATAATCATGTGGTTTTGTTCTTTCAGTTTGTTTATATAATGGATCACGTTGATGGTTTTCCGTATATTAAACCATCCCTGCATGCCTGGGATGAAGCCTACTTGATCATGGTGGATGATTGTTTTGATGTGCTCTTGGATTCGGTTTGCCAGAATTTTATTGAGTATTTTTGCGTCGATATTCATAAGGGAAATTGGTCTGAAGTTCTCTTTCTTTATTGGGTCTTTGTGTGGTTTAGGTATAAGAGTAACTGTGGCTTCATAGAAGGAATTCGGTAGTGCTCCATTTGTTTCAATTTTGTGGAATAGTTTGGATAGTATTGGTATAAGGTCTTCTATGAAGGTCTGATAGAATTCTGCACTAAACCCGTCTGGACCTGGGCTCTTTTTGGTTGGAAGACCTTTAATGACTGCTTCTATTTCCTTAGGAGTTATGGGGTTGTTTAACTGGTTTATCTGTTCCTGATTTAACTTCGGTACCTGGTATCTGTCTAGGAAATTGTCCATTTCCTGCAGATTTCCAAGTTTTGTTGAATATAGGCTTTTATAGTAAGATCTGATGATTTTTTTAATTTCCTCTGAATCTATAGTTATGTCTCCCTTTTCATTTCTGATTTTGTTAAAAATCACTGTGTCCTCTCGTTAGTCTGGCTAAGGGTTTATCTATCTTGTTGATTTTCTCAAACAACCAACTTTTGGTTCTGTTGATTCTTTCTATGGTTCTTTTTGTTTCTACTTGGTTGATTTCAGCTCTGAGTTTGATTATTTCCTGCCTTCTACTCCTCCTGGGTGTATTTGCTTCTTTTTGTTCTAAAGCTTTTAGGTGTGCTGTCAAGCCGCTGACATATGCTCTTTCCTGTTTCTTTCTGCAGGCACTCAGCGCTATGAGTTTTCCTTTTAGCACAGCTTTCATTGTGTCCCATAAGTTTGGGTATGTTGTACCTTCATTTTCATTAAATTCTAAAAAGTCTTTAATTTCTTTCTTTATTTCTTCCTTGACCAGGTTATCATTGAGTAGAGCATTGTTCAATTTCCACGTATATGTGGGCGTTCTTCCCTTATTGTTATTGAAGACCAGCTTTAGGCCGTGGTGGTCTGATAGCACGCATGGGATTATTTCTAACTTTCTGTACCTGTTGAGGCCCGTTTTTAGTAAGGTTTCTTTTACGTATGTAGGTGCCCTTGTATTTGGGGCATAGATATTTAGGATTGAGAGTTCATCTTGGTGGATTTTTCCTTTGATGAATATGAAGTGTCCTTCCTTATCTTTTTTGATGACTTTTAGTTGAAAATTGATTTTATTTGATATTAGAATGGCTACTCCAGCTCGCTTCTTCCAACCATTTGCTTGGAAAGTTGTTTTCCAGCCTTTCACTCTGAGGTAGTGTCTGTCTTTGTCTCTGAGGTGTGTTTCCTGTAGGCAGCAGAATGCAGGGTCCTCGTTGCGTATCCAGTTTCTTAATCTATGTCTTTTTATTGGGGAGTTGAGGCCATTGATGTTGAGAGATATTAAGGAATAGTGATTATTGCTTCCTGTTATATTCATATTTGGATATGAGGTTATGTTTGTGTGCTTTTCTTCTCTTTGTTTTGTTGCCAAGACGATTAGTTTCTTGCTTCTTCTAGGGTATAGCTTGCCTCCTTATCTTGGGCTTTACCATTTATTATCCTTTGTAGTGCTGGATTTGTAGAAAGATATTGTGTAAATTTGGTTTTGTCATGGAATATCTTGGTTTCTTCATCTATGTTAATTGAGAGTTTTGCAGGATGCAGTAACTTGGGCTGGCATTTGTGTTCTCTTAGGGTCTGTATGACATCTGTCCAGGATCTTCTGGCTTTCATAGTCTCTGGCGAAAAGTCTGGTGTGATTCTGATAGGTCTGCCTTTATATGTTACTTGACCTTTTTCCCTTACTGCTTTTAATATTCTTTCTTTATTTTGTGCGTTTGGTGTTTTGACTATTATGTGACGGGAGGAGTTTCTTTTCTGGTCCAATCTATTTGGAGTTCTGTAGGCTTCTTGTATGCTTATGGGTATCTCTTTCTTTAGGTTAGGGAAGTTTTCTTCTATGATTTTGTTGAGGATATTTACTGGTCCTTTGAGCTGGGAGTCTTCACTCTCTTCTATACCTATTATCCTTAGGTTTGATCTTCTCATTGAGCCCAGGATTTCCTGTATGTTTTGGACCAGTGGCTTTTTCTGCTTTACATTATCTTTGACAGTTGAGTCGATGATTTCTATGGAATCTTCTGCTCCTGAGATTCTCTCTTCCATCTCTTGTATTCTGTTGGTGAAGCTCGTATCTACGGCTCCTTGTTTCTTCTTTTGGTTTTCTATATCCAGGGTTGTTTCCATGTGTTTTTTCTTGATTGCTTCTATTTCCATTTTTAATTCCTTCAACTGTTTGATTGTGTTTTCCTGGAATTCTTTCAGGGATTTTTGTGACTCCTCTCTATGGGCTTCTACTTGTTTATTTATGTTTTCCTGGAATTCTTTTAGGGATTTTTGCGATTCCTCTCTGTAGGCTTCTACTTGTTTATTAATGTTTTCCTGTGTTTCCCTAAGGGAGTTCTTCACGTCTTTCTTGAAGTCCTCCAGCATCATGATCAAATATGATTTTGAAACTAGATCTTGCTTTTCTGGTGTGTTTGGATATTCTGTGTTTGCTTTGGTGGGAGAATTGGGCTCCGATGATGCCATGTAGTCTTGGTTTCTGTTGCTTGGATTCCTGCGTTTGCCTCTCGCCATCAGATTATCTCTAGTGTTACTTTGCTCTTCTATTTCTGACAGTGGCTAGACTGTCCTATAAGCCTGTGTGTCAGGAGTGTTGTAGACCTGTTTTCCTGTTTTCTTTCAGCCAGTTATGGGGACAGAGTGTTCTGCTTTCGGGCGTGTAGTTTTTCCTCTCTACAGGTCTTCAGCTGTTCCTGTGGGCCTGTGTCTTGAGTTCACCAGGCAGGTCGCTTGGAGCAGAAAAGTTGGTCTTACCTGTGGTCCCGAGGCTCAAGTTTGCTTGTGGGGTGTTGCTTATGAGCTCTCCTTCGGGGCAGCAACCAGGAAGATCTGCGCCACCCTTTCTGGGAGCTTCCGTGCACCAGGGTTCCAGACGGTGTTTGGTGTTTTCCTCTGGAGTCAGAGATGTGTGCAGAGTGCAGTCTCTTCTGGTTTCCCAGGCATGTCTGCCTCTCTGAAGGTTTAGCTCTCCCTCCCACGGGATTTAGGTGCAGAGAACTGTTTACCTGGTCGGTCCCTTCAGGTTCTGGCGGTGTCTCAGACGCAGGGGACCCGCTACTGCTGTGCCCTTATCCAAGGGAACCCAGAGGCCGTATACAGTTTCCTCTTGGGCCAGGGATGTGGGTAGGGGTGGGCAGTGTTGGTGGTCTCTTCCGCTCTGCAGCTTCAGGAGTGCCCACCTGACCAGGCGATGAGGTCTCTCTCCCACGGGGTCTGGGAGCAGAGAGCTGCTGTGGGCAGGGATCCTCGGGTTTGGGACTCCCGCTAAAAACCGGAAGTGTCTGGTCCTAGAGGAATTTTGTCTCTGTGTGTCCTGAGTTCACCAGGCAGGTCGCTTGGAGCAGGAAGGTCTGTCTTACCTTTGGTCCCGAGGCTCAAGTTTGCTCGTGGGGCGCTGCCTACGAGCTCTCCGCGGGGGTAGCAACCAGGAAGATCTGCCGACTCTCTTATTCTTTCAACTGATTGATTTTAAGAGTGTGGGTGTTCTGCCTGCATGTGTGTCTGTGCACCATATACATGCCTAGTGTCCTCAGAGGCCAGAAAAGGGCACAGGATGCCCTGTACCTGGAGTTACATATGGTTGTGACCTACTGTGTGGTACCAAACTTGGGCCCTCTGGAAGAGCAACACGACTCTTAACCACTGAGCATGGCTCCGGTTCCTCTTAATGCTGGCAGATGACTTAAGCAAGCAGTGTACCACCACAAGATCAACGTCACGCCCACCAGGGCAGTTCTGTTTGCTACCAGCACTAGCAGGATGTAGTTGAAGGACTGTGAAAGCCAGTCAGTTGAAGGATACGGTAAAATTCGGTAGCTTTGAGTATACTCACAGATACTCAAATATCATCTCAATTTTTTTAGTATTTTTATCACCCAAACATGTCCTAAACGTCTTAGTGATTGCTCTTTCAAACTGTGACTTAGGAACCAAGTACACTTAGCTGCTGTCAAGATGTTTGTCTGAATAGTTTGCGTGGAGAGACTCACACAGTCAGCCTTCTGGTTGTCTCTGTGTCTGGCTCCTGTTCCTGTCCACAATCCTTTCCTTGCTCAGCCTAAGTTCTAATACTGTAAGTTCTTCATCTCTTTCCATTGCCCGCCAGCGCCTGGTATATGGATAGGCCATGCAGTTTATATATACGCTCACCAATAGATGGACCTCTGGCTTGCCCCCACTTTGAACTTTGACTACTGATGTTGCTCTGACAGTGCAAGTCAGAGTTCTGCACAAAATGACTTAATTTCCCCTGCCTACCTTCTGACCAGCGGCACTGCTGAGTCATGCGATAGCCCTGTCCTCACTATCTGAGGACCCCCCCAGCGCCAGTGCCCAGTGTTTTCTCCAGCAGCTGCTGTCTCCTGTCCTCCAGTCCTGAAGGGGTGCTTGACTTTTTCACTTCCTTACCAACACCTGCTCTATCTTTTTATATCATGTCTGTTTTCAAACAGGGTCCCACTATGTAGCCCTGGCTGTCCTCAGAGTTGCAGAAATCCACCTGCCTCTGCCTCTGGAGGCCTGGGATTCGAGGTGTGAGCCCCCACATCCAAGTTTTAACTAAAGCAAGTTTCCGTGAAGCAGTGGGTAGGTCATGGGAGTTTCCATTTGTGTTCCCCTAATGGAGAACAGGGGTCTCCTGGCCATTCATATACCTCCTTCAGAGAAAGGTCTATCTGGATGGTTTCTACAGTTTTAAATTGGATTAGCTTTTCACTGGTATTTGCAGAGGCCCTCTTTGTATCTTGGATATGAACTCTTTATCGGATACACAGACTTCTGGTATTTTCTTCTAACCAGCTTACCCTTGTACTCCATAACAGTGACTCTGAAGCACACTGGCACCTTATGTTGATGGAGTCGACTCAACTGTGCTTTAATGTCACAAAGTTTGGCCTGATCCAGTCATGATGGCGTATGCCCACGTCTTGGAATTTGCACGTCTCATTTCATACTTTAATGTTGCATTCTGAGTGAATTTTATTTGTGGTGTTTGCTGGTCACCCACACATGGTTTTTCCACATGAGAATAACTCGTTGTCCCAGCATCATTTCTTGTTGGAAAAAATTAGTCCCAAGGATCATTTTTACAGAGCTGGAGAGATGGCTCAGTGGTTAGGAGCACTGACTGCTCTTCCAGAGGTCCTGGGTTCAATTCCCAGCAACCACATGGTGGCTCACAACCACTTGTAATGAGTTCTGATGCCCTCTTCTGGTGTGTCTGAAGACAGTGACAATGTATATAATAAATCTTTTTTTAAAAAAAAAGATGATTTTTGCAGAATTTTTGTTGAGATTCATCTGATCATAAACAGGAGTTTACTCTGAGAGGTTCCATAAACCAGGACCAATCAAATCCGTTCCTTAAGTGAGAAGTCTTTTCCAGTAGTATGCGGCTTATTGCCAGTTGTGTCCTCTGTGACAAGTTGCTATAATAAAAGTGTTAACTTCATTCCCGGTGTAGACTTTCTCTTTGTCAAAGGAACATTAGAGGGAACAGTAGATTCTCCAACTGGGTTCCTGCCACCCTCCCTGCTGAAAAGACAGCAAAGGGAAAATAAAGGCAACTTTTTTTTGCCATGAGGGAATAACAATTTGAATGGGAATGTAAGAACCCCAAGACCCTCAGTGGCTATGGGAGGCCCAAGAGGGTTGGTGGTGTGCCAGCCATAAGCCCTCAGCAGGCTTCTGGGTGCCATGCAAGTGACTGCGTTACAGCTAGAAGGCTCTTAGAGGGCATCAGGTGCCAGCCAGGAACAGTCTCTTGCAGAGCAAACCCACAGTTCACAGACTAGAGCAGCAGCACATCTGGAAGGCTTCAGGTAAAGAGAGCCCTGTGCAGGGAGTGGGAGTTCAGCTATGGAAGCCAGTCCTCCTCCTCCTCCACTTCTGAGCTCTCAAGCAGTCCTAGAACATCAGAATGTGTAGGCTCTGGGCCCTGACTACCATGCACACAGGTTAGAAATGGAGCCAATCAAGGAAGAGCTATCAAAAGGCATCAGCAGCTCCAGTTACTATGGAGACACTTGATACTCTTCTGACCTGATCCCACTTGGGGCTCCGACTGTCAAAATCCAGGGCCTTCCTGCATGCCACAGGGGCGAGCCAGTCTCCCCTGCAGTCCTCTTGCTCTCAGGGAACCCCACTTTGGATAGGAATCTCTTTATGCAGTGAAGGCTAATTTGGCCTTGCTGGTTGCATAACACGGTAAGAGCTGGCCTTCAAGGATAGCTGGTTCTTTCACTATTGTCCATGGAAACAGTCAGACTCCCACCCGGTCCTCTCTCCTACGCTTTCCTCTTTCTCTCACGTCCTCGGATATTGGTTGTAGGCTCCGTTGAGTCGTTCACTCTTGACAGCATGGAAGTGTTGTCATTTTAGCTCTCGTACAGTTGTATCTGTGTTCTTACCAACTCAGAAGAGGGACACGAAGCCAGCTCACTGGAAACGGAACTAATGGTTATCTTACAGTTGGCCAAGTCTTTTGATGCCATGTTCTGTGAGTTTTCTGGAGAGATACGGTATCAGTGAGAGGCCAAAACTGGGCATGGTGGCACATGCCTTTAATCCCAGTGCTCAGGAAACAGAGGCAGGCAGACCTCCATGAGCTAGAGACTAGCCTGGTCTATATAGTAAGTTCCAGGACAGACATAGCTACCTAATAGAAAGACCCCATCTCAAAAAGAAAAAGAGAAGAGAGAATTGAGTCGTCCAAGGCTGATGAGGTTGCTGTGGTGATGGGCAGGGCATGGCTGATCAAAGGCAGCTGCACCCTGGGAGTTCTTGTCAGATGAAGGCAGCCCCACTAGTGAGTACCCTCCCCCCAGCAACCATTGCCTTCAAACCCCTGGGAAAGCCTTGCCAACCACATTACCTGAGTTCCCTAAGCCTGTGGGTATTCCCGTCTTCCTGGGCCCTATGAGCCTCTTCCTCCCTCCAGCAAGGAGTGTCGCTTGGAGGAAGAAGTCAGACAATTCCTGAGCTAGAACCAAAGCTTCACAGCACAACCCTCATTCTCAGACGCCACAGTTCGCTCCCTGCAGCTAAACCACTAGAGACAAAGAGCTCAACCCAAGAGTCACAGGACAAGAGCGCAGAAGAAACCCGTGTCCCGAGTGCAGTCCCTAAATATCCTGTAGTGTGCACACCAATGAAAATTATGATCACAGCGATAACCTGTTAAGTGTTGCCCCCCCCCCCCAGAGAAGTCCATGTGCTAGCTATGGCAGACTGTTAACCTTTGCTCTTAATCCCAGAGCTCAGCAAGCAGAGGCAGAGTTCAAGGTCAGACTGGTCTACAGAGCGAGTTCCAGGCCAGTGAGGGTTACATAGTGAGACGGTGTCTTAAAAAAACAAAACAAAACCCAGAAACTGGTTAGCAAACATACACTCAGGAGAGGGATTTCATGGAAGAATACATACGTAGGCCATGTTTTCAAACCACCACCATAGAGCGCCATTTTATCTAAAGGGAAGTCATCCTAACTCATTATTTTATCATTATTGTTGTTTAATATGCTTCTGTATTTTGTGGAACAAGTAAAAAATATTATAAGGCAACACAAAAATCAGGACATTTTTGTTTTAAAAATAAAAAAAAAAGCTGTCACTAGAGTGACCTCCATATTTCGTTGCTTGTTACCCTGAATCATTTTCTAGAATACAATTCAAACTAAAAATATTTACAGTTCAGAGGAAAACCCGACTTCAGAACCCATGCTTCTAACACCCATTCCTAAGAGTCTCCCTTTTGAGGTCTTTCATGGGGAAAGGCACTCACCCATCCAGAGCCAAGCAACTGAAAACCTTGCCTTAAAGCTGGTTTAGAAATTACAGAGAAGAAATCACCAGAGATTTCTGTCAATGTAACCAGACATGGAAAGTGACAGTTGTAAGTGTCCGGCAAAGAGGATGTGTGTGAAGTATAAAGGACATAACTGTGTCATACCTGCTGGGTTTGACTTCATTTTCTGGATATTTCTAATAGGCCAAGAGTCTAACTGACTTATTACCGCTGAACTGGGCAGACGTGCATTGGTTTTTTTGGTTTTTTGTTTTTTGTTTTTTGTTTTTTTTTTATGCCTGACTAGTCATAGATCCTTCACCTTGAAGCCATGTTATTTATTCCTACAGTTGCACAATCTGAAAGAAAGCTGGGAGACTACCTATTACAAATACCTACACATGATTGTGAAACTTCAGTTTATCGAGCAGGAGCTAATAGCGATAAAAACAGAGCAAAAGAAGTGCGGGCACCTGCTCGAGAACCAGAAGAACTTGGAAAAAGAAGTGCTCGACTTGAAAAGTTGGATGAGGGAGATCGAGGTGGGTGACGTGAGGGCAGGCGATTTGCAGAAAGCCGGCTCGTTTGCTGGTCTTTTGAATTCGAGAGGTGTTTAAATTCATCCCTGTTGCAGTAAAAATTAAAAAAGGGGTGGGACAGTTCCTGGGGCCTTGCCAAAGTGTCGGTACACCTCTCGGCCCTTCCGAGGACCAGACAAGAGCACAGTGCCGCTGCCCTTGGGAGACTCCAGGGCCAGCTTGGTCGAAGGTCAGGATCTTACCCCCAACCTTGAGGATCCGACTTCCGGCCCGGCTGCTCACCCTCAGTGCACACACCTTCAGCATGGGCACATCATCTGTGACCGTCCCCACAACCACAGCAGTTTTGTTCTCCCGACCAGGAAGCTTCATCTTCAGGATCTTTTGGGACAGGGACAGAGGTGGCCTGTTAGTGCGGCTCATAAATAACCTTTTCAGCACAACCTGATTGAAGGTGGAGTTGGTCCGTCTGGCCAGAAACCTGTACAGCTTGACTAGCAGCCGCAGGTAGATGTCCTGGCTCTTGGGCTCCTTGCGCTGAACCTTTCGGTCCTTGTTGTGGAGAATGTCAACACCCATGATGGCGCCTCCTGCTAGACCAGGTCCAGAAAGGCCTGCATTCTTTATATAATAGAGAAACACCTGCCCAGGGGTGGAACCACCCAGATGGGCTGGGCTGGGTCCTTCCACACCAATCAAAACAGGAACTGCCTTATGAACTTGCCCACAGGACAGTCTGAGGGAGGTAGTTAATTCCTCAAGTGAGGTCCCTTCTTCCCACGTATGACTAGTTAGCATCAAACTGTCAAAAAATAAAGATTATTCTTCAGCAATATTGTAGTTAGACATTGTAGTTGACATTTTAAGAAAATTGAGAAGGAAAACTTCTATATGAAAGTTGACTCATACTCTTAAATATTTCTTCAGTTACAGTTAAATGTTTCTGGTTTTTTGTTCTTTAAAGATTTGTTTTATTTATATGTGAGTCCACTGTTGCTGTCCTCAGACACACCAGAAGACGGCATGAGATCCCCTTATAGATGGTTGTGAGCCACCATGTGGTTGCTGGGAATTGAACCCAGGACCTCTGGGAGAGCAGTCAGTGCTCTCCAACCCCACAGTTCATTTTTTTTAATTTTTTTAATTGATTCGCTTGTTCTGTGAGGTATGGAACTACCTGAGGGCTAGCATGAGAGCACGAGAGTGATTCTGAGCTGAGGTGGCCCACACAGGGCCGGGGATCAACCCCCAGCACCATTCAAAGGAATGAAATACACTGCTTTATGTTTTAAATGTTTTTAATTAGGGTGTGGTGGTTCGTTTGTTTCGTTTGAGACAGAGGTTCATTATATAGACCAGACTGGCCTCAAATTCACAGAGATCCACCTGCCCCTGCCTCCTTCGTACCGCCATGCCTGGCTTTGTGTTGTGGATGTAATTGGCATTAGTAATAAAAATCTAAATCCTAGCATCTTAACGTACAACAGCCCATGAGCTGGTGAGTCTTAACGATAGGAACAAGAGGAGTCATCTGAGGGTTAATTATTTGGAACTTTTGTTCTTTTTTCACTTTAGACCCAAGCAAGAGATCAAAACAACATCAAAAATTTAAGAGACACCAACGATGCGGCAATGATACACCAGATAGATCTCAGAATTAAGAACATGGAATCTCAGCTAGCCATGCTGGGAGCTCAGCAACATGAAGGAGGGATGTCAAAATACAAGCCCCACCATGCAGATGAAGAGAGATGTCAAAATAGAAGCCCCACCATGCAGGAGAGAGTAGCATGGCCCAGCCAGGGAGAACAGAGCTGGGGGAACAAGCCAAACAGAGCCCAAGAAAATAGCGAAGCTCACTGGTTTGTCTCCGCTGCAGGGTGCAGATCTCACAGTTGACTCGGGGTTGGAAAATGAATGTGCCCTTGAACTGCCGTTCAGGAATTCTTCCCCTTTTCAGTTTGGATTTCTGTGGCCTTTTGCCCCCTAACGCTCTCGTGTAGCTACCCTGATGCATTAGTCTTTTAGATTAGTATTCTAAAACATTCTAAATACGGCCTTTATGTTCTTGCTAAACTGCTTCTCCACTTTATTAAATAGAAAATTTAGCATGAGTAACTATTTGGGGACTATTACTTGAACATCAGTGGACAGGGAACAACAAACTTCCCCTGGCATGTTCTGACCCGAGCAGACTTTCCAGGATTGGGAACCTTGGTATCACCTATTGAAGGGTCCCCGTCATTGACAGGTTTTCTAGTTTGTATAAGGACATGCTTATGACTCGGGAAAGAAACACACAAAGGAAGGGGAAAGCAATCACAAAAATCATAGAAATAACTCCCTGGTCAGTGTATAGACATCACGGAACAGGTGTCGGTGTGCTGTGTCCCTTTCCCATTTGCAAACCCCAAAAGACCTCCAAGGAGCTGTTTCCGATGCAGTCGCACTCGGGTCTCTTATTACAAGCTCCATCTTGTGCCACAGCACCGGTGCAGCCCTGAGCTCTCGGCGGGACAAGGTTTTATAGGCAATGGTAAGCAACCGAGGGAGTTTCTAGACTGGCCCACATCTAATTTGGGGGCCATTACGGAATTTTGTTGCCCTTTAACATAATTGGGTGGTGCTGGGAGCCAAACCATAAACGTAACTTCTGCTTTCCTCCTGATTGGTGGTTCTTAGAAAGTGAAGTGCCAGAGGCAGGCTAGTGACCTCGAAACCGGTGCTAGACCCCAGCTTGTTAACTCCGAACTCGAGATCTTCTCCCAGGTGTATAGGTGCCAGCGAATAGGTATAGGCACATAGATGTAGGCATATACTTTTCACAACCTACTTTAATAAGAGTTCAACCTCCCCTCAAGCCCCCCACCCACCAGAGTTTGTGGAAAAGAAAGGTTATTAGGATACAGGGGAAGTGGACCTTTCAGGTAAACCTGCTTAGAAATAGTTCTTTGTGGCAAATCCAATCTGCCTTCTTTCTTGGTCCAGTCAACTAGCAAAGGCCAAACATAAGCCAGCAGCTGCAGTCCAGTGCACTCTGCAGACACCAGACACAAATCAGCAAGGGCAGTCAACCCAGAAAAAAAAACACAAGGCTGGCCAATTGACCCGAGTCCCTGTGAAGGGGTGTGCAGAAAAAGTAAGCATGCCCTACCCTTGATGGCTTTAGTATTGTCACAACTCAGGACCCACTCTCTGATCACCAAATTAGCTTATTCCCACCTCCCCCTAGAGACTGTCAATTCTAAATTAAACGTTCACTCAGTGTCAAACACTTTATCCCAGGTTTCAGGTGGATTCTGCAGATACTTGAAGGGTTTACCTTCCAGGCCAATTTACAAAATAAAGTTTTTTCTAGATTGGGTGTCGGTTTTATTTTTAATTAAATACATGTAAGAGCACACTAATTAATGTATGCATAGCATACAAGTGTTTGGGATGGAGAGACGGCTCAGTGGTTAAGAGCACTTGTTGCTCTTCCAGAGGTCCTGAGTTCAAATCCCAGCAACCACATGGTGGCTCACAAGTGTCTAAGCTACAGTCCCAAAGGATCCAAATCCCTCTTCTGGCATCCAAGGGCACTGTATGCACATAGTACATGGATATATATGCAAGCAAAAATTCATTCACTTAAAGAAAATAAACATTTTCATGGCATCAAGACTTTTTAAATTTAATTTTGTTAATTACATGTACTATGTAGTTATGTGCATGCACATGAGTGCAGGTTTCACACAGGCCAGAGGAGCCAGATTCCCCCTGAGCTGGAGTTATAATAATTGGTTATAAGCAGCTGATGTGGGTGGTTGTTGGGGATTGGTTCTAATGTTTTGAATTAATTGGGAATCTGCATGTCCAGACACTAAAGGTCCTTGTCCCAATTGGTTTTTGATCAATCAGTAAAGAGACAATGGCTTGGTAGAGAGAGGGGTGGAACTTTTAGTGGGCTAGGAACTGGAAGAGAGGAAGAGGAAGAATCACCATGACTGGGGGAGAAGGATGGGGCATAGAGCTGCAGGAGAGAAAGCCAACCAGATGTAAGAATCTGGGGAAGTGGCCACTTCCCTGATTGGGCCTAGGGTGGCAGGGGAAGGTTTAGGAGTCTCGGGAGTACTGAAGGGGAGGGTTTGCTAACAGAGAAAGGTTTAGGAGTGTCCACCCTCTGAGCTGGTCACAGCATGTCAAAAATTAACTGATGAGCGTGCATGCGTGAGTGTGTGTGTGTGTGTGTGTGTGTGTGTGTGTGTGTGTGTGTGTGTGTTTCATTCGTTAATCCAGATAGCTCCTGGGTGGGTATGCACATGCTAAGCGACCAAAGTGGTTCAGCCAAACTACCGCTACCGATGGTTCGCAGTGTGGTAGGTGAGAACTCTATTAAAAATAGAGATTCATGAATGAAATGCACACACACCATGAGATAAGTTTAGGAGGGGAGAATTGGTTTCTCGAGGAGCAGAGCAGAGTCATGTGGTCCCTGAAGCCACCTACAGGGATCTACCCCAGGCCCTTTTAAAAGGATCCTAACCACCTCAGAGAGCCTTAGCTAAGATGCTGAGAGCCCCTGCTGTGCAAAGACACAAGATGGCTGCTCCATGACAGAGAGTCCTCTGCCCGCTTCCTACAAATAATCAAAGGATAGGGATAAAAAAAATTGATTTGTTTTCTAGGATAGAAGAGAGTATAATGATAATTATTTAAATGTTCTTAAGTATATACAGAATAGAGAAATCCAGGCCTTTGATCTCAAACGTAAGAAAGACAGAACAGAAGGGAGAAGTTAGGGAGATTAAATGAAAACATTCATTAAAGAAATTTAAACATCTTGCCAGAACAAATTCTCAAAAACTTTGAACATGGTCCTCATGGTATTTTGGGGATGGTTTGACACCTGTGCACATGATATGCACACATAGAACACCTGTGCACATGATATGCACACATAGAACACCTGAGCACATGATGATATGCACACATAGAACACCTGTGCACATGATATGCACACATAGAACACCTGTGCACATGACTGATAGACACACATAGAACACCTGTGCACATGATATGCACACATAGAACACCTGAGCACATGATGATATGCACACATAGAACACCTGTGCACATGACTGATAGACACACATAGAACACCTGTGCACATGATATGCACACATAGAACACCTGAGCACATGATGATATGCACACATAGAACACCTATGCACGTGACTGACAGCACAAGTTGTTAAGTTGGTTCTCAGGCTCAATGTTACAGGATTCCCCTCAACTGCTGAAGTTTCTCTGTGGCTCATTTGCCTCATGAGTCTACATGGCCTTCTGGGAAATCTCAGTATGGAGACTGGCAAACAGTTTCCAGTAAATTATGATGTGTCTGAGACTCACAGAGAGGAGAGCACTGTTAATGCTTCCACTAGCTCTTCTCTCTGAACTTGTCAGAGAATTGAGATTTGCAATATGTGGGTGCGGGCAGCTCCCCAGGAACCAAGACTCCATAAGGAGGGCTGGAAAAGTCTGTCTTGTTGAACTGTGTAAGGAGAACATCTCCACCTCTCCAGACTTTGCCCCTCAGGAACTGTGTCAATTTGTAGGTGACTCATTCTTGTGTTATAGCCCGAGTACCTAGAAGGTGGAGGCAGCAAGATCAGGCGTTTAAAGTCATCGTAGTTAAATAGAGGTTTTAAGGCTAACCTGAGCTACTTGAGACTCTCAATCCCCAACCACCCACCAAAAAAATTGAAACAGGAAAAAACAACAAACGGCAAAGTTGCTCAAAACATTGTGAGTTTGTTGGTTTGTTATCTTGTTTGTTACTTACCTTAATCCAATCCTTGCAAAAAGTACTCATGTATCAGTATTTCATACAGAGTGGATTGTACTTCATAAACATGTACAATGGTTATTTTTCAATTAAAAATAAAATCTTAGTGGAACGAGATTTCCCAGGTTTCTTGTTAATCTCACAAATGAGAGAAAAAAGACAGCAACCCAAGTGAAAGCCAGCTTTATTTGTGTCTCAAGAGATTAGACCCAAACACAGGGAATGTAAGGTCTTTATAGCTCAAACAATAAAGCTTTTCAACAATGAACCTGGTAAGTGAAATTCAGAAGCAGATAGCAGTGTAAGATTACCTGGCAGAACATCTTCTGGTTTCGAGAGGGTATAGGTCAAGGCACAGTCAGGGTGTGGATTTTAGTCAAATCCAGGAAACAGAAATTTAGGTTTTACAGCATTCAGAACTCATTCTGACCTTTAACAAGATGGCTTCTTAAAATGGAGTCAGACTGCTCTCAGTTGATTTCCCCTCAGCCATGATTAAAAAAGACTCTGAATAAGCCATAAAAAATATGCAATTCTATCTTAATATGATGGAGTTGCTTTAAAACAGTGTAATCACTTGATTATACAAAAAAGTTTATCCAAACCAGGCACATCGCAAGAGCACCCAGGAAGCTCCAGGTGACTGAGGCTTATCAGTGTTGAACTTTCCTAGAATTCAGATGTTTCCAACTTTTTGACATTGCAACAAAGTTCACCCTCTAGATCTGTAGTCAACTTCCAAAACAAACAAACTCACAATGTTTTGAGCAAGTTTGCCATGTGGGTTGAGCTGTACTCATGTCTTTGGTTGACATGGCTGTGAGCCACAGGGTGAACACGATTGAACCCATTCACTGGTTTACTAGAAAAATCGGTACACCTTGGTTATACGTCTGTGTTGTGCAATTGTATCCACCTGTATCCAGGTGTCCCAGAAAGCTAGAAAAAGGTATTGAATCCACTGAAGCTGGAGCTCCAGGCAGCTGTAAGCTTAGTGTAGGTGCTGGGAACCAAGCTCCAGACCCCAGAAAGCAGCGAGCCTCTTAGCCACTAATCGCCATTGATGAGTCTGTGGAGTGGCAGGGCCACTAAGGCAGGCAGCTACAGAAGGAGAGTGTTAGTTGAGGCAAAGGTGCTGACCATTCATTTAGGCCCCTCAAGCAGAGGAACTTGGTTGTAATCAGAGACAACTTCCTCTGAGGAGAGAAGAGCATCTTCTGTCACAGAAATGAGAGCACCTGTGCCCACAACTGACGAATGAAAGCACATTGTAAGAGGAAGTGTTTATCTCGCAAGTGTGAGGACTAGAGTTCAAGTCCCCCAGAACTCACAGGAAGCCAGGCATAGTGGCCCCTGTCTGTAACTCAGTAGCGATGGGGGTTAGAGACCAGAGAATCCTGGAGGCTTTCAGGCCAGTTAACATGTCACATTCAGCAGGAAAGACCCTGTGGATGTATCTCACAAGGGAAAGGTCGTCTTCTAACACACGGAACACCCACACTCGAACAAGAGAGCTATGATAGCTGTTTCAGGTTGTCGCCTTGACTAGATCTGGAATGAACTGCAATCTAGAAATGGAAGGCAGATCTTGAGGCTGGAAGATGCAGGCTTCTGACCCTGATCTTGACATTGGATGACATGCTTTTGATCTAGATCTTGAGGTATGGTGGCCAAGCAAAGCCACCCAGGCAAGGTAGTATTTGCCTTTAATCCTAGGAGACTGAGGCAGGCAGATCCCTGAGTTCAAGGCCAGCCTGGGACAGAACAAGTTCCAAATCCAGATGTGGTGACACATACCTTTAATCTGGGCCATACCTTCTGCTGGAGACCCACATAAAGACAGTGGAAGCAGGAAGACTCACTCTTCCTCACCTGCTTGCACTTACTTGCCAGCACATCTGTTGGAACCTACTTCTGCAGGATTCCAGCTTATACAGAAGACCAGCTCCAACAACCAGCCTCATGGACTGAGCAACTACTGGATTCTTGAACTTCCTATTCACAGCTGCCCTTTGGTGAACAGTTAGATGGACTACAGACTCAAGTCATTACAATAGATTCCCTTAATATAATAGAGACATTCCATAAGTTCTGTGACTCTAGATAACTCTGCCTAATTCAAGAACACACACACAATTAAAGGTAAAAATCCTTCTTCAAAAAGAAAAGGGAGGTTGCTGGAGAGATGGCTCAGTGGTTAAGAGCACTGACTGCTCTTCCAGAGGTCCTGAGTTCAAATCCCAGCAACCACATGGTGGCTAACAACATCTGTAATGGGATCTGACGCCCTCTTCTGGTGTGTCTGAAGACAGCAACAATGTATACTCATATACATAAAAAGAACAAAAATATATATAAAAAAAAAAAAGGTAGCTTAGTGGTAGAGCACTTGCCTAGCAAATGCAAGGCCCTGGGTTTGGTCTCCAGCTCCGAAAAAAAGAAAAAGAAAAGAAAGAAAAAGAAAAGGGAATGTCAGATAGTGGTAGCATTTAATTCCAGCACAAGGGGGCAGAGGTAGGTGGATCTCTAAATTCAAGGCCACCTGATCTACATAGCAAGTTCTAGGACAGCCAAGGCTACACTCAAAAACACTAAAAAGAAGGAGGAGGAGGAAAAGGAGGAGGAAGGAAAAAGAAGTATACCCATCCAGCCAGCATGAAGTCGAACTTCTCTGAGAGGGCAGTGAGGCTGATTATAAGAAGATAGAGGGGGTTGGGGATTTGGCTCAGTGGTAGAGTGCTTGCCTAGCAAGCACAAGGCCCTGGGTTCGGTCCCCAGCTCCGAAAAAAAGAAAAGAAAAGAAAAAAAAAAAGAAGATAGAGAAAAGATGCAGGAGACATATGTGAGAGGGCTGCGGGTCATTACCACACCAGCCCTGAGTGTATTTCTCGTGGTCTCCTTATACTACAGGACCGTGGGAAGCAAAGCCACAAGCTAACAGAAACGATTTGCTGAAATATACACAAGACATTCGTTCCCATCCAAAAGCCTCCCTATTCCTTCCACCAAGGTCAACAGAATCGTCAGCCCCTCACCTTGAGCCTCAAGTGCCCCTCCTCTTATCTTTCTGTGCCTCAGCAGGTGGGGAATCCACCAGCAGACCCTGACCCACATTGACTCTGCCTGGCAGGCAGACTTCTCTCTTCTTATTTCTCTGCTTCAGAGAAGCAGGCAAACGGCTCCGACAAACAAGAGGAAAAGGAAAACAGGAGGAGGAGGAGGAGGAAGAGGAAGAGGAAGAGGAAGAGGAAGAGGGAGGGAGGGAGAGAGGAAGGAAGGAAAGAAGGAAGGAAGGGGAAAAATTATTTACTTTTCCACGTAAAGCTTCCCTAACCTTCCCTAACCATAAGGAATGGACAGGGATTATCTATGTAACTTATTTAGAACAAAGTAAACCTCTAAACAGATTCCTCCTGGCACCACAGCTTCCTTCTTTCCAAACTTTCACCATCAGTCAGGATCTGCAAAAGCATGGGCATAATTTTGTTGATAACTTAAACTCTGGCATGGTCGACAGGTGGGTGTTCATTTCCGTGTTCTCAAGGTCTGTGCCTCCGTACCTTCCTACTGCAGAGGGGACTTGGGCTATATGGGTGGGACTTGCCGGGACATTGGGGTGCTGGGTCAGCTCTGCAACTTTCCTGTCAGATGAGCTGCATGAATCGGGGGTCTCCTGTCATCTCTGCAATAAGACAGCTGCCCTGGCGCAGTTGGCCGTGGCTTATTCACAATGACATGGAACTGTGTGACATTCCCTGTCTGGTAGGACGCCACTGTGGGTGAATTGGAAGCCACAGTTAACAGTTACCACGTGATCCTGTGTATACCTCCACCTGCCCGCTTCCCACATTCTGAGGTCACTTTAGAAAAGTGCCGTTGCTTGCCTACCAGCCACAGCCCAGCGAGAATAACCACACAGCACTCGGACAAACGTGGTCTGATACTTAAGTTTCACACTTGCTGTGACTTCTTCAAAACAGCTTTGCAAGATGGGGGAGAAGTGAGGGAAAGTTTTTGAAAGACACGTGGAATGGCCACAGCAATGACCCAGTAAGTCCACCCACGCGCACAGCCTGAGTTCCCACACCAAGCAACAGCTCTGACAAGTCATTGACAAGTCACAAATTACAGAGGAGATTGTAGATTAAAATATGGCTGCACCAGGTATTGTGGTGCACACCTTTAGTCCCAGGACTTGGGAGGCAGAGGCAGGCAGATCTTTGAGTTTGAGGCCAGCCTGGTCTACAGAGTATGTTCCAGGACAGCCATGGCTACATAGAGAAACCCTGTATATGGGAAGAAAAAAAGAAAGAAAGGAACAAAGAAACAAAGAAAGAAACAAAGAAACAAAGGAAGAAAACAGATGGCTACATTCTCCTTTTGAGACCAATCTGATGAAGAAACCTTACACATATACTTCCGCCAAGATATACACACATACATAACACATAGATACATACATATCACACACAGAGATACATATACATATACACACGCACATGCTATACACATAAACAGACATAAATATACATATGCACACAGCATACTTAAACACACATAGATACATGTACATATCCCTATGTACACATATATACACATATACATAAAGATACATAAAGATACATAAGTACTACAGACACATGTACATACTGCACATAGACATAAACACACAGACACACCATGAGCACACATGTATACTCCAAAATAGATATTGAACACCCATCATGTAATTATCTCTTCTTAAGGAGTACTGAAATATTTCAAAGTCAATATGCATGCAAATGCAGTACAACAAATTAAATGTCTTCATCAAACAGTTGCAATCTGTTATCACACTATAACGATCAGATGAGGGAAATTGTGATTGCAGGGTCTACATCCTGGCATTACATGCAAATCAATGGGGCCAGGGAGCAGAGGAGGAGACGGCATGAGTGCAGAGCCGTGAATGGGCGCACGGAAGGAGATGAATTGCAGTGGCTTTCCTTGTACAAATCAGGACTCATCTGTTCCTTATCTGGTCAAGGCATTTCTCCACCCCACATGTAGGCCCTGTCCATTTCTCTCCTTAGCTTTTAATTTTAATGTTATTATCTTGGAAACATCCCATATGTTACCTTCTCCCTCCTTAAGGGCTTTGACTAGAGGGAAAATCCATAGTTACTGTCCATGTCTCTGATTAACTATAACTTGGATAATTTAGCTTTTGTGTTTGCTGTCAGCACACCCACCCCCTTCTTGTACATCATTGTTTCTGAATGCTCAGATGTGCATGTGACTCTGGTGCTAATTTGGGTGAGGCTTTTTTTTTTTTTTTTTTTTTTTAGATTTATTTCATGTATGTGAGTCCACTGTCGCTGTCTTCAGACACACCAGAAGAGGGCATCGGATCCCATTACAGATGGTTGTGAGCCACCATGTGGTTGCTGGGAACTGAACTCAGGACCTCTGGAAGAGCAGTCAGTGCTCTTAACCGCTGAGCCATCTCTCCAGCCCTTACAATTTCTAAAATATTCTGGGAACTCGAGGAAAGGAGCTGTGATACAAAGACTGAGAAGTTGGAATATTTCAAGTCCACAGTCCTCAGGCTATCATTAGCTCCCTCAGGACCAATCTGTCGTACACCTCAGGATTCACCCTAACACCCTTGTGACTATTAGGACATCATTTACAGTATATGAATAGACCCTAAGTGTCCAACAACCCAAGACTAAGAACATGGATAGACAGCATCAGAGGTCCACATCAGAAATGTTCCTGTTTTGCTGAGGCCCACCTACCTGGTTATGATTCTCTCTGTTGATATAAGAGCTTCACACAACTGTCACAACACGGACTTTGCAATGACCTGACACTGTGATCTTGGGCCATGCCACTCATACTGAGCTCCAGAACAAATTCTCTCTTATGTCCTTTGACATGAGAATTGTGTTTCTTCATTAACAGATTCTTTTCAATACTGCCCTTTGCTGTCTGTTTTAGAATCATTTGTGTCCATATGTGGGACCACAGGACATGACTTTTGGGCCTGCCCACCTATGTAGCTGCAAATATACAATTTTTGTTTTGCTTTTTTTCAGAGGCCAGTTGTCTGTTAGGTCCACTGTGTGAGCTCTGTGTGCTATCCCGACAGGGAAGTCACGTGCTCAGTGAGGACCATGTTGTCACAGTCTCTGCTGTTTTCCACAGAGGCTGATCCACCTGTAAACAGGACATGTAGACATTATTCGACAACATCAGACCTCATTTCTAAGCAGTATCATGACTGTGCTCTGTCCTCGGAACAAATTATAGCAAGGCTATCCCTATCCTGTGTCCCTTCCCTGTGAGGACCCCCAGTGCTCTCCTGAAACCTGTCTCTGTTGTGAGTGCCATTTCCAAGAGACAAATTTGTGATTAATTTGAATACAGGCCAATTCTCCAGGACTCAACTCAAGGCTCGAAGATGAGCAGTCAACCAACCCGGAGTGCCTGTTGTAGAGAGCTAGGACGCTGGGGTGCAGACAACCAGCAGTAGAAGGAAAACTGAGGTCAGAAGTCTCAGTTGTCCGGAAAGCCGGGACAGAAGAGGGCGGAGTCTGTACTTACACAGCTGATTACTATCAACCCATAGCAGCCCCAGGGAAGTCTGGTAACAACCGGCTTTCCCGTCGGCTCCAGGGGCAAGTTATTCCCTGGAATAGAACTTTAGCCAAGGGCTGGAGAGATGGCTCAGCGGTTAAGAGCACTGTCTGCTCTTCCAGAGGTCCTGAGTTCAATTCCCAGCAACCACATGGTGGCTCACAACCATCTGTAATCAGGTCTGGTGCCCTCTTCTGGCCTGCAAGCATACATGCAGGCAGAAAGCTGTATGATGTATACATAATAAATAAATAAATGTTAAAAAAAAAAAAAAAAAAAGAACTTTAGCCAATTGCAGAAACTCTAGGGAACCGGTAAAAGTGACCTCTCATTCCAGAACCTGGAGCGCCAGTCTGGCTGTGACCACTGGAACGTGTAGCCCGCTGTTGCTGTCGTCTTTACGATTTCTTTCTCTTTTTATTTAGAGTCTGAGTGTTTTGCCCACATCGATGTTTGTGCACTGTCTGTGAGCCTGGTTAGACGTCTAAGGAGGTCAGGATAGGATTCCTGGTCCCCTGGACCTGGAACTGAAGTTGCAGATAGCTGTGAGCCTCCGTGTGGGTCCTGGGAATTGCTCTTAACCCTTCAAGCCATTTCTCCAGCCCCAAGAGACACCATTTTAACACAGAATATTGCCATGTCCCACAGTGTCCAGTAGCTCTCTTTATAGCGATCCATTAAAGTTGCGGTTTATTTGCTTTTCCAGAAGAACAATAGCGCCACCTATAGGTTACTCAGAACCGTCCTGGCAGCTCACTGGGAAGCTAGGACTAGAGATTTACTGGGCAGAGACTGATGAAATCATCCTGTGGAGGATAAATCGCGTAGTGTAAGCACGTAGGAAGAATTCGAGGATCAAAGGGCCTCCCAGGTGAAGTGCATGACTAAAACCCAAAACAGGAAGGGCCTAGACGGGTCTACTGGTGCTAGTGATTGAAAAATGCTTCAAGGCGTGAGACGGGCTTGGCAGTTAGGAGCGCATATGGCTGTGGCCAAGGATCCGAGTTCGGTTCCCAGCATCCACGCGGGGGTGACTCACTACTGCCTGTAACCCCAGCTCCAGGGGACCCGACACCTCTGGTCTCTTCAGGCCCCTGCATATACATAGACCTAGCCATATACAAAGATATTCATAATTTAAAACAGAATTTTACAATTATTTTTAAAGTATTAACTCACCAATCCCTGCCAGAACTTTCGTAATACACCCATGTAAGTGGAGGAGTGACCTGGCTTGATTGTAATGGTTTGTATAAGTCCCGTGAGCAACCATTGGCATCTGTGGAGACCTAATTCTGTCTGTGGACAGTGTGGGGAGCTGAAGAGCCCCGAGAAGTCCTGAGCCAGTTATGTATGTATATGGCTTGGGGACAAGCCATGGAATTCTTGGGCTTCCTGACTGAAAACTAGAAAAAAAAATCAAGTATACAATTGGACACCATGGGCAGTTGAATGGATTTCTAAGCAGAATTTGGACATTTTGTTAAACATCCTTCTGAAAGTTTATGTCTGTTCCCAGAGATCAGCGAGGCTCTCAGCCTCGGTCAGAGAAGCTGGTGTGTGTGTGTGTGTGTGTGTGTGTGTGTGTGTGTGTGTGTGTGTGTGTGTGTTGCAGCACTCGGCAGTGGCTGCCAAGACTCATAACTGGTCAAAGTCCTGGAATAAATGATGGGTAAAAACGTAAACATAAACATGTCTGCACCTCTCCCTTAGAGAACGCCACCAAAGAAAAAGTAGAATGTAAGAACAGAAGGAACGACCCAGATCCTGACACAGAGCATGGAGTGGCTGTTGTACTCCTGAACCCACGGAACTGACGATTGGGCCTGTCAACACCTGTCATGGGAGGAGCTAGAGGCTCATGACACCCTATCCCTCCCAGGGGATTTATACACTGTTAATGGCTGATGCAGGGAGAAACGTCTTCAGTGCTGTGGGCATTGGTAAGGCATCCATGTTCCTATGGGGGGGGGGGACCTCTGGGCTGAAGAGAGGACTGATGGTCTAAGAGCACTAACTGCTCAAGGGGACCCAGGTTCAAGTCCCAGCATCCTCATGGCAGCTTACGAACACTTGTAACTCCAGTTCCAGGGAATCCAACACCCTCTTCTGGCCTCTGTGGGAACTAAAAACCCACATGGTACAACATTAGTGCTGCCCAATCTAGGCACATAGCTTACAATTCTAATTGGATTATGTGTTTTTATAGGGCCTTACTGGGGTTGGAAATGACCCCCAATAAAATAAAAACAATCAGTTGACCAACAGGAAAAACAAGAAACTGAAAGTTATCCCTCTGAGGGAGTTCCTTATTTATTACTACTGGATGCTTACAGTCCTGTTTAGCTTGTCGTTCTGCCGAGCTGTGGACTTGTCCATAGTAAAGCAAGAGTGAAGGGCTGTGGCTCCCTTGTCTGCCTGCACAGCATCCTCCTCAGGATAAACTCACTACACTGGGCCATCTCTTCTCACCCACATCTTTCTACACTGGACGCCCACATGGATGGGGGGCCCTGGATTGCAAAGTTGCCTGATACAAGTTTTACCCAAAGGTGAGACCTTTCCTATGACAAGGTGACTGAGTACCCTTTTAGTTTGAAAATTAAGAGTAATGAGAGAAGTGGTAAACAGAGCCGAGAAAGGAATTTTTTAATTCCCATGTCAGTTTATTATGGATTCAAATCCATGTTTAACTCCGCTGAAAACACTCCTGTAAGTGTACAGCATTAGCTGTGCACATCTTTGCACCTATGTCCCAGAGACTGTTTAGAAATATCAAAGACACATCCTTCTATGTATCAGCCAGGGTTTTCTAGAGGAACAGAACCCCTAGAGCAAGTCTGTATTAGATGGAGATCATTGGATTCACTCAACCTGGTCTGGAAGGTCCAACAATTCTGCCTCACGCCAAAAAGGCCAGTAGCTGCTCAGTCCATGAGGACGTGCCTCAGTAATTACAATGTGGGGTAGCAGCCCCACGTGGAGGCTTTCCAGGAGCTGCTGATCTTTGGTGGACCTCAGAAGCCTGGAGAGATGGTATCAGGGACGGAATGCAACAGGGCAGATGTGATTGCCAATGTGAGGGCAAAGAGGCAAACAGCCAGGTTCCCTTCTTCTGTCTCCTTTCTGGTTTGCCACAGAAAGGTGCCACCCACATTTGGGGGGTGGGGTCTTCCCACTTCAAGTAATCCAGTCAAGAAAATCCCTCACTGGTGTGCCTTTTAGTTGATTCCAGGCCCAGTCATGTGGATTTTATTATGCGGGTGAAGGCAGGTACAAGATAGAACGAGGCCTGTCATTGGAGGAGAAGGAAGGATGGGCAGGAGAAAAATTCGAGGGAAGAGGAGGAGACAAGAGGAGATGAGAGAGAAGCTGCGGAGAAAACATGGAGGCTGACGTTAAGATTCCACTCTGTGTATTTACAGGTTGTTATGAATATTCTTAAGGGATGGATGTGTACAGGGCTTTGTATGACTAGGTGGGCAATTATATCTTATCGATTGGATCAGAGATTATTGGGTTGTGTGTTCTTTCTTGTGGTGATTTGACTTTGGGAGAGTGTGTGGCGGCAGAGACACTGGGCCGCCACGGAGTTGGGATGTGTGTTTCTGGCAAGACATCTACCAGATATCTTGGGGCACTGCGGTGCTGGACCTAGTGGGGGTAAAAGACACCATTTTTTATAATTTTACAACAACACATTCATGTTGACAACCCAAATCGATCGCTGCAATCCTTTTGGACCACGGGAAATGCAAAGACAAAAGTTAGGGCTATAGGATTAACTCCCTGGAGTTTTGAGTCAGCCGGAAAAGCAATTGGACAAACAACGTAAGCTACCTCACTTTTGTACGTGTGTTTACAAAGTACTCCAAGAAAACACGGGCAGATTACAGTGTTTTGTAGCTGGTTTTATCCAGAAATGATTCAAGATAAACACTGCATTTTTTTTCTTTTTTCCGGAGCTGGGGACCGAACCCAGGGCCTTGTGCTCGCTAGGCAAGCGCTCTACCACTGAGCTAAATCCCCAACCCCAGCACTGCATATTTTAAGTCGTATCTTTATTCATAATTACTGTATTTGCTACTAGAGGTGGTTCTATAAACGCTATTGAAAAATACGTAAATTCATAATGTCCTGCATATTAACAATAAAGTTTTGAGATTGTGTCTTAGTTGGGGTTTCGTTGCTGTGAAGAGATACCATGACCAAGGCAGCTTTTTTATAAAGGAAAACACTTACTTGGGGCTGGCTTACAGTTTCAGAGATTCAGTCCATTATCATCATGGCGGAAAGCATGGCCGTGTCCAGGCCTATAGGCTTCTGGAAAAGGACCTGAGAGTTCTACATCTTCACTGGCTCTTCTGCAGGCAGCCAAGAGGAAGGTCTCCTCCACACTGGGTGGAGCTTGAGCATAGCACCCCAGAGCCCACTCCCACAGTGACACACTCCCTCCAACAAGGACACACCTCCTAATAGTGTCACTACCAAGCAATCAAACACATGAGTCTATGGGGGCCATACCTATTCAAGCCACCACAGATGGGATGTCATGTTTGAGACTTGCCTCAAACTCACTATGTAACTGAGACGACTTAAATTTCTAATCCCCCTGCCTCTACCTCCCAGGTGCTAGGATTAAAGCTCTGTGCTGCCACATCTGGTTTACAGCATTGAGGCTCAAGCCCAGGACTCTGCACATGTTAGGCAAGCACTCTGTGAACTAAAGTACCCAGTCCCCTAACAGTGTGTTATATGGGTACACAGGTACATATTCAGGTATATGCACATGTGTGTGTGCATATGCTATGGTAGCCAGAGGCCTATGTCAGACATGTTCAGTTGCCCTCCACCTTAATTCTGAGACAATGTCTCTCACCTGGCACTCATCAACTTAGCTAAGCTGCCTGCCTCTCTAGAGACCCACTGTCTCTGACACCCCACCACACCTAGGTTTTTATGTGAGTACCAGAAATCCAGTCATATTTTCATGATTATGTGCCATGCATTTAGGTATTTTTTTCTTTTCTGATTTTTTTAAAGATTTTATTTATTTATTGTATGTATGTGAGTATACCATAGCAGTCCTCAGACATACCAGAAGAGGGCATCAGATCCCATCACAAATGGTTGTGAGCCACCATGTGGTTGCTGGGAATTGAACTCAGGACCTTGGCAAGAGCAATTAGTGTTCTTAACCACTGAGCCATCTCTTCAGCCCGAGGTTCTTATTTTTGAGGTAAGTTCTACTGTATGTGGACCAGTCTGGACTTGGAATCACAGATATCTGTCTGCCTCTGATTCCGGAATGTTGGAATTAAAGGGCTTTTCCACCATGTCTGGCCCGAATAATACAGTACGAGAGGTCAAAATCATTAGAACTACAAAAAAAAAAAAAAAGAGGAGAGCTTCATCATCATAACTAAAGACATTAACAACCACCCTCCCCTGTCAAAAACAGAGGGCCTTGAGAGATGGCTCAGTGGTTAAGAGCGCTGGCTGCTCTTACAAAGGACCTGGGTTCCGTTGCCAGCACCCACGTGGCTTCTCCCCACACTAACTCCAGTTCCAGAGAGTCCAATGTCACTGTCTGGCTTCCGTGGGCACTTTACATATGTAGTGCACAGACAAAACAAATGTGTAAAAGTCTTAAAATACTTTAAAGTTACTTTTTAACTGCCATCATAGACATGTTTAGCTCTGAGTCTCTATATTTGGATGTTCTGCCTGTGGAGGCTTTATCCCATTGTATCTGTGCTGAGAATGTGTTGATAATTGTTCATAGTATCCGGTCTTGTCCTTAAACTTTTAAAACTTTATTCTGTGTTTGTCTGTTCGCCCTGCACAAAGTGCCCTGCAGAGGCCAGAGGGGGCACTGGATTCCTCAGAACTGGAGTTATAGATGGTTGTGGGTGGGGGTGGGGGAACCGAACCCTGGTCCTTTACAAAGAGCAACGAGTGCTCTCACTGGTGAGCCACCAATCCAGCCCTTGTGTAACAAGTACTGACCAATATTTTGTTGACTTTTCTGATAGAGCCTTGCTGTTGGGAGCGATGCCCTTAAAACCCTCCATTATTGATGTTAATATTATAGTTAAGAGTTAAGTATGGGGCTGGAAGGATGGCTCAGTGGTTAAGAGCACCCGACTGCTCTTCCAGAGGTCATGAGTTCAATTCCCAGCAACCACATGGTGGCTCACAACCATCTGTAAAGAGATCCAATGCCCTCTTCTGCTGTATCAGAAGACAGCTCTGGTGTATCAGAAGACAGCTACAGTGTACTTATATAAAAAAAAAAAAAAAAGAGTTAAGTATGATGACTGGGTTCATTAAGAGGTCAGGACGGGGTTGGGGATTTAGCTCAGCGGTAGAAAGCTTGCCTAGCGAGCACAAGGCCCTAGGTTCAGTCCCCAGCTCCGAAAAAAAGAAAAGAAAAAAAAAAAAAGAGGTCAGGACGATGGAAAGTCCCCAGCCAGCTGCAGAAGGCTAATACAAATCTGGTGAGAAGGATGCCTAATGATATGACAAACTTGTGACCTTTCTAAGAAATCAACATCCTGCTGATGTCAGCCAATTTCCTGATCACAAGAGCACAGTGTCTGTCCTTGGCTTGCGTAAATATTTCCTGCTTCCCCCATCCCTCTGTTACCCCTGCTATGGTATAAATTCAGCCTTGGCATCCTTAAGTCTCTTGTCCTCCATTCTCTCCTAGGTGGTCCCCAACCTCCACTGACTGCCCTGCGGGTCTGGGCACTTGCTGGAACTCGATACTTAACCTAGGCCAGCCTCAAAGTGCACCGGCACCCTTTGCCTGCACAGCACTGGGTGGAGCATCCAGCCACGTCCAGCACGTCATGTTTTCTTAAGGGACTTCCATAAGGGACTTCCACCATTGATTCCTGTTGAGTTTTTTTTTATTAATTTACAAAAGTCACCTGTAATTCCAGCTCCAGGAATATCTAATGCCTTCTACTCACGTGCACATACTCGTAGACATACCCACCCACATACAATTAAAAACAAAATCTGTAAAAGACACAGAGGGACAAAACATCATCAGGGATTTATTGGACAGCAGCTCAGAGTTGACGCCTCCACACTCTGAGAGCAGGCGTCTGATCTACTTCGCTTCTTTGGGCCTTTGCAGGTGACATCGTGACAAGAAAGAGCGCCCTTCATATGTACTTGTACACGACCTTGGAGGGCACAGTTTGAAGGTGGAGTCGCACAGGACACTTGTAAAAGTGGGACAACAGAGTCTCACTGTAACCCACGAGAAAGTAGAATTTGTGTGCTGGCAGCTGCCTGAGGACCAGGGCACAGATGTCCACTTGGTTGGCCCGGCGCTTCAGAACAATCTGGTCAGCCAGGCAGCCTGGAAAGGTGCCCAGCATAAACTTTCGAAGGAATACATCCTCCAGGGTTCTCTCCGCGGCATGGTCTTCTCCATCCAGGTTACCTGAAGAGGATACCATAGAAGTCAGCCAAAGGAGCTGTGCAGACTCCAGACCTGACATGGAACAGGACCGGGCACTCAATTCTATCCCTTGCCGACAGCCATTTCCCTCCTCTTCTAATGGAGAAGGAAAACTTTGGAAACCTAAAGCACAGGGATGGCAAGATGGCTCAGCAGCTAACGGTGCTTGGTGTAAAAGTCTACCAACCTGGGTTCAATCCCCAAAGCACACCTTAAGAAGCCAGATGAACAGGCTGGAGAGATGGCTCAGTGGTTAAGAGCCCCGACTGCTCTTCCAGAGGTCCTGAGTTCAATTCCCAGCAACCACATGGTGGCTCACAACCATCTGTAAAGAGATCTGATGCCCTCTTCTGGTGTGTCTGAAGTCAGTTACAGTGTACTTATATATAATAAATGAATTAAAAAAAAAAAAAAAAAAAGCCAGATGTACTTTCCGTGCTGTAGCTGCCTTTGAGTCCCCTGAACTCACCCATGAAGTAATCCCATTAAACCCGTCAGTGCACGCTCCTCACACAAAAGCCAGAAGCAGCGGCGCACACCTGTCAGCCCAGCTCTTACAGCCAGATGACGGGTGGAGACGGAGAACTGCCCAGGAGATGCCTGGAGTCCAAACCATAACAGACACGAGAGAGACACCCTGTCTCAACAAGGTGCAGAGACAACTGGCTCCCGAAAGTTGCCCTCTGACCTCCACAGGTGCGCCATGCAAACACGCGCACGCACAGTAATGATTTAAATAAGATCCAAAGCGCCATGTCTTTTCTCATCAATCCTTTGACGTCAGCACTATCATCACCCGCATTTTACCAAAGGCTGAGACAGGCTAGAGTACAAGGTTGGGTACACCCTCCAAGCCGTATCTTACTTAGATCTTTTTGGGCACTGAATTCAAGAACGTGTATTTTAAAATGTTTTCCATGTGCATCCTATTGAATGTTAATCAGGGTGAGGACTCACACGCTGAACAATACACAGGTTCTCCTTAATTCACCAGAGGTCTGCTCTGTCATTGCACACCGAACTCGTGCCTTCTGCGCACCTGCTCCTAGTGTGACTCACACGCCTCTAGCCACAGTATTTTTTATCAAGAGATTAGTAAATAACTAATTCTGCCTGTCCTTCTATTTAAAGACACTGCTAATGTATAAGTCTGACTCATTAGTATTGAGACCCCATAACTCAGGCTCAAGACAAGTTTATCCAACCAGATTTCCTCCATAAGGCACATCCGTCTTCTTGAGTTCACAGAAACACTAGACAGCATTTCAGGACCACACAAAGTGCCACATTCCCAACACAAACACAGTAAATGTTTGAAATACCGCTCTAAACTACCAAAAGGGCAGTTTACAATAGAAGCTTGTTCTACCTCAGCTGGGGACCCTTGTGTGAGCCTTGCTCTACCCACCTCCCTGAATGACCTTGAATGACTCTGAGGTCACAGATACATTTTAATCAGTGTAAGAATGAGCAAGGGCTGAGGGGCTGAGCAGATAGCGCAGTGGGTGTCCCATCTGCTGTACCTCATGTTTATGAGGACCTGAGCTTGGATGTCCAGAACTCACACAAAGATCATCATGATAGTGGGTACCAGCGTCTGTAATCCCCACGCTCCTACTGTGAGATGGGGCAGAGGCAGGAGAATCTCCAGAAGTTTGCATGCCAATTAGCCTGGCATACACAGGTGGTGACAGGAAAGAGACCCTGTTTCAAACAAGATAAGGCAAGGACTAGCCTGAGGCTGTCCTGCCTGTCACATACATCCAGTGTCATACACCTGCACTCACACATGAACATGCATACACAAACGTGTATAGACAATGTATAGATTGGAAGCTGAACCTCCAGTATCTATGAAAGATAAACAGGCGGGCGATACAGTGCCTATCTAAACTCTAGCACTGAGAAAAATGAGGCGGAAGTACGAGAGTTCCAGGACAGCCTGAGGGGCACTGCCAGACTCTCTTAAACATGGTTTGGCAGGTGAGGATGCTTGCTTTATCCCTGGGACCCATATGGTAGGAGAGAACTGACTCAGACAAACTGTATACACACACACACACACACACACACACACACACACACACACACACACACGCACACCAGGCATACTGAAATGTAAATGAACAAGAAAAATAAAAAGACGGGAAGAGGGGGAGAAAAAATAGAAGTCTGCAAATATGGGTTCTGTGAGTCACGAAGACTGCAGCTCATTCCTGCCAAGAGTTTGTAACTTGGTTAATACTACATTATTGAGGCTGGAGAGATGGCTCAGAGGTTATGAGCACTGACTGCCCTTCCAGAGGTCCTGAGTTCAATTCCTAGCAACCACATGGTGGCTCACAACCATCTGTAATGGGATCTGATGCCCTTTTCTGGTGTGTCTGAAGACAGCAGCACTGAAATTAAATCTTTTTTAAAAGAAAAGGAAGTACCATACCGCACTGTTTAGGGTTTAGGATTCGCTCTCCCAGGTCTAGGATTCTGTGTAGAATTCACTACCTCACCACCTCTGGGCTATTACACATCTGCAAAATCTGTAAACGGCTGACATACCTCTGTCAAACCCTGTTTGTAGGCATGCAAATACTATTCTATAGAGGCCCAAGTGAGATTTCTTAGCAAGGAATATTCAAATTCCTTTCAACCTCTTAATGTGTGAGTCACACTGTAATCTGTGCAGGCGGGAATGTATGCAGGCGCTCCCCTGACAGAGGCATGGAGAAGACCAGGTAGCTTAACAGCCAATGTTTTTCTCCATTGCTCTCCCTTTGTTTACTTACTTGTTGCTTTTTTTTTTTTTTATTGTTCTGCAAAACAGCTGCTCTTCCAAGACTGGCTGGCCAGTGACCCCAAGGACCAAATGTCTCCTTCATTCTCACACCCCTCGATCTAAGTTTTCATTTAAGAGCTGGGGTGCATCCTCATGCCTGAGCGGCACATTTTAGCAATCTAACTGGAAACTGATTGTTTCCAGTCCCATAACTAAATGTGACAGGGTCTCTCTCACTAATCTTAACTGTCTTTAAACTCGAGGTCATCCTCCCCAGCGCGTTCGCCATCCTACCCAAAAGTTCAGATCTTTGTCTTAAAGAGCATGTTGGAGAGTCACCATGCCACCTTTCAGTCACACCGGGTGGCGGTCCTTCCCAGGCGCCCTCACCTGTGTGCTGCGACAGCCAGCCCTTTCGGTGTGCGATGTAGTGCGGGGCGTGCGCCTCCTCGTAGCTCACCGGCTTGTCCCCTTTGGCCACGCGGACTCTGGCCGCCCGGTTCTAGGAACGAAGGTGCAGTCACGGGGCAGCCGAGCCCAGCCGCCCTGGCAGCCCCCAGACCCGCCCGCTGCACTCACCTTGGCGCAGACCGCGGAGGTGTGCAGGGCGCGCCAGGCGCAAGGCAGCTCCGGGCTGCAGGCCAGCACCTGCGGAGAGACGGGGAGTGAGCGGACACCGGGCGGCGCTCCAGCCCGCCCGCCCGCAGTCCACTCGCCCGCAGCTCACTCACCCGCAGCCCCAGCCCGCGGACGGACGCAGACGACGCCATCTTGGGCCGGCGCAACGCGGGATGCGTCAGTGCGCAGCCGCAGGAAGGAGGCGCCGCAGAGCCGGAACTAACGGGAACCGGCGAGGAGCGGAGCGGGGCGTGGCGTAAGAGAGGGCGTGGCGTAGCCGGTGGCCGAGGGACGTGGGTCTCTGACTACACCTCCAACTGTTCCAATTAGTAGATAAGGGAACTAACTTATAAAGACGTGACCTTTTCAAAATCCGTTGTCCTTTGCAAATGTAAAGTCTTTTAATTTTTCTCAAGTAATCCTTTTAAGCTGTTTTTTTAAATTTCTCATAAAGTATGATAATTTTATAGTTTGTCAAATTACATAAATCTGCTCTACCGTGGAGAGAGATAAAGTATGCAGCATCTGAACTATCCAGGTCCAAACTTGAACCTACTTCCTACCTGTGTAATGTAAGCAGTGACAACCTCCCTGTGTCCAGACTCCTTCGTCAGTAAAATTGGGACAGTCATGTCTACTTTGGGACTGAGGATGTAGCTTGGTGGTAGGGCACAGGAGTAAGGCTTTGGGCTCCATCCATGAAAACTCACACCATATTACCACAGAGAAGTTATATGCCTTCTGTGTTTGTTTGGCTGCTTGGTGGGGTCTTACTGTTTCTTTTGCTTGTTTTTGTTTTATGGGTCCTCAGAAGCAGAGAGAAGAGGAAGACAAGATACTCGAGCTACTCTTGAACCTCATAAAGGTGAAGTGACAGGGTCATACACTCTCCTCAGGCAGTAGAGGATGGCTACATGAGCAAGCATGAAGACTGTGCTTGGAGTCTGTTTCCCATCCGAGCATCAGGCATTAGCACGATCAAATGTATTCTATTCGAGCCAAGATGCTGGGGGTGGGGGGTGTCTTCCTTAGTCACCCCTCACCATATTTACTTAAGCACGGTCTCTCAGAAACTCTACAGAGCTCACCAATTAAGCTAGTATCTCCACTAGCTGGCTAGTTTGCTGCAGGGGTCTTGTCTTCCTCTTTTATGTACTTTTTTCATGCTGTACAGCTCTGCCTGGCCTGGCATGTGCTATAAAAACTATCTGCTTCTGCCTCCCAAGTGCTGAGATTAAAGGCATACATCACCAAGCCAGGCCCATCTCCCTCCCTTAAGCAATGGGATTACAGGTCTTTATGTGCATATTAGGCCTCCTGATTCTGATCCTTACACTCAGCCAAAACACTACCCATGGAGCCATTTCCCCAACCTAACCAGTGGGAATTTCATTTTTAACATTTTGGGGTGTGTGTGTGTGTCCGTGATTATATGCCAGGTATATAAGATACCCTGGCACTAGGGAGTCGTAAGCTGCCTGGTATGGATGCTACACTGCAAGTCCTCTGAAGAGCAAGGTGCTCTTAACCAGAGCCATTTCCCCAGCCCCGGGTGGAACCTGTGAAAGGGAGACATGCTTCCTCCAGCGTGCACGTTTTAACACACTGCTCCGTTGTGCCAAGGTGGTATTTCCACTACCTCACCCCATCACAGAAGAGACGGCAGAGGCTCTGGATTCAGGGGAGCGGGGCTCGAGCCTCGTTCAGAGCATGAGCTATTCTATTTCTGGGGTTCCTGCCCCACTTTTGATAGGCTGAAGGCTCAGAACCGTGTTAGAATGAGGGAGGGGCCCCAGCGTCTGTGGCTAGGTGACAACAAGGTACAGAGCAGCTTTGGCCAGCAGCCCTCCAGGCCCAACGCCAAGTCTGGGGTATACATAGCTTTCTCAGGTGACGTGTGACAGCTAGTAGCCTATGCTCTCAGAAGCAGGTACATGTGTTTTCTGAAATCCCCTCAGATGATTACAGTTTGCAGTAGAGGGTGTGTGTGCGTGTGTGTGTGTGTGTGTGTGTGTGTGTGTGTGTGTGTGTGAACTTATGTGTGCACACTCTATTTGTGCCTGGTACTGGGTGGGAGGGCAGAAGAAGACACGAATGATGAACAACCACATGAGGGCTGAGACAGAACCCAGGTCCTCTGCAGCAGTCGTGTGCTCCTAACCACTGAGCTATCTCTCCAGCCCATTAACTACTCTTAACTCACGTTGGGAAGCCGCCGTAAACCTCTGTCCGAAGACCTTCCTGGGGGGGAAAGACTAGCAATTTCCCAGGCCTGCTGACCCATGGTCCACCAGGTAGAGGAAGGCCCTAGTTTCTAGATGTCTTAAAAATGATCCATCTGTGAAGCTCAAGAAGGAAGACCAGAGTGTGGATGCTTCAGTCCTTCTTAGAAGGAAAACCAAAATACTAACAGGAGGAAATATGGAGACAACGTGTGGAGCAGAGACCGAAGGAAAGGCCATCTGGAGCCTGCCCTACCTGGGGATCCATCCCATATACAGCCACCAAACCCAGACAATATTGCAGATGCCAAGAAGTGCATGCTGACAGGAGCCTGATATAGCTGTCTCCTGGGAGGCTGTGCCAGAGTCTGACAAATACAGAGGCAGATGTGCACAGCCAACCATTTAACAGGGTCCCCAATGGAGGAGTTAAGAGAAAGGACTAGGGGGTTGGGGATTTAGCTCAGTGGTAGAGCGCTTGCCTAGGAAGGGGGTGGGGGGGAGGACTAAGGAGCTGAAGGAATTTGCAACCCCATAGGAACAACAATACCAATCAACCAGAACTCCCCCCCCCCCCAGAGCTCCCAGGGACTAAACTACCATCCAAAGCATACACATGGATGGACCCATGATTCCAGCCACATATGTGGCAGAGAATGGCCTTGTCAGTCATTGATGGGAGGAAAGGCCTTTGGTTTTGTTAAGACTCAATGCCCCAATGTAGGGGAATGTGAGGGCAGGGAGGCAGGAATGAGTGGATGGGTGGGGGAGCACCTTCATGGAAGCAGGGGTAGGAGGGATGAGATAGTGGGTTTCTGGAGGGGAACCCAGAAAGGAGATAACATTTGAAATGTAAATTTAAAAAAAATCCTATAAAAGAAAATGATCTGTCTGTCCCAGCATAGCCAACTGTCTCACCTAGACAGTGTTCAAACCTGAGCTATGGAGTGACTTCATGCAAGAGCTGAGAAAAGAAGGAGTATTTCCTAGGAATTACTAGAATTCAGGAAGGGTGAGACAGCTTCTTTTGTGCTTTTCTCAGTCCTCTGATATAGCCCCATGTGGTCTCTAACTCACGATCACTTGGCCTCCCAAATGCACCATCAAATCCAGCCTTTTGGTTCTCTTTACAACTGATTTAACTCAGAAAGGCTGACATTTTTACTTTGTAAATCCAGGCAGTACACGAGACTCACTCCAGTGCTTTTCCTAGGTAGTCAACTGCTGAACCCTACAGGTTAAAACAGAATGGAGCTCCACAGGAGTGCAGCCTCCTGCTTCATTCTTCCCATGGAGGAAAAATGGGCTGAGTCCATGGTGTTGGGCACACTACAGTCAACTTCAGCTCTGGGGCCCTGAGAATGCTCTCTTCTGACATCAGAGCCAAGGGCAACTAGAAAAGCTGAACAGCGTACTGCCAAGTACTACAACTCACACCGGGTCCGGCTGTACAAGTTTGATTGCTAAGAGCAGCCCTGACATCCTTGGGCTAGGAACATCAGACTGTCAGATAGGCAAGCTGAGCAGGCACAGTACTTCTGGAGCTCAGGGTGAGCTCTTCTCTTCCTACGTCTGAGTGTCAGTGGTTTCAGCTTGACTCTGTAGTCACAGAATTCTCCCAAAATGCCCTGCTTCCAGGGCAGTCTCCACTACTTCTAAGACTGGTCTGTTGTCCAAGTCTGATACATAAAACAGATGGGTCCTGATGATATGTGGAATAACTTACTGTGTAGATCAGACTGGCCTTGGACTCGGGGGATCTACCTGCCTCTGCCTCCAGACTAGTTTTGGTATTTTGTAGATAGGGTCTCGCTATGTAGCCCAAGCTAGCCTTGAACTCTTTGCTCTGTTTCCCAAATGCTCAGAATACAGATATGTGCAACCAATCTGTCCTATAATCTGTCCCTTTGAAACTGTGACCAAAAGTTAAAAAGTACAAACTCTGCATGGATCTAAATCTTAGGGATACAGAATGAATTTTGTTTCTGGGCAGTGGGCAGACCTAATTAAAAAAAAAAAAAAAAAAAAAAACCCTTTCAACATCTTGGAGACGGGGGTGGGAGATGGGGGGGGTGGTGTTGCTGCATATCCGGACTGACCCTGAGCTTTGGATCCTCCATCAAGTGCTAGTACCACAGTTATACACCACTTCCAGTTTATAAGGAATCTTTTTCTAAGCTGTCATGAATCTTGCCTTTCTTGTCTCAGACTTTAGGAACAGCATAAAGCAATTTTTAAGTATGGTTGAAACTTGAACTTGCAGGAGTAGGAGGGACTCTAAAGGCAAACACTCTGGTTTTATTCTTAGCATGCGTGCCTATGTGTGTTTATGATGTGTGTACATGGGGGTGGGGGCATGACACATGTGGAGGTCAGTGCACAGCGTTATGGGGTTGGTTTTCCTTCTAGTCTTATGTGAGTTCCAAGGATCAAATTCAAGGTGACATGCTTTGCTGCAAGTGCTTGTACCCATGGAATCATGTCCCAGGCCCTCTGTATGCAACAATTCCTAAGAAGGATTCCCTGTGCTTGAACTTGGAACTAGGAATAGAAGTGAAAAAAAGAAAGGTTTTGGTTTTTTATTGTTTTGTTTTGTGTATTTTTAGACATGGTCTATTATGTAGCTCTGGCTATCCTAGACCAGGCTAGCCTTGGACACCCAGAGATCTACCTGTCTCTGCCTCCTTAGTGCTAGATTAAAGGTGTGTGCCATGGGGCTGGAGAGACGGCTCAGCGGTTAAGAGCACTGACTGCTCTCCCAGAAGTCCTGAGTTCAATTCCCAGCAACCACATGGTGGCTCACAACCATCTGTAATGGGATCTGGTGCCCTCTTCTGGTGTGCCTGGGAACAGCCACAGTGTGCTCATATACATTAAATAAATAAATTAAAAAAAAAAAAAAAAAAAGGTGTGTGCCAACATGCCCAGCTGGCAAAAATAAAATTTTTTAAATGGAAAAGAAAGGTTTGTTATTTCTAACTGAACCAGCATGTTACAAGTTATCTTAATGCTCTAGGCAGATCAGAGATTCCCCTTTTCCTAAACTTAGTCAAACAGCAGGAGTTTCAGGACTGCTTTCCCTCTTACTACAAGGCCATACCTATCACCACATCACCAGGGCACCAAGTGGTCACCCTGGTAAAGCCAGGGAGCCAGGCCAGCAGAGGAGTGCAGTGGGCCTTTGGTTCAGGAAAGGGCTCCAGATCAGAGAGCAGGCAAGTACCCTGGAACCAAGGGCAACTTTGCTGAATTTAGTAAAGGGACAAGACACAGAAGAGGTTCTCAGACCACTGCCTGAATTCTCTGAAGACAAAAATCAGATGAAAGGAAAGCCCAAGATCTCAGCAGCAAGACACAGCTAAATAGAAAGTCTAGGCCTGGATGGAAGTGGACCAGGGCCCTGAAGCTTACTGAAGAGACTGACAGCTGATCCAGCTGAAGATCAACAGAGAAGAGCCCCAGGTCCCTGACCAAGCATCTGTCCCCAGCAGTGGCTAGTCTGCTGTGGAGACATTTCAGAATCTACAGCAGATCCTCTCGTGTCCTACTACGCAGGGGTAGTGCAGTCTAAGATTTCCCTCTGGCAACCACAAAATGGGGCAATGACTCCCGTGCTGAGGTTATAGGAAGGTACTCTTTCCCTGTACCTGTTCCCCGGGACCCTCATCAGGCAGAGGCCGTTGTCCCGAGTACAAGGACAGTGAAGGGTTGGAGAGGCAGAACCTCACACTACTATCGTTTGCACATTCATTCAACTCATTAATTCAACAAACATTTATTAAGCGCCTATGTGTGCCAGGCCCTGGGGACCGAGAGCTTCAGCCCTGCCCTGGAACGGCTCACAGTCTAGGGGCAGACAGTAACACGGGTGACGATGTGCAGTGAGGTTCTGAGGAAGGATGACAGAGTGCTGGAACCACAGACGGTGACTGAGGAGCGCTTCCTGGGCGAGGGTCGGAGTGCTCCACACACCGGTGCAAGCTCAGTGCCATGGCGGTGCCTCACCACCAAAACCTTCTCGGCTGGTCCATGAAGGACCTACCTGTGTGGCTTCTGCTTCCTTGGGACAACCCGAAATATCCCTGTCTGCCAGCATCTGCAGTGACTAAGGGAGATGGGCCCTACTTTCAGGGGCCAATGGAGGAGCAGCTACCCAGAGGGCCAATTGCCAGGAGCCTTGTCGTGGGTTAGGAACGGAGAGCAACTTACTGCTTGCATCACCCCACCCCGACCTCCGGTGTCTCCGGTATTTCTGAGCTAGTCGGAGGCTGCTGCTTAACACTGTGAAGGGGCCCTTCAGCCCCGGCTGTCACTGGCCTGCTGCCCCATGAGCAGCAAGTACCAGCCAACCCTCGGGTGCCAGACACGCGCAGCCTTACTGGCTGTTGTCACAACAGGCAAGAGGCCCTGTAGTCCGAACGTCACAGCCTCCGCACCAGGTCAATGAGCTGCTGAATGTTTTTGTTTTGGTTGGACAAGCCATTCCTGATGTTTTCTAATAGGCATCTCTTCAATTCAAAAATGGCCTCGCTGTAGCCCAGGCTCACGGCGGCCATGGGTGGTGCTCCATGCCACAGGGCTGGGATGTGCCAGACGTGCTGCCTCTCGGTCAGACCCGCCAGTGTCCGGAAGCCGCCACCCTGCTTCTCCAAGTGGGTAGCCGCCCTGCTCAGGTCGCTGGGCGGGTCCAGGAGCTGCCTCCTGTCTCTGGGCTTAGGACTGGGAACAGGCAGGTCGTGAAGGTTCTGATACACAAACTGATAGTTGGGCATGTGTCCCATTTTTTCCAGCCTCAGGAACGCATGAAGAACGGCTGGTGGGATGTCCTTTGTTTCAGCTAGGCTGACCACAGTGACATTACTTAGCCCCATTAGCAGCGTGGCCAAGGAAGCCTCCAGTTCGAACCTGTCTCCAGCAGAGGCCAAGGCCCCACTGATTAAACCCCCAGAGTCTATTACTAGGATTTGGTCACAGCCCAGGTCCTGGCTGAAGCCCTCAGCTACAGGGAGGAGCTGCATGAAGGCCCCTCGGGCACTACAGCTCCTCCCAGTGGCAAACTTCAGGCCAAACATGGTGTTAAGGAGTGTAGACTTCCCTGTGCCCGGCACCCCCAGAGCAGAGAGAACCACTAGTCGAGATCTCCTGTCTAGGCGGACATGCAGCTCCTTGAGAAGCCCAGTGACCCATCTAACAGGGATGCTCAGAGTGGCACCATCGACCAGCTCCAGGGGCAGCCCACCCAGCAGCAGGTCCACAGCCAAACCTGGGAAGTGGGCAAAGCGCCTCTGGCCAGCAGGCAGCCGCCCTGCCTCCACCAGGCAGCTCTCCGCCTCATAGAACTGCCCCATCTCCCGCAGGAAGTGCTCCACCCCCAAGGGCTCAGGCCAGAGTGGCTCATTCAAGTCCGAGGGCCCACCGAGTTTTGGTCTCAGGGTGAGAAGGGTCTCTGGAGGCTGTCTTGGCCGTGGCTGGCCCAGTCGAGCCAACCCCCACTCCATCCATCTCAGGAAGTACTGCCTCTCACTCGGGGAGGGGCTGCTTACTCCCAGGATGAACTCCTGTACCCCCGAGGTGGGCTCCTGGCCATTCTGCTGCACCCGGAGCTCTAGGGCCCGGCGTCTCAACTCAGCCCGGTGCTTCTCTGGGGGCTCCGAGGCCCACTGGAGCTGACAGAACTCCCTCTCGGCCTGGGCTGCCTTCCTTGCAGGGTCGCCCTGCAGCCGCAGCTCATCTCTCTTGTAGGCGTCCACATCCTTGATCTTCCTGACGATCTTCTCCATCCGGTCCTTGGCCTTCTGACACTCCTCAAAGTCCTCGTCAACTCTGAGGCCTAGTTTCCGTGCGGCATGAGCCATGTCCTCCACAGACATCCTCCTGCAGGGGGAGCGAGCCACGCTGCACATAATGGCTCGGATCCGCCTCAGGAAGCCCTCGCCATCGGTGCTGCTGACCTTCACCAGCACGTGGGAGTGGTCGATCTTCAGCACGGGGATCAGCCTGTTGAGGAAGCGCAGGTTGGTATTCCGTTTCCCCCGGTAGGGGCTCAGGATGAAGTAGTACTTAGTGGTTGACTCCCTCATGGAGTACAGCAATTTGTACTCCTTCTTGCTGATGTTGTCAGTCAGAATGAACACAGCAGAGGAGACTTCCGTCAAGAGCTTGAACTGCAGCCAGTGGGACCCAATGTCACCCCTCAAGTTCAGAAAGGCCATGGGCTCCGGGAAAACATCTAGGTCCTCCTTACCACTGGGGAAAAACCAGGAGATCTCTACTAACCCGTCTGCGATCTCTCGGGGATTCGTGCCTAAGTTGAGGTCCCGATGCCAGAAGCAGTCCCACTGCCGTCTGGCAGGGCTGAGGACAGCATTGAGCAGCTGGGACTTGGAGTTGCTGCTGACGTCCATGCGAACGAAGGCAAACGTGGGCACCCTGGACAGGACCACACTGTCTTCTCGAAGAAAACTCCCAAGGCCCCGTGGGGGCTGGAACCACCATGTCCGCACAACACCCCGAAGGGCCCAGAGCAGGAAGGTGTGGTAGTGGTTTTCAGAATCAGGCAACACAAGTGGGAGTGCAAACTGACAGAGGGACATCTTCAGCAGGACTTCCTGCTGCAGAAAGGTGTCTGAAGACAGCAAGAGGGCACAGAGAAGGTCGAGGGGGTTCACAGGTGTATCGGGCATGGGCAGCTCCGAGAAAGAGTAGATATCAGCAGCGACGTCCTCAGCCGGGTCCCAGTACATCATCCCCTCCTCCGTCTGGCCCCCTTTCTCTGTGGGCCAGGCCTCTGGAGGCGAGTCCAGCACCATGGTGGTGTTCCTGGCTTCAGCATTGAGGGCCTGCAGCTTCCTGAGGAAATGCCAGGGGAGGTCCTTGGGAGCCTGAGGAGCCCAGTTCTTCATGCTGTCAAAACTGATCTGCAGGGAGTCCTGGAGGGTGAGCTTCTGTACTTGGTATGTCTCCAGTCCCAACAGGGACAGCATTTCCTGAAGCCTGCTTCTCTCCACTGTAAAAAAACAGAGACATAAATGTTTAGCCTTCATTCTCAAGTCAGGGCCAGAGCAGAGCTGGGTAGGAAAAGACGACCAGAGAAGGGTTGGAGGACATCTCTGAGAATAGGACGTAGTTCCAAGGGACCCCGAATATGCTGGGCTGACCTGTGGTCAGGGTAGAGGGTAAATCCTGTCTCAACTGCACCCCCAAATATCATGTGTGAGAGAGACACTGAATACACAGCGGGAAATGGGGTAGCCGGATGACTCAGTAGTTAAAAGCACACACTACTCTTCCAGAAGGCCGAAGTCAGTTCTCAACACCCTTGCCAGGTAGCTCATACTGTAACGCCAACTCCAGAGAATCCTGCAGCCTCTGCATGCACCCACACAGAGACAAAACCCACACATAGGTAAAACTAAGCTGCACCAAGGCATGGCGATGCACACCTTTAATCCCAGGACTGGGGAGACAGGACAGGGGCAGGCAGGCAGATCTCTTATGAATTCAAGGCAAGCCTGGTCTTCACAGGGCATTCCAGGTCTGCCAGGATCTCACTATAAGACCATAGCTAAGACAGAAAAAAAAGGAGGGGGGTGGGGAAACTTAGGAGTTAGATTTAAGAATCAAGAGCGTTCATGTAGAAGCCATGATTTCTAGTTTTTCGAGTTTTTCTAAGCCAGAGCTAGACCTTAAGTGACTAGAGAGAGCACACATGTTCCTAGGTGTTGAGTGCAAACTCTACTTCTCAGATCTCAACCCAGGCCTCGTGGACACCCACCCCTTCATGCTCCAGCCCAATCAGGAATCTGGAAGCATTGTGGACCTATAATTCTGGCTGTAAAGTCAAGACCAGCATGAGACACGGCAAGGGCCTGCCTCGGAGCCTGGAGGAAATTCCCAAGGGGGTATGGCCACTCAGCAGTCACACTCCAGGTTATCTGTCAAATGCTCTTTATTTGTCAAGAAACTGGAGAAGATTTTTTAAAAGAAAATAGCAACCATATCTTGGCAAGAGTTTGCAAATCTAAGGCCAGCAATTCAGGGCTCCGGCTTGTGCTGTGAATTGGGATTTTTCTGGCGCTGAAGACGGGGCACCCTCTGTATGCCAGGCAAATGCTCTACCATTAAGTCATTATCTCCAACCTTAGTTAGAGATCAAGATGTGGTAAATATATTTAACTTTTTATTATTTTTTTAAAGATTTATTTATTTAATTTATATATGTGAGTACACTGTCTCTATCTTCAGACACCAGAAGAGGACATAAGATGCCATTACAGATGGTTGTGAGCCACCAAGTGGTTGCTGGGAATTGAACTCATGACTTCTGGAAGAGCAGTCAGCGCTCTTAACCACTGAGCCATCTCTCCAGCCCTTATCATTTTATTTTTAAGTTTTATTTTTGTTCTGGGTTTTTTGTTTTATTTTGTTTCTAAGACAGGTCGCTCTATCCAGCCCTGGCTCTCTTGACTCTCACTTTGTAGCCCTGGCTATTCTTAATCTATTTATACCACGATGGCCCCAAATTACAGACCCACCTGTCTCAGAGATATACTACCACACCCAGCAAGCACTTGACTGTTTTAAAAACATTTTATTTCTTTTATGTATATGAGTACACTGTAGCTGTCTTCAGACACACCAGAAGAGGGCAAAGGATCCCACAAATGTGGTTGCTGGGAATTGAACTCAGGGCCTCTGGAAGAGCACTCAGTGCTTTTAAGCGCTGAGCCATCTCTCCAGCCTGAAGCTCTTGATATTTTGAAGACAGCTTCATTATGTAGCTCACGCTTTTCTTGAAATCGTTAGGACTATATCTGCAGGCCACCACTCCCTCTGTAACACTTGCCTTTTAGTGACTGTGATTATTATTCTTGGTTCTCAACTTGACATCTGGAATTAACTAACACCAAAAATGGAGGACACATCTGTAAGAGATTTTTGCTTAATTTGAAGTGAAAAGATCCACTTCTAATCCAAATCTTTGAGGTGGAAAAACACCTTTGATCCAATCTCTTGAGTTGGGAAGACCCACCTCCAGTGTGGGTCACACCTTCTGCTGGAAGTCTATATAAAGACACAGAAGGAGGAAGGTTTTGCTGTTTGCCACTTGCTCTCACCTTGCTGGCAAATCCATTCCTTCACTGCCATTCACTTCTTGAGAATTCCAACATATACTGAGGACCAGCTGAGACCTCCAGCCTTCTGGACTGAACAACTACATATATATTATGTCATATGTATGTATAGATAGATAGATAGATAGATAGATAGATAGATAGATAGATATGTACACACACAGGCACACACACAGACTCACTCTCTGAGCTCTGTTACTCTAGAGAACCCTGGCTCATGCAGTAAGCATTGGGCGCTGACTGTTGCTCTGTAGACAGAATGATTAAGATATTCAAACGCCAACCTATGTATTGCAGACGTTTATAAGCTGATGCTCACAAAGTTCTCACTGTTCTGGGGATTTGGCCTGATATCTTACCAATTTACTAATGTAAGTATGTATGTATGTATTTATTTTGCAGAACTGAGATAAAAATCCACATGCTAGACAGCATTTCACCATTGAGTGATACCCCTAGTTTTTGAGGGTTTTTTTTTGTTTGTTTTTTTTTTTGTTCAAGACTGGAGGAGGAATGAGGGTGTTCCCCAGTCTTCTCTCAAACCTGTGAATGGATTCAATTTTCCTGCCTTTACCTTGGGCATACAACACCATAAGCGTCCCATAGCACTGATTTTAGGGCCCAGAATTGTAAATTTATTTGCATGCATGAGCCATGGCATATGTATAGAGACGAGAGAAAAGCTAAGGCATCCCAATGTTACAACTTTGGTCATCAGGCTTGGCAGATAGCATGTTTACCCCTGAGACGTCTTGTCAGCTCAGGGCTCCAAGTTCTAGAGCAATACGACTGAAGGCCCACTTGAGAAGTTTCAAAGGGGCTGTGAATTTGGTTTAAAAACAGAACAACTGGTCAGATGATATGGTTCAGCAGATAAAACCAGCTGCCTCCAAACTTGATGACCTGAGTTTGATCCTCATTCCTACATGGTAGAAGAGAATAAATTCTCCAATTGTCCTCTGAGCTCTATACACCTGCGCATGTGCACACAAATATAAAAAGTAAGTTTTTAAAAATGTAATTTTAAAAAAGTTTTTGTTTTTATGTGCATGGGTGTGTGTGTGTGTGTGTGTGTGTGTGTGTGTGTGTGTGTGTGTATGTGTGTGTACACACTATGTGCATGCAGTGCCCAAAGAGGCCAGAAGAGGGCACAATAACCAAACCCAGGTCCTCTCAACACTGAGCCAGCTCTGCAGCCCCAACACAAATGTAATATAAGAATAAATGGATAAATAACAACAGAAGAACTACACAGGGCTGTGTAGACAGGGCTGTGACAGTTCTATATTACTTGGGTTTCCTTGACCAAATGAAGCCAGGGATGTACATCAACCATTATTGCTTAAGAGCATGATCCATCAAAGCAACTTGGGAAAACCACAGAACAGCAGCCTCATTCTCTATGTATGTACCACACCCCACACAGCCCTTAGGAGACCATTCAGCAGCTCTGGGTCCAAGTCTGCCGATAAGCAAAAAAAGCTATTGCTAGTGTTTCTTTTTTTTTTTTTTTTTTTCCTTCGGAGCTGGGGACCGAACCCAGGGCCTTGCGCTTGCTAGGCAAGTGCTCTACCGCTGGGCTAAATCCCCAACCCCTGTTGCTAGTGTTTCTAAATGTAGCTAACTGGGCATTGGAGTACCTTCAGGAGCTTGTTAAAAATAAGACACACCTTCACCTACAAAGGCCCCCCGTGGAGGTGTAGCAAGTTAAAGGAAACACTGGTTACTTTATAGCTAGTAACTTTCACCAAGTGGTTTTCTTCTAGCAACATTATTAATAGTTCATAAAGGGGTGATTTGATGGAGTCAAGTATGAGAACTAGCCACCCATACCGTCCTCCCCTTCAACAGAATGCAAAGCTAGAATGAGAAATTGAATACCTGTTGGGAAGTCATTGTCCTGAGCCTCATTTGTACCATCTGTAAGAAAAAGCAATGGAAAATAAAGGGGATTAATCAATAGGGTGCGTCTGGATGACAGGAGGTAGCTTAAGTAGAGCCTCCACTAAAACCGAAATTGCAATTCCCTGGAATCCTAACAATATAAAATGTAAAGCCACCGGGTCCTAGTGCCTTTCTTTTTTTTTTTTTTTTTTTTTTTTTTTTTTCTTTTTCGGAGCTGGGGACCGAACCCAGGGCCTTGCACTTGCTAGGCAAGCGCTCTACCACTGAGCTAAATCCCCAACCCCTCCTAGTGCCTTTCACTTCTTCCCTGCACCCTCCTTTCCCAGCCCAGTGTGTCTAAGTCCTGGAGCCCCTACCTCCATAATGGAACCCGCAGTCATCTCCTTCCATTTCTCTCCATTCCAAATCTAGAAAGAAAGGACACAGGCATTTCACCTCATCAGCAAGCTAGAACCTGTCTATGAAGTCTGAACTGAATGTGATATCAGGAAGATAAAAAAATTACCTTCCGTGTAACTTTGGAAGCAGGATGGTATGAGTGAAAACACAGAAGGACTCATGCATCAACCCACAATGTCCAGCAATTAAAAATCTCATTTAAGGGCTGGAGAGATGGCTCAGTGGTTAAGAGCACTGACTGCTCTTCCAGAGGTCCTGAGTTCAATTCCCAGCAACTACGTGGTGGCTCACAATCATCTGTAATGGGATCTGATGGAATCCAATACTCTTTTCTAGTATGTCTGAAGATAGTGACAGTATACTCACAGAAAATAAATAAATAAATCTTTTAAGAAATGTCACTCAAGGGGTTGGGGATTTAGCTCAGTGGTAGAGTGCTTGCCTAGCAAGCACAAGGCCCTGGGTTCGGTCCCTAGCTCCGAAAAAAAGAAAGAAATGTCACTCAAAGTGAAAGTAAGATACTACAAAAAAAAAATTCCCTAGGAATTCAAAATGCAGTATGAAAAGAAAGAACAACTAGAAGAAAATCAGAGCCCAGTATAGGTGCTGGAGAAACCAAGAGGTCACCTGATGCTCTTACAGAGAGGGCCTGGTGCAATCCCTAACACTAGGCCCAATTCCAGGGATCCAGTGCCCTCCTCTGGCCTCTGTGGGCACTGTGCACATGTGTGTACAAACATACATGCAGGCAAAACACTCATACATATAATTTTGTGTTGTTGTTGCTGCTGTTTGAGACAAGGTCTATGTAGCTCTGGCTGTCCTAGAACTTGTGATGTAGGTGAAGATGGCCTTGAACTCACAGAGATCCATTTGCCTCCAACTCCTGAATGCTGGGGTAGCAGATGTGCATCACTACACAGGGTTGGTAATCTGTTAGAGGCAGGAGTGTCTGTAATCCCAGGCTGCTCATCAGGAAGGTAGCAAGTTAAAGGACTGACGAGGTTACACAGAGTTCCAGACCAATATGGACAACTTAACAACACGTCTTAAAAATCAAAAGGGTGAGGGAGGGTGTGACTGTGACTCAGTGGCCAGCCCACACTCCAGGTCTCACTGGACACAAGGGCAGTGCGTGGCCCAGGTTACACCGTGGAAGTCCCATGCTGTGAGAACTGCTCCAAGCCTACGTGGGGGACTCAAAGTGGAGCACTGAAGTACGTTCACTGGCACCGAGTGGTCTCCCCCTGAGCATCACAGCATCCAACACACTCTGGCTAGTTTTCCATCAAGGTAGGATACTGTTCCCGAGCACTAAATGGACACATCACCACTGTTAGTGCTGGCTATAGTTCATAGGTCGTCCCCTATCTCACACCATCCACAAGAAATTAACTTAAAATGGACAGTCTACGTAAGAACTAAAAGCCGGGCTGGAGAGATGGCTCAGCGGTTAAGAGCACTGACTGCTCTTCCAGAGGTGCTGAGTTCAAATCCCAGCAACCACATGGTGGCTCACAACCATCTGTAATGGGATCTGGTGCCCTCTTCTGGTCTGTCTGAGGACAGCTACAGTGTACTCATATATAATAAATAAATCTTTAAAAAAAAAAAAAAAAAAAAAAAAGAACTAAAAGCCATGAAACTCTTAGGAGACCTGTAAGAAAATCCTCACAGCCTTGGACTTCATTCTAGTTTCTTCGATGTGATACTAAAAACATAGCTGGCAAAGCAAAAGGTAAGTAAAAAACCTGTGCATCAAAAGACAACACCAAAAAAAAGTGAAAACCGGCAGGCGTGGTGACCTTTACTCCCAGCACTTGGAAGCAGAAGCCAGATCTCTCTGAGCCTGAGGCCAACCTGACCTACATAATACACTCCAAGCCAGCCAAGCGGTTTAGTGAGAGCTTGTCTTAAAAAGCCTGAACGCAGAGCTAGGGGCTATCTCGGTGGCACAGCACTTACCACTACGATTTGAGGCCCTGGGTCTGAATTCCAGCGGCAACAGCAACAAAACACACACACGCACATGCGCACACACGCACGCACAATAGACATACACTAGCACACATAAACACAGGGACAGACAGACAAACATGGGAGAGCGGAGATGGGATAAAATATTTGCATAGTATATATCTATGTCTCAAATAAAGATCTAGAATTTGTATGACTTCCAGATTTTTATCAGAAGAAGCTGAGATGGAGTAATCTTTCTACAGAAAGAAGAAGAAGAGCTTAGGCTTTAGAGGCCCACAGTCCCCAGCCAAGTCAGAGTGCAGAATCCCACAGCCAGAAGAAACCTATTTAAAAACAGGGCTAATCTTACCTGCAATTGCCACAGATGTTTGGCTGTCTGAAGGTTTTACTTCTGGGGCCACTTCTCCCAGGTCTGAATGCCTGAAGATTTTTGAGAAGAAAATTATCATTAAAATAGTTCATGGGGCTGGGGATTTAGCTCAGTGGTAGAGCGCTTGCCTAGGAAGCGCAAGGCCCTGGGTTCGGTCCCCAGCTCTGGAAAAAAAAAAACAAAAACAAAAAACAAAATAGTTCACTACTACTTTCGCCTAATCAAATTGGCTGTATATAAAATCTCTCAGGGAGCGTCTGTAAACTACAACCTCAGGTTGTTAAGATGGCTCAGTGCTAAAGAGCACATACTGCTCATCTAGAGGGCCCGGAACATCCACATATCCTTATAATGTAGTCGTTCAGAGCTACAAACGCTGGGTACATCCTAAATCCTTGAAATCAGACCTGGGAGCTGATCCTGGGCCCCTGTGCAATACGCACTACGACTCCAATTGACAGCCCTATACACACTAGCCTGGAAATGCCACCACTCACTCACACAGCTGCCAGCCACTCACAAAGACATAAGATACATACCCTTTGACCAGTAATTCCACTTCTATCCTAAGGGAAAAGAATAAGATTTAGTTACAAAGACGTTGATGTGAGCTTGACATTCAAGAGCAAAAGCTTTGTGCCCATTACAAGCCCAGTAAAAGAGAGGGAATTCAGTCCTATTCTATGGCCAGCACAAAACATTCTTTGGGCTTCTTTTTGTGAACACAGTCAATTTCAGGTGTACAAATTAGTAGGGATCAAGTTACAGAATAGTATAATATAAATATGATAAAATGTTGTATGTTTTGTGAGAGATAGAGAAATGTTCATCAAAAGTTAGGGGACACAGAACGAAAATGTCTACACTATAGAACTGTGTGGGAGAGCACAGACCTGTAACCCCAGAACTTTATAGGCTGAAGCAGGAGGATCTCAATTTCCAGGCCAGCCTGGTCGACAGAGCAAATCCCTGTAGAAAGCAAACAGTGCAGACAAGAAGGTGTGTCCTCTTTGTTTTCACTGTGTGTGCTGAGGTACAAACCCAGGGCCTCCCACACGGTAAACGCTCTGTAACCCACTCACTCCCAGTCCAACACTACAGAAGGCAAGGCAGAAGAATCACAAGTTCCAAGCTACATCCTGAATCCAAAGATAAAATAAAATTCTAAAATTCGAAATTATTTTAGGTGTATCGTAGAAACAACATGGGCCAGAGAGATGGTTCAGCAGGCGAAAGTCCTTGCCTCATGAATCTGACAACTGGGTTCAGTCTTGGCAATCCACGGGGGAAGCCAGAGGTAGCAGCACTCCTCTGCCCAGAACTCCTCTGACGAGACGGTAGATAAAGGAGAGAGGGGAGAACAGGCCAGCCAGTCAATGGTAGAAAAGAGGATAGCAAGAGCAGAGGAGCGACAGGCACCATCTCAAAGCAAGGCGGAAGGAAGAAGCGACTCCTCCACAAGTACACTGTGGCGTAAGAGTACCTGTACACACACACACACACACACACACACACACACACACACACACGCCCATGTGCCCGCTCACCCACACACACACGCATATATGTGTGCACATGTGCATATGCACCCATGTACAATACACATGATCTTGAGCACATGCCACACACACGCAAAATTTTTTTAAAGAGAGCAAGCAAGCCTTGTTCTAACTGGAAGATGAACACACAAATATTGGGCAAAATTTATAAAATTTGCAGGGGGTGCTGGAGAGATGGCTCAGTGGTTAAGAGCACTGACTACTCTCCCAGAGGTCCTGAGTTCAGTTCCCAGCAAACACATGGTGGCTCACAGCCATCTGTAATGGGATCTGGTGCCCTCTTCTGGTGTGTCTGAAGACAGCTACAGTGTACTCATATACATAATAAATAAATCTTTTTAAAAAAACTTGCAGGGGTGCCTGGGTAAACTGTGGCCTCTACATACATACGTATGTGTCCCGTGCCTAAGTCTATGTATGTCTGTATGTACATGTCTATTCCTGTGTTTGCTGAACGAGCCAGCAAGCAAAGACAGCAGTAAGCAATGTGAACACCTTCAGAGAGTCCACGCTAAAAGAACTCAGGGCTCCTTGGAGATGCTGGCTAGCACCAGGACTGAGAAGGAGAGGAGAGAGACTTGAGCATGTGGGTAAGGAAGCTCTGCAAAGTCTTGGAGAATGTCTCAGCATTCACGTAGCAGCTCAAGGGTCTCCCACTGGCCAAAGCTGGGATAACATGAGCAGGAAAAAAATGAAATATGGTAATTAAAACCAGTGAGAGCTGGAGAGATGGCTCAGTGGTTATGAGCATCGTTGGGTCTTGCAGGACCTGGGTTCTATTCCCAGCAATCCCATGGTGGTGTGTAACTATCCCCAGCTACAATTCCAGGGGCCCTCTACTAACCCCAGACACACACATGGTACACATAACACACACACACACACACACACACACACACACACACACACACACACACACAACACTACTATGTATAAATAACTCTCAAAAGGTAAACAATCTAGGAAGTACAGACAGACAGATGACTGTGAGCTCACCTGGGCCTGCATAGTGAGGCTGTCTCCAAACCAGCAACAGCAGTAAGAAACAAACACTGAAGAACAAAATGATTTGTCCATATACGTAACAAACAGCTCAAGAAACAGATGATACAAGTGCAGGGGAGGAACACCAACAGAGCCATGAGGCCGGGTGTGGCAGAGGCAGGTGGATCTCTGTGAGCTGGAGACCAGCCTGGTCTATAGAGTGAGTCCCAAGACAGCCAGGGCTGCACAGAGAAACCCTGTCTCTAAAGCAAACAAACGAGAACAGCACCATCTCTCCACTGTGCTTGCTCTGTCTCGAGTCTCCCTAGGAAGTGCCAGTGAGGAAAACCCAACAGCAGAGCTCAAGCTGAGCCAAATGAATCTTAATAATGAGGTCAGACCTTAGTGTGTGCCCTCTGTGGCCTCCTCACAGCACACTAAGACCAGTGACCTTCTACTGGAGCATGAGAGATGAAGTATCTCAAATACAAAGGAAACATTCCAGAAAACCACACGCAGCAGATGATCCTAGATTATATCCTGAGGAAGGAATTCTGGGGTGAGATGAAAATGAAATGTAGGTCCCGTCAATGCTGTGGTTATATAACAGAGTATCTTATTTCTTAGGAAACGGATACTGAAGGGTTTAAGGGGAAAGCACCAGGAAGCGAGCAACTAGTCTCCCTACACACTGAATGCACTTGGTATCTCAGAGGTCACTGCACTGAAAGCCTAAAACCAACACAATGGCATTTGGAGGTGGGGCGTTGGAAGGTGATTAGAGAAACTCCCAAGAACAGGTTTATTAAACAACAGAAGAGGGGTTGGGGATTTAGCTCAGTGGTAGAGCACTTGCCTAGCAAGCGCAAGGCCCTGGGTTCGGTCCCCAGCTCCGAAAAAAAGAAAAAAGAAAAAAGAAAAAAAACAAAAAAAAACCCAACAACAACAGAAGAGGCCCTAAGCTAACAGCAGAGTCTGGCTGGTGCTGTGGCTCAGTGGTATTGCACATGCACGGCGTGTGCAAGGTCCTGATGTGAGAGCGGGACTACAGAGACCCTGTCTCAGAGGGCACAAAAGGACTAGAGTAACTGACTGTAAGGAGGTTCGTGAGATGGCTCGGCAAGTTACAGTACCTGCGGCCAAACCCGACAACCTGAGGTCAATCCTTCTAGTCCACATGATGGAAGGAAGGAAATGTTGTCTCCTGACTTCCATATGTTTGTTGCATGCACACAGGAGTACACACAAGTACACTCTCACTTGTGCGCATGCACACACTAAATAAGTAACATATAAAAGAAGTGTGTCTGGTTAAACATAGTCCCTCAGAACAGAGGCTGCAGGCCTGCCTGCCTCAGAGGTTCACGAACACTGCCAGAGGATCATAGACAGGCTAAGCCACACAACAGGTTTCTACAGCTCAAGACATAGTTCCAGCCATGTTCCGAGGCTGGACACTCATCCCAGGACGTATATATATACACGCTGGCCAGTACTCAAAACAGGAATTAGACTTCACCCCTTTCTATTCCACACAAGGAAGCAGTAAGCAAACAGCAAAGAATGACTTCCTAACCATACTCGCTGGCACGTTCTGTTTTCATTCTAGCTTGCAAACCATGTCAACAGAGATGTGCAAAGCAAGGCTTGGGGGTCCATCTCTGCCCCTGTGCCTCACTGAACTCATGATGCCTTTGAACAACAGACTGACTGTGTTACTCAACATTAGTATGTTGAAGTCCTCACCCAATGTGATTAATTTGGACTTGAGATCTTTAAGTAACTTAGCATGAAATAAGGCTACAAGGTGAGGCCCTCATGTGACAGGACTGGTGACCTCCAAGAGGAGGCCCACTCTCCCCCTGCAGACACAGAGAAATGGCCCTCACCAGAAACCGAATCTCTTGAACCTACCTGCTATATCCCAGAATCATCAGCTATAACCAGTTTATGGTGCCTTACAGCAGCTCATGAAACTCCCAAATCTACACTACAAGGTAGGAAGCAGGGCTCAGAGAGATGTGGCAAAGACCTGCCCATATCACCAAACATGGCTGGAACCCAAAGTCAGCTGGTTTCTTTTTAGCACATTGTCTGTTTTTTATGAGTTTGCAAAGTTTTTCAGCTTTTGGTTCATCTCAGTGGTGCTGAGAGTTGACAAGCACAGGTGAGCCACACATCGATAGGTTACTGACTGCTTTGGGTAGTAAGAACACCTCTGTTTTTAAAGTTCCCTTCCCCTTATGCCCTACAATTCCAGAAAGTGGCAAGAAAGGTTCCTCTTCTTTGATGCTGACTGTGGACTCTTATCCTAAACTAAAATAATATCCCAAGAAATTTATCCTGCCCCAAAGCCTGGCTTTATGAGACCGAAATATGTAAACCGCTCTGGATGTCTTGAGGATTGAACCGTGTGTGATCCTAACTGGAAACAGGATCCTTGCTGGTCTAATTAGCTAAACAGGGATGAGGTCACAGCCAGGTACGGTGGTTCATGCCTGTAACCCAAGCTCTTGGGATACTGAGGCTGGAGGTTTATGGCTAAGTCTGACACCAGCCTGAACCACCTGCTGAGTCCAAGTCTGCCTGAGCTATAGAGTAAGATTTTGACTCAGAATAAACAAAAGATGAATAAGTCATGACGTGGTAGGGAGAGGGAAACTGGACACACTCGAAGGACAGCGACAGGTGAAGATGGCAGTGACGTCAGATGTCAGCAGCCTTCAGAATTCTGGGATTTTAAAGCCTCCAGCAGTGAAAGGATAAACACTGTGTCAGGTGTCTCTAGAGCTGTTATACAGCAATTCTCCTCCTAGATTCAAATCTTCCAACTTGGAGGCAAACATCTTGGGACAGGGGTTGTAAAGGGAAATGAGGACATTCTGGGACAAGGTGGAACACGCCATCTTTCAGAAAAACTCCCTCAAGACAGAGAGTAAACAACTTAAAATAGCTTCAACAGCCCCTGAAACCGAGTCTTCGCTTGGCTCCTCCCTCCCAGGAGTGAAGAGCAGAGACTGCTGAGAGGCTCTCCTGGACAAGTCTAGCTGCACAGAAGGGTCTGAGACCAGCCCAGCAGCCCGGAAGAGGCAGGAGAGGCTCGGACCATCTGCCTCCTGTAGCCGTGCAGTGTGTTTAGCTCCCAGCTTTGTGGGCTCTCAGCCATGATCCGGTGGGCTTTGGTGATTCCGCTGTCCTTGAGTCATTTCCGCTCATAATAAGTAACTCCCTACCCATTCTCTGAAAGTAACCCAATAAAATTCTGTGGCTCATCGAACCTGACTTCCATGGTATCAGTGCTTGCTGTCATGGGCCTCACAATCTGGGGTGAACAGATGTGTGTGTTGCATCTCCCCAGGAAAAGTCCATCATACAACAGTAGTACCCTGTGACACCAGCTACAGGGGACAGCATAGTCTATGTGTGCTTCAAGAGCTGTCACCTCATCAACCCAATCTTCACAGCGATCTTTCTTTTAAGATTTATTTATTATGTATAAGAAGTACACTGTAGGGGTTGGGGATTTAGCTCAGTGGTAGAGCGCTTGCCTAGCGAGCGCAAGGCCCTGGGTTCAGTCCCAGCTCCGGAAAAAAAAAAAAAAAGTACACTGTAGCTGTCTTCAGACACACCAGAAGAGGGCATCAGATCCTATTACAGATGGTTGTGAGCCACCATGTGGTTGCTGGGATTTGAACTCAGGACCTCCGGAAGAGCAATTGGTGCCCTTAACCGCTGAGCCATCTCTCTAGCCCCACAGTCTTCTTTGTATGTGCCTGATTCTTTTCCATGTACAAACCCTGGTCATACTACCCCAGAGCCTGCCCTAATCCTGTATAAGACCTCATTTTAACTAATCAGACCTACAAAGATCCAGTTTCCAAAGCCACATTCACAGGGGTCTCCGGCTTCAACATATCTTATTGGGAGAACATTAGTCAGATTATGATAGCACCGAAGCTAGGGCTGGGCTGAAATCATCTGTTGTGTCTTATTTCCTCCAAATTGAGACATTTCCTCCTGGAGGGAAGGGGAGCTCACAAGGCTCAGAAAGCCCAGCCGTTACAAGAACCACAGGCCCCTCCCCAGGCTCCAAAAGCAATAAACAGCAGCCCCAAGATGGCTGTCAGTAAAGTCCCTGCCACACAAGCACTGATGCACACATCTGCTACTCCTTACTGTGGGAGCAGGTCCACGGGGCTCACACCTAGCCAGCCTCCCTGGGTCAGCGTGCTCCCAGTCCAGGGAGAGACCCTGATGTCGTGGAATACAGTGAAAAGTGAGCAAGGGGCTGAGAGATGGCGCAGAGGTTAAAAGCCTGTGTTCTCTTGCAGAAGACCTGCGTTTGGGTGCCCCTGCTACATGGGGTGGCTCACAACTACCTTTAACTTTAGAGCCAGGGCGCCCTGGTTTTCTAGCCTCTTGGGCACTGCACTCATGCACAAACCCACACTCTGCCGTACATGTAAACATGATTAAAACTCAAAATAGAAAAGTAATTAAGTGGTTAAAGAGACACCCAACATGGACCTCCGGTCTCCACATACATGGGTATACACGCCATACAAACAAATGCCACACACACACACACTAAACAGGTAAGAATAAGGGGCGGTGAGACAGTGCCACAGGTGAAGGTGTGGGCTGTCAGGAGGGGAAGCCTGAGCTCCATCCCGGGGACTCACACGGCGGAAGGGGAGGTGACTTCCACATGCCCTGTGGCATGCCCTGCAGTGCCAACACACACACGCACACACACTCACACACATACACACACAAAACACACACACACACACACACACGCTCACGAATACACACATACAGAACAAACAAAAGCACAAGATAAAGAAGGACAAAAGCAGTAAATAACAGTGGGGCTGCACACAAAGTGTGCAGTAAGCTCCAGGGATGCAGCCACCAGGGTCACCACCCATGCTGATCTCTGGGTGACACAGCTGCTTTTGGATCACCCAAGTTCCTATAATTAACCCAGTGAACTAGAGTGGACCTGCTCCTTTGTTCTGTACATTGGGTGCACCAAACTTCGGCCTTGGAGGGAAGCTGGGGCTGAGACAAGCAGATCCTGGTCAGAAAGAAAGAAAGAAAGAAAGAAAGAAAGGAAGGAAGGAAGGAAGGAAGGAAGGAAGGAAGGAAGGAAAGAAGGAAAGAAGGAAAGAAGGAAAGAAGGAAAGAAGGAAAGAAGGAAAGAAGGAAAGAAGGAAAGAAGGAAAGAAGGAAAGAAGGAAAGAAGGAAAGAAGGAAAGAAAAACAGCAACTGAGAAAGGCACTCAACTGTGGGCCTCCACAGAGCACTGCAACACACATACAAAGTAACACACACACACAGAACACACATGTACACACATACACACACATACAAAGTAACACACACACGCACACGGATACACACACGCACACGCACATGCACACACACACTCACACACACTCACACACACTCACAGACACACACACAGACACACTCACACATACACACACTCACATACATACACACATACACGCACTCACACACACAGACACACAGACACACACACACTCACATACACAGACACACACACACTCAAACACACAGACACACACACAGACACACACAGACACACACACGCACACGCACACAGACTCACACACAGACACACACACTCACACACAGACACACACACTCACACAGACACACACACAGACACAACACACACATTCACACACATACACACACACTCACACACATACACACACTCACACACACAGACACACACACTCACATACACACTCACACTCACACACACTCACACACACAGACACAACACACACACTCACACACACAGACACACACACTCACACACACAGACACACACACTCACACACACAGACACACACACAAATTCATTTCGGAGCAGGTGCTACTTTAAAGCTCTGTTGGGCTTGACTTCCTTCTCTGTGGGAAGGGGAAGCAACAGCACCCTCTGCCCTCTGCATAGGCTTGCCATGAGGATTAGTTGACAGCCGAAAGACTCAGGACGGGCCTGACAACACACTTGTTGGAAGTGGGCCGGATCTAAATTTAAGAATAGTCTCTGGACTGGAAAGTCCCTGACTCTGAGATTCTGGTTTTTTTCTAGGCACAGAGAGGTCAAGAGCAGGTCTGATGGTGAAGAACTGGCCCCGGAGCCAGAACACGCCAGCCTCCAGTACCCCAACAAATCACCAAGTACACACACGTGGGGACCTCAGATTCACAGACCACTGCAGAGCCTGAGTGCTGAAGGCACAACCAGCCACGCCCCATGTGCAGAGGTCACAATGTCCGTCTATGCAGTGAAGGTGTTCCTGTCAGGTTTCCCCAAAGCATGATGCATCTTTTGTTTCCTCCAACTGTGGCATCTCTTTGTTCTTTCCTCAACCCCCAATATCTGGCCCACTCAGTCCAAGCCAGACTCTAGTATGAAAGGCAAGCCCCTCACTCCCACATATGCTGGGTTGAGTATCTTCCCAGACAGGAAGAGCAAAAGACTAAACTAATCCTTGGGTACCTTTTTATGTCCAGAAAATGTTAATGCAACAGCTCTTAGCTGCTCTGAGAAGCCTGGGTAGTGAGGATGTCCTGTGGAGAGTGGGCAAAGTGGACACAAGGTCTCCAGGTGGTTATCGAGATCAACTACCTGAGCAGAGATCAGATCTGGAGCAAGGCTGAGAGGAGGGGAGGTGTTGGGAGATGAGAGGGGAAGAGGGCAGAATGAGAAAGGCTGAAGAGAAAGCTCATGGCAAAGAGCTTGCATCTACTTCCCTCCAGTTCTAGGGAACCCTAACACCTCTTATGACCTGCCCATGGTCACATGCAGGCAAGCACGCATATACATAAAACAAACTAAATAAATCAATCTTTTAAAAACTGGCAGAGAGAAAAGACTGTCGTGCTTTGGGGAAAAGGAAAGGAAGAAGAAGGGAAGGAGAAGGCACCAGCCTGGGTTCTTATCTACCCTGGCCTCTTCTCACTCCATCCTCACATTCCTGCCTTCACTAAGTTCCCCATGCAGCTCCTCTCACATCCATATCCTTCTTCCTCACTGTGGGTGATGGTCGCTGCAGCCCGAGCCAAGAGGTGAGGGGCAGGTTCACTTTCCACGAAAATCAGCTGTTCCTTGTGGAATGTGGGTGCTCAGAATTCAGTGTTATGAACTGAGTCACATGTTATCAGAACAAAATAAACTGGGCTGAATATCACTGAGGAAATACCAAGGCCAAAGAGGAAGCTTCCCACTTCTTAGGTAGCTTATTATGTGTATGTGGGTATAAGGAACTCTTAAAAATCAACAGCAAGGGGCAAAATAGTGCCATTTACAGAATACTTTGGTGGTACCAATTTTAAAATGGCCAAGATATCTACCTAAAATAAAAAGCCAATTCTTTCCCTTTTTTTATTTTTCAGAGGGGGAGATAAAGTCTCAGTGTGTGGCCCTGGTTGGCCTGGAACTCACTATGCAGACCAATCTGGCCTCAAACTCTCAAGAGACTCACCTGCTTCTGCATCCAGAGTAGCTGGATTAAAGATATGTGGCCACAGTCCTACAGAGTGCCTTCGTCTCTGCTCTTCAACTGTTTACGGACACGAATGGGCATTACCTCAGACAAAATTAGTCATTCTTAACTGAACACTGTGACCTGTCTCAAAGTTTGACCTAACTGTCAACATTTGGGTATACATTTCTTTTGTCATAGAATTTCAAGCCAGGTGTGGTGGCTCATGCCTTTAATCCCTGCAGACAGCATGGGAGAATCTCTGAGTTTGAGGCCAGCCTGGTCTACAGAACAAGTTCCAGGGCAATCAGAACTACATAGAGAAACCCCTTTCTTGAAAGAAAAACAAGGAGCTGGAGAGATTGCTCAGCTGTTAAGAGCACTGACTGCTCTTCCACAGGTTCAAATCCAAACAAACATATGGTGGCTCACAGCCATCTGTAATGGGATCTGATGCCCTCTTCTGGTGTGTCTGAGGACAGTGACAGTGTACTCACATAAAATAAATAAAATGTAAAAGAAAGAAAAATAGGCATTGTTGGCCAAATCAAATGAACACAGAACAGTAAGACAATATGACACTCTTTAGCTTCTACAGACTGAAAGGCAGGCTCGGGTGGCATATGCCTATATGACTAGCTGTTCCAGAGCAGTTACAAAAGGATCACAAGTTCAAGGCTAGCCTGAACTATGTAGTGAGATTAAAAAACAATAAGATGTACTTCAGATTTAGAAGGCTTACTTAGCTTGTATGGGTTCAATCAATCCCTAGATACCCCCAAATGGTTGTGTAAATATAACAGACTACATAAAACACACACACACACACACACACACACACACACACAAGGGGATTTCACTTTTCCGAGTTCTCATTCCTTGTGACCAACTGCAGACTAGACATCTAAACTGAGAAATAAAAAAAATAAATAAATAATTCCTAAGTTTCAAAGTTCATACTGTTCTCAACAGCATGAAGGTCTCCTGCCTCCAGTCCAGTCACACCCAGGGCATGAATCATCCCTTTTGCTCACATATCTGTGATGTATGTCAGCAACCTATTAGTCACTTAAAATCTCCCTGATTACCAGGTCAACTGTCATAGTATCACAGCTTGTATTCAAGTGACTCTTACTTAACTTACAAATGGCCCAAATTACTGTTATTATAGTATATTGTATGAATGTTTCATTTTTATTATTAGTTGTTAATTTACAAATTAAACTTTATCATAGGGGTGTGTATATAAGAAAAAATGCAAATGAAAATTGCTAGGGACTGGAGAGATGATGGCTCAGGGGCTAAGAGTTAAGAGCACTTACTGCTCTTGCAGAAGACCTGAGTGCAAGTCCCAGCACCTAGTGACTTACAACCATTTGTAACTCCAGTTGAGGGGATCTGACGCCCTCTTCTGACTTCCTTAGGCACCAGGCGTGCATGTGGTGCATACACAAACATGCAAACCATTCATACACATAAATAAATCTTAAAAGAAGAAAAGTTTAAAGGTTTGCTGCATTAGCTGGGGTGGGGGGGGGGGGGGAGGTGGTACTTGCAAGTCCTTGGAGACAGAGGCAGGGGAATCAGGACTTCAAGGTCACCCTCTGCTACAGTAAGTTTGAGGCCTGCTCGGTCTACATGAGACCCTGTCTCAAATCGTTTGATGTTAGCCAGTTTCAGACATTTGCTGGGTGTCTTAAAAGAAACCCTCTCAAGATAACAGGGAAAGCAACACTAGTATTTTAGAACTTTCCACAAAGGTGGAAGAATTGACTCTATAAAGTTTTCCTTTAACTTCCACACACACATTATAAAGGGAAACTTTAGAATCAGGGAATTTAGGATGGCCTGAGATCCTGGTGAGAATGAGAATGCTAGGACAAGTAGGGCACAGGGTAAAGGCCGGTGATCGCAGCATTTCAGAGGCTGAAGCTGGAGGACCATAAATTCAAGGCCTGCCTGAGCGACAGTCACACATACCTTGTCTTGAACCCAACAACAGCTAGATTTTGTTTACAGGATAACACACACCACCATAACGCTGCATACAATTTCAAGGCTCCTAGAAACCTACATGTGAATTGCGAATCAACAGTGTGGTCCACAGAGAGAACCATGACAATGCAGAACACATGTGTTGAGATGAGCAGAGATGGACGACAGAGAAACCCCAGCTATCGAAGAGAAGGCTAGACGGGAAGCTCTCTAGGTGGGAAGTCCACATGGGTGGAGACAAGAAACAAACCCAGAGTGAGAGCAAGACTGGCAGGTATCTCTCTACCCCTCCTCTGGGGAGTGGGCAAACGTAAGCACTGTTAAAACTGACAGTAACATTTCAAAGTTCAGTTTTATTTTAAGACAGGTTCTCGTGTATTCCAAGCTGACGTCTTCTAACACAGGATGGTTGTGACCTTCTGATCATCTGGCCCATACTTCCAGAGCATTAGCCACCAGGCCGAGCTTGTGTGGTGCTGAGGACTGAAGTAAAGTGCTTTTGGTTAGGCTGGTTGCTAATAGGAGTGAGACCTGCTCACAGGGGGCAGGATGGAAACAGATGGGCGAGCTGTGTCACGTGTCCTCTCCCTCTACAATGCTGTTAGAAGGGATTCTCCCAGAGCTGTGATGATGCTGACTGGAAATGCCCTTTAGTGGTAGGCAGAGCCCATGGTCCCTTCCTTCTCTTCTTGTCTCGATTCTACTTAGTCCAAGACACAGTGGATTATGGGTCATCTCTGAAACACATCTGTTGCGGTAAATACCTAGCACATCTGTAAGGTCCTCCAAACAGGCAAAGATTGTTTTCTTTCCTCTCTAGTTCTATCACAGTATCACTGACACTGCTACTTGGCAAAGAACATGAAATTTAGAGACACCCCCTGTGCCCCCCCCACCAGCTACTTCTATTTCTGCCATGCATTGATCTACATTTGCTCTCTAAAACACCTAATGCAGTAGGTTTAGTGATGTTACTGGGCACATGTGTGCACGTATGCACGGATATGTCTATGAGCTTGAGACCCCAGGCCAGCCATGGCTACATTAGCCAGACCCTAGCTAAAATGATGATGATGATGATGATGATGATGATGATGATGATGATGATGGTGATGATGATGGTGATGATGATACAGACAACTAGCTGAGTGACAGGGGAGTCCAGGAGGCATTCTCTCACCTACCAGAGAAGCTTATTAAAGAGAATCCTTTGGAGTAAGATCTAGAGATGTAAACTGCAGTAAGTGTATCAAAACAAGCACGCAGTTGTCTCCTTAAATGGAGTACACTAAATAAAAGTTCTGTGACCTCAGTTTTATACCCCTTAGGAAATTACAGATTACTATATACCCCAAATTAACTGGGTCACTCACAATGAGAACCCCCCAATATTAATACCTATATACAGACCATGGCTCAGGCATTATACTCTTCTGTTATCAGACAGTACAACAGTTCTGTGGGTTCAGGCTCATAGAATTATTAATGCTAGTTAGGTCCTCGTCTGACCCCTGTCTACAGAGCAGTGTGCTTAGACACAAAATGACTATGATGTCTTACAAGCCTAAAGACAGCTGCCAAAAGGCTCAAACACTCCCTCACGCTTCCCTAAGAGGCAGGGCAAGAATGTAGGGGGACCTTGACCCTGTGGGTCCATCAGCCTGGCCTGCCCAGGATGGGTCACTGTTTATTTTCCTTATGAGCTCAAAGTACTGGATACCCAGCTGGCACTGGAAAATGCATGGTCCCAGAAGTGCTGGCCTGCCTGTCTGCCTGCCTGCCTGCCCTCAAGCCTAGAAAGGCACTAGGCAGGTGGAAATTGCCCATGATCTGGCTGGCGCCTGCAGGCCTGGATCAAGTTCAGATTGCTTCATTCACCGTCATTCAGACCACTGTATCGAGCCAAATCACTCCACAGCATAGCGGAGTCTGCCTTTGTAGGAGACTAACTTCTTTCTGCTTCCCCCAGAAGTCCTCCTGCACCTGTAAGCCTTCTAACTGCAAAGATGCACAGCTTGGACTGCTACCTGCACTGCTGGATCCGAGACCCTCTGAATGATGGAGTACAGTCAAAAGAGCTGTTTACCGACTACAGCTATGACCTTGAGACCCATTTTCCTTTCTGTGACATAAAAGCATTAGTCCAATTATGTCATTTCAGATCTCAGAACCAGTAAAATCAAATAAAACAGTAGCAATGAACTGTTGAGAAAATGAGGGAAAAAATACAAACTATATGTGTCACTGTAATCTCCTAAGAACATTATTTGAGCGAGAAAGAAAGAACACTAGGAAAGAGGTAAAACCAGAACAAGTGTAGCCAGCTCACAGAACCACCCCCACCCCCACCCCAACACAGACAGGGTTTTAGATCCCGAATCCGCTTTTTTACTCTGGACAGTGGTCCAGTCCAGCTGAGCCCCCTTACCCTGACGTTGCGGAACATCCTGGGGATGTCCCCTAACGACAGTGAACCCAAGCATCAACTTCCAACGCAAGCAAGTCCAAACGCCAGAAACACACGTCAGGCCTGCTAAGCCGCTCTGCGGCCTCAGCCAAGCCCTAGGACCCCGAGTCCCCTCCCGCAGCTTCCCTGTTGCCCCGCTCCAGGATCCGTCTCCCCAGCCCTGACCGGCTGCTGTCCTGGCTGGTCCTGCCCGCGGCCCTGCGGGAAGACCCTGGCCCGGCTACGACCGCCCAAGGTCGGCGGGGGAGGCCGCGGGTCGTGGGCAGGCACCTGGCCGGACAGAGTCAGCCGGGGTCCGGCCGAGGCCAAGGGGGCGCCGGGTCATGAACACGCACATCTCGGCCCGCCCCTCACCCAACAGGCGCCCCCCGCGCACCCGGAGCGCCTCACTCACCCCGGCGACGCCATGAGCGCAGCGGCCTGGGCGCTCCCGCCTCCTCCGCTGCTTGCGCGGCTGCCGCTGGGCGCCGGGGAGGGGCCTGCAGGCCGCCCCCGCCCGCTCCGCTAGGGCGTCGGGCGTCGGGCGCCGTGGGCCGAGCTCCCGGTGGAGTGCAGGCGGGCGCCTAGGGCGAGGGAGAGGACGCCCAGGCCCGGGAGGACTAACAACTGCAGCCACTAGCCCGGACCGCTGCCCCAGGCTGGAACTCACCTGCCGAGCCAGACCTGCCCCGGGGCCACTGACAGCTGCCAGACTGCAGGGTGCCACCCTCTAGTCCCAGTATTCTGATGTTAATTTCTGTAAGAAGTGCCCTTTCATCTACCTCTGGGGTGTACAGGGTTATTTCTGTTCTTATGAAAAACAGTGTCTCTCCTGTTACTAGTTCGCAGCTGGCCTCCGAGCTGGTTACCCACTTTTTAAAAAAAAAGTGTGAATATTAAGCCTTATATTGTATTACGTAGAAATAAAAAGTTTAGAATTTGTGCAGTGGGGTTTCCTAGCATCACCTACAAGCTATGAATACCTGGGCATGTAAAATTTTGAAGCTAGTTTCAAAGACAAATTATATCTTTTAAGGGAAAATACCTAATTTAAAAAAAAAAAACCAACCAACCAACCTCTGGACTGTGTAGTGCAAACCACTGCTGGTGGCAAGTTTGTGTTATCACATTTTAAGTTGTTTTTTCAATTAATTTTTTTTCATACATTTTGGTCATATGCTTTCCCTTCCCAGATCATCCCCACTTTCATGTTCCTTCTCCTTATTTTTATTGAGGCAGGTTCTGTTTAACAGTGTCCTGCAAAGAACTTGCTGGGTAGACCAGGATAGCCTTGAATTCATAGAGTTCCATCTGCCTGCTTTTGCCTCCAGAGTGCTGAGAGTAAGAGTGCAGGGCCCAACATTAAGTATTAGTATTCTTTTCACCACTAAGAATATTGAATACCAAAGAGATAATTAAACACTTCGTTCAGTACCAGAACATCTAGGCTGGAAACTGGGTTGCCCAAATAAGACAGAACCTCTCCAGGGCCACAATTCCTCATTCTCTTCTTTGAGGACTAAATAGATGAGTATTCATTTGGTACTGGTTCTCTTTCCATCCTTGAATCCAGTCAGTGCTGCCGGACAACAAAGGAGAGAGCTGACAAATGTAGCCTGGGAAGGTCCGATACAAAGTACAAATCCATAGATTTTGAGAAAGGTTGAGGTGGATTCTCATGGCAATAATGACTACCACTAGAGGAGGCCAGACTGAAGCAAGTCCAAACAAACAAACAAACACCTAAATGGACTGTGCAAGAGAAGGAAGCCTCTTCAGCCAAGCTGAAGTAGTGCAGGCCTTCAGTTCCAGCACTCAGGAAGCAGCAACAGCAGGTGGATGGATCTCTATGGGTACGAGGACAGACTGAATCTAGCCTGGTAATGTGCGCATTATCTGCGTGTCCAGAGACTTCCCAGCACTGGATACCCCCAATCCCCAGTGAACCTATATAACCTATCTTTATGTAACTATACAAAGGGTTTCAATGTAGTCCCATCTTCTCTGTATTTAGCTTACTTTGTTCCTCAAGATGTATGTAGGCTTTGTTGTACATGTGGGATTAATTATCACCAGCACAGTTTTTACCGAATTGTAAATTTTAGGTACTTATACATACCTAAAATTACCCACTCGTAGTCAGACCCTTGAAGGTTGAGCCAACGTAGGTTAACCGAACTGTCTCCTTGTAGCAGCTTGTGTTCTCATGCTAATTATGTTCCCCACTCCCACCTCCCAAGTAGTAGTACCAAAGGAAGCCTGTCTCCAGTTGGTTTTTGACTGGTCAATAAAGTTACGGGCAGCCAATGGCTGGGCAAGGAAACAGAGGCGGGACTTTTAGGATTCCCTCGAAGGGGCCAGCGAAGGAGGAAGAGGAGATTCCACCGTGAGGAGAGCGTGAGAGGCAGACCACGATATAGGTGCAGGAGGAAAGCGGACCCAGGAGGGCTGCCTAGCAGGGTCCAGGGGAGCAAAGATAAAATATAGCTTTAGTATTAACTAAGGAATATCAGAGGGGACTGTGTGTTAGCCACATGGAGTTATGGAATGGCCCAATCACCGAGCTGTTTAAGCTGTTTACTTACTTGAAATATAAAGCTGTGTGCGTGTGTGTGTGTGTGTGTGTGTGTGTGTGTGTGTGTGTCTTTTGGGAATCTAGAACATTGGGGCAATAGTGAGAAGTGCATGGCTCCCGCCAGGAAGTATAGAACAGATTAACAAATTAACAAATTAACTCTTCTCCTCGCCTCCTACTAGTTCACTGCCTTCTGTGAAGGTCCCAGAGACACCCCGCCCTACATAGCCAATCTGCATAGTGAGTTCTAGGATAGGCAGGCCTACACAGTGAGACCCTATCTCAAAAAATAAGGCAAAATAAAAATAAGTAAATCAACTCATAGTTTCAACTTACTTTTTAAATCTTTATTTTTAAATGTGGCTTACTCTGCCCAGCCTGCCCACTTCAGTGCTAGGACTCCTGCACTTTTTGTTTTACACTTGCCCTGAAAGATTTAAAGATCACTTTTAATGAAGTATGCGTGTGTTGTGTGTGGCTGTGTACACACGATTGCAGATGACTATGGAGGCCTGAGGTATTGTGTCCCCTGACCTGGAGTCAGGCAGCTGGTTGGAAGCCACTGGACACCAGCTGGAACACAGCCTGGGTACTCAGCAGGTCCAGTACTGCTGAACCCGCTCATCTCTCAAGCCTTCCGATTGCATCTTTTAAGATTTATTTTTTATGCATCTGAGTGCTTTGCCTACATATATGTCTATGTTATCACATGTGTGCAGTGCCCACAAGGGCTAGAAGAGAGCACTAGATCCCCTGGAACTAGAGTTACAGATGGTTGTAAACCGCCATGTGGGTGCCAGAAACACAAGTCCTCTGGAAGAACAGCCAGTGCTCTAAACCGCTGAGCCAGCTCTCCAGCCCCTTGTGCTGCGTTCTTAATGGTGACAGAGGTATGCCTATTGCCTAGACAATAGAGACATATAATGCTATTCATTGAAAAAAATGTATCCCACTTTATACATCTTATATTGAGTAAAATGAAAAAATAGCATATTCATTTTAATTGACAAATAGTATTATTTAGAAATATATTTAGTTATCTACTCCCAGTCTCACTTTAAAAACCAAAACTTTTACCTATGCTAACCATGTTAGCCCAAGTGTGCTGTGAAGTAACTTGTCAACATTAAGTAACTACAACCATTTTCATTTCTAGAAAATTTTCATCATCTGGAACAGAAACTGACCCTTTAGATATAACTCTCTATTCCCACTTTCCCCACCTAGAAGCTCTGTTCTGCTATAGCTGTTGAATGTTCTCTTTCTAGGGATCTATTTAATGGGATCATAACTGTCCTTTATGACCAACTAATTTTACTTACCTATAATAAAATTCTTTTCAGTTATTAGAATATTAGGCTGGCAACTGGGCTCCACCAATTTATTAACTATAGTTGCTCACAATGTATTCAAGGTTCATCTTTTTGTGTTTTGTCTGCTCAGATTACCAAAAATTATCAGCAGACTGGGTGCCATAGTCAACGTGGCAGGAGTTCTAAAATCTATTTGTTATTTTCTGGTTAGATCCTTGTGCCCTCATAGAACCGTTTCTCTGCTCATACATGAAAGCATGAATAAGGAGGGAACATAGCTCTCTGTGGTGTTTTCTCATCTTTTTCTTTTTTAAGCTGCTGACGTCATTTTAGGGACGTCTTATTTTTATGTGTGTGGGTGCTCTGTCTGCAGGGATGTAATTGTATCGATGTGTGAAGTACCTGTGAAAGTCAGAGGGCGGCGTCAGACTCCCTGGAACTGGCATTGGACAGTTGTGAGGTGCTACATGAGTGCTGAGAACAAGCCTGGATCCTCTGCAAGAGCAGGGTCAAGCTCCAGTTTGCGGTTGCTTTTTTTTTTTTTTTTTAACTGCACAGTCAGAAGCTGAGTGAGGTGGGGTCTTGATGCAAGGGCACCACTCCCTGGATTCTAATTCACACCTTCTCTCTTTCAACACCAGCCTTGGTGCCAACATTACATTTCCGTGTGTGTGTGTGTGTGTGTGTGTGTGTGTGTGTGTGTGTGTGTGTGTGTGTTTACATCTGTTGTACATTTGTGTGTCTTTTTGCCCCGTTTGTTCTGTTTCACTGTAGACTACATAAGAACAATTGTGAATAACCACATGATAAAGTCAATATTAGGCTGTCTTGAAATTGCTACCAAAAAAAGAAAAAAGAATAGTTTGTTACTTTTCAATTTACCTAAGGTGGATTCTTAGGATACAGGGGAGAAAACAAAACAAAAACAGCCCTAATCTTTTGCAGAATATCACAAAAATGGCCTCTTAGCACTTGCTAATATTGCTCCCATCTGAAACTTCTTGAGCCAGGGCCTACATAGTTCATACATAGTTCACACTCAGAACTATTGTCTTCTAAACTCCTACTAGGGTAGTCTGTTAATTCCCGCTTACAGCTCCAACCACTTTCCCTGTCCAAAGTCCCCAAACTTACACATTCCTCCAAAAAAAATTTTTTTGCAAGGTCAGGCTATATAGTACCCCACTCCTGGTACCAGCTTCTGTCTTAATTTTCTGTTACTATGATAAGATACCATGACCAACGCAGCTTAGAGAAGAGTTTATTTGAGGCTTATGGTTTCAGAGGTTTAGAGTCTGTGACCATCATAGCAGGGAACATGACACCAAGCAGGCATTACACTGGAGCAGAAGCTGAGAGCTCACATCTGAGGCACAACCATGAAGCAGAGAGAGAATGGGGGGATGGTATGGTCTGTTGAAACCGCAAAGCCCATCCTCAGTGACATACTTCCTCCAACATGGCCACACCTCCTACCCCTTCTCAACCAGTTCTACCGACTTGGGACCAAGCATTGAAGCATATGAGCCTATGGGGACCACTTTCATTCAAACAGTCACAAGCAGCAAGGGCTTTTAACCTCTGATCCATCTTTCCAGTCCATCTTCTTTTCTTATAATCACACAATCCTATCAGATTAGGGCTTTATTCTTATGATCTTATTTAATGCTAATTACCCCCTTAGAGGAAGGTCACAGAGTCCTGTTCAAAGTTAGGAATCTAGTCTAGGATATTCTAGTTTTTCAACTATATTATTATTTTCTTTGTTTCTCTTTCTTTTTTTAAAGGTCAGATCTTGCTGGCACCTGGGCATGATGGTGATGCCTTTAATCCCAAGCACTTGGGGGTGCAGGACAGGCAGGCAGATCTTTTTGAGTTCCAAACAACCTGGTCTACAAAACGAGTTCCAGGACAGCCAGGACTGCTAAACTAGCTGAGACTCCTAACAGTGGGGAATGTGGATCCTGAAGTGGCCACTTCCTGTAGCCAGGCAGGACTCCAGGGGCATAAGGATAGCAACCCACTAACAAAACCTTTGATCCAAAATGTGTCCCTGCCTGGAAGAAGTGCAAGCACAAGGATGGAGCAGAGACAGAGGGGATGGCCAAGGCGATGAGTGATGCTCTGCTGTGCTCACAGACAGGAGCCAGCACGACTGTCCTCTGAGGCTCTACTCACCAGTGGCCGAAACAGAGGCAGTGACCCACAGCCAAACGTTGGATGGAGCTGGGGAGTCTTACAGAAGAACTGGAGGGGGCTGGGGATTTGGCTCAGTGGTAGAGCGCTTGCCTAGCAAGCGCAAGGCCCTGGGTTCAGTCCCCAGCTCCAAAAACAAAAGAATAGAAGAAAAAAAAAAGAAAAAAAAAAAAGAAAAGAACTGGAGGAAGGATTGAGGGACTCCAAAAGAATAGGGACTCCACAGGAAGACCAGCAACAGTTAGTTAACCTGGATCCTTAGAGCAGGGCTTATACCTGACTCTGTTGTCTGCCGGTGGACCCTGCTCCCCTAGCTGGGCTGCTCTGTCTGGCCTCAGTGAGGGAGGATGCACCTAGTCCTGCAGTGGCTTGATGTGCCAGGATGGGGGTAACACCCAGGGAGGGTACCCCCTTCTCAGAAGAAAAGGGAAGGAAGACCTGCGAAAGGAGGGCACTGGGAGGAGATCTGATAGTGGAGTGTAAAGTGAATAAGTAAATAAAGAAAAAAGAGCTGGTGAGATGGTTCAGTGAGTAAAGGCACCTGAGAGCACGCCTGCCAACCTGAGTTCAACCCCTAGGACCCATGTAATGCTGTAAGAGGAATACTGTAACGAGCTATCCTCTGACCTTTACGAATGGACCCTGCACAAATGATTCCTATGCCCACCCCCAAATAAGTAAAACGTTTTTAAAAAATAAAAGGGGGGTTGGGGATTTAGCTCAGTGGTAGAGCGCTTGCCTAGCAAGCACAAGGCCCTGGGTTCGGTCCTCAGCTCCGAAAAAAAAGAATAGGTATGGTAAGAAATTTCTGTAAACTTGAATTATTCAATATTTTAGGCAAGTGCTCTACCACTGAGCTAAATCCCCAACCCTCTATTCAATATTTTAAAAACCAACAAAGTTTATTTATTTAATTTGTAGTGCTAGGATTGAACCCAAGACCTTGCATACGCTAAGCAAATGGTCTGCCACTGAACAACTCAATGAAAGTTTTTATTTATTTTATTCACTAAAACTTTTAAAAGATTTGTTTATTGTTTTATATTAGGAGTGCTTTACCTGTGTATGTCTGTGCACTACATACATGCCTAATACTTGCAGAAATCAACAGGACATTGGATCCCCTGGCACTGGAGTTATAAGCTGTCATGTGGGAGCTGGACATGACATCCTCTGCAAAAGTAACAGTGCGCTTAACGACAGATCTGACTCTTTAGACCCAAAATGTATTATCTGGCCCTCCCTCCCTACTTGCTCTAAGTCAAGGATGGCTTTGATCTTCCTGCCTCCACCCCAGTACAGGGGTTACAGGCATGAGTCACCTCAACAGGTTTATGTGTTGCTAGGAGCTGAAGCTAGCTAGGGCTTTATGTGTGCTAGGCCAATCCTGCCAACTAAACTCCATCACCAGGCCCCAAAGTTGTTTCTTGGGGTTGGCGATAGCCCAGTTAAGAGCATATACTGTTCTTCCCGAGGACCTGGGTTCAGTTCCCAGCACCCATGTCAGTCAGCTAACTGCAGCCTGACACAACCCCTGCGCTTTTAAGATCCAAGGTTGCTGGCCTCAGTGGGCACCCAAAATCATATGCACATACCCACACAAACATAATTAAAAAGCAAGTTTTGTTTCTTGAAAACCAAAAGTTGGCACACATTTGCCAAATTAACAAAGGGGGAAAAGGCATACACAACTAAAATCAGAAACATTAATGGAGACATTGCTATTAATCTTACAGAATCAAAAGAACAGTTGTCCACCAACGAATTAGATAATCCAGATGAAATGAGCAAATTTCTAGAAATAGATTATTTTTGAAGTTATTAATCATCTTCTTATCACTGTAACAAAATACATAATAACAATTTAAGAAAGGACACATTTATCTCTGTTCATTTGAGACAAAGGCTATCATGGCATGCAAAGTGTGGTGGCGGGATCATAAAAGAGCTGTTTATATTGTACTGACTACCAGGGAATAGAGACTTGGCCAGAAGCTAAGCTAAGCTAACTCGTAAGGTCCCTTGGGAAGTCATAACCCACTTGCTTCAGCTAAGCTAGGCCCCATTTCCTAAAGGCTCCCCAACTCCCCAAACTGTGTCAGTAGTATGCGAACACGTAAGCCATTGGGGACATTTCACTTTCAAACTGTAACAAATCAAGTTTTAAAGGAAGGAAGGAAGGAAGGAAGGGAGGGAGGGAGGGAGGGAGGGAGGGAGGGAGGAAGGAAGGGAGGGAGGAAGGAAGGAAGGAAGGAAGAAAAGTAAGTAAGTAAATCTGGGCCTGCAAGATGGCTCAATGGGTAAAGGTAAAATCAGAAATGGAGCACAATCCCATGACTGAGGACCTAAGTTGATCACCAGAACCCACATGATGTGTAGAGGAATTTTAACCCAGCAACATGGCTGCTCTGGCAACGGATCACATCCAGAGGTATGGTCTGGTTGGAATGCAGATATGCCACATAACTTCAATCCCAAACAATGAAGTCAGTTTGTAGAAGGAAGCAGCCATGTTTGAAAGTGATATCTAATTGAGGGGCAGACAAAGTGATGAATCAGAGAAAGATCTGACAGAATGAGTAGAGTTAGGGTATGCAATCTCTCAGGAGAACAGCACAGGAAAGAGAGAGCACATCGTAGAAAGAGAAGATGGGGCAGTTTTACCACAACAGTCTTACAGAGAAGGGTTGCAGCAAAAGACAAATCAAGTCAGAAAAGTAGAAGGAGGGGGTTGGGGATTTAGCTCAGTGGTAGAGCACTTGCCTAGGAAGCGCAAGGCCCTGGGTTCGGTCCCCAGCTCCGAAAAAAAAAAGGAAAAAAAAAAAAAAAGTAGAAGGAGCCAGAAGATTAGAACAGATTGCCAGACTGAGTTTGAAGCCGAGCCGAGCAGTTTAGTAACAAGCAGAGTGAAGCTAGTTCCAGAGCAGCTGAGTTGAACCAGCCATGAAGAGATCGGAAAGAGCTAGAAAGGGTGAGTTTATTCAGCACTGAGCCTCCAAGACAACAATTACATCTGGCAGGTAAAAGACAATTTTACATTTGGTGGAAGGGAAGAACCAACCCCCACGAGCTGGCTTCTGACCTTCCGTGGACATGACCACAGACACACACACATATAACTAAATGAAGAAAAGTCCCTGGAAATCCAAATGACCCTATAAGAAGTAAAACTACTGAATCACTTATTAGAAACTCCCAAAGTCTAAGACCAAATGTCTTTACTGGTGAGTTCTTCCAATTTTTTTTAGATATTTTAACTTCAATCCTGCTCAAACTCTTCAAAAAATGAGAATGAAATAAATAAAGCTATATAAAGAAAATAACCTATGGACCCATTCCCTCAGAATTTAGTTACAGAAATCCTGAAACCGCCAGCACTTGGAAGGAGGTATAGGTAGATCTCTGACAGTTTGAGGCCAGCCAATAAGCTTCGCTTCCCAGACATCCCTCCCTGGAGTGGGTATTTAAGGTCCGCCCTAAGAAGTCGGTACATGCCACCCATTTTCCATGGTGACAGTCAGTAAACAGTTTAGAACCATCGGCTGTCTGTTTCATCAAGAATCGCAGTGGGCAGCAGAGGGGTCTTTGACTGCAGAGCCGCTGCCTAAGTCTCCCGTAGAAGGCCCCTCTGCGCTCCCAACCAACCACCACCAAGCTAAGGACAGTCACCTCCGAGCTAAGCCAGAGCTTCCCTCCATCCTCACAGCCGCCTGCAGGCCCCCAGCTCCATTTTCAGCTCTTCTGTGACTCCCAGAAGCGCCTGGTATCCTAGAGTCTGAGATCACCATGGCATCATCGCAGACTTGGGAACCCATGACACTTCGTTCCTGACTTCTCTATGTGGTTCTCCAGCGGCGACTGGGGGCCCAGAAGTCAGGGACTACCAGCTCTGACATCCCCACATCTCAGACTGCACCCCTCCCCCAGTGGTGTCTCTGCCCTTCCCTGAATCCCTGCACCTGCAGGTGGCAGCGTGGGGTAAATGCAGCCAAACTTTTCACCTCCAGGAAGCCATGCCTTGTAGTGGAGCAGAACTCAGATCAATAATCACCAGCAATTATTTTTATTCAAGGAGGCAGAGTCCTTCAATCAAACCCAGAGCTTGGGCCAAGTCTCCTTGATCAGTTTGCTTGGTGGATAACCTGTCTTCGCCTTCTGAGGCCAAAACTGAAGTTGCAATACCCACTTAGTATTTACCTTGGTGATCAGAATTCCTGTCCTCGCACTTGCTAATCAGACACTTAACGGCTGAGCCGTCTCTGTGTGGTGACAACTTTGGAACTCGGTTTCTTTGAAAACATAAAAACATTGTAAGAATGTGCTTCCATTTTAATCCAGGTGTGGGGATGTGGGGCTGCCTTGAGCCGTCCCCAGTAACCAACTATGGCTTGCCTCATGCTCTAGCAGAGGCACGGTTTCACAAGCTGCAGATACTTTCTATGATTTTGTGATGCTAGGAATTCTGGGAACTTTTCAGAGGATATATAAATGCTAGAGCCCCTATTTTGGGTGGGTGGATGAGGTTGGTTGTGGTTGTTAGTAACCACAGTCAAAAAAGAAACAAAAGGAAAGAAATGAGATTCAGGGATTTTTCCTAACTCCTCTCTCTTTCCCTTGTATCCTTGTTTCTACATCTAGTGATAGAGGATGAAACAAAGGGGATACAGGGTAGGAAAAGAAGAACCCACAAAGTAGCAAAGACCAGTAATACCTTAGCCCCTTTATTCTAATCTCTCTCTCTCTTTAATGTGGTCTACGTAGTCCTCCTGGTTGTTCATGCCCCAAACTCACAGATATCTACCCACTTCTGCCTCCCAAGTCTCTCTCTCTCTCTCTCTCTCTCTCTCTCACACACACACACACACACACACACACACACACACACACACACGCACACATGCACACACACACACACATACATAACATATATGCATATATTCAGTTTATAGAAAAAAATACAAGTTAGGGAGGCTGTGTAACAGTTAAAGTGAGCTGAGAGATGTACAAGTGGAATCTGTCCTGACAGCACAGTGAAGCACTGGTGTGATGGTCTGACTAAGAATGGCTCTAGACTCATGTAGTAGAATGCTTAGTCATCAGAGTGGTGATACCTAAGGATTAGGAGGGATGACTTGATTAGAGGAAGTGTGCCACTGGGAGTGGGCTTTGAGGTTTCAAGAGCCTAAGCCAGGCCCAGCCAGGGGCTCTCTTCCTGCTGCCTGCAAATCTGGATGTAGAACTAAGTTACTTTTCCAGAACCATGCATGAACTATATACCACTGTGCTCCCCACCATGACAATGGATTAAACTTCTGAAACTGTAGGCAAGCCCCAATTAAATGCTTTCTACAAGTTACCTTGGTTATGGTGTCTCTTCACAGCAACAGAACAGTGACTAAGACAGTGGGAAAGAAGCTGTTGTTGATAGCGTTGAAAGGAAAGCTGCAGAGTTCCCGCACCAGGCCACAGGCAGAACCAGGTCTAAGGGCAGTTCAGGTATAGACGAAGCAAGCCAGTACGGCTAGCAGCAGTCAGGTAGTTCATGTCAAGAGTGGACCAAGACTCACAGAGGCCCCAAGAACAGTCCAGAGTTCTGTCTGTCTGTGGACCTTGATACACACCCAAGCATCAGGTAGTAGAGGAGGTGGGCCATCACCATTGAAAGGCTAGATGTCTACCACTTTTTGGGGTCCTGGTTGAGGACCTTTTCCCTGGGCTGGCTTATGTCAGAAGAGTTTTTAAGCCTAATTTGTTTGGTATCTAATCTGTTTGGGGTCTCAACTCACCCCAATAAATTTACAGGATGGCACCCTCTCTTCTGCCAGGAGTCAGTCATTAATCAGCTTGTGCTGCATGGGTGGTACCTACCCCTATTGTTGACAGATAGTGGTGTTTACTTGTACATCCAGAGCAAGATCCTTCAAAGCTGCTTACAAAAGTTCTCTCAGGGCAACCCACAGACTGGCAACCACTGTTTTATATACCATGGGGTGACTTGGAGTAGAGGATAGCCTGATCTCAACAGTGAGTGCAGGGCAAGCACTGCTGTGTAAGACCTTCGCTAAGAAAGCACAAGAGTGGGAGAAAAGATTTGCAGGGTTTTGGTGTGTGTGCTGTGTATACTGGGCATATACATGCACACATGTGTGGGTGTACATGTGAAGATCAGAAAACATCTTGTAGAGTCAGTTCTCTCCTTCCTTCAGGTGGCCTCTGGAAGCCTAACTCAAGTCACCAGACTTGTGCAGCAAGCAAGTGCCTTTACCTGCTATGCCAATTTGCTGGCCCATACAGGAGACTTGGAGTGAGGGTGTGTGCCCTTGAAGGAGATCATGGGACAAGCAGTCTCTCTCTCTTTTTCCTTCCACTTTCTGGCTGCAGTAAGATGAACAGCTATGTCTTCCCCACATGGCTTGTATTATATACTGACTTACCACAGGTCCTACACCAGCGGATGGTCTACCGTGTGTGAACCGACTGCGGTTGTTTGTCTGTTTGTTTTGGGGGATGAGGTTACACAGCCCAGGCTTCCTTCAGCCCTAGAGATGCACCTGGCTCCCCCTCCCAGGACTGAGGTAAGGATATGTATCAGCACACCGGACAGACTTTGCTGAGATCTTTATTTCAGATACTTGCAACGGTGACAAAACCTGCTTGCCACAGCTCCAAAACAGGTCTTAAGATTTTTTATCTTTTTATTATGTGTATGTGTGTCTGAGCAAGTGAGTGAAGGTAAGTCACAGAGATCAGAGGCATTGAATGCCCTGGAACTGAGTTAAAGAGCAATAGTCACTTCATTACCAAGCCGTCTCTCCAGCCTTTAGAATGCTTTTCTTGAGGAAATGTTATCTTGTTGCACTACTGTATGCCTCCCCAGCTTTGCACCACAGAACACTGTGAGTCGGAAACTGAGCAGTTACAGCTGTCCAACCTTACGCGTCTTCAGGACTGTGAACTACATTCAAATACAAAAACTGAGTCACGTGAGAGTGTAGGCTGAACTCAAATTTAAGATCCCTCTACCTCCACTTTCTAGGATTCTAAGCATTGTTGTATTGATTTTTGTGGCAAACTACTCTGACCAGAAGCAACCGGAAAAGGTTTACTGACTTAAAATCCATCACTGAAGGAAGTCAAGACACAACTTGAAGCAGGCCTGCTTTCTATTCCATGCAGCATCACATCCAACCATGAACTCCCTTCTCAAAGAAGCAGAGAAGGGACCACAGGGGCTGTTGCTTATTGGCTGGCATGCAGGCTCATGAGCTTTCAGATACTCGAAAGTCACCTTACTAGAGGATGAGCAGAGCCCTCCCAGATCAATTAGCAATCAAGACAATATCCTTAGGCCACACTAATCTAGATAATTCCTCAATTGGCATTCTCCTCAAGTGATGCTAGTAGGTGTCAAGTCAGCTGATAGCTAAAGCTGACCAAGACAAACATGGACCAGCCTGGCTTTTTGTTTTGTTTTTAACCCAGACAGAGTTTCTCTGTGCAGCCTTGCCTGTCCTGGAACTAGCTCTATAGACCAGTCTGGTCTTGAACTCACAAAGATTCACTTGCCTCCCCAGTGATGGGACCAAAGGTGTGCACCACCAGCACCAGGCTGCCTTAACTTATGTACATATACTTTTCTTAAATTTTCCACATTATCTTTCAACTCTGAACAACTTTAAGAATTGATCTTTGAGAAGGAAGGCAAATGAAATGGCCAATAAGGAAAGGAATTGCCACCAAACAAATTCAATCCCTGTGACCCACATGGTGGAAGGAGAGAGACAACCCACCTACCTATCCATACATCTACCCACAAATAAATAAATGTAATTTTTTTTTTGGTTCTTTTTTTCGGAGCTGGGGACCGAACCCAGGGCCTTGCGCTTCCTAGGCAAGCACTCTACCACTGAGCTAAATCCCCAAATGTAATTTTTAAAGATGTATCTTTTACAGGAGTCTGAAAAGATAGCTCAATGGTTAAGAGCACTGGCTGCTCTTCCAGAGGACCTGGGTTAGATTTTCCACAACCACATGGTGGCTCACAACCATCTGTGACTCCAGTTCTAAAAGATCCAACACCCTCTTCTGGCTGCCACATTTGTGTACAAACACAACATACACATAAAAATTGTTTTGTTTTGTTTTTTTTTTTGGTTCTTTTTTTCAGAGCTGGGGATCGAACCCAGGGCCTTGAGCTTCTTAGGCAAGCGCTCTACCACCGAGCTAAATCCCCAACCCCATAAAAATTGTTTTTAATCTATCTTTTAAAAAGTCTAGGGCTGGAGAGATGGCTCAGTGGTTAAGAGCACCGACTGCTCTTCCAGAGGTCCTGAGTTCAAATCCCAGCAACCACATGGTGGCTCACAACCATCTGTAATGAGATCTGATGCCCTCTTCTGGTGTGTCTGACGGCAGCTACAGTGTACTCATATATAATAAATAAATAAAATATTTAAAAAGTCTAATGTGTGAGCATGCTTGCCTGAGTATATGTGTGTGTGTGTGCGTGCGTGCGTGCGTGCATGCGTGCGTGCGCGCGCGTGCACACGACTAGTGCCTGTGAAAGGCAGGAGAAAGTATTAGGATTCCTGAACTGGAGACAAGTATGGTTGTGAGCCTTTATAGGTGTTAAGAAGCAAACAAGGGTCCTCTATAAGAGTAACAAGTGCCCTTTACTACTAAGCCATCTTTCCAGCCACCAAAAGTGTTACTTTGAACTTGTTATCATTGTCTGAGACATGGTCTCACCTAGTCCAGACTAACTTAGTATGCATCAAAGAATGACCTTCAATTTGTTTCTCCTGCCTGCATTTCTCTTCTCAGTGCTGAGGCCACAGCTGTGCAGGTTTTTTGCTAGAGTTTTCGTCATGTAGAGATGCCGTAATTTGTTGTTGTTGTTGTTGTTGTTTCAGGAATACACCTGTGTCCTTTCATTTTCCTTTTGAATGGTTCATACTTTTCTCTTTATATTCTCTATGATTTCTTTATAGGTGTATTTAATCTAATAATGTAGTAACACTCCCCTTCCTCCAGATGTTTTGTTGTTGTTGTTGGGTTTTGCTTGTTTGAATAGGGTCTCATGTAGCCCAGGCTGGCCTTGAATTTGCTATGTAGTCAAGAATGATGATGAGTTTCAGATCTGTTTGTCTCTTAAGTGCTAGAATTACTGGTGTAAGTCATTAGGCCTGGCTTTTTTGACTTAATACTTTTTTAGACTATTTTATGTGTGTTTTGCCTGCATGTATGTATGGGTACCATGTGTATACACGGTATCCAGAGGCCAGAAAGACATCCCCTGGAACTGGAGTTCATATGGTTTGTGAGCCATGTGGGAGTGCTGGGAGGAACCTGGTCCTCTGCAAAAACAAGTGCTCTTAACCACTGAGCCATCTCTCCAGTCCATGCCTAGCCTTCTGTATTATTTCTGCAATTCATACATATATCTAATATTATTTTGCAGTACAAAATATTAAATGTTATATATAAGCACAATAAAACATTTAGAAAGCTATGGGCTAAGTCACCAAGAGAAGGTAGAAATTGAAGTTTTCATTTTTTACTTTATGGAGGTCTGGGTTAAGGTTTTTTTTTTTCTTGGATTATGAAAATAATCAAATTCTTGGGCTAGGCAGTAGTGGCATACCCTTTTATTCTCAGCATTTGGGAGACAAAGGTAGGCAGATCTCTATGAGTTCAAGGCCAGCCTGGTCAATGGAGCAAGTTACAGGTCAGCCAAGACTACACAAAGAAATCCTGTATTGAAGAACCAAAAGGCAAAAATGAAGAAAAAAATTCCTGGGGAAGACCTTGAAAATCAGTCATTAAGGTCTCAAGAAATGGCTCAGTGGTTAAAAGCACTGGCTGCTCTTCCAGAGGACCAAGGTTCAAATCCAAGCAACCACCAAGTAACTCACCAGTGTCTATTACTGTAGTCTCAGGGCATCTGACACTCTCACGCAGACATACATGCAGTCAAAATACCAATGCACATAAAATGAAAATAATCATAAAAAAAGAAAATCAATCATTAATGAAGCCAACTCACTGAGACTTATATTCTGATATAAATACATAATCAATTACAAAAAACTTGGAGTCACTTTTTCCAAGATGTGTGCAGGGGGTTAAATAGTATGGGACGGGTAGTCCATGAACTAACATTTATTTTTACTCTAGGGTTTTGTTTTGTTCGCTAGGTAGCACTAACTGCCCTTAAATTCACTTATCCTCTGACTTCTGCCTCCCAAATACTTAGCTTACAAAGAATGAGCTGATTTTTTAATCATGTTTTTAATTTATCCTTTGAGGATTTTATACACTGTATTTTGATCATATTCTTTACCCTCCCCCACATCCCACCTACCCTATATATCCAACTTCATGGTCTTTTTCTCTAAAACCACAAATACATGAAGTCCAACTTGTTTTGAATGACTACTCCTGGAATGTGGTTGATACACCCAGTGTTACTCCATTGAAGGAAACTGATTTTCCCTCTGCCAGCAGCCTTCACTTGTAGTTTTTTGACTATGGTGGGTGGGCCTTTGTGTCCACTTCCCCTTTTCAGTGCTGGGATTGTCTGACTTGAGCAAGTCTTGTGCATGCTGTCAGTCTGTGAGTTCATACATACACCTGCTCTATGTGTCTGAAAAAAAAAAAAAAAAACGCTTGCCTTGAAGTTATCCATCACTTCTGACTCTGACAGGCTTTAACAATCTTTCTGCTCCCTCATCGACATAGATCTCCTGAGGAGTAGGGTGTGATATGGGCTGAGTGTTCCAAGTCTCTTATTCTCTGCAAGGTGATCAAAGTTGTGTGTGTGTGTGTGTGTGTGTGTGTGTGTGTGTGTGTGTGTGTGTGTGTGTGTGTGTTTGGGAGGGAGGGAGGGAGGCAGTAGTTGGTTTTTGCTTGCCTGATTTTTTTTTTTTTTTTGAAACAAGATCTCAGTATACAGCACTATATAGACCGGGCTGACCTCAAACTCAGAGATCCGCTTCTGCCTCCTAAGTGCTAGGACTAGAGGTGTGCACCACCCTGCCGGCTCTGTTAGGTTTTTTGAGACAAGAACTCACTTTGCAACCCAGGCTGGCCTTGAACTAACAGCAGTCCTTAGTCTCAGCCTCCCAAGAGCTGGGATTACAGTCACAAGACACCAACCCCAGTTACATTTGTTTGTTTATTTTTTAATGGGATTCTACATGTTGCCCAGGTTGGTCCCCAGCTCTCGATATCCCTGTCTTAGCATCCAAGTAGCTACAGTACAAATGAGAGCCTCTGCGCCCAGCTGGAAACATGCACCCAGCTGGCCTGTGAAAACATGACTCCAGAAGGGAAATCCTGTACTTAAGCTATCTGAGTGATGTTCCAACTAGCTTTCAAAGATTACTCAAGAAAAAACAAGGAAGTTTTGCAGATAAAAGTAGGCCACGTGGTCTTGAGAAAGTGTGTGTTCCTGCAAAGGACCCAGGACTACATGGTGGCTCACAACCACCTTTAAACTCCAGTCCCAAGAAATCCAACTCCTCTTCTGGCCTCTTCAAACTGCTGTGGATGGATATGTACATACATTCATACATAGGCATACAGGCAAATATTCATACATATAAACTAAATCTAAAAAAGGAAAAAGCCAAGACATAAAGATATAGATGATGAGGCTGGAGGATGGTTCAGCGGTTAAGAGCACTGGCTGCTCTTCCAGAAGTCCTGAGCAAAATTCCCAGCAAACACATGATGGCTCACAACCATCTGTAATGGGATCTGATGCCCTCTTCTGGTGTGTCTGAAGACAGTTCCAGTGTACTTATATATAAAAAATATATAAATAAATCTTTTTAAAAATGTAGAAGGTACAGGATGGGTGGATCTCTGTGAGCTGAATGAAGACCAGCCTATTCTACAGAGTTCCAGGATAGCTACAGAGAAACCCTAGCCCTGTCTTGAAACATCTGCCTGCCTCAGCCTCTGGAGTGATGGGACTAAAGGCATGAACCACACCACCACAGCATAACCAACGTTAAGGAAGCAAAGCTCACAGACAGCAGATCCTGAGGGATAACAGGGAGCCCTGGATGTATTCCCACAGGCCACAGGGCTTCCTTGTAGAGTTTTGGAAAAGGGTGAAGTTTGGTAAGGTTTCTATTTTAGAGGACAGTTCATGACATGTGTTTAGGATGAATTAGGGGAATAGATGAATAGAATATAGGAATATGGCTGGGAAACCATTTAAGTGTCCAATTCATTATTTTTGTTTTGGGCAGGAACGTGGTGCAGGAATGTGACAGAAGCCAGAGTAGAATGTCAGGTGTCTCCTGCTACTCTCTGTGCCTTGCTGCATTTGACACAAGGTCTCTCACTTAACTGGAACCTCACTGTCTAGGCTAAGCTAGCTCCAGGGATACTGTCACCCCATCTACCCAGTGCTGGGGTTAGAGACATGAGCAGCCAAGCTCCACTTTTTATGTGGGTCCTCATGAACTCAGGTCCTCATGCCTGCACCACAAGCACTTTTTTTTTTTTTTTTTTGGTTCTTTTTTTTTTTTCGGAGCTGGGGACCGAACCCAGGGCCTTGGGCTTCCTAGGCAAGCGCTCTCTACCACTGAGCTAAATCCCCAACCCCACACTTTTATTTAGTATCTCAACTCCTATTTGTTTTAAATTTTCCTTTGGGGCAATTTTTTTTTTTAAAGACATGGTCTTACTCTGCAATCTAGGCTGGCCTCAAACTCACGATGTAGCCCAGCCTGATGTTAGAACACCTGTGGTCCAGAGCAACTGCATTAGCATACCCTATTAAGTATACCTGTCTGGGGGGAAAAATAAATAAACATATATATATATATATATATATATATATATATATATATATATATTCCAGATTCTTTACTATGTGATAAGCTGATACTTTGTATCAGCTTTGATACTTTGATTTTACCGCATTCTATTTCATTTTCAAGATGTTGGCTATAATCTATTACAGCGATTTCTGACATAATACTAAGTTCATTACTACTTGGTCTTAAACACCTCAGCTGTCTTGGGAAAAGGGAGGCAGAGTTTACCTTGGGGTGTGCACTTCCAGGTTGAGGCTCAATAGCGTCAGTGCATTAAAATCACCTAAGTCCTACTGAAAATGCAGCTCTCCAGACATGTAGATGCATTTGTGCTCAGCACCTACGCGTATTCAGAAATACCTGTAACACTTCTGCCCAGAAAGCATATAAAAGCGAATGTATACTTACAGAGCTGACAACCACTAAGCTCGGGAGTTAAGTGACAGCCTGGGGAGGAGCCCAGGTAGGGGCAGAGAGCATTGCGTGTGGCACCTGCGGTGTCAGGCACGTCCTGGTGCCCAGGCCCTCGCCTAGCAGAAACCAGAGCCACAGGGCCCAGTGACTGGCCGAGTAACTGACCGTGTGCGACAGGGTTCTCAGACCCGGGGACTGCTGCGCGCACAAGCTACCCACAGTGCACCGCGGCACGCACGCGTAGACTGCCGCTCCCGGGGTGCAGAGCTGTGGGCCAGGCGGCCGCCTCAGGCTGCCCCGCGAGGCTGGCGGGGCCCTAGCAGCGGGAGCATGGTTGTGAAACGGATCCAGAAAGTATGGACGGTGGAAACGGGGTCCTCCCTCCCGTCCTCTCCGCGGGCTGCCACAGCGAATAGAAACCCGCGGCTGAGACGCGTTGACACCTGCCCTGCGCAAGGCAGAACCGCCGCTTGCGCAGATTTAGGAGGTGGGAGCCTACGCCTAGCGGGCGGCCCGCCGGGGCGAAGTCACGCGACCATGTCACGTGCGCGCGCAGCTGCGGGTTGGAGTTTAGGGAAGCCCTGAGGCTGTATCCCAAGGCGCCTACCTAACCAAAGAGGGTGGGTGACCTGCGGGAGTATTTCATCCTGTAGATAAAGGTTTTGTATTAGTCCATTAACGTAGAATCCGGTGAAAGCATCGCAGAAAAATAAAACAGAACCAGTTCTGTTCTGCTCTTCCACCAATCCACCCTTTACCATTTGCTAACGTTTTAGCGCATCTGCTTTTCGTCCTTTTCCTAAAGAAAATTATTCTATATTTCTATGCTGGTTTTGGCTTGTTTCATTTTGGTTTGGTTTGGTTTTGAGACAGGGTCTCTATGTAGCCCTGGCTGACCTTGAACTCGCTATGTAGACAAATTCAATCTCGAACTCACCAGAGATCCACCTGCCTCTGCCTCCCGACAACTGGAACTAAAGGTGCGCTCCCACCATAGCCTGCATTATACTCTTAATTTATGATCAATGTTTTTACATAGCATTAAAAGTTCGGATTTTCGGGTTTGGGATTTAGCTCAGTGGTAGAGCACTTGCCTAGCAAGCGCAAGGCCCTTGGTTCGGTCCCCAGCTCCGAAAAAAAAAAAAAAGAAAAGAAAAGAAAAGAAAAAAAAGGTTCGGATTTTCTATACTGTAACATAATATTTACAACCTCTTTTTTAAAAAAGATTTGCTTATTTTTAATTTGCGTGTTATGGGTTTTTGCCTGCGTGTATTAAGTGCCTCCAGAGGCCAAAAGAGGGCATGTGTTTATTGCTCAAGATCTGCTCACTCAGATATGGTTGTAAGGTGCCTTATGTAGGTGCCAAGAAACATACTCAGGAGCTCTGGAAGAGCAGTTCGTGCCCGTAACCACCGAGCCAACTCTCCAGTCCTATAATCCTAACTTATAGCATTAGCATGATTCTTTCCACCGAGTGGCTCCAGGGTATGCATCTCAATCATATTTCTATTGCTGTGATAAACACCACAACCAGAAGCAGCTTGGGGAGGAAAGGGTTTGTTTGGCTTACCACTCTTAGGTAGCCCATCGTCAGAGGAAGCCAGAGCAGGAACTGAAGCTTACTGGTGTCTGCCAGTTTGCTTTATTTTATTTACCAGGGCACGGTGGGCTGGGCTCTTCCACATCACTCATCAGTCAAGTAAATGTCCCACAGAGTCGTCTACAGGAGGGATTTGCTTGGTTGAGGCTACCTCTTCCCAAATGACCCTAGCTTGTATCAACTTAACAGAAAACTAACCAAGTTGACTGATAGACCAATACACTGTTATTAAACCAAAATCTTTGTTTATCCAGAAGATCTCATAATAATATCACAATACAAAATACATTGCAACTTTTAAATAATGTGCTTGGTGTTCTTTAAGTTATTTTATGTGTATTGGTGTTTTCTCTGCGTATATGACTGTGCACCTTATGCATGCTTGGTACTCTGTGGAGACTAGAAGAGGGTGTCAGATCCTCTTGGACTACAGTTTTAGGTGTTCGTGAGCCACCACGTCGTAGGTGTTGGGAGCAAATGCTCTAACCACTGATCCATCTCTTTCTAACTTAATATAGTCCCACCGTCATTAAAACCTCAAACATGTTAAAAGGTCAGTGTGGAAAGACAGCTCAGCAGTTAGGAGCACTTGTTGCTCTTACAAAGGACTTGCACTTTATTCCCAGCATCCACATGGTGGTTCACAGCAGTTCATATTCCAGTCCCTGGGGGTCAGGCGCCCATTTTTGACATTCACGGTCACCAAGCACACGTGTGATGCACATACATACATGGAGGCAAAACATTTACACATAAAACATAATGAAAATAGGGCTGGCTCAGTGGTTAAGAGCACTGACTGCTCTTCCAAAGGTCCTGAGTTCAATTCCCAGCAACCACATGGTGGCTCACAACCATCTGTAATGAGACCTAATATCTTCTTCTGGTGTGTCTGACAGCTACAGTGTACTTATATATAATAAATAAATCTTTAAAAAATATATCCAAAGTTGAAGCCTGGTATGTCAGCACATGACTTTAATCCCAGCACTCAGAGGCAGAGGCAGGTCTCTGAGTTTGTGGCCAGCCTGGTCTACAGAGCAAGTTCTAGGAGAGCCAGGGCTACACAGAAATTTTGTCCTCAAAAAAACTAAATAAATTTCCTAACTGCTAAGTTCCTATAAAATCATGTTACAGACATATTGTTCCAAAAGGGAAGAACCAGGACACAGTTACAATAAAATCAAAGCAAAACCCAAACCCTCTGCATAGTGTAAATAGCAGCTCAGTGTATGGTTCCTGGGCTGGGGCTCAGGATCTTATGTATCCAGAGGGCTGAGAAAGCTTCACTTCCCTGGCCTTGTCCTCCACAGCAGTTTGTCCCATAGGCTGATGCCAAGAGAAAGGACAGAAAGGAGCTAGGCATGGCTGAACCAGCAGGCAACCTCATGGTGGACAAGGAGCCTCACAGAGTAGGGGGTGGAGCTTCAGAGAAAGAGTGAGGATGCCCAGAGTGTTGGAAGGGCTTGCCCAGGCTTGGTCCAGTAACTGAAAGGAAGAAAAAAAGATGGATTAAAAAAAAAAAAAAGTCGGGGGGGCTGGGGATTTAGCTCAGTGGTAGAGCGCTTACCTAGGAAGCTCAAGGCCCTGGGTTCGGTCCCCAGCTCCGAAAAAAAGAACAAAAAAAAAAAAAAAAAGTCGGGGGCTGGAGAGATGGCTCAGCGGTTAAGAGTACCCGACTGCTCTTCCAGAGGTCATGAGTTCAATTCCCAGCAACCACATGGTGGCTCACAACCATCTGTAAAGAGGTCCGGGGTTAGGGATTTAGCTCAGTGGTAGAGCGCTTGCCTAGCAAGCGGAAGGCCCTGGGTTCGGTCCCCAGCTCCGGAAAAAAAAGAAGAAAAAAAAAAAAAAAAAAAGTCGGGCTGGAGAGATGGCTCAGCGGTTAAGAGCACTGTCTGCTCTTCCAGAGGCCCTGAGTTCAATTCCCAGCAACCACATGGTGGCTCACAACCATCTGTAAGGGGATCTGGTGCCCTCTTCTGGTGTGTCTGAAGACAGTGACAGTGTACTCACATATATACAATAAATAAATAAAGATCTTTTAAAGAAATCTCATTAAGAGGCTAATTTATTACACGCTTCTCTTTTGCATGGCCTGAGGATAATCCCCCTTTCTGAAGTGTGGTCTCTTAGCCAGGCAATTAATCACCCCAACTAGATTAACTCTTATGTTTTGGGTAGCTTGGAATTGTGGGTGTCCATCCAAACCAGATATAAACTCCATTGTCATGATGATGAGGAGATGGCTCTGTCTCAAGGGGCATCCAATGCCACTAACATTCACTCCTCTGAAGAGGTAATCCTAAAACCTTTTAAGAGATAACCCAGATTAGGGAATAGATAAAATCTATTCCTATCAAGAAAATCAAGGGGGTTGGGGATTTAGCTCAGTGGTAGGGCGCTTGCCTAGCAAGCGCAAGGCCCTGGGTTCAGTCCCCAGCTCCGAAAAAAAGAAAAAAGAAAAAAAAAAAAAAGAAAGAAAATCAAGACATGCAGTTCCACAGCTGTTCACTAGAAGGGATTGATGTCTGTATTGGAGTCTCTCACTGTCCAAGCAAGGGTGCTCATCCAGGAGAAGGGAAGAAGCCACAGCTCCCAACTGGCTTTCATAGTCAAGGAGCCAAGGCCATCCCTAGAACTGCTGCTTTTGGCATCCCTGCCCCTAAACTGTCTGGTCAGTCTTTATCTCCTATCCCATCATCTCCACTCAAAAGAATTAACCCCTGTAGCTGCTGGTATTACGAACGCTAGTTATTCTCCCCAAAAAACTGTTCGAGTGTCTGCAGTGTCGCTTCTGGGAACCTGCTCCCAGTTTGTTGATTGGTAAAGATGCCAACAGCCAATAACTGGGGAGGGAGACAGAGGCAGGATTTGAGGATTCAAGAGCTTGGGACCGCAAGCAGAGAGAGGAAGAGGAGATGGGCCATGCCAGGAGAGTGTGGAGGAGAAGAGAGACACCTTGCCTGAGAAGAGGGCAGGACAGAGGGGCAGGACAGAGGGGCACGGCCACCATGGGAAGGAGCCGGAGAGTGCAGCCCAGGGGGATGCTCAGCTGAGTCCAGGGCAGCTGAGATGGCACGTGGAATTAGTAATAACTCAGGATTTACAGCAAGGAGGGTAGGCAGTGGCCCAGCTATGTTGGTTAAGGCATATTAAAATATAAGCGCTGTGTGTGTGTCTTTTATTCAGGAACCTGACCAAGCCAGCTCAGTCAACAGGGTCTCCAGGAAGGGAATGAGGACTGAAAGGAAAAAAGACAATTAGACAATACTGTAGCATGTCTCCAGGCAGTACTGAGGCTGAAGCGGGTTTATTTTTTCCCAGTCTGCTTTTATACCATTTTAAGTACATGCAAAGAATGAGGTCAGTTCTAGGTCAAGGAACAAACAAGGCAACAAAGTCCTGTGGGCACTGTTTCTAGGGGCCTATCTGGACGACTAAGATAAAAGGAATGCCACACATTCCTCTGCTGAGTTTACCTTGAGCTTTGTATTAGCCCAAAAGTACTCTTATCTGAGTCTACTTCCCTGTCTAGCCCAAAGTCAAATTCTTGCCCAAGCTTACTTCCTTATCCTAACCCAAAGTCAAATTCCTGCCAGAGCCTACATTCTTATCCTGGCCCAATGTCAAATTCTTGCCAAGTTTCAAAGCTCTCCACAGGAACCTAAACCATTGGGAAGGGTAGCGAACCCACTGCTAGGAATTTATTCTGTTTATTTCAACAAACCCCAGCTATCACTTCAGAACTAGGATGACAGTCACCTGACTTCTTTGAGCTTGTTGGGTCATGGGTCACTGATGAGTGATGGCAGTTGGGTTTCCCTTCCAGCTGACTCATCTAAGGAACCCTGAAATTGCAGCAATGGTCCCATTTTTACAGCAATCTGATGTAGTAAGGAAAGGAAGTTCTTGAAGAGGAACTTTCGAGAGGAACTTGAAAGGAAGTACCTGGAAAGGAACATCAGGGAAAAGTGAAATTGGAGCCCTGAAAGCAGAAGAAAAATGGTTCCATTCCCCACAAACTGGCATGAGCTAGTATAAAAGTATAAGCCCTAGACAGACAACCAGGAAGACAAAACAGGCCATTTTAATTTTTTTTTAAAGATTTATTTTTTCTACGCTATAAGTAACTATAGCTGTCTTCAGAAGCACGAGAAGAGGGCATCAGATCCCATTACAGATGGCTGTGAGCCACCATGTGGTTGCTGGGAATTGAACTCAGGTCCTCTGGAAGAGCAGTCAGTGCTCTTAACCACTGAGCCATCTCGCCAGCCCCAGAACAGGCCATTTTAAAGTGTCCAAATCCACATCTGTTAGGATCCCTTGATAGGCTCATAAGGACATTCATACATTAGGTTACTCCTCAGCTGGTTTTTCTGTTTGGCTCTAAAGCTTGGTTCCACCATGATGTTAGCAGATTCTGCTTCTAGGCAGTTTGACTAGCTAGGCTCACAGTGTGAGATCCCTTTTAGATGGTGTGTTAGTTCTCTGTTCTCTGAAGAAACAGAACTGGTAGAAAGGGAGAATGTGTGTGGGAATTTTTAGAATGACTTGCAGGCTGTGGTGTGGCTAGTCCAACAATGACTGTCTCTCTATGCAAAGGTGAAGAATTTGGTAGTTATTTTAATCACCAGGCTGGGTGTCTCACCTGGTCTTCAGTGTTCTTAGAATTCCAAAGAAGCAAATTCTAATACCAGCAAAGGATTGCAGGTTAGATGACCTTGCTAGCAAGAGTGAGAGTGAGCAGGCAAACAGCAAAGGCTACCTTCTTCCACGTGGGCTTTCCGTGGGCTGCCTCCAGAAGGTGTGGCCAGTAGATGTAGGGTGGGCCTTCTAACTGTCCGTCATAAGCGGCTTCACAAGTTATAACCAGGCACCCAAAAAAATCTCATTTTGATCTTCATTTGGTTCTGTGCAAAGTGTTCCTCACTTCAACCCTATATTTATTTGTGTGTGTGTGTGTGTGTATGTGTGTGTGTGTGTGTGTGACACATGTGTAAGGACGCCCTTGGAGGCAAGAAGGGGGTGTTAGATCACGTACAGCTGAAGTTACAGTGGTTGTAAGTCCCTCGATGTGGGTGCTGGGAAGAGAGCTCTGTCTGCTGAAAGAGCAGCAAGTGCTCTTAACTGCTAAGTGTCTCTAGTCTGTCACCATGAACTCTTGGCCATCTTGTATCCACCTCTATAAGTAACCTCATCCTGGCCTTCTCACCTCAAAGGGCTTCTGCCAGATTAATCATGGCCAGAGGACTAGTGTATACAGTCAGCTTCCTAGGCATATAGCAACCTAAACTCTAGCCTCTCATGTTCTAGGAACTGACTGACTTACAGAGGGATCCTCCCGCTCAGTGTTCTGCAAGGCCTGTGGGTGACGACTGTATTTTTCCAGGAGGTTTCAGAAGGCTTGCAACCAACACCTCCTGTGTGTGTCATCAGGGACCAGACCTCATCCCACTCTCCCCACTGAGCAGTTCTTAAGATGTCCAATTGTTTTCCATTCACATGCTTATGAATTGTCTTTTGTTTCGTTGGTTTTTTGCTGTTTTAATACACGTCTTGTTCAGTAGTTGAGGCTGACCTGAACACACAATGTAGCCCAGGTTGGCCTCAAACTTGTAATCTTCCTGCCTTATTCCCCAGGTTGCTAGGATTATAAATGTGTGCCCCCTTGCCTAGTGTGGATTGCATTTTTTTTCTTTTCTTTCTTTCTACATATTTTTTATTCTTTTCTTTTTTTCAGAGCTGGGGACCGAACCCAGGGCCTTGTGCTTCCTAGGCAAGCGCCCTACCACTGAGCTAAATCCCCAACCCCGAAGTTTTTATTTTCTACATATTTTTTTCTTCTTTTCTTTCTTTCTTTTTGTTTGTTTGTTTGCTTTGTTTGTTGTTTTTTGTGTTTAAAGCTTAAGGCCCATTTCCCATTGTATTAGAATTTGAGAACAACAACAACAGAACAGGCAAGCTATAAGTTTCTGTGGAGAAGAGGGAAATTACGTTTTGAGTTAGAGTTCAAGAAAGCAGTTGTGTTCCGTAGTGGAGCTCAGCCTCTGGGTCAGGTTGGGAAGTGGGTTCTCCAGAGAAACAGTGAGAAAGTCTAGACAAGAGGCAGTTTGAGCATGCTTAGGTTTGAACTAGTGGCCGTAAAGATAGAAAGAGATAAGTTTTAGAACTCAGTAAAGAGGGCAAGCTTAGTGAAGGTCTGGAAGCTACAGCCTGAACTGCTTTTTCAGTGGGGATCATGAGCTCATATCAGTGTGACTGGTCAGGTTACATTCCAAGTGGAGCCTGCACCATCAGAAATCGTTCTTTCTCTACTGAGTCAGAAGGAAGACAGGTTGTCCCCACAGGTCACTAGTACAAATGGTACACAGCTAGTTGACAAGAACTGGGAATCATGCTGACAGGAGGACCAGCAAGGGCCACAGTAGCTGCTGTATGCCTCTGCCAAGAGACGAAGACAGCACAAGTAACTGTCATTTTCTTCTACATGCTTCTCCATAGACTAGAGAGCAGCTCTGTCAGCCCTCTGCCACCCCCACAGCAGGGTGTGTGTGTGTGTGTGTGTGTGTGTGTGTGTGTGTGTGAACACATGCATAGACACATGCAGACAAAATACTCATACACATAAAGTAAAAATAAATCTTTTAAAAAGAAATCAGAAGAATTAGTCTTGACCAGAGAAGATCAGAGGGAACTGTAACCCCAGCTCTGAGAGATGCTCATCAGTCAAGGGCTCATGGTGGGGTCTCACTAACGCTCAGCACTGCTGCCCGGGCCAGCATTCCTGATCGGCAGTAACTGCCTAGGGAACTGAGTTTGGATCTGGGTCACATTTGTACCTATAACCCTGGCTGCAGCAGCGTCTAAGGAGCCCTGAAGTCCTAGTGAGTTGCGGGTTTGAGAGTGTGTCTCAAAGCCCCACACTTGCAGTCGGTGTCAGAAACCAGCAGGTTTGTGTGGACCTTGCCTCTGAGCCCAGTGGTGCCTTTCCCGTAGAACAGGCAGCCTTCACTGAGGAGCCCTTACATGCCTGCCTCTCTTTGTCTTGTAGTGTTCTACTGGCAGGCCACCATCATGGCCCTGTGGTAGTGCTGCTGCACGCACGGCTCTAGGCTGTTTCTGCTACTTCACCTCTCCCGCAGGCATCGACGTCTTCCTCTACCTTGTCCTTCCAGAATGACAGTCCTTACCAAGGAGGTGGGTTTTTTTCCTGACTATCCACTTCCCTGCAGATTATCCTTTCACGCCCCCAAAGGAGAGGCTGCCTCCAACTCCCACCATGTTCTGACGGACAGACAGCGTACGAGGACCTTCTCTTGGCACAGTACAGAGAGCAGTGTGTGTACCTTTTCCCAATGCTCTCCCTCACCAGTCAGTGGTTACATCCTGCTGAGACCATAGACATTCACGATTAGCCTTATCTTACAGTTTCTCTTGCTGTGATGAATGTCATGACCAGTAGCACCTTGGGGAAGAAAGGGTTTATTTCATCTTACTACTCTTAGGCCACACTCCATCACTAAGGGATGTCAGGACAGGCACTCAAGCAGGAACCTGGAGACAGGAATGTGCAGAGACTACGGAGAAGAAACGTTGCTTACTGGCTTCTTAGCCCATGGCCTACTTAGCCCATTTTCCTATACAACCCAGGACCATCTTCCGAAGGGTAGCACCACTCACGGTGCACTTCGACTTCCTTCCTACACCGATCACTAATCAAGAAAACGCCCTACAGATTTGCCTACTGGCTAATCTGATACAGATTTTTCTCAGTTCAGTCCCAAAGGACTGGTTTGTGTCAAGTTGACAGGAAGCTCACCAGAACTCTTGTGAGCAAGGCTGTGTATGGTAAGTGGTTCCTTTTTTTTTTTAAAGATTAATTTATTTAATCTTAAAATAATTAAATTATTAATTTATGAGTACATGTGGCTGTCTTCAGACACACCAGAAGAGGGCATTAATTAGATCCTATTACAGATGGTTGTGGGCCACCATGTGGTTGCTGGGATTTGAACTCAGGACCTCTGGAAGAGCAGTCAGTGCTCTTAACCGCTGAGCCATCTCTCCAGCCCAGCAAGTGGTTCCTTAATGAAGTCACAGCGTTTAAGGTTTCTATGGCACCAGGACTATAGAGTGTAAAGACCTAGGCGGAAGGTACCAGGAGTCTGAAGGGGAAGGCAACAAGAGGCACGACAGTGCACAGCTTTCATTCACCTTTAATCCCAGCACTTGGAAGACACAGGCAGGTGGATCTCTGTGAGATGAAGGACAGCCAGAATTATACAGTGAGACCCTGTCTCAAAAAATAACTAAGTAAAAGGAGAAGAAAATATGCAGGTCCAGTTATAAAGCAACTAACGAGAGGCAGGTGTTGTCCAGTTGTCTATTGGAATGTATTAGGAAATGCAGTATATTGGAGAAAATAGATCATGATTGTTGCAGTAAAAATAAAAAGTTGATCAGTGGCTACCGGTTCCGGCACATTCTCACTCCGTGCAGATCTGCGGGAAGTCGCATGCTTCGGCTGTTTCTCTGCCAGCCGCCTTTACACACTGTCCCCTTGGCGGGTTGTTACCACACCTGACACACACATTGAGTTCCTAGGGCCATTCTAGCCTGCCATATTGCCACGCTAGCCCCAGGCATTCTATAGCCTAGCACAGCTTCCTGCCACTGACACTGCCCACACACTCCCAGCAACCACCCCCTGGCAGTTAAAGTATAAACTCCCAACTACCCCATAAAGTCAAGACTCAACAAGCTGTAACCCAACAATCAGACTTATATGTTAAATTCTCAAGCCACAATACATCCACACAATAAAATTACAAACAATTGATAAGGATATAAACCACCCACCTAGATAAGATAAATTTGCCTACAGAAATCCATCCCAGGGGTTGGGGATTTAGCTCAGTGGTAGAGTGCTTGCCTAGGAAGTGCAAGGCCCTGGGTTCGGTCCCCAGCTCCGGGGGTGGGGTGGGGGGGGGGGGTGGGAGAAATCCATCCCAGCTACCTTGGCAATTCAAGACCACCCGGATCGGGGTCATCCTTCTCCATATCCATCTTGATTCTTCTCCTCCTTCTCTTCTTCCTCTTCTTCCTCCTCCTCTTCCTCCTCCTCCTCTTCTCTCTCTCTCTCCCCACCCCCACCCCCACCCCCACCCCCACCCCCACCCCGCACTAGACTTTCCCCCGCCTACCCTTCTTTCTCATCCAATGATAGGCCTCGCCTTCTCCTGGACCTGCCCTGCTGCATACTGACATCATCTTACTCGGGGGTTAATAGGGGCGGTTACAATAGCCACAGATGGCAGCAGGCAGGTTAATGTGGATCCTTAAATGCCCTGTATAGCTGTAGGAGAGTCTGTTCAGGCTCTGACTTCCTTAGTGTCAGAGTCCTGCCCGAGGGAGGTTAAGACAAGGTCCTGGGGGAGGCAGTGTGCTGTGTGCCCAGCTCAGTGAGGGTGGGGAGTGGCGCTGCACACTCTGGGGTGATGGGTGTGCTAAGGTGCCCGGTGCAGTGAGGAGAGCTGCACATTCTCCGCACCCTGAGACTGCCCCTCTCCTCCCGACACTAGAGAATGCAAAGGTGAAGACACCTGGTTTTAGAGCCCGAAAAAGTTAATTTTGTTGTTAAAAGGATTTCAGACATTCCTTCACGTACATACTGTTTTGTAGTGACAGTTTTTGATTCTTAAAAAACAAAACAAAACAAAACAGAAATATCATAAGGCTGTTCTTATTTTATTCCCAGGTGTGGTATGGGGCTGCTTCAGACTGCCCACAGCAGCTAGCTGTGATTTGCCTCGTGCTCTAGCAGGGACAGGATTTTGCCGGCTGCAGGTAGTTTCAATTGTGTGACTTTTTGAACTCAGGGGAAATTTTCAGGGACTGTGTAAATGCGAGGGCACTGAGAGGTGGGGTAGGTGGTGTTTGGGTGTGTGGTGATTGTGGGCTGATTGCTGGGAAGAGTGGAGAAGGGTGGAGGAAAGAAGAACTCACCAAGTAGCCAAAGGCCGGCCACCCCCTGAGTCTCGGTTTCATTTCTGTTGCTTGGATAAATACCTGTCAGAAGTGTCTTAGGGAGAGTCCGTTTCAGTTTACAGTTTCTGGTTACAGTCCGTCATCTGAGGGGAGCCATGCAGCAGAAGCTGGAGACGACCGGTCTCATTGCATCCATAATCAAGAAGCAAAGTGGATATAAGTGGTGAATAAAGCTACAGGAGACTCTCCCTCTCACTCTCACTCTCCCTTCCGCTCTCTCACTCTTCTTCCGCTCTTCCTCTCTTCTGCTCTTCCTCCTTCTCTCTCTCTCTCTCTCTCTCTCTCTCTCTCTCTCTCTCCCTCTCTCCCTCTCTTCCTCTCTTCCTCTCCTGGCTTGACGCAATTAAAAAAAAAAAAAAAGAAGCAAAGTGGAGCGGAACGTATACATTAGTATTCACTTCATGTTATGCACACGAGTGTTTGGCCTGCCCATATGTATGTGCGCTGTCTGCATGCTTGGTGCCTGCAGGGGTCCGATAAAGTGTTGGATTCCTTTGTACTGGAGTTGCAGCCCCTTGTAGTCGCCATGTGTGCCTGGGCACTGAACGTGGGTCCTCTGCAAGAGCAACAGGTAACCATGACCAGTGAGCCATGCCTTCGGCGCTAGTGCGTGCATTCTTAAACTGAGTTCCCTTTGTCTGTCTGTGTGCTGCTGGGCGCTCTCAGCCTCAGGAACAGTGCAGCCACGGAGGCCTTCAGCCACTTCAGTTACTACAGTGAAGACGATCTTGATCCAAACAGTTCTTCATTGAGACCCTCTTCCGAGGGGATTCTAAATGCTGTCGAGTTGACAATCACAGCTGGCCATCACACCATTCCCCCTATAAATGCTCAGAGAACAATTCCATCAGTTAACAGGAGAGACCTGCATAATGAAATACGGTTAACCCGGCAGGTGTGGGGCTTCTCACTGCTGCCCCAGTGTTGTGCATTCTTGGATGAAAGACACACGCGCGCGCGCGCGCGCGCGCACACACACACACACACACACACAGCCTTCTATTTTAATATGCCCTAAGGAGCTCAACAGCTGGGCCACTCCCAAACTTCCAAGTTGCTAATGCCTCCCCTCCAGTACTCCTGGATTATTACTAAAATTATATTGCATCTGCACTACCCTAGACTCGTGGGAGGAGCCCTCCAGCCACTCTTCCCAGGCTCTTACATGGCTATACACTCCTGCTTCTCCAGCTCTCAGGCCAGATCTTCTGCTTCCCTGGCAGGCGATTCTAAAAACCTCTTCCTCCCAGGGGTTCTCTTGCCCAAGAAATCTAAAGTCCCGCCTCTGTCTCCCTGCCCAGCCATTGTCCACTGGCAACTTTTATTCACCAATTAAAGCCAACTGGAGGCGGGGACCCTCAGTGTCTTACAGGCAGACATGCGGGTTCCCATGTAGTTTGGGGAGTCGAATTAACACAAATAGCATTAGAACCAACCCACACATCTTACGCTTTTCATCCATTAAAAAGGCCTTTTATCTCAGATATAAACTAAACATAGTTATAGCAGTTATGTAAACTATAAGGTATGATATACACTAATAACGTCCAGCCCATCAATCTTGTCAATATAGATACATTACTCTAACATCTATTACAGTTCTATACCTGAATTGTAACTTACATTACCATCTAAAAAACCATCCTATCTAATGTACATCATCTTCCTCAATGCTAAACAACTTGTTTGATTTTATGATACTATTAGTAGTCTTCAACCCCTTTGGAAATCTGAGAACAAATTAAATATTACCTAAATGTAGAGGAACACAAAAACATAGCTTCCAAAACTTAAACAAATTGCAGAGACAGCTGACTACCTGGACAGTTTCCTATTCTTCAAAACATCAGGGCATCTCTCTTCAGCCTTCTGACCTATAGCCATCTGACAGAGCTTAAGTGGAGCAGGAAATATGAAGGACTCGCTTACCCTGTCCTGACAAGACAACTGGAGCAACTCCATAGGGAGGTTATGATGAGCCATGAAGAGGGCACTGTCGGGAGCTGACGTGTCTCTTAGTCAAATCTAACAATAATGAATGATTATAAATGCCATGTTCTGGGGTTGGGGATTTAGCTCAGTGGTAGAGCGCTTGCCTAGCAAGCGCAAGGCCCTGGGTTTGGTCCCCAGCTCCGGAAAAAAAAAAAAAAAAGAATAAATGCCATGTTCTGTAGACTTCTGGTGTCTTTGAAGACTCTCTAAAAGTAAAAGTACATCTGAACTGTTAAACCTTGACTACTCTTAGCATTCCTATTTGAATACTATTCAAAACACCTTACTATAATTAAATCAGAATCTAATCTAACCATGAGTTTACTCTCTGGCCCTTAACTTGCATTCCTTACTCATCCTGAACACTTTGTAAAGCAGCTGTAGAAGGACTGGGTCAAGGCCATGTGTGTGTGTGTAGGGTTTTTTGTTTGTTTGTTTGTTTGTTTTGTTTTTTTCTGGAGCTGGGGACCGAACCCAGGGCCTTGCGCTTCCTAGGCAAGCGCTCTACCACTGAGCTAAATCCCCAACCCCTAAGAACCCCATGTGTTCTTAAATGAGTTGCATAGACACAATGCCCATCTAAGAGTGACAATATTAATTTCAAATTTTGTATCAATATACAAAGATTTATACCAATGAAAACCTTAAATCTGTATAATATATAAATTCTGAACCAACGTGAGAAATTTTTTTTTCTTTTTTTCAGAGCTGGGGACCGAACCCAGGGCCTTGTGGTTGCTAGGCAAGCGCTCTCCCACTGAGCCAAATCCCCAGCCCCAACGTGAGAAATTTTAACTTCAATTTTGTATCAATTATAAAGATTTCTACCAATGTAACATGGCTATTCAATGCTTTGTTCAAATATAATTTTAGTAATCCATCTCGTATATTTCCTCCTTGTTCAAAATTATTTCCAAATGATTCCTTAAAATGACAGCCTATCTATAATTTGTAAAATAACCATACCCAGACACTCAAACCCAAGGGATCGGGATGATGACTGTACACAACTTCTTCCTGCTGAATAGGGGTGATGAAAAGATTTTAAAGGGGTGGGCGGCTGGAACAGCAGGCCATTTCAGCGTCCCCGCAGGTGAACCTTGTCAGAGCTGCAAATTCTGCAATATATGAGTCTTACAGTCTACCTTCTGGCACTGTTGAGACATTCGTGTGGACCGTGCAGGGTGCACAGATCAGTTAAGGATGATTTTCTGCTCCTGTTTGAGCAGGTGAGAGAAAACTATCCCTTTATGAGTCAATCTGATCAATAACCAATTGTAATAAACCTTCGTTTATGCCATGTGAAGGATGGCATGATGAATCTTAAGGATTCGTAACCAACAAGATTTATTTCTAATTTTAGCTAAAGTTTTGGCTAGAGACATTTTTTTTTTTCTTTTCTTTTTTCCGGAGCTGGGGACCGAACCCAGGGCCTTGCGCTTGCTAGGCAAACGCCCTACCACTGAACTAGAGACAACCCCGGCTCTAGCCCAACCCCGGCTAGAGACATTTTTATGTCTAAGGCAATTACAGGGCTGTTCCCATGTGGAGGAATCAGCAAATCATGTTACATTACCTGTCCTCTTTGGTTTTCTTAAATTTTTCTTTTCTGTATCCAAGTTTTCTGTATTTCCCCCTGTCTGATCCATATCACTGTGGAAGGGATCTAAAGCCTTTTCCTCTTTCCTATTAACACAAGCACAGAGCCTCTCTCCCACAATAGTGGACCCTTGGTCCTACAGCCCGAACTCATCAAAGGCATAGATTGATCACATTAGCAGTCTCCTTTTTCAGGCTTGCTCCATCGTGACCTCTCTCCCAGAGGATCTTTAATATCATAACCACCGAACTTACAACCACGTGCATTTTGATAATTATTTCGTTTTAATTAAAACAATTGAAAACGGGGTTGGGGATTTAGCTCAGTGGTAGAGCGCTTGCCTAACAAGCGCAAGGCCCTGGGTTCGGTCCCCAGATCTGAAAAAAAGAAAAAAAAAAACAACTGAAAGCAATCTAAACAAATATTATTATTCGTTGAGACAGTGTTCTTTAACTATCCCCTGCCTTGTTCTTTTTTTTTTTTTTGAAGATTTATTTACTTAATGTATGTGAGTGAGTACACTGTAGCTGTCCTCAGACACACCAGAAGAGGGCATCAGATCCCATTACAGATGGTTGTGAGCCACCATGTGGTTGCTGGGATTTGAACTCAGGACCTCTGGAAGAGCAGTCAGTGCTCTAAACCGCTGACCCATCTCCCTAGCCCCACTGCCTTGTTCTTACACAATTAATTTTTTTTTTTTTGGTTCTTTTTTTTGGAGCTGGGGACCGAACCCAGGGCCTTGCGCTTCCTAGGTAAGTGCTCTACCACTGAGCTAAATCCCCAGCCCCACAATTAATTTTTAATAGTGAGATCAAGACCCTAAATGTATTTATCTATGAATACTTAAATTCTCCCTTCTATGGAGATTAATATCTCTGTGGATATATATATCCCCTTTCTCCTTATATGACTTGAATTAACATCCTTCCCTATGTATTTAACTTCAAGGGAGGAGACATGCCAAAAAGACACATAAGCAATGGCTGGCACCGAGAGCCAGGTGGCAGTGGATATCTCTCTAACGAGCAGGCCCTGCATAAGTTTAAGCAGGGAGGGGACTACAATGAACACCTCAAGAGAGCAAGCCTTTGTGAGCGGGAAAATTCCTATGGGAAGAGGAGGCCTAAGTGTTACAGCTGAGAGTGGGGTCTGCGTAAACAGTATGTGGGCATCAGTTCAGGAGCCTGACAGAGACACCTTTGAGAAACAACCAATGGAAGTAGGCCTCTACCTCCAACAACAACAACAACAATAATAATAATAATAAATGGCAAAAGGTAGCCTGATAGCTTATGCTTGTAATCCCAGCTTTTGGAAGGTAGATCCGGAAAGATCAGGAGTTCCAGGTCAGCCTTGGCTACATGAGCCCCTACCCAAAACACATCAACAATACTACTACAGATCTGTGGTCCCAAATATATAGAAGCTTCAGACAGGAGGATCTCAAGTTTGATACTAGCTTAGGCTACATAGTAAAAACCTGTCTCAAAACAAAGAGTAAGAGGTTGGGGATTTACCTCAGTGGTAGAGCGCTTGCCTAGGAAGCGCAAGGCCCTGGGTTCGATCCCCAGCTCCGAAAAAAGAACCAAAAAAAATAAATAAATAAATAAATAAAAACCTGTCTCAAAACAAAGAGTAAGAGGTTGGGGATTTAGCTCAGTGGTAGAGCGCTTGTCTAGCAAATGCAAGGCCCTGGGTTCGGTCCCCAGCTCCAAAAAAAAGAAAAAACAAACAAACAAAAAAACAAAGAGTAAGGCCCAGCACAGTGGCACATACCATACAGTTGGTGTGTTTCTTAAAAGAGTAAAGGGTTTACCTTTAAGTGAAAGAAAATGTATCAGTGTTTAGACGAGGATTTTCTGACACTAGGAGAAATTGGGCAAGGCTGTGTGTGACTGTTCTAAAGACCTTGAGACATATAACACCTGAAACTTTGAAGTTAGGCTCCACCTGAGAAACGCATATGGTAAAAGATCTTCAAATCCCCATTCACACTGCCCTTGCCCTTCTCATGTCTTGTGGGAAAGTATGCTGCTTTTTTTTTTTTTTAAGTATTTTTTAGGGCTCATTGGTAGAGTTGGTAGGAGTAGGGTTGAAGAGAAACTGGATTCCCACCCTGTTCCTTCGATAGTTAAAATACACATGGTTTGAAGCAACTTGTCCTTGGTGTGGAGGATAAATCGTGGGTTCCATATCAACTCTGGTATCTGCTTAGTTCCCTGGGGTGGTGTGTATTCACCCTAGATAGGGCAACTATGGCAAACAGACCGGAGAATGACACCACCTAAGGCTAGCTTGGTGAGCAGTGAGTTCAGTTGGGATTACTGAAAGGAACAGGAGTTATTGCTACAAGAACAGGCAACATAGGGGTGGCTATACAATCAAAAGATGATCTCTCCCAGACACCCACAGGGTGCCTCACAAACATCCGTAACTCCACTTTCTGGGCTCCAGACTCCCTCTTCTGACTTCTGTGGGCACTGCATATGCAGGCAAAATGCTCATGCACATAAAATAAAAATAAATAAATCTTTAAAAGAATTTTCCTGGGGGGCTGGAAAGATGGTTCAGCAGTTAAGAGCACTGTCTGTTCTTCCACAGGTCCTGAGTTCAAATCCCAGCAACCACATGGTGGCTCACAACCATCTGTAATGAGATCTGATGCCCTCTTCAGGTGTGTCTGAAGACAGCCACAGTGTACTCACATATATAAAATAAATAAATCATACAGAAAAGAAAATAACAAAAGAATTTTCTCCCCTTTCCCAGCAGCCCCCATCCTGGGCCACTCAGTGGCAGTGTTCTGCACTTCGTGAGCCCTTCCTCCCCTCCACAAGGGCCTGTAGGAGGCCCTGTGCAGTGAAGATCTCATGTGCATAGTGACAGCAGCTCTATTCAAGTTGACAGTGGCTATACCATTCCTGGCAGCATGCATTCCATAATGCCAGGGTACACCAGCCTGTTCCTGATGAGAGAACTCAGACCCAGAGAGATCGTATTAAGACATGGTTTGTGAGCTGGTTGTGGTGGCAAACATCTGTAGCACTGAGGAAACTGGTGCAAGATGTAAAGCTGGATGCCCGTTCAAAATTCCTATTGAGTTCTAGGCTAGCCTGAGCTACACAGACTGCCTAAACGTGTGGGAGAGCCAATAGTAAGCATTTGAAGACTTTTCCAAGTACACAGGCCTGATCCAGTTTAGAGTCTGAGATCAGAAGAGGTCAGGCAGGGTCGAGATGCTGTGGCCTAACACTGAAAGGTGAACACTGAGAAGAGAATCATAACTGGGTGGGACATGAGATTACCTGTCAATGGTTCATCTTAGTCCCATGGTGCTTTTCTTCCTTGATAAAACGAAATGTCTATGCATGGTGTTCACCCAAAACCAATGATGACTGAAGTAGAAATTTTCAGCTGGACACAGTAGCACACATCTTTAATCCCAACACTTGGAAGGCACAGGCAGGCAGAACTCTGTGAATTTGAGGCCAGCCTGGTCTGCACAGTAACTTCCAGGGCAGCCAGAGCTGTAGTGAGACCCTGTGTCATAAAACAAACAAACAAAGGGTTGGGGATTTAGCTCAGTGGTAGAGCGCTTGCCTAGGAAGCGCAAGGCCCTGGGTTCGGTCCCCAGCTCCGAAAAAAAAGAACCAAAAAAAAAAAAAAAAAACAAACAAAAAAACATTTTGGAGTTTTGTTTTTTGTTTTTTTTTCCCCCATCTAAGCCACCTAGACTAAAGTAGTTAAGCAAAGAGTGAGGGGTGAATTTTATCTGGCTGTTTTTTATGCTGTTTCTTCATTGTTACCATAATTAGAGTTGTTTTCTGCATAGCTGTTTGGGCTTTTGGGGATCATTCTACCACTCTGTTATTCATGACACACTGCACAGGGAAGCAGGCATCAATCCCCATGTTCAAAATGAGAATCCAGTCAGAAATGGGTCAGGGCGCTTTTACCCCTCCTAAGGTTGCCTGCCTGTCTGCCGACGCGTGCCCCATCGGAAACTGGGGTGGCTTTGCTGACAGAGCTCAGCAGTAGCTACTTCCTCTTCACGTGGATTATTTCCCAGACTCCCCTGTGGCCTATCTGACTTAATGTCTTCTTTTTACGGGTTGCTTTCTCTACCAAAACCTACCATCCTAACATCAACAACAATGGTAGCATTTGCCTGCGCATCCTGAGGTCACAGTGGTCCCCAGCATTACCCATGTCCAAAGGTAGAGACGCTGACACATACTCAGCCTGCTTGTGTCACGTTCCCCCTTCCCGACTAGTGGAGAGGGAAGCTCAGGAAGAGCAGACAGCTTCCCCAGATCACGGAGCCCTGACCCAGTCTGTGCCCACCTTGTCTCCACACTGTAAAGTGGAGTCCCTATGCCCTAGTCATCCTCGGTCGTCAGCTGCTGTGTGTTGCTCAAAACTATCAAATGGGCACAGAAAGACAGTACCAACTTGCATTTTCTCCTAAAAGCCAGAAGGCAAATATTAAACTTTTCTCTTCCTTCCTTCCTTCCTTCCTTCCTTCCTTCCTTCCTTCCTTCCTTCCTTTCTATCTGCAGACCAGCACAGGCTGTGAGTCATCTCTGATCTCCAGAGTCTGTTACGAAGTTTTCCTTTCCCAAAACAAGTGATAATGAGTGTACTGGGGGACAACATTAAGAATTCAAGGTGTAAAGTGACAAAGTTGGTGTGGAAAGGAAATGTTATTTGTCAACAAAGTTAATAAAATAGGATCTGATGGTTACCTGAATATTGACTCTGAACGAAGAAGAAATAAATTTAAATCAGTATTGAGTAAAAAAAAAAAAAAAGAATTCAAGGTGTACAACTACTATCAGCACTCAGGAGACGGGGGATCAAGAGAGTTCAGGGCCAGCCTAGGAGGGACCCCCACCTCAAAAACCAAAAACCAACCCAATCTAAACCATGCTATAGAACTATAGGTACTCTGGAACAAAGATTGAATTTGGATATGGGCTTGTAGGACAAGCCACCAACCCCAGGTAAGTGGATCATAAGGCTTTGTGCATTGGGAAAGGCCTCAGACTATTGGGACAATGGTCAGGATAAGCTTTGGAATGCTTAAAAAAAAAAAAAAAAGGCCTGCAGAGGTAGACTAAATCCAGAAGGACAGAACTCTGTACTGTGCAGGGTCATAGTGTACCCTCTCAGGGTGACACATCTAGGAAACTGGCCAACATTCTGCCAGAACGACTCTTTTCTGGGTTGTTCCTCAGCTAGGCAGCCTTACCCCACTGCCCAGCACAGGCAGAGCAGCCCTCAGAGTCTGCCAGGTCCAGGGCCAGTGGCACCTTAGGGAAGGACTCAGGAAAGACAGAGGAGAGGGGAATAGCAGCAAGGGCACTTAAGAAAGGACAGGCAGTGGTGTGGAGGACATCACAGGCCTGGAGCGGCAGGCTTCCGGCACTTCTGAAGAGTTGAGTGTCTGTTAAGGAACCTGCCCTTCCCTCAGGCAGCTGTACCTGTTGGAAACTGGTCAGGACTTTGGACTCCAGTTTATTTTGAGTCATGGTGGATTTAGGGCAAAGCACAAATACAGTTCTCAACATTCCATCTGTCGCTCAGCAAGCCCTGGTAAACCACTCCCCTAGTCCAAGTCCTTTACTATTGTCCCCAACACGGGAGAGCATGGGGTGGGGATATGCTGGACCGCAGGCCTGGTTCAGAGTCTCAACTTCAGCATTCTGAACTCCTGTTTTCTTACCAGTAAACAACGACTTCTGGGACACTAAAGATGTGTGGTGTGGGTACAGACTAGGGGGGTTGGAAGAGTGTGAGAGCTAAGGCTACAGGGATTTCAGTGAAGGAGGGGAGTAAAGGCCAGGACCACATAGAGGAAGGAGGTGTCCTAGAACAATGTTCTGAGACTACAGTGTACTGTGTGTCCTGCTGGTATTTTTTTCTTGAAAGTTTTATTTATTATATATAAGTACACTGTAGTTGTCTTCAGACACACCAGAAGAGGGCATCAGATCTCATTACAGATGGTTGTGAGCCACCATGTGTTTGCTGGGATTTGAACTCAGGACCTCTGGAAGAGCAGTCGGTGCTCTTAACCACTGAGCCATCTCTCCAGCCCATCCTGCTGGTATTTTAACGTCAGATATTACCATTACTTGAAAAGAGTCCTTAAATTGGAGTTCTGAGAGAAGTAAAAACTTCAGGAGGCTCACTGGGCACACAAGGAACCTGCGCCTCAGGGCCTCAGCTGACTGACCCTTTCTTTTCTCCCTAGTTCTCCTGTCCATCTGCTCTCTGCTCCTCGACTCCAACCATGATGACCCTCTGATGCCAGAAATAGCCCACACTCACAAGGCCAACAGAGAGAAGTATGCACTCTCTTTGCGTTGGCTTTGCGTGCAGCTGTCTATGTTCCCAGACATCTTCTGCCCAAGCCAAGCCCATGTATGCAGTGGGTGTGCCCTGGGCATAGCCTCCTAGCTCTGTAACTAACATGTCCTTTGACCAGAGGAGGGAGAAGGGATAAAAGCACTTTGTCCTGTTGGATAGCTCACCAGCTACCCTTGATGAATCCTAAAATATTGTCAAGCCCTGACCTGAGGACAGCCAAGGCAGTAGTCAGCCAACAAAGGAATGAGCCATCAAGGTGGGGAACACTGCCAAGATTAGCTTGCTGGTTAAGATAGAAGTCTGAAGTGTGTGGCTGTTTGATCAGAAGACCCAGCCCTTACTGCCAGCTATGCACACACTGGTTTGTAGACCCGGATTTGTCAGACTCCCTCCGGTGGCCAGGCACAATGGTTCACTGAAGCTTGCTTGCTAAAAAGCACATGCAGGAGTCACTATCAAGTGTCAGTCTCTGAGCAGGGGGTCAGGTGTGACGGCCCTGCTAATGGCACTGCCCAGGATGTACCTCTGGATCTGACTTTTTTTTTTGTGAGATTTTTAATTTTATGTGTACAGATGTTTTGCCTGCAGGAATGTATGTACATGACATGCTTACAAAGGCAAGAAGAGGGCATTGGCTCTCCTGGAACTAGAATTACAGAGGATTCTTAGGTGCCGTGCAGGTACTGGGAATTGAACATGGGTCCTGAGGAAGAGTAGCCAGTGCTCTTAACCACTGAACCATTCATTTCTCCAGTCCCCACTATTCGCTCTTTTAAAAGATTATCTTCAATAAGTCTTTCATTTCATGAGGTATTTTTATCTAAAGAGATTAGTACAGAAAGTGATTTTTTTTTGTACCAGAATTTTCTTGAGGTCTTTATAAATCTGATTTCCTTAGTGAAGTTTCCCCGGAGTGATCAAAGTAAGTTTAAACTGACTGGATCTGAAGAGTTTTGCTTGCTTGGTTTGGTGGTTGTGGTGGTGGTCTTGGTAGTGGTAGTGATGGTGTTTGAAACAGAGTCTCACTGAGTAGCCCTGACTGCCCTTGTCTGCCTACCTCTGCCTCTTGATGCTGGGATTTTGGCCCACCATTAAGCTGTATTTATTTTACCATTAGTAGTAGCTGTTTTAGATAGAACTATCTTCTCAGTATGCTCTGACTACACATTTCTAATTTGCTGTCGTATGGCATTAGCCCTCATTACAATGTGAAAGTAAATGCCCATGCGTACAGAGCCCTCCCTGGGCACCAGGCGTGGCCCATGAGATTTAATATAGACTTGTCCAGTCCTCCCAACAGCCCCACAAAGTAGATGGTGTTTCATGGCAAATAGTCATGGGAGCTAGTACACAGGTGACCCAGCCAGCGGCAGGTCTCGTGGATTCAGACCATGCCACCATTCTGGAGTTTTGTGTGCCCAACAGCCTGGAATATTCCAAGCTGAACTCCTTCCACATCTTGTATTCATACTGAAGGGTATGGGAGAGAAAAGATGAGATTTGCATTACTGCATGTTCCACCACACTCAGTTACGGAGGAACAACAGGAATCATCAAGCTGATAGGTTACATCATGCCTGAAGTGCTGCTTTTTCCAAGGTCGCCTTTGTTTCACTCGTCCATCGACCCCAGATGCCTAACAGGCAGCAGGTCCCCTCTTGTTCTGTTCCACACTGCAAGGATAATCATTTTAAGTGGGGTTGTTTCTCCGTCTGCTTTTTCTTCTAGGTACAACAGACTAGCAAGAGAGTGGACACAGAAATATGCTATGTAAGTGCCTTGAAGGCTCCATGGGAGAGCCTGTCCAAGAGAAGCCACAGGCAGTGGCCTTCCTGTGAAGCTCTGAGCTATTGGCTAAGGCACTCACGGAACATGCTCTGTTCGCACACATGTTGGCACTCACCTCTCTGGCTGCAGCATTCTGGTGCCACTTTCAGCCATTGTGGCCTCAAGGGCACCACACCTTTGATGCCCAATCAGCAACCATCGTTACGATCTACAGTCTTCCCGGTTACACAAATCCGTCTAGGCTCCAGTTTGACTGCTTGTGTCTGGGGGAAACAAGCCATGCGTGCCTCCCGTACTTGTCCTCAAACGGTGTCACTACTCACTGTGGCACTGGATAAGGGCCCTGTCTGCTCCCTGACCACATGCCCTTTGCCTTAGAGCACAGTGCTTTCCTGAGGGCCCAGGCAGAGTGGGCGTCTTCATATTTTGTCTGCCAGAGTCTGCCACAGAACCGCAACTGCAGGAGTCTGAGTGCATCCTGGAGGCTACTGGAAATTGGAACAGCATCCCCTGAAAGCCATCTTCTGCCACTTTCTGCTATCTCCCCGCTCCTTCCTCCATAGTGCTCTATGCTGCCTCTCTCTCCTCAGGAAACAGCATGTGAGGAGCATCAGGGCATTTAAAGCATGTGCCACCCCAAGAGGATAGAATTCTCAGACATGGAGAGATTTGGGTTAAGTTTTTGTATGCAATGAGGCTTCTTCTACCCTCTTCCCACTGGAAATTTACCATGAAATCCAAGCATAAGCCATTCACAGACTGGAACACTGGAACACTTAAGAGGTGCTTAAGTGGAAATGAAAGGAAATTCCTTCCCAACTGACAATTGACAACTAAGTCTCCTTTTTCGTTTTTCAAAAAACAAAACTAACAGATCCTTCAGAGATTTGATTAGGCTTTAACTACTTGGCCTCTTCTGTTGGCTTTCTGGTGCAGCACACATCTTAAGAGTTCAGAGCTTTGAGATTAATTACCTAGGAAAACACAAGGGTGAGTGCATCTCTGTGTGTAAAAGAATTGGTTTTTTGAAAGGTTTTTTTATGTAACCCAAGCAGGTCTTGAATCCTGTGTCTCAAGTCGTCTGAAAGCTGGGCTTACTCGCGTGTGCCACATCTGGCTAGGAAAAAACTTTCTAGAAAGGACTACAAAGAGGGGGGAGATTCAAAGAGTTTACACAGAGGTTTTTTGTAATTTTTAAAAATATTTTATTTATTTATTTATTTATTTATTTATTTATTTATTTATTTATATGTAAGTACATTGTAGCTGTCTTCAGACACACCAGGAGAGGGCATCAGATCTCATTATAGATGGTTGTGAGCCACCATGTGGTTGCTGGGAATTGAACTCAGGACCTCTGGAAGAGCAGTCAGTGCTCTTAACCACTGAGCCATCTCTCCAGCCCTTTGTAATTTTTTTTCTTTTTTCTTTTTTTTTTCGGAGGTGGGGACCGAACCCAGGGCCTTGTGCTTGCTAGGCAAGCGCTCTACCACTGAGCTAAATCCCCAACCCCTGTAATTTTTTTTTAAAGATGAGCTCTTATAGTCCAGGCTGGCCTAAGAGATTTATTGGCACCAAGAGAGAACAGGTATACCCATAACACCTAGCCGTGACTTAGTCTCCTGACTTGGTTATAAAGCTGGTCTATTCCCAGGGAATAGTGGTTGGTGAATCAGAAAGGGGAGAGAAGAGAAAAATGGCCGCTAAAAAGGTAAGACCTTTGAGAGCAAGGTGGAAGAAATCTGCAGATCTAACACTTGAGAATCAGCCAAAAGAGATTGATTTGCTTTAAAAACACTAGCCGGGCATGGTTACACATACCTATAACCTTAGTATGCAGGAGAAAGTGGAGGAGGGAGGTTCAAAGCCAGTCTCAGCCACAGAAGACTAAGATAGAAGTTAACTGATGCCCATGAAGAGTTCCACTCTTGCCACTTCAGCAGAGCCTTGCATTTGCCCACATTTAAGATTTCCTTACAACGGTCTCTTTGGGGTGCTCAGTCTTTGTGCCTTGCTTCTCAACCTATTGAAAGTTGTTCTTGCTGGGGATTTAGCTCAGTGGTAGAGCGCTTACCTAGGAAGCGCAAGGCCCTGGGTTCGGTCCCCAGCTCCGGAAAAAAAAAAAAAAAAAAAAAGAAAGTTGTTCTTTAAGTTCCTGCTTTTTAAGAATTTTCTACTGAAGCGTTCTGCAAAGTTGTTACCATATGCTGTCTCCCAAGCTCAACACCACGTGCTATGTGAAGTCATATACTTGAGCTCAGCATCACACAGTGATGTGTAGGTGATGGTCTCACCAGGAAAGGGGCACAGTTTCACATCAGAGGCCAGCAGAGGGGAAAGTCCTGGTCCGACTTGTTGTTAGTGCTGTAGGCATCCATACATAAACCTGACAAGCAGAGTTTATAACTCCACACAATCTCCAAGCCAGGCTTCTCTACTGGAGAATAAGTAGAAGAAAGTAAAAAGTTAGCCCTCTGACTAAAATTGACTGCAAAGCTAAAATGAGCTTTTATGCTGGCCAGGCCACTTGTGCTCAGGCAAATCCTTTGGGTTCTCTGCTGCCAAGAAGGGGCACCTATTTGCCATGCTCCTAGGGATCTGGTCAACCTGGGGGAAAGGTTCTTGAGCCAAAAGTCTTATTTTGAAAGTAAACCATTGTACTGGTGCTCCGTGTCACCCACATCTGTATATATATAGTTCCAAGTCCAGTCCTAGGTCAGTAACTGAACAGAAGCAGATCTGGAAAGTCAACTGTGGATAGGGTAATGGGATCTTTTCCCCACTAGCGAACCACAGAGATCAGAGAGAAGCATGGGTTTAAGTTAGTGGTTCCTAAGCTGTGGGTCACACATCAGGGATCCTGTATATCAGATACGTACATTACCATTCATAACAGCAGCAAGATTGCAGTTATGAAGTAGCAATGAGATCATTTTAATGGGTGGGCACAACACAAGAAGCTGTTTTAAAGGGTCACAGTATTAGAAGGGTTGAGAACACCAGTTTCAGTGATCTGTGAATAATAAATAACTGTTGGGGCTGTGGGGCTAGCTCAATGGGAAAGTGCAGTTTTTGCACAAGCTTGAAGACCTGAGTTCAAACACCCAGCACCTGTTTAAAGAGCTGGGTTTGGCTTTGTATAGAACGTCAGTGCTGTGAGACAGCCAAGACAGGAGGATCACTGTAGCTGGCTACCAGCCTAGCTCCAGGCTCAGTAAGAGAGCTGCCTCTAAGGGACAGGGTGGACTATCAAAGAGCAGGACACTTGTTCTCTGGCTTCCAATAGCACACTATATGAACCCCCACCCATGTGCATATACCACACACAATGTTACCTCTCTTGGAAGATTGGGATTTGCTAGATGGAGCTGGTTTCTTTTTTAATACTTTTTTGAGACAGGGACTCACTTGTAGCCAGTAATTCATTATGCAGACCAGGCTGGCCTCAAACTCAGAGATCTACCTGCCTTTGCTTCCCAGGTTCAGGGATGGTCATGAGCCACCACGCCCATCTTATTTATTTGTATTGTGTGATTGTTTTAGTGCACCATGGATGGCCACACCTGCTGTCAGCAGAGACCAGAAGAGGGCTAGGACGAGTTACAGAGGGTTGTGAGCCGCCATATGGGTGCTGGGAATTGAAGCTGGGTCCCCTGAAAGAGCAGCCAGTGCTCTTAAGCACCAAACCATCTCTCCAATCTCCCACCCTCACCTCGCCCCCTTGTCTTTGAGACTGGGTCACTCAATGTCCTGGAACTCAACTATGTAGACCAGGCTTGCCTCTCTCTGTCTCCTCAGTGCTGAGATGAAAGACATGAACCACTAAACCCAACCTTACAGCACCGTTTTTGCAACATTTTAAATGTAACTTCAACCCCCACTGTTCTAGTGTCATATCTGTTGCTGTGATAAAATGCCCTAGCTAAAAGCAATTTAGAGAAGTAATGGGTTCACTTTAGTTTACTAAATTATGATCTCTCATAGGGAAGTTCAGGCAACTGTTTTAAAATAGAACTGAAGCATAGAGCAGGTTCTCCTCATTACCCCACTACTGCATCAAGTATTTTATTTTACTTTATTTAGACGGTCTCTAGAATGCCCAGGCTGGTCTAGAACTCAAGCCTCTACCTCTGCCTCCTGCGTGCTAGGATCACAGGCTCGTACCTCTACGCCTGACACCGCATATTAATTTTTTTTTCCTTCTTGGGTTTTTCCAGAAAGAGCTTCTCTATAGCTCCCCGCTGTCTTGAAACTTGCGCTGTACAAGGAGCTAGGCTGAATTTAGAGATCCACCTGCTTCAGCTTCCTGGCTGCTGGGGTTAAAGGCGTAGGCCATCACGTCCGACTATCAGATCAAATTTCTGGGGCGCCCGAGCGCACATATAGGTTCAGAAATACACGTCTGGAGAGATTTGGAGATCTAAGCTTGCTCTCAAGCAAAATACATTAACTAAAACAAGAATGAGAAAAGAATGGGCGTGGTGCTCTAACTCAAGCCCACGCACTGCGTACTTCGGACCAGGACCTATAGGCAGGCCTGGCCCTCGCGGATTTTAATTCACTAACTGCCAACCCGCCTTAATTTTACCCGCAGAGTAGCTAACAGTCTCCCTACTTCCGCTTCCGGCCTTCTGGGCATGGCTTCTGCACGTCAGAGGCGAAGCTTCCGGCTGCCGGGGCGGGGCTTCCGTCCGTCACTGGAGGCCGGCAGAAAGCTGAGGCTGCATCATTGCTGAGACCGTGGGGCGTGACATGGCGGTGAACCTGAGCCGGAACGGGCCGGCGCTGCAGGAGGCCTATGTGCGGGTGGTCACCGAGAAATCCCCGACCGACTGGTAAGCAGCAAAGCAGGGCCAGAGAGGCGCTGAAGCGGGAAGGTGGAGGTCGCGGCGTGGCCATAGTATTGCAGGATCACCTGCCCACCTCCCTGAAGCCTAACGAGATGCTATCCCACCCTCGCCACCGCTGTCCCCCAGCGAGTACCCCCAAGGCCTCTCCCCTGCCACCTAGTGGTCGGCTCTGCCCTGGGATTCTCTTGAAGGTCTCTGCCTGGTTAGGCTTTCTTTCCGCCAGGCTCTTTGCCTTTCTGGGACTTCCCTGGACAAAGGGGTCCCGCGCAGTTCCAACTCCCTAGAAGGCGGAAACCACGTCGTCTAAACCCTGAGTTCAGGACCAGGCCTTGAAAGCGGCATAAGCAGTGGGGTTGAGGTCGTGAGCTTACACAAGGCTCAGTAGGGGTCTGGGTTCTCTTAGATCACGGTTCTGAACTATAGAAAGAGGACTGAAAATGGGATCCTGTCACCTGTTTGAGAAAAGGCTCCATCCTCCATCACCCCCAGGACATCCTCCGCTAGGCTGCCTGTGTATAGGTTTCAGCTTGCAGTTCTTTTTACTCGGGCATTACAGTACTGTGAAATAGGATCTGAAGTTTCTGGGGTGACCCTGCTGAGCCCACTCTTCAGCTCTCTGCTGCATGCCTACTGGTCTATAGTAATTCCCTTTCACTTTCCGTTTACTTAACCTGCTTCCATTAGCCAGTTCTTAGTGCTTCAGTTTCCAAGAAATGTGATGAGTTTGGCAGGTGAACAAATTCTGGGGAGTACATACCGGACTTTGGAGTTATGCTGGGACCACCACTATCTTGTGGTTAGCACTGAGGGGCGCCATACTGAATTTGCCTGTGTTGAGTCTTCCCTGGAGACTTCCCCTATTGCAGGACTCTGACCAACTCTCTTCTGCCCTACTGTGTTGTCTCTCCTCCCTATCTTTTGGCCACTTAGTTTTCTCAGGAACCATCACTGTTTGGTGAGTGATACCTCACAACTTCGCTAGTAGTGTACTTCACCCTTGCTTATAACTCTTCACTGGGCTAGCTTGTTTGCTTTTGAGACAGCTTTACTATGTGGCTCTGGCTGGTCTGGAACTCACTGTGTAGATGATCTCACCTGTGTCTGTCTCCCAAGTGCACATTGAACCTCCTACTAGAATCATCTGCTCCTCTTTGGTGTTTCCATGTAAGGGGGAGATGCTCTCTCCCCATACAGTACATCCGCCCCAGCGGCCATGCCACTGCCCAGCTTCCTACAGTACTGCATGCAGACGTGCTGCCACTCCAGTTGAACGAGCCTCTGGCCTCCACCCTCATTGTCACAACCATTTTAGTAGTTACTCAGCAAGAATTTGTGGCAGGTCCCCACTCGCTAGCTAAGAAAATATCTGGGCCATCTTAACTTCCCTGCCCATAACTGCAGTGGCTTCCTGTTGCACTCTGAGTAAAGCCCAGACTTGCTGTGTCTGACCTGGTTCCTGTATCCCTCCTGCTTACTACTCTGGCCACACCTGCTGACCACCCTTGTACCAAGTCTTTCTCTTCCTCAAAACTGCAAGCCAGTTCCTCATCAGACAGAACCTTTGTTCTTGCTGCTTCCCCTGAATGGAACATACTTATACATCATGTTGATTGGCTCTTGTCCTTCATGTCTCTATGCTAGGGTTGTCTTCTAAGAGAGTCCTCCTGAATTCCTAGTATGTGGGCCACATGCATGCCTGGAACCTTCAGGGGCCAGAAAAGAGTGTGGAGTCCCCTGAAACTAAAGTTAGAGTCACCTTGTCCTCTCTCCAGTTTCATTTCCTTGTGATACAAATAAGACACATGTTGGGAACCCTCATGGACTCCGTGTGTGTGCGTGCATATGTTCTTATCTCTTCTCTACCATGGTCAGGTAGGCCTGTTTCTGTCCTTGTGCCTAGCTGTCATATGTTTTGATGGTTGGATTAAGTCATGTAGAAAAAGAAACTGTCAAAAAAAAGGTAGTCATTAGCCATGGCACCGTAGACCAGAACCATAGCTTTAGTCTATAATCTAGCTTCAGCCTCCTCCTGGGAGAGCTCGCCCATCTGGTTCCCTTTCACTCTGTGCGTACTTCAGTCCCTGACTGTACTTAGCCTCAGGCACATGTTTGTCTCTCTGGTTGGGAGGTGAGGTCCATGGGTCAGGCTTTTCAGGGGTTGTTCGTAGCCAGTCCTGTCAGCACATGCTGCCTGGAGAGTGGCTGGATGACAAGGTGCTCTCTTGCTGCACACAGCCCATCACAGCCTTGTTTATAACAACGTAAAAGAAGGGGTGGGGGCTCTGTTGAAGGTAAGAAAAAACCTCAGGCCTGGAAATTTTATTTTGGGGTGGTATATGTATGTGTGCGTGTGTATGTATGTGTGAGTGTGCGTGTGCACATGGTTCACAGGACATGTGTGTGGAGGCCAGAGGTCGGGGTCAGTCTTCTTAGTCCCTCTCTGCCTTACCTTACATTTTAAAGGTTTATGTGTATAAATGTTTATCTACATATATGTTGATGTACCATGTGCACGCCTGGTGCCCCTGGAAGCCAGAAGAGCATGTGGGTTCCCCTAGGACTGAATTTACAGACAGTGGTGTAAATGATGGGAACCAAACCTGGGACCTTTCTGCAAGAGCAGAAAGGGCTCGTAGCCACTGAGCCATCTCTCCAGCCTGCCTGCCTGCCTGCCTGCCTGCCTGCCTTTCTTTCTTTCTTTCTCTCTTTCTTTCTCTCTCTCTCTCTCTCTCTCTCTCTCTCTCTCTTTCTTTCTCTCTCTCTTTCTTTCTCTCTCTCTTTCTTTCTTTCTTTTTCTTTCTCTCTTTCTGAGAGAGAGGAGGCACCTCCTAGGTCTTGATAGGGTTTTGTTGTTTTCTTTAGGCCAGAATCTTTCCATATAGTCCAGGCTGACCTTGAACTTGTGATCCGCCTGCCTCTGCCCCCTCCCTCTTGGTGCTGGGATTACTGAGCATACACCAATGTGTCTAGCTTGAACTGAAAACATTTCTGAAGGTGATTTCAAATAGACACAAGAGAATGTGAGGCCGAGGTTGGAAGTCTACATCCCAGACACCAACCAGGAAGGCCTTTCTCTGCTGCTAGAGTCCATCTGTCTTCTGCTTCTTCTAGTCCCCCTGCCATGACTGCCAGGGCTCATCACCAAGAGAAAGGGACTTGTTTCTTCCAGAGAGTTCTACCAACTACCAACTCGGGCCGAGCATCAAACGCACCTCCCAAGTCACTGTCCCCATTGGCTCAGGGCTTCACTCTGGAGACTTCTCTGTTCTGGGAGTCCTGTCTGCAGCCCTGCCTGGTAGATCTGACTCTCTGGACATGCCCCAATCACAGCACTGACAACCTCTTAGAACTCAGTCTGGAGCTTCTGTCCACCTGCTTATCAGGCCAAGAGACAACAGCCAGATTTGCTGTTGCTTGGGTCGGTCCCTGTAGCTCATGCCTGTTGGCCTTGCTGGGGTTGTTAGTGTTAGTGCAAGAACTGTGCTAATGTCAGGGCCCCATGTAGTGACCCTCAGGTACAGCTTGCCTGAAGAGGACCACCTCTTCAGGGTTGATCTCCTTCAGTAACCTTCATTCTGGTCAATGATTTCTGAAGCCCGGACTTACTGTGTTTCCTCACTACTTCTAGAGAACAAATGTATAAGCCAAAATCATCTCCAGAGTCTTTTTTTTTTTTTTTTTTTGGTTCTTTTTTTTCGGAGCTGGGGACCGAACCCAGGGCCTTGCGCTACATCTCCAGAGTCTTATGAATAGTTCTGCACACCCAACTTGGGGTCAGCACATCAAGTTAAGGCTACACTAGATGGAAAACATGCCCCTGGGCAACTGTCCGTTAGAGGCCTGGTGGCTCTGTGGTCTTAACTGGTACTCAGTGTTACATTATTGTCTACTTCTGTTCCTTTATCTGCCTGGCAACGGGCATGTTTGCCAGGAGAATCTCAAGACAGGCAGCCATGCTGCTCTGCCCTCAGGCTACAGAAGGCGGGGCCGATACTCAGGAGTACCCAGTGCACCTTTCTCCTTCCTGTCTCTCCATCTTTTGCCTTTTGAAACTTCTATGCCTGAAAGCCAGCTGAGTGTTTTATTCCCCAGCATGTAGGAAGAGCACACCACTCTCCTGCTTATTATATCCCCACTAAGTATGTGTATGCGTGTCTTTCCCCAGGCCCCATGCTTTCTTAGAGTGAGTCCTGTAGCTAGCTAGCCCCGGAGTAGCCTGTTGAGTGGTCTCTGCTGTGGTCGGTGCAGAGAAGGCACGGAGCCCTGAGTGCCGGTCACCGAGCCCACTCGTGTTTCCTTGCAGGGCTCTTTTTACCTATGAAGGCAACAGCAATGACATCCGTGTGGCTGGCACAGGGGGTGAGTATGAACCCAAACAACAGTATCGTAGTGAGATGACACGGGGAGAAGTGCGCCTAACTCTGGGCCACCTCAGTTGATGTTCAAGCCATCATGGGAGAAGGGACTCAGGTACACAGGCACCTCCTTCTTCCAGCTCAGCTGCAGTGACGCTTCCTCCCCCAGTTGAGTTTTCCTGCAGACCTGATGCCAAGTCGGTTCCACTAAGGGCTACTCCTGATCTGTATGAGGGCCAGCATCAACCAGGACCAGGGCCAGAGCTATGTCAGTCATGATACACTGTTGCAGTCCACGTGTTTGTTAGTGAAAACATTCTTCTCTGGCTGGGCCAGCTTCCCAGGTCATGAGCAGCCCTTCCTTGTCCAGGGGACTGCACCGTCGAGGACGCCAGCCTTGAAGCTGATGCAGGTGAAGGTCTACGTCCATGTTCTCTGATTCTGCCCTGCCTTGGTCTTGGGCAGCTATACCCAAGGGCCCAACCCTCATTAGGGAGAGGCAGTGCTGCTGGAAGTGGTCGTGAGGACCTTGATTTGGTGGTCTAGTGTCTGTGCAGAAAGACAGAAGAAGTACTTTTGTCCTCCACAGGGATAAAGTGGCAAGTCCGCTGATCCAGACATACCTGAGATATGAGACAGACCTGTCAGCCGAAACCCTTGACTCTTTCCCTTGCTTGAGGCTAGCGTGACTGTCCGTGGGGCCCACCTAACCTCTACTCCCAGCTCCAAGTGGATGCCCAGAACATGCTCTCTGCTCAGCAAATGAGAGTGTGGTCTTAGTTACTGTTGTTGATTGAAAAGTCCCTTTCCACTGTGAGCTATTCCTGCTGATACATCCTCTTTCTAGAATTGCCACCAAATGGTCATTTCATGTGACATGGTAGGTGCCAGCGAGTTGCAGATATCAGCATTCCTAGCTTCCTGCCGGCACAAAGCAGGGCTCTGTTGCTCATCGGAATGCTGCCTGCCCCGGGTTCTGTGGAGCCCTGAGCTGAAATGCCTGACCTAGCTTCTGCTGTGTCTACTGTGGCCTGGGAGGACTAGAGAGTGAAGCAGTGTCAGGAAGACTAGCTTAGGGCAGCTCATCCTGACCCCAGCCAAGAATGTGAGTTGAACTAATTGGGTAAAAAATTTGGATAAGCATTTTAAAAAAAGAAAAGAAAGAAAAAGAAAAGATAAATATAATAGAAATAGCAATTTAAAAAGACAGTCCCGGGGTTGGGGATTTAGCTCAGTGGTAGAGCGCTTGCCTAGGAAGCGCAAGGCCCTGGGTTCGGTCCCCAGCTCCGAAAAAAAAAAAAAGAACCAAAAAAAAAAAAAAAAAAAAAAAAAAAAAAAAAAAAAGACAGTCCCTTCTCAGTTTAGAGAAGTCGTTTAAAAAAAACAAACAGAAAACCTTATTGTGGGTAAAAACAAAAAGTCACCTAACATGCTGGTCAGAAGTGCACTTTCTTGTGTCCCAACAACTCTACTAAATCAGCTGAGTGGGGTTGAGGCCCAAGAATCTGGTTGTATATTAATTTATTTATTTGCTTATTATTTTGTGGTGCTGGAGAATAAACCAGGACCTAACATATGCTAGCCAGGCACTCTACCACTGAGCTGCAAGTTCTTCCTTAGGAGTTTTATTTTATTTTATTTTTTGGTATAGAATAGAGTTCATTCAGGACATGGGGATGGGATTTAAGAGGGTAGTAGGGCAGAGAAAGAGAGAGAGGGAGAAGTAAAGAAATAGAAGGGTAGAGGCCGGCCATGAGCACGTGGAGAGAAGGAGGGAGGGGAATGGAGAGAGAAGGGACAAAGGGGGAAGAGTGGGGAGAGATAAAGAGGGGGGGGAGAACAAGAGGGAGCAAGATCAGGAGTTTGAGTTTAAACCTGGGTCCCAGAATGATTCTGAGACAGGTGGGGTGAGCATTGATGTAGAAGTGGCCCAGGCACCAGTGAGCAGGGGTGCAGGCTGCCTCTGAGCCTTCTTGTGACTCTGCAGAGGGAGGCCTGGAGGAGCTGGTGGAGGAGCTCAACAGCGGGAAGGTGATGTACGCCTTCTGCAGGGTGAAGGACCCCAACTCTGGCCTGCCCAAGTTTGTCCTCATCAACTGGGTATGTGAATTCAGCTCCTTTGATGCCATTGGGGAAGTCCTTTGTCTGCTTTCCTTCACCTGAATCTTGGGAACAGAGTGTTTTACTACACCATTCAGCAGGTCGATAGACCCGTTACTTGTAAGTGGGTGAATGGGCAGAGCAGACTTCTGTTCACATCGTGAACTGAGGAATAAATGGCTTTGCTTGGGCTTCCCCCTCCAAGCCCAGAATGGTTTCCTGCAGAATGGAATAGAAATGATTAAAAACCCCCACCCTGTCCCCTTCCCAGAGATGGCTCTGATGGAGCAGAGGGTCTAAGGATGCGTTCAGGAGCATTAGGAGGGTAGCGATAGGAGCTCCAACAGAATGTATCCCCCTAGTTGGGGATCAGGAATGTTTGAGAAATGCTCCCACAGGGGAAGTCAGCAACCATACTTCTCGAAGAACATCCTGAGCTCTTTGGGAAGTACGAGGAGTGATCTCATCTGTGTGACTCATTTGGGAGAATGGCTTTGGCTTTGGCTGGGAGTTGGGAGTAGGGACTAGGGAGTACCTCTTAGGAGAGATAGGGAAACTGTTGGGTTCCTGGGAAATATGGGCCAGGAAGTGGCTTTGGAGGAGGCCTGGTTCACGCAGTTTGTGCTTGTGTTGCAGACAGGCGAGGGTGTGAATGATGTGCGAAAAGGAGCATGTGCCAACCACGTCAGCACCATGGCCAACTTCCTAAAGGTAGGAACTGGGCCGAGACCTGCAGGGACCTTGCAAGATCCAGTACTATAGATTCTCGGGCCAGGTGAACTGGAAAAGGACTGGGATCAGGAGCAGGGCTGTAACCAATGTTCTGTCTGGACAGCAGGGGATGGGATCAGGAGCAGGGCTGTAACCAATGTTCTGTCTGGACAGCAGGGAATGGGCAGAGCCACCTCTAGCTGGCTCAGCGTGGGCAAGGTAAGGACCACTCCAGCACTGATGGAGTGCCGGGGCGCTGAGCCCTGCATTCTGGTTTGTTATGGGTGCGCTGTCTGAGTGGTTTAGCAGCAATGGTATAGTGACTCAAACCTTTACTTTCAGCATGCAGAAGGCTGAGGCAGCCAGATTCTTTGAGTTCCAGGCCAGCTAGAGCTGCACAGTGAGATCTCTTGCCTCATAAAACTAAAAACAAAAAAGAGAAAGGGGCTATTTAAGCAGCAGCTAGACTTGGAGGAGGGAACAAGCTGCCAATGCCCTGCCCCATGTATCCTCTGATGCCCCATGTATCTCTCTGATGCCCCATGTGTCTCTCTGACACCCCATGTATCCCTCTGATGCCCCATGTATCCCTCTGATGCCCATGTATCCCTCTGACGCCCCATGTATCTCTCTGACGCCCCATGTATCCTCTGACACCCCATGTATCCTCTGACACTCCATGTATCCTCTGACACCCCATGTATCCTCTGACGCCCCATGTATCCTCTGACACCCCATGTATCCTCTGACGCCCCATGTATCCTCTGACGCCCCATGTATCCTCTGACACCCCATGTATCCTCTGACGCCCCATGTATCTCTGACACCCCATGTATCCTCTGACGCCCCATGTATCCTCTGACGCCCCATGTATCCTCTGACGCCCCATGTATCCTCTGACGCCCCATGTATCCTCTGACGCCCCATGTATCCTCTGATGCCCCATGTATCCTCTGACGCCCCATGTATCCTCTGACGCCCCATGTATCCTCTGATGCCCCATGTATCCTCTGACGCCCCATGTATCCTCTGACGCCCCATGTATCCTCTGACGCCCCATATATCCTCTGACACCCCATGTATCCTCTGACACCCCATGTATCCTCTGATGCATTCCTTTCCTGCCCATTATTACAACCATTGTCATTCATGCTACAGCTGTATTTTTTTTCCAATTTCCAAGACATTTTTATCACAATTTATAACTCAAGTTTTCAGATGACTTTTTGCATTTCCTTGGTTACTGCCAAGAAAACTTGAGACTGGCTTCAGTTTCTGCCTACATGACATACCTTAGTCCTTCCATCTGGTGGGTGACAGAAGCTTCTAAGCTTTTAATTAAGTTTTAAGGTTTTTGCAGTGGAGAGATCGAAGATATCTTCTCAAGTGTTAACTAGGCAAGTACTCTGGTACTGCATCCTCAGTGAGCTTCCACACATGTTAGATGTATAATAACAGTTTATGAGGTCACTGGTCAGCTACCCAGAAAGGAAGAGATAGAAGGTGCCTGAGCATGTATTGAACTCAGCAGGAGCTGTATAACATGCAGGTGGGGAGAGCAGGGCCTGGTGTGAACTCAGCAGGAGCTGTATAACATGCAGGTGGGGAGAGCAGGACCTGGTGTGAACTCAGCAGGAGCTGTATAACATGCAGGTGGAGAGAGCAGGACCTGGTGTGAACTCAGCAGGAGCTGTATGACATCCAGGTGGGGAGAGCAGGGCCTGGTGTGAACTCAGCAGGAGCTGTATAACATGCAGGTGGGGAGAGCAGGGCCTGGTGTGAACTCAGCAGGAGCTGTATAACATGCAGGTGGGGAGAGCAGGACCTGGTGTGAACTCAGCAGGAGCTGTATAACATGCAGGTGGGGAGAGCAGGGCCTGGTGTGAACTCAGCAGGAGCTGTATAACATGCAGGTGGGGAGAGCAGGGCCTGGTGTGAACTCAGCAGGAGCTGTATAACATGCAGGTGGGGAGAGCAGGGCCTGGTGTGAACTCAGCAGGAGCTGTATGACATCCAGGTGGGGAGAGCAGGGCCTGGTGTGAACTCAGCAGGAGCTGTATGACATGCAGGTGGGGAGAGCAGGGCCTGGTGTGAACTCAGCAGGAGCTGTATGACATCCAGGTGGGGAGAGCAGGGCCTGGTGTGAACTCAGCAGGAGCTGTATGACATGCAGGTGGGGAGAGCAGGGCCTGGTGTGAACTCAGCAGGAGCTGTATAACATGCAGGTGGGGAGAGCAGGGCCTGGTGTGAACTCAGCAGGAGCTGTATGACATGCAGGTGGGGAGAGCAGGGCCTGGTGTGAACTCAGCAGGAGCTGTATAACATGCAGGTGGGGAGAGCAGGGCCTGGTGTGAATGCAGCAGGAGCTGTATAACATCCACAGCTGCAGAGTGTGGGGCCCTGGCATCAGGAACTGTATAAGATCCAGGGCTGGGAGGGATTAGGGATTTAGTTCAGTGGTAGAGCACTTGCCTAGAAGTGCAAGGCCCTGGGTTCAGTCCTCAGCTCCCGCAGTGTTGGGGAGTAATCCATGGCTTGGGAGAGCAAGGCCCAGTGTCTCCTGACATGAGTCTTGTGTGCAGCAGTGGCCTGTGCTGCTCTCCTGAATTTGCAAAGCTTATGCTGTAAGAGCTGCTTGTGTTCTAGGGTGCCCATGTGACCATCAACGCACGGGCTGAGGAAGATGTGGAGCCTGAGTGCATCATGGAGAAGGTTGCCAAGGCTTCTGGGGCTAATTACAGCTTCCATAAGGAAAGCAGCTGCTTCCAGGATGTGGGGCCTCAGGCCCCAGTGGTGAGTGCTGCCCACCTTTCTCCATGCCTGAGAACAGGGATCAGAAATGGAGTTTCTGCCTAGCAAGTGCAAGGCCCTGGGTTCGGTCCCCAGCTCCGAAAAAAAGAAAAGAAAAAAATAGAAAAAAAAAAAGAAAGAAAGAAAGAAAGAAATGGCGTTTCTAATGTCTAGGTAACTAAGTCCTCCTGCCTGGCATCTTCAGAGGGTAATCCTAAGCCCTGGTGGGCACCAACCCACTGGCTTGGCAAAGGCCCTTCAGCAACTGTCTACAGCTGAGAGAGCCTACAAGGGCTACAGCGTCAGCATGCCTTGGATGGCCTCTGGTAGTGGCCATTGTGGAGGACGTCTGGTGGCTTTGTTGTGGAACCTAAAACCACACAGGCATGCATTTCTGGCATTATGTGGAGCTCATGGCCGCACAGCACTTGTTAGTCATACAGTTGGGATCCATGGTGATTCTCCGGGATGCTGTCAGCTGTCAGCTGTCGGGAGCAGCCTGCTTTAGAGCTGCCAGGAGTCTAGGATAAAAATCCTCTCCTGTGCCCATCAACAAGGACCAGTCTCCACCAGAGACACACACATTTGCACATATACCCAGTGTTCTCAGGACACCATACCCTTGCCAGGTGGTTTCCCCGGGCTTTTGTCTTTCAGATGTATTTGTATGTTATGTGTATGGGTGTTTTGACTGCTTACATATGTATGTGCACTACATGTGTGCCGTGCCTGCAGAGAACAAAAGGGGTGCAGGATTCTCTGGAACTGAAGTTAAAAAGGTTACTCCATGTGGGTGCTGGGCACTGAACCTGGTCCTCTGCGAGAGCAGTGAGTGCTCTAAGCAGCTGAGTCATCTTTCCAGCTCTTGTTTTGTATTTTTGAGACAGGAACTTACTCCATAGGCCAGGCTGGCCTTGAACTCAAGAACCTTCTGCCTCAGCCTCTTGGATGCTCCTAGACTTTTTTCTGAACATCTTGCTGTGTCTCCTTGTGAGTGGTAGGCCAGGCTCCCTTGAGCCTTCCAGGTGCAGTCCTAGTAGCTTTCACCTCTCTCTAGAGCTGGCAAACCCCCTTTATCCTGCCCTATCGCATGCGTGACCTTCCACATGGCGCCAGACCTCTAGCGTGTACTGTGTCGTCTCTAGGGCTCTGTGTACCAGAAGACCAATGCCGTGTCTGAGATCAAGAGAGTTGGCAAGGATAACTTCTGGGCCAAAGCTGAGGTGAGTGCTGGTAGCGGGAGAGGCACACTGACAGGCAGCTTTCTGGGCATTATCCTTTATGACTAGTTAAACTGAAGGCACATGTAAGTTAAGTCACAGGGCACGGTGGGCTACAGTGTCCCTTCCTTGACAAAGTCCCTGGCAGGGGCTCAGGCAGAGGGGCTGGCTGCACGTGGCTGAGCAAGCAGTTCCTCCTGCAGAAGGAGGAGGAGAACCGCCGCCTGGAGGAGAAGCGGCGGGCTGAAGAGGAGAAGCAGCGGCTGGAGGAGGAGCGGCGGGAGCGGGAGCTGCAGGAGGCTGCCCGACGGGAACAACGCTACCAGGAACAGCACAGATCAGCTGGACCCCCAAGGTGAGCCCACCCTGCACTGGGGCAAGTGGTTACAGCCGTCCCCAGATGCTTGCCTGTGCTGAGAGGCAGGGCCACTGAGGGAACGGCACGAGGAGCTCCTGAGGGACCTCAGCTCCTCTAATTTCAGCCCTTCCAGCAGGACAGGTGAACTGGAGCAAGAGGTGGTTTCAAGGAGCAGACAGGAATGGGTGAGTCTTGAGACTTCTCGTCCTGGACCTGGGAGCTTGCTGGTTTGGATCTGTCTTGGCCACTTGGTGAAATCCTTGATCTTGGATTGGAGGCTTAGCCTGAGGCACATCTCTGCCCTTCGTCAGGGAACCAGTGGGGGAAGCCAGGACAGAAGCTCTGGGGAGAGGCCCGGTCAGGTCCTCTGGTTCCTGGTCCCCACACTACATCACCCCATACATTCTTGACAGAGCTTGAGGGCCTGCTTCCTGAGGTAGGAGCAATCGGGGTTAAGGCATGCTCTGTGCTTCTCCCAGGAGTCTGCTGGGCAGCAGGCCCCACACCCACGGGAGATTTTCAAGCAGAAGGAAAGGGCTATGTCCACCACCTCTGTCTCCAGCTCTCAGCCAGGTGAGACCTCCTCTGGGCCTGCCTTACAGCGGGGTGGACTGAGGGGAAGCCAGGGGCCTCCGATGCATGTGTTAAAGGGTGACAGAGGATAAGTAAGGAGAGCCACCTAGAGTCCCCTCATGTCCTGCAATATGGCCATTCTGCACCATTCTGACCACCAAAGAACTCTGCTCACAGATTCTTACCATGGTCTCATACTCTGGGCTCCTTCCCCGGAGCCAGGGCCCTACTCCAGACACCTACATGGGTCTGTGTGTCTGCTGTGAGGCTTGAGGTGTTTGCTGGACTTTTCAGGCAAGCTGAGGAGCCCCTTCCTGCAGAAGCAGTTCACTCAACCAGAAGCTTCCTATGGCCGAGAGCCCACTTCTCCTGTGTCACGGCCTGCAGCAGGCAAGACTTTGTAACGGCCCTTGCGTAGCCTGGAGGGGAGGGGTGCCTGGGGGGAGGGGTGCTTGAGAAGGGGAGTGCGGCTGGAAGAAGATCACACCCTGCTATTCCTTTGCCGCAGGTGTCTGCGAGGAGCTGGCACCCAGCACTCTGCCCTCAGCCCAGACAGACGATGAACCTACATATGAAGTGCCCTCCGAGCAGGAGACCCTGTACGAGGAACCACCACCGGTGGGTCCCTGACGCAGGATGGGGGTAGACATCAGCCTGAGTTTCCTGTGGCACACCGTAGGGTACTAGGCATGGGGTTGTTTTGTTTGTTTGGTTTGGGTTCGGTTTTTTGTTGTTGGGGTTTTGTTTTGTTATTGTTTTTGTTTTTGTTTTTAAAGATTTACTTATTCTATATAAGTACATTGACACTGTCTTCAGACACACCAGAAGAGGGCGTCAGATCCCATTACAGATGGTTGTGAGCCACCATGTGGTTGCTGGGAATTGAACTCAGGACCTCTGGAAGAGCAGTCCGTGCTCTTAACCCCTGAGCCATCTCTCCAGCTCCCCACCCCCACCGCCCCTTACTTCTTCTTAAAGACAAGATCCCCATGGCCTTCAGCTGGAGAGCTCTGGACACAGCTCCTTGAGTGCAGGCTGGCACCCATGCAGAACATCATTTTGTTTGTTTTGTGGCGTGGATGATGGAGGCCGAGGCCTGGAGCAGGGTAGGAAGCAGCCTGCTAGTGAGTGCGCTCTTGTTTGCCTTGGAGCCATGCTGTACTTGGAGGTGTTGATCGATGTTGAGATGCCCAGAGCTCCTCGGTTGTTTGCTGCCCTGCACTTCTGTACCTTCCAGATGAGAGCTGTGCTGCACAGATCAGGCAGCACAGCCCCCAGCCCCGAAAGCCCTCCTGCGTCCTGTGCCCTTGCCTCAGCCTCCAGCTTACCCTGACCTTGGGAGAAGGCGGAGTCTAGAGTGGCGCCATCTTTTTCACATTCTGACAGGTCCAGCAGCCAGGGGCTGGCTCCGGACACATTGACAACTACATGCAGAGCCAGGACCTCAGTGGGCAAGGACTGTGCGCTCGGGCCTTGTATGACTACCAGGCAGGTAAGATCCCCCACTTGCCCGTCACAAGTCACGGAAGCTGAGATTAGGGGACAAGAATGTGTAGGGGGCTTCATGGAGGTCATCTCTAGAGGATGTCTGAGGTGAAAGCCCTGGCAGTAGGAATGGCCTTGGAGCAGTGTGCCTCCAGCTAGCTGCTCAGCATCTGTGGTCAGGGACCTCTGTACCTTTCAGGTCTCATCAGAGGGGAGTCCTGCACAGTGGCTCCTGGTCTTCCAGGGGGAGGCCTTGGGGAATGGGCTGGGGGTTGTGGCGCTGCCTTTTACAGGCATGCTCTGGAACAGGCTGTGCCTTGAGAGGTGGCCTCAGTCACACTGACTTCAGGTTCATTTGTGAGGAGGAAACGGAGTTTCTGACCTTTACAGCAGAAAAGACAGGCCTCCCTGGGGACAGGTGAGGGGTAGCAGGGCCCTGAAATGCCATGCCTTGACTTCCCTTCCTGCAGCTGACGACACGGAGATCTCCTTTGACCCTGAGAACCTAATCACAGGCATCGAGGTGATTGACGAAGGCTGGTGGCGTGGCTATGGGCCTGACGGCCACTTTGGCATGTTTCCTGCCAACTATGTGGAGCTCATAGAGTGAGCGAGGTCTGTTGTCCTTCTCTACCACAAGTGGCTTCCTTGTTGCCTAAGAGTTAATGTTCGGCACTGTTCCAGAAATGGGACTTGAGTGAGGACAAGGCTTCCTCTGCCCTGAGTGCTCCTGTTACCCCAGATATAGCAGCTCCCACTGCTCCCCCAAATGCTTACCGCAGCCTCTAGGCCCTTCTGCCAGCCTTACACTTGACTCCAGTGGGAATGGCATACTGAGCCAGGCTTAACCTGTGACCAGCTCTGGATGGCCTCTGTCCAGGGACATCCTCACTGAGACATTGGACATCCGGGGCCACACTGTACATTTGTCTGTCTTTCTGTGTGGCTTCTAAGGGCAGCAGCTGCAGCTGTTTAGAAAAGCTCTTGGAGATCATGAACTTAAAAGAGAACTGCTTTCAGTGAAATCTTGACCAAAGTCAGAGTAGACCTTGACGGTTCTGACAGCAGGGAGGTTTTCTTACCGGAGGCTTCCCTCCTTTCCTATCCCTGTGTCTGTGCTGTGGGAAGGGGGGCTGGGATGAGCAAGCTTCCGTCTCTGGGAATGTGCAAAGTCAAAGACATGCGTCATGTGGTTCATCTGGTGCGTCCTATACCCTGGCTCCGCCCCTCTGGTGGATGAGTCTAAGCCGTATGGTGAGGCCCACAGCCCATCTGCCCCACTGTGACCTGAGTGGGGAAGAAGTCTAAGCCCACACCACACCTGAGCGTGCACACGTGTGTCAGACTGTGTAGCCTCCTCCAGGAAGCATAAGTGAGCAGGAATGGTAGCTAGCTCATGGCTGCACTCACGAGGGAGAGGCAGAGGCAGGTGGGTCTCTGAGTTCAAGGCCACAAGCCCAGCCTGGTCTTCACTGTTCCTGGACAGGCAGGGTTAACAGGGGTATAAATGATATAACTGATGTTGGAGCCTTTGTGTGTGCTTGTCAGTTCAGAAGAGGCCACTGCTACAGTATTTCCAGGAACCTTTGTGACATGATCCAGCGCTCATCTGCCTGGAGATGTTGCGTGGACAGGCTTAACGCCCACATTTACCCACCAGCAGCCTGGAGTGGAAATGCACCAGGAAGGCCCTGACCTCGGGCAGCTGTCAAACCTCCTCCTCCCCATCTTCTGCTTGTCCTTTAGGCACCGTGGTGATAACAGGCCATGGAGGCCCTGTGAACTTAAGCTGTTGCAGGCTTGTCTTGCCCTGAAGGTACACTTAGTATGCCACTTTAGAGGTCACAGGGATAGCACAAAACCACCCTGAAGGAAGCTGGCCGGGAGCTGTACTTCCTGTTCCTTGGGGAGAAGGCCAGATCCCATTGCTTTTGTCCCTCATAGAACGAAGTGATTCCATAACCCTGGGACCACTACAGGGGTGGGTCACACTACAAAGGGTGTGCAAGGTCTGGATTCATGCCCAGTAGCCTGGGATGGGTGCTGGGCTTTGCCTCTACATGGTGACTTGGGGATAGCTGTAACCCTGGACCAAGGAGGTCCTGTTGGCCTGGGTGGACCAAACCTGGCCATACCGACCGTGGCTGTGCAGAAGTGACTTTATTGCCCCGCCCACTCTCACTTTGCCTTTCCCTGGGCAGCCACAGCCTCCATGGCCTTCCGAACTGTCTCTTCGTCTCCCAGGAACCTCATGGGCTTGGTGGGCTTCAGCTCCTGGTTCAGCTCATACACAATGGGGATTCCGGTGGGCAGATTCAGTTCCATGATGGCCTGGTCTGACATCCCTGAAGTAGAGTAACACTGTTTTAGCCCCTTCCGTTCAGTTCATACAGAAGTGACCTTTGTGGGTCATGGGCCTGGGGTGCTGGCAGTTAACCCATCCCTGAGAGCAAGGCCACAGAAAGGTGCCTAAAGGTTAAGGGATACCTGGCTACAGACAGCCCAACAGAAAGACAAGAATGTCCTCCATGAATAGCTGTGACCTGAGTGCCCACACATACTCTCAGTACAGCGGGAATTGGCTAGGCTAAAGAAGGTTTGGAGGAATGACATCTGGTTTCTAGAGCTTCTAAATTCTGAACTGGGGAGGAACAGGAAACCTGACCCACTGCCTGCTCCTGCAGCCCCTGCCTGGAATAGCAGCAGCTCAACCTTCCCTATTACCATCACCCCACCCCTAACAAGGAGGCCCTGGGAATGTTCCCTGGGCGTTGGGAGCACACGCCTACCTCTTTCCCAGGTCACGGCCAAGGGAGGAGGGGCATCACCCTCCTGCCACTGCTAGGAGCTGGAGAAGTGGATCACTCCAACCCTTTCTTAGGAGCCCAGCAAGTCTAAAGGTCATCCAGAATCTAATATAGACTTCGGTGTCTAAGACCCAGTTGGGACCATAATTGGTAACCTCCATGCACCGCTATGCCCCCCTTCCAGGCCTGTCTTTCAGCCTTGGCTCTTTAGCCAGAGCACCACTACACGCCTGAGATTTTAAGTAGCTCTGTATCTCTGCACTCAGCTGTTTTTGCCTAGAGAAGCATGGGGTTGGGGGGGCAGGGGAAGGAGGATACATGATGTGTCAGCTTTGTGTGTGTGCGTGGATGGACTATGTATTGTAGCCCACACCTGAGGCAAAAGAATCTTCAACTAAGACACTGTGTACATCAACTATCAAGAGAAAAAGAACGCAGGTAGCACCAGGAGAGATCCCAAGAGTTATAACAGCTCAAGTGGCTTGGTTGAGCAAGCCAATATTTGGCATTAATACCTAGAGCTCTGGCCTGTTTCCCCAGTGGGTGCCTGAAGCTTGCTCTACCTATAGTCAACTTCCATGGGGTGCCCCAGCCGTGCTGTGCTGACTAAATTCACCACCCTTGTCATAGAGCCCTCTCCGTACTGGAAATAGAACAACACAGTATTCCGCAGTCAAATTTTGAAACCCTGATATCTGTGAAATAACCGAAACAAATCTACTTCAGTGATTTCTGTCTCGCATCTTTCCTGAGAGCGGGCCTCACCTTCCAGATGCTTCACAATGCCTCGAAGGCTGTTCCCATGGGCTGCAATAAGGACTCTCTTGCCAGCCTTAATCTTAGGTGCGATCTCCTCATTCCAGAAGGGCAGAGCCCGGGCAATGGTGTCCTTGAGGCTCTCACAGGTAGGCAGCTCCTCAGGCTTCAAGCCTGCATAGCGCCGATCCTGGGGACAAGGGGACGGGAACATTTCTGTTTGTTTACTGGGTAGCCCTCCCACCCTGGGCTCCCAACCTTACACCTTCCCAGCACCTGGCCCACCTTGCTGATGGAGGCGTAGTAGTTGTGTTTCTCGTCCATAGGTGGTGGCGGGGTGTCAAAGGAACGCCTCCAGATCTTCACCTGCTCCTCCCCATGCTTTGCAGCCGTCTCAGCCTTATTGAGGCCCGTGAGACCTCCATAGTGCCGCTCATTGAGGCGCCAGGTGCGCACCACGGGCACCCACATTTGGTCCGTAACATCCAGGATGGTCCAAAGGGTGCGGATAGCCCGCTTCAGCACCGACGTGTAGCAGATGTCAAACTCTATCTTGGCATCTTTGATGGCAGTGGCCCCCCGCTTGGCCTCCTCTGCCCCCTTCTCACTCAGTTCTGCATCAAACCAGCCACAGAAACGGTTCTCTTGGTTCCATGAGCTCTCACCGTGGCGGACCATTACTAGGCGGTGGGTGGCCATGGTGGGCAGGGGACGCAGGAGCTCCAGGTGACAGCTGCTCCCTTAGCCCTTTAGGCTTTATAACAGTCTTCCCAGCCCCCACTCCAGCCCTAACTGCCAATCAGCATTCCAGGAGGTACAGGCAGAGGCAGGCAACCAGTGGCAGAACAGGGGGTGGGGTGTAGTCCGAGGAGCTGGACATAAAAATAGTCCCACAAAACCATCAGCTCAGATGACAAGTCTGTAACCAGCTGGCACCGGGTGCCAAGCCACATGGGGCTACAGAACTGGAGCAGGGAGAAGGGCAGAGGTCAAACCTGGGGGTGTTCTCCAGGTGGAGACACTCTGACACCAGCAGCTTTCAATCGCAATCAGCCCTTTCCTGATTCAGTAGAAACATAACTATTCCAAGGCCATTTCTGATATATACATATACTTAAAGACAGGGTTTAAACGTGTGACCCAAGCTGCAGCCTCTCCCTTCAGCCTCTTAACACAATTAAGACAACCACAAACATGTCTCAGGAAGAAATTTAGCCTATTGCTGAGGTGTGTGTGTGTGTGTGTGTGTGTGTGTGTGTGTGTGTACACAAAGAGGTCAGTGCATGCATAAATAAATAGGTGTGTCTGCAACAGATGACTATTCCCTGCCCAGGTGCCTATCTCAGTATCCATGCATTGTCTGTGTTGCTGGGTTGGTTAAACAGGGAAGGAGCACACGCTTTTACCACGAGGATACTCCCACCCCCACCCCACTAATTGGCGTTGCCGTGCTCAACTTAGTAGAGAACTTTTTAGGTTGGAGGCCCTCTTCAAGCCCCTGACCACCTGCCTCCCTCACAGGGCCCTCTCCTGCCTCCCATAGGTAGCCACACTAGGAAGGTCCTTTGGTAGACAGAGGAGAAAAAGTCATGGTAGAAATGGAGTGGGTACCAGGCCATGGCTTTGGGGAGAGGTCCGGCCTTGTGGAGAACAGCACCAGACAGCAGAAACATGGACACACACACACACACACACACACACACACACACACACACCCCTTCACACCTTGGAGTGGTTTCCAGAATGATCAAAAAAACTCTCCTCCCTGGGTTCCCTTGTTGAGTCTGAGATGTCATTCAAACCAGTTTCATCCCTCCAAGCTGAGACTCACCTTGGAAAAGAAAATAGGATTCGTGGTACCTGCAAGCCTCCACCATCTAGGTACACAACTGCACTGAATTAGTTATAGGGCACATATATCCCTTCTCAGGGGCCCAGGGATAGGTTGAGATGGAATGAGCAGCATGGGGTCTAGAACATCTGCACTTGAGCTTGGGGGACATCACCCCACACATCTTCCTGCATTCTACATCTCCCATCAGAAAACAAAAATGGGCCGGTGACAGGAGCCTATAGGCGTGTATGCAGGGAACCCTCCATATTGGTCCCAACACACAGAGAAGGCTTGCACATGGACCCCATCCCTGGTCTCTCTGCCCTTTGTCACACTAGAAACCCCACTGTATTAGCTAACTGTGACTGGGACAGTACCACTGCTGGACAAGCCTGCTATGACTAGCACCAGATGCTAGGAAGGAAGGGGCATGATAGGATATGGAGGACAAGAGGAGCAGTCGCTCTGAGGGGTGCACAGGAAGAGACAGCTCCCCAGATGACACTCGGATGAGCTAGGAGAACACTAAGGACTGAGCTGTGAGAGCTACAGAGAGGGTATACTGGGCTGAGGTGCCAGTAAAAAACAGATCGCCCGGGGCTGGGGATTTAGCTCAGTGGTAGAGCGCTTACCTAGGAAGTGCAAAGCCCTGGGTTCGGTCCCCAGCTCCGGAAAAAAAAGAACCAAAAAAAAAAAAAAAACAGATCGCCCTAAAGAGCTGGAGAGATGGCTCCTCAATTAAGGGCACATCCAGAGGCCCTAGATACAATCTCCAGTACCCACATCGGGCAGCCCACAACTAACACCCGTAACTAGTTCCAGCGCCACTCGACAGGTCTGGTCTCACTGGGTACCTGCACTAATGTGCACACTTCCCACCCACAATTAAAAATAATAAAGATAAGCTTGAAAACGTTTTAGAACCCAGTCGTGCATACCTTTAACCCTGCCCCCTCTCCCTGAGCTGGGATTAAAGGCTTGCACCACTGTCAGCCCTGTTGTTTTAGAGACAGGCTCTCACTATGTAGCTTTGGCCGACCTGGTACTCACAGAGGTCCATAAGGATCTGCATTACCACACCTGGCTGGTGCACTTAATGAACTCTAGTTAAAAATACAGGAGCCAGAGCAAGGTGTGGTGATCGAAGCCTGTACTGCTCTTGGAAAGACCTCAGTTCAATTCCGACAGCTGAGCTCAACCTATAACCCAAGTTCCAGGGGATCTGATGCCCTCTTCTGGTTTCAGTGGGAACTGCACTCATGTGCACAAACCCACACACACACATACACACATAAATATAAAGTTAAAATATGTATTCAGACTACAGCATCTATCAAAATGGTTTTGTTACTTAGCAAAAATATAACAACTATCATAACATATGCAGAAAATACATTGTATGAATCTAACACTTTCATAGTAAAAGCACTTCCAGGCTAGGAATAAAAGGTGCCCTCTGCTCTCTGGACAGCATGGAGGAAGGTTATAGCTGACTAGGAAGCAAGACCCTCCTCATACATCCTTTACCAAACTACAGTCAAGTTGACTGGCATTGTCATTTCTGGAAAAGCCTATCCAGGACAAACAGTGATAACTAACGTCAGACTTATGAAGGCCAAGATGAGAGACAAGGTCCTCGCACTCCCGTAGACAACACAGCACAGAGGTGCAAGCCAGGACAATTAAAGGACATCTAGATGGAAAGGAAGAAGTACAATTATTCCCACGTGCAGATAGCTTGGCTTTATCTCCAGAAAACCCTAGGACTCAGACATAAGAGTGGGTGAGTTTGGGCTGGAGAGATGGCTCATTGGTTAAGAGCCCCGATTGCTCTTCCAGAGGTCCTGAGTTCAATTCTCAGCAACCACATGGTGGTTCACAACCATCTGTAAAGAGATCTGATGCCCTTTTCTGGTGTGTCTGAAGACAGCTACAGTATACTTATATATATAAAATAAATGAATAAATCTTTAAAAAAAAAAAAGAGTGGGTGAGTTTGCCAAGGTTGCAGGGATGCAAAGGTCCATTGTATTTCTACCCACCAGCAAGAAGTAATCTGAAGGGGCTGGGTATTTAGCTCAGTGGTAGAGTGCTTACCTAGGAAGCGCAAGGCCCTGGGTTCGGTCCCCAGCTCCGAAAAAAAAAAAGAACCAAAACAAAAAAAAAAAAAAAAAAAAAAAAAAGAAGTAATCTGAAGATGAAGTTAACAAAGACAATCCCCCTCCATGCAGCCTCTGACGAATAGGACACACGGGGCTTTTTCCATCTTTGAGAAGTTGCTGGGCAGGTTTTAATCTCCAGGGCTTAGAGGGGTGAACCTACATTGGGTTTAGGACTAGAGTTAACAAAAGGTCTATAAAATGTATACTCTAAAAACTTAAAATGGCCCAGCAGGGTGACTCAGCAGGTAAAGGCTTTGCTACTGAGCCAGCCAAACTGACTTTGAGCCTCATAAACTCACACAGAAGGACAGAAAGGACTTCCACAAGTTGACCTTTGACCTCCACATTTATGTCACAGTTGGTGTGCATGCACACATACAGGCATGAACACACACACTAACTGAAAACTGGAAAAAACTATAAAACCAGACTAGAGCTCAGCCGTTGCATGCCCTTGCTGCTCTTGCAGCAGACGCAGGTTTCATTCCTAACACCCATGTGGTGGCTCACAATCATCTGTAACTCCAGTTCCAGGGGATCGGGCACCCTCTTCTGACCTCTGCAGGCACCAGACAATCACGTGGTACTCCCACATGTATACAGGCAAAACACTCAAAACACACAAATCTAAAAATAAAAACTATAAAGACTGTTAGAAGAAACTAGAGGGTTTCTGAATAACCCACGTTTATGGATTAGAAGATACAACAGCTAGGTACATGTCTTTAATCCCAGAACGTAGAAGACTAGGAAGACAGAAGCAGTTGGATCTATGTGAGTTTGAGCCCAGCCTGATCGAAATAGTGAGTTCTAGGTATCCAGGGATACACAGTGAGACATGTGTGTGTGTGTGTGTGTGTGTGTGCCTGTATGTGTGTGTGTGTGCACGTGTGTAGCTGGTGATTTTCTGCAAGTGACCTAGACCTTCAAAGCAGTAGTGTCCTAACCCGCTGCTTTGCATAAATTAGGGACTCAGAGCAGTGTCTTAGTCAGGGTTTCTTTTTTTATTCTTTTTTTTAATTAGATTTTTTTATTTACATTTCAAATATTATCCCCTTTACCAGTTTCCCATCCATAAACCCTCTATCCCCTCCCCCTCCCCCTGCTTCTACAAGGGCGTTCACCCACCCACCCCTTCCACCCCCACTCCCCCACCCCCACCCCCGTTAGGGTTTCTACTCCTGCACAAACATCACGACCAAGAAGCAAGTTGGGGAGGAAAGGGTTTATTCAGCTCACACTTCCACATTGCTGTTCATCACCAAAGGAAGTCAGGACAGGAACTCACACAGGACAGGAACCTGGAGGCAGGAGCTGATGCAGGAGGGGTACTGCTTACTGGCCTTGCTCAGCCTGTCTTCTTAGAGAACCCAGGACCACCAGCCCAGGGACGGCACCTCCCACAATGGTCCTCGCCCCTTGATCACTAATTGAGAAAATGCCTTACAGCTGGGTCTCACGGAGGCATTTCCTCAACGGAGGCTCCTTTCTCTGTGATAACTCCAGCTTGTGTCAAGTTGACGCACACAAACCAGCCAGTACAGACAGTTCAATATTTTTTTGAATAAAAACTTGGGGCATTTATTCTCTCGGTTTCTAAATATTAGTCCATAACTGTAGGGACAGAGACAACGTGGTTATGTGAGATAAACGGAAGTCGATGAGCTGTACTGAGTGAGAAACCTCCCCTCACACTGTGGTAAGATGGCCTTTGACAAGTGTGCCAAAAGAATCCAGTGAGGAAAGAGTAATCTCTTTAGCCAATAGTTTTTTGATGACTGGACAACATGAAAGTCAATGAAGGGAGACCCCCCCTACCTCACAGCTGATATAAATTTACTCAAAATAGATTAATAATATAAATACAAGAGTGAAAACTAGGAGCTGGGGGGATAGCTCAGTTAGGAAAATGTTTGCCTCACAAGCATGAGGACTAAAGTTTGATCCCCAGAACCCATATAAAAAGGCGGAGCACAGATACCGACTTGTAATCCCAGTTCTGGGGAGGTAGGGGTGGGAGGACCCCTTGGGCTGAGTGGGCAGTTACTCTTCCCTAACCAGTGAGTCCCAGGTCCCAGTGAAAGATCCTGACTCAAAGAAATATATGGTTGTACTAGAGAGATGGCTCAGTGGTTAAGAGCAATGGTTCTCTTCCAGAGAGAAACCCAAAGCATTTCTACTAAAATTAGGATCAAGACACTCTCTCCTGCCTATTCAGTATAGCACCCGAAGTCTTAGCTAGAGCAGTGACACCTGAGGGAGATCAAGGGGATACAAACGGGAAAGGAAGGAGTCAAAGTATCTTATTTGCAGATGGTATAATTTTATACATAACTGGGGTTGGGGATTTAGCTCAGTGGTAGAGCGCTTGCCTAGGAAGCGCAAGGCCCTGGGTTCGGTCCCCAGCTCCGAAAAAAAGAACCAAAAAAAAAAAAATTTTATACATAACTGACATCACCACCCCCCAAAAAATTCCACCAGGAAAGTTGAACAGCTGATAAACTGTTCGGGATACAAAGATCCTTGTGCCCACAGAACACAGGAGAACCAGGAACATTAAGCACACAGGGCCCTCTCCTCAAACAAGGAATTGCCTGTTTTCCATCCAGAAGGTCGGGAGTGGATATTGTTAACGACCTGGTAACCTTTCGCTATCTGTGCAGGCAGACCTCACACAAATCCCCCAGAGTTTGGGAAAACTCTTCCTCCTTAGACCTTGGTCTTAAGTTCCTTAGGGGAGATGTATTTTATGGCCCGCTGATATAGATGTTATCTCAGTCAGAGACCACAATAGATTTGCCTTTTATCCATAGAGCCTACCCTCAAGGTCATGTGTTCTTTGTTAAGGGGTTTCTGTAGTCACACCTTAAGTTTTACTGTGCACCTGGAACTGGACTGATTGTGGCCTGGAAACTTTCTTCCAAATTGCACTGTGTTTTAAATATGCTGACAGTCAGCCCCCTGTCATCAGACTCCCCATGTCTGATTCAGGATGAGGACGTCAGTCTGAACCAAGCCATTTTCACCTCTTTGAGATCCGTTGCCCTGCCCGGACATCCTAGGGGTCTCCCTCAATAAAAGCTGCCGTCAAAGTAGCAGGGTGCAAAATGAACACTCAAAAATCAGTAGACGAGGGGTTGGGGATTTAGCTCAGTGGTAGAGCGCTTGCCTAGCAAGCGCAAGGCCCTGGGTTCAGTCCCCAGCTCCGGAAAAAAAGAAAAAAAAAAAAAAAACAAAAAAAAAAGCCAGAGTAACGAGGCCGGAGAGAGGGCCGAGCAGCTAGGTGTGCCTGCTGCTCTTATAGAGGATCCGGGTTCAGTTCCCAGCACCTGCATATTGATTTCCCATCATCCTTAACCCTGTTCCAGAGGATCTGACACCCTCTTCTGACCTTCCCATGCACCAGGTGTGTGATACACCTATGTACATGTAGACAAAAAAGCTCACACACATAAAGTAAACTCCAAATATCAGAGAAAAAGCTAAAGTAATGAGAAGGAAAAAAAACCCCCGACTTTCCCCACAATACAAGTTAGCAACTTATGAGGCAGTAAAACACAGGATCAGAGGGAGGTCGAACTCTCGTGCTTAGCTAAGAACAAAGGTAGGCCTCAATCTTGCTTCCCACTGCAAAGGAGATAACAGAGAAACGATGAAATGAACGAGGGAAGTGAAAGCAATGAAGAAAACAATGTAGAGAGACTGAGAGGGGATGACGACACTCACAAACCTGGGAAGGAGGGGGTGGGGGCAGAGCAACCGCAGCCACTGAAAACCAAGAAACACTAACAGCTCTACACACATGAACAGTTTTGACAAAAACAGACCTACAACTACCGATACCCAAGAAGATAAAACCAGAATCACCCTATAGCTTAGTTCGTAACTTTAGACCTTTCGTAAAAGAATCCCTTTTGCTGGATGTGTACATAGCAAGTTACAGACCAGTCAGGGCTGCACAGCGAGATCCTGCCTCCAGAAAGAATTCTCTAGACCCTGGCAGTTTCACTAATGAGTTCTAAATGTCTAAAGAGTAATTTTTTTTAATAATCTCTTCTAGCAAATGAGAGAACCCTACCTAAGCAGTATCTCAATTTGTAGGAACCTGACACCCTCCTCTGACCTTCAAACACATCAGGCAGGCATGTGATGTGCATCTATACACATAGGCAAAACACTCACACACAGAAAGGAAATCCAAATAACAAAAGCAAAATTGGAGTAGCAGAAAACACCGTGTGTGTGTGTGTGTGTGTGTGTGTGTGTGTGTGTGTGTGTGTGTGTGAAAAGCAGACACTACTACAAGCCAGTGTTCTTCAGCCAGTGTTCTTCGTGAAAGCAGACAGGAAAGTCCTCAGCAAGCATTAATTCCAGCATCCCTCAAGAACATGCTCCGAGCACGGGAGCTCATCTCAGGAGCAGAAAGCTAGCTGAGTATTCCACAACCGACAAATGCAGACAGGCTAAAACCAACCTTCACACGATCATACTACTGGATGCCAAGAAAAGCAGCTCGCAAAACAGCATTCACTCCTTATAAAAACTTTGAAAGCTGGTGGCACGGCTGAATGAGGAAGCCAATCTGTTATCCCACCCACCCCCCCCAACAAGATGGGAGACAACCAACTCCCGAAAGTTATCTTCTGACTTCCACATGTGCACCACTGTGCATGCATATGCCCACACACAGCACAAAAAAAAATGTGTAATGATATTTTTTAAAACGTTGAAAATGCCCTAGAAATAAAGAATAATAAAAGGCATCTACAAAGAAAAAAAACAAAAAACAAAACAAACAAAAAACCACCTCGTAGAGCTGGGGAGAAGCTCAGTGAGAGCATTGTCAGCTCTGTCAGCTCTTGCAGAGGACCCAGGTTTGGTTCCCAGCACCCATAACCAGATGGTCACAACCATCTGTAACTTCTGTCCCAGGGAATCCAACACCATTTTCTGGCCTCCACAGGCACTATGCAGGCAAATGGTCAAACACATGAAATAAAAATAAATCTTAAATTGGGCAGTGGTGTCGCACAACGTTAATCCCAGCACTTGGGAGGCAGAGGCAGGTGGATCTCCATGAGTTTGAGGCTGTCCTGGTTTGTAGAGCGAGTTCCTGGACAGCCTGGACCACACAGAGAAACTCTCTGTCTTGAAAAACAAAGACAAGTAAACAAAAAAACTCTTTAAAAGAAAATTGTATCCTATGTATTTCGAAACACTAAATTCTTTCTACCTCACATCAGGAACAAAGCAAAAATGCCCACTTTTACTATTCCTGTGCAACATTAGAAGTTCTAGCCAGTATAATGATTCAAGAAAAAGAAATAGAAGCTGTGAGGATTGGAAAGGGATAAGTGCGCATCTCGTTTACAAACAATATGATGAACAACCCCACGGAACCTACCAAAAATCTCTTCTGACTAAAATGAAGTGTTGCCATCCTTCAGGATACAAGGGGAACTGATAAACACCAGGTGTGTTTCCGTGTTCTAGGAATGTGTCATTAGACACTGACACAAACAGCCTTTGCTGCCCATCCAAGGTAGGCATGGTCGGTCCTCTGCCACAGAGTCCCACTCTCCTCATCATCCAGCAACCGACACAGATCACTTCGAGCGGCTGAATGCTGCTTCCCCGTTGTCTAACATTGCCCAGTCTGTGCACAGGGCTTGTTTGCTATCTGCATGCTTTAAGGTTTTCCTGCTGTTGAATTTTGAAAGTTGTTTGTTTTGTTGTTTTTGTTGATTCTGATGTTTTGAGTCTTAACTATGGACTCACAACGCTCTTGCCTCAGCTTCAATGTGCGGTGAATTTTGAGAGCTCTTTCCATAATTCCAGTTCCAGGGCATCCGATGCCCTCTTGGTACCAAGCGAAAATGTGATGCATGGACACACATGCAGAGAAAACGCATGCATGTGACAAACTACCCAAGAAAAATCCCAAGAAGCAAAGGTGAGGTCCTGCGGCTTGAGCACTTACACGATACTCTGGATTCCATCTCCGGCACCATGGGACCAGGGCTTAGAGCTGCACAGCCGTAATCTCAGCATTTACGGAGTAGAGGCAGGAGCATCAGAAGTTCAAGGTCACCCTTGCCTACGTAGCCAGTTTGGCTACATTGAGACCCAGTCTCCTGTCACTTACAGCAAATCGTGTGTGGTACGGGAGCCACAGATCAGCAGAGCTGCTCACCTCATGAGGGCCAGGAAACATGAGGACAGCATTTGTGCTTCAGGGCAAGACCCAGAAACGTACTTCCTTGTAGCCTCCATGGCCCACCCAAGGAACACCATCATAGTATTAATCCATCAGTGGCTTGAGCCACTTGTTCCGTCAGGCACCTCATGATCAGCCAAACGTCTCCAAAGCCACATCTCTGAGCCCTGTGTTAGGGACCAAACCTTCGACACGTGAGTTTTTGAGGGGTATATCATATACATTACCATGAACTACACAGCTTCAGCCCTTAGTTTGAGTTTCGTTACTGTGAACAGACACCGTGGCCAAAGTAACTCTTATAAAAGAAAACATTTAACTGGGGCTGGCTTACAGTTTTAGACGTTCAGTCCATTACCATCACGGTGGTAAGCATGGTGGCATCCAGGCAGACATGGTGCTGGAGAACCACCTAGACGGAGCCCTTCATTTTGTCAGTGAAGCAGAGGGGGACTTGAAGAGCACAAACCCCAAGCCCAGCCCCTCCTCGAAAGTTTTTTTTTTTTTCTGGAGCTGGGGACCGAACCCAGGGCCTTGCGCTTGCTAGGCAAGCGCTCTACCACTGAGCCAAATCCCCAACCCCGAAAGTTTTTTTTTAATGTAACTTTTTTTTAAAGATTTATTTTATTTATTCCATGTATATAAGTACACTGTTGCTGTCTTCAGACACACCATGTGGTTGCTGGGAATTGAACTCAGGACCTGTGGAAGAGCAGTCGGTGCTCTTAACCGCTGAGCCATCTCTCCAGCCCCATTAATATAACTTTTAAATGAGTCTTTGGGAATGTCATAGCATGCACCCCAATCCCACACAGTCCTTCATAGCTGCCCTCCACCCTTGTAGACTCCCCCCAAAAAGTAAGTAAAAAGTGAAAATTAGAAAAGAAAGGAAAAGAAACAACAACAAAAGCCATCTCACGGACCCCCTAAGCAATGAGCTGCTCCTCTCTCTACCACAGCCTTCCGAGCATGACCGTTTGGCTCCTCCATCTTTCCTGTTCTCCATCACACATTCTTTCGTGGTAGTGGCATTGGAAGTGTTGGTGTGTCCAGCCACACACCCTTTTGTCCAAAGAGCTTTACTTTCGAGTGCCCAGTCATTGGAGACATTAGGCTAGTCCGAGGCCTCCGACGTCTGCTACAACATCAGTACTGGACCCTCTCACAGAGACTCTCAGATACCCTGCTGCTTCCCCACAAATCCTCAGGAAGGATCAGCCCCTTCCTGAGTTCCAGTCATAGATGGGGAGGGTGTTGGACGAGGCCAACTCAAAGCCCTGGATCTGGGCCTCGTTTGTAGCTCAGTTGGTCACCTGCGAGTTTTCCCAGGCTCCCACCAACAAAGCTGTCTGGCCTGATGGCCAGGTGAGGAGCAGAGCAAATGTTCCTGTATCCACATCACCACTGAGGTTACTATGTGATGACCAGGGGAGGGCAGAGCCACATCATCACACCCCTTGGACATAAGTGTTGGGGTCCAGGAGTCGCTTCACAAACCACACGCTGATCTGAGTCAGACAGGCATGGTTTATTGAACACACCCTAAGACTGATCGATCAGGACTGTAGCTCAGAATTCAGGGCCGAGGCTACAGCCCTGAATATCTGTCAGCTTATAAAGGCAAAAACCACGGTGAGCTCATATGCAGGTGCTGGAAGTGCTGCCCAGTGGTCAGCTCTGACTCAAGCCATTTCAGATGTAACAGCTCATATTGACTTTTAATTTGACGGGTCCTATGTAAAACTTTGTGGACTGTCTTAAGACTATCAAACCCCAGAACATAACAGGATATGTGACCAGCATTGACCTTGCTCTGAGTCAAGTTTTTTTTTTTTTTTTTCTCTGTGTCAATGACTGGCTTGCAGGCATTGTGGAATGGCAACAATATGAAATGGCTGGCAGGCATGGAACAAAATGGCTACAGCTATGTGGGGGAGGGGGTACGTCTGGACAATCAACCTGGTTTCAGGCTGCAGTAAGAAGCATAGCCTTCAGTGGTAGTTCTGGCCATGGGCATCATCAACACAGACCCTGGATACAGTTGGACCATAGACCCAGACACGGCCCTCAATGGCAGCTTGGGCCAGAAATTACCACAACCTCTGGTGGGTGTGCAGTCCTCTTAGGTCAGGCTGTGCCTTGCCACCATCACGTCTCCAGTTGCATTTCTCGTCTTAGCCCACAAGCTGTTCAGCTTCTCTTTCTCTCTCATCTCTCTGCCACATATTGGCTCGATTCTGGCTGTGCCCACCAGGCAAACAGCCCACAGCATCCAAGGGACTTTTTGTTCTTAATGAAAACATTTATCTTTAAGACGGGAAGACCCACCTTTAATCTGGACCACAACTTCTTGGGGCACCCAATATAAAGGTCATAAAAGAAGGAAGTCTCGGGGCTGGAGAGATGGCTCAGCAGTTAAGAGCACTGACTGCTCTTTCCGGAGGTCCTGAGTTCAATTCCCAGCAGCCACATGGTGGCTCACAATGGGAATCCGATGACCTCTTCTGGTGTGTCTGAAGACAGCTACAGTGTACTCATATGCATAAAATAAATCTTTAAAAAAAAAAGAAGTCTCCGTAGGGGTTGTTCTGATGCTACGGTCCTATTCCCCAATTGGTTCTGGATCTGTCAGTTCCCCAATTGTGAACTGCTGGGCAAAAGCAATAGGTGGGACTTCCGGGTCCCTGGAGGGAAGCAGAGACACAAGGGAGTAGAACAGAGTTCACCATGCTTCAAATGGAGAAAAGTCGACCAGCCATGTGAGAAATGGAGTGACCACACAGGCTGCTCCTACAGGCGGGTGGGTGGTCAGGGGAGTTTAGCAGGAGCTAGAGGTAACTGGGAGGTGCAGAGCTAAGAGTACTGACAAGGGCATGCAAGCCTCTGGAGTTTAATAGTGCCCAACAATTTACCAAGAAGGCATGAAAATGATTAACTGTGTGTGAGTCTTTTCTCCTTGGATTCAAGGGAAGCTGGGTGGGGGCTGGTAGTGCAGCCTGTTCCCAGAGCTCAGGTAGGGTAGCAAAGACTACCCAAAACAAGTCTCTCTCTCTCTACTTGCTTGTTCTTGCTCCTACTGGCAAGTCCATCCCTTCACTGGTATTAGAACCGACTTCTTTGAGAGTCTGGTGTATACTGAAGACCAGTTGAGACATCCAGCCTCATGGACTGAGCAACTAGTGGATTTTTGGATCTCTATTAATAGATAGCCATTGTTGGACTAGCTAGGCCACAGACTGTAAGCCATTCTAATTCCCTTTCTCTATATAATAATATAGATATATGATAGATATATGGATAGATAGACAGACAGACAGACAGACAGACAGACATATTCTATGAGTTGTGTTTCTCTCAAGAACCATGACTAAATATATTTTGATACTAGAAGAGGTTCCAGAACAACAGAGGTATATGGATTAATTTTAAAGTTATCTGGAATAGGTTTTCCAATATGCCAACGCCTACAGTTAATGAAGCCTCTCCTAAAAATTCAGAGAGCGTTGCAAGCCCATGGTGTGAACTATTTTACAAACTTAAGAAGCCAAATGAGTTGATTATCCTTATTCACCAATTATGAGAGGCAACTTTTACTTGTTGAAAGATAAGAAAAGTTGATAATGCTAGCATTTCTGTATAAACTGACAAAGAAAAAGAATGAGCTCTGTGATAAATAAAATTAACCAGTGTGGTGGTTAGAATGAGAAAGATGCCCATTGTCCTAGATCAGATAATCCTGAGCCACGTTCCTGGTCTAACCAGTATTAGGATGTGCAGTCAATAAACTGTTCTTGATTAAATAAAATAGCCATTCTCACGGATTGAAAGAGTTGGTCACAAGGGAGCGGCACTATTTGAAAGGATTAAGAGATGTGGAATTGTTGGACAAAGTGTGTCACTAATGTTATGGTCTGACCACCTTCCAGCATAGCTGCAGCCATTTTGTTCCATGCCTTCCAGCTATTTCATGTTGCTGCCATATGACTGCTGCTAGTCATTAACACAGAAAAAATAACTTGACTCAGAGCAGAATCATGCTGACCACATCCTCTATTATGTTTGGTATGTTCTGAGATTTGTTAATCTTAAGAAATTCCACAAAGCTTTAGGTAGGACCCATGAAATCAAAGGTCGATATGAACTGTTATGTCTAAAATATCTTGGGTCAGAGCTGACCACTGGGCAGCACTTCCTGCCTGTGTATGAGCTCATTTCAGGTTTTTGTGTTTTTTTTTTCCCTTTATAAGCTGACAGAAAAAGATGTCTTTTGTCATAGTTCAGATAATCCTAAGCTATGTCCCTGGTCTGACCAGCATTAGAATGTATGTTCAATAAACTATTCTTGTTCAAATGAGATCAGAATTCCTATGGTATGTGTCGGCGCCAGCACCGACACCGTACCGAGAATCGGGCGAAAGCCTACAGGATGAAAGAAACACACACACACACACACACACACACACACACACACAGGTTATCGTGTCAAGCCAGGAGAGGAGGAGAGGAAGAGAGAGAGAGAGAGAGAGAGAGAGAGAGAGAGAGAGAGAGGAAGAGCGGAAGGAAGAGTGAGAGTGAGGAAGAAGAGTGAGAGACTCCTGTAGCTTTATTCACCACTTATATACCCAAGTCTCCAGGTAGAAAATAACTGGGAAGCACAGTGGGAAACCCTGGCTCGTGACTACCTGGCTAGTGACTTCGGTAACAAAAGACCGACTATGAGACCTGAATTAATTAGGGAGAAATCTGAGAAGACCAGCCTAAATCTCAAGGATAAAGGCTGAGGAAGCAAAAGGCAGAAGTAAATTGACCACCACCCAGGTGTGGTCCAGGTGTGTCGGTTCCACATGCATCAGCCCGGCTCAGCAGAGGTCATGCAGTGGAGACACTGGGTGTTTACTACTTGGTCTTTTCTTCCTGTGCCGTAAATACATGGGAGAGGCCTCTGTCCAACAATCCCATGACTTTAACTGTGGCCATACAGTTACAAAGCGGCCAGGCCCAAATCCAATATGGCTCACTACAGGTATGTGTGGCAATTCCTGATCCCCAACAACTGAGGGTATGTATCTGTCTTTTGCTACCTGTGGGTCTTCTACCTTTCACCCTTCTCCACCCCTTTTCTTCCAACATTTCTTGTTTTTTGGGGTTTTTTTTATATGATTTATTTATTTATTTTATGTATGAGTACACTGTCACTGTCTTCAGACACACCAGAAGAGGGCGCCAGATTCCATTACAGATGGTTGTGAGCCACCATCTGGTTACTGGGAATTGAACTCAGGACCTCCAGTAGACCAGGCAGTGTTCTTAACTGCTGAGCCATCTCTCCAGCCCTTCTTCCAACATTCCAACTTCCTAACACTAGATAAGAGAGAGAAAAGGATGGAGAGGAAAGGAAAGATCCCAGGGGTCAGAAAGGAGGTAATGTTTTTGTCTTAGACTTCCTCCTGATCATTAGGGGCATTGAGTTCCTTGGGACAAGTTTGATCTTCACCGTTAGGATATTTAATTTCTTCTTATGTCTTCTTTGCACACGACTACTTAACAAACCACCACCCATGACTAGCAACAACCAACCAACAATTCCCTGACAACAGACCAATAACCTACTCTGCCTATCAGGACCTTACCATTTACATATCCTCTGAGAAGGCCCCAGAATTCCAAACATCATGCATTTGCAGAAACTATCTGTAGCTGGCAAAAGCACGCCTCTGCCAGAGCATGAGGCAAATCATAGTCTGCTGCTGTGGACAATCCCAGCTATTTTCTCTAGCACCGTGTGCCCCGCCATGATGATAAGGGACTAAAACTCTGACTCTGTAAGCCAGTGCCAATGGAATGCTTTAATGCTTTTCTTTGTAAGAGTTACTGTTGTAAGACTCCAAAGTGGTCTTATCTCAGGAGCGAGACCCACAGAACACAATATGACGATGGACCGATGCAATGGCAAGAGGTTTATTGATCCATGTGCATGGAGTTGCTCAGCCACGCAGGGAGAGTTAACCCCGAACTCAAAAAGCACACATTTTTTATACTTTACAGAGGGCTGACCTCAGCAACAGGGCTAGCTGGCTTACTCTGATTGGTGGAATACAGAACAAAGGATCTCTTCAGGCATTGGTTGGTTCACTCAAGGGGCTGTTTTTGGCTTAATTGGCCAATTTCCTCATCCCGCTCTGCACCTGGCCTCGGAAAGTCCCTGGGAAAGGGGGGAGGGGCGGGGAGCCGGGTGGTCGGATAAGGTCAGACTGACACATATTTCTTCATTACCCACCATGGTCATAGTGTCTCTTCACAGCAAGACAACACTAAGACAACCGACTTCTATCATCTTGGAATGCAGTGAAAAATAATAATGAACTCAATGGTAAAACTGACCAGCTCCAGATGCACATAAGCAGTCTAAACACTTCTAAGTGTGCCCTGGAACAGACTCTTCTCAACAGCCACAGAGCTCAAGTTGCAGAAAATCAAACTAAAGCCTTCATTGTAAGTCCGGATAAATTATAAAGAAAATCCAATCCCAGCCTCAGAGGGTGTTGGCAGTTAAAGTAAGTGTCTTAGTTAGGGTTTTACTACTGTGAATAGACATCATGTCCAAGGCAAGTCTTATAAAGGACAACATATATTTGAGGCTTACAGGCTCAGTCCATTACCATCAAGGTGGGAGGGAGCATAGCAGCATCCAGGCAGGCATGGTGCAGGCAGAGCTGAGGGATCTACATCTTCATTGGAAGGCTGCTAGTGGAAGACTCAATTCCATGCAACTAGGGCTTAAGCCCATGCCCACAGTGACACACTTACTCCAACAAGGCCACACCTCCTAAGAGTGCCACTGCCTAAGCCAAGGATATACAAACTATCACAGAAGCTTACTGCATTTTTGTTTGATCTGTATAAGTGTAAAGAGTCTCAGACAAATGGAAGAAAGTCTCCATTGGATTGTGGCAGAAGGGAATCTTGGTCCATGAACCAACTTCCAGACTTGAACCAGTCTGCAAACATAGAACCCATTGAATGAAGAGATGGCCAGTTTCCTACGGAAGGGCCTTGATAAAATACATTAGGGTTTTATTGTTAGGTTTTCTCTAGTCATTCCTCAGAGGGACCTATGTAAAGGTAACTATACGCTGGGGGAAAAGAAACAATCAGACTTTCCTGTGTCTGTGGGATACTGGTTCTGAAACTCCAAGAAACCCTGTGGCCCTCCAGTTAAATAGGCGCTTACAGAGTTCAGATGATTAATGGATGTAGCTGAAGTCCTACTCAGGAGGTCCAGTCAGTGACTGAACTATGGTTATCTCCTCCTGAGTGCTTTGAATGTCTTCGTGTTTGCCCCACGATGTATACTTGAGATAGATGTGTGTAAAAGTTGCCAGGATTCTCATATTGGCTCTTGGACTTGTGGAGTGGGCTATCTGTTACGGTTGGAAAGGCTAAACGGAAGCCTTTAGAATTGTCCCTGCCAAAACAGTGTTACATCCCTGCAGGATTGCCAGAAATCAGTGCCACCATCAAGGACTGGAAAGATGCAGGGTATATCTGGCCAGTACAAAAGACAGAAGGCTCCTGTCGTGGAGAGTGACACTTGACTGCTGACAACTCAATCAAGTAGTGATGTAGGGGGAGTTTCCCTAATTGTTTGATTAGCTAAATCAAGACAGCAGAAACCAATCGCTGGGTGAAGATATTGAGGCAGGTTTTCTGGGTCCCAGAGAGGAAGAGGAGGATATGATATTGAGAAAGCCTTTTCCAGCCAAGCGGTGGAGAGAGGAGCATGGGCACCATATAGCCTGGTTAGCTCAGGTTAGACCCGGTGGCAGCCTCCACCACCGGAAGAGTTCCAACATAGAATAGTTGATGAGTTTAGGACAATAGATTCCAAGCCCAGTGGTTGTGACATCTGGCTGATTTTAATATTAAGATCATCTGGTGTTTTCCATTCGAGACAATTCAGGCGGGCAAGAGAGAGGGCGCAGCCGCAGGGTGGTCTCTTTTTTTCTTTCTTTTTTTCTTTTTTTTTTTTTCGGAGCTGGGGACCGAACCCAGGGCCTTGCGCTTACTAGGCAAGCGCTCTACCACTGAGCTAAATCCCCAACCCCAGGGTGGTCTCAGCTACATTAGCTTCACGTGTTCTTAGGACAGTTGCTGAGCAGCTTAGCAAACCAGCCAGAGGAATGGGCGGTGGTCTCAGGAAAAAGCCAGTTGGCAACACGGCTATAGCTGTTTTCAGAGCTTAGCCAGGATCTCGGAAAGGCTTCAGTTAGCTGTGGGGGCTGACTAGCTGGAGCAAGAGTGCCATATTTTAAAATTACACACAACAGTGACTTCTTTTTTTTTTTAAGATTTGTTTATTTATTATATATAAGTGCACTGTTGCTGTCTTCAGACACACCAGAAGAGGGCATCAGATCTCATTACAGATGGTTGTGAGCCACCATGTGGTTGCTGGGATTTGAACTCAGGACCTCTGGAAGAGCAGTCAGTGCTCTTAACCACTGAGCCATCTCTCCAGCCCACAACAGTGACTTCTACTGCAACTGCTGCACCAGGTGTGATGTCCTACTTGTCAAATGAACGCATCTCCTGGTACATGGTATGCAGCCATTGATCTAGCAAAAGACTTTTTCTCAGTACCTGTTCATAAGGGCCACAAGGAACAATTTTCTTTCAGTTGGGAAGGCCAGCAGTATACCTTTACAGTTTTACCATAAGGGTTTATTAACTTTCCAGCCCAGTGTCATAACAGTTTGAAGGGATCTTGATTGTCTATTCCAGAAAAATATCACATTGGTACACTCTATTGATGACATGATGCTGGTTTGGTCAAGCGAACAAGGCAACCACTTTGGACTTGTTGGTAACACATTTTATACATCAGAAGATGAGAAATAAATCCAACCAAAATTCAAGTTTTCACTACCTCAGTGAAATTCTTTGGAGTCCAGAGGTGTGAGACATGTAGAGGTATTCCCTCCGAGGTGAAGGCTATGTTATTGCACTTGGCCCCTCCCACCACCAAGGGAGGGGGGGGACATGTTTAATGGGTCTTTTTTGATTCTGGAGATAGCACATTCCTCACTCAGGCGTGTATGCTAAATGACTGGAAAAGCTGCTGGCTCTGTGTAGGGCCTGGAACAGAAGGCTCTTCAACAAGTCGGGGCTGCTGTGCAGAATGCTCTACCACTTGGACCATGTGATCCAGCTGACCCGATGATACGTGAGGTGGCCGTGGCAGAAGGATGCTGTCTGGAGCCTTTGGCAGGCTCCTATAGGTGAATCACTGAAGAGACCTTTAGGATTTTGGAGCAAGGCTCTGTCCTCATCTGCAGACAATTAGTTTCCTCTTAAGAGACAGCTCTTGGGCCTTAGTGGAAACTGACTGCTTGGCAATGGGCTATCAAGTTGCCATGCAACCTGAACTGTCCATTATGAGCTGGGCATAAAGTCGGACATACACAGCAGCGGTCCATTATTAAACGGAAGTGGCATATATATGACTAGACCGGAGTAGATCCTAAAGGCACAAACAAGTTATATGAAGAAGTTGTCCAAATGGTTTTCTACTCCCCATGCAATGCTGTCTGTTGCTACACATGAACCTATTTAGCCTTATGGGGTGTGCTAAATCACTTGACTATGGAAGAGATAAGGGCCTTATTTATGGATGGTTTCTTCACACTATGCAGACAGTATACAGGAGAAATGGCCAGATGCGGGATTGTTCACTGACTCATGGCCTGTAGCTAATAGATTAGTTGGGTGGACAGGGACTTGGGAAGAATATGATTGGAGAATTGGTGAGAAAGGCATCTGGAGAAGAAGTGTGTGCATAGATCTCTCCAAATGGACAAATTATGTGAAGACACTTGTGTTGTATGTAAGTGTTCATCAAAGGGTAACTACAGATAAGGAGTTCAATAATCAAGTAGATAAGAGGAGTTCTGTGAACAGTCAGTCTCTTAGCTGTGGTGGTTTGAATGAAAATGGGCCCATATAGGCCCATAGGGAGTGGTACTTTTAGGAGGTTCGGCCTTGTTGGAATAGGTGTGGCCTTGTTGGAGGAAGTATGTCACTGGGGATGTAGGCTTTGAGGTTTAGATACTCAAGCCAGGCTCAGTGTCACTTTCTCTCCCTGCTGCCTGCCAATCCAGATGTAGAAATCTCAGCTCCCTCTCCAGCATCATGCTCCTCACCATGATGGTAATGGGCTAAACCTCTGAACTGTATGTAACTCATCCTCAATAGAATGTTTTCCCTTATAAGAGTTGCCATGGTCATGGTGTCTCTTCACAGCAATGGAAGCCCTATTAAGCCATCCTATCATTGCCCAATGGGCCCCTGAACAAAGTGGTCATGGTGGCAGAGATGGGCTCAACAATATGGATTCAGATCTGCCAACAACTAAGACAAACGCTGAGGCTCAGATGTGGCACCTTTCCCCTGGGTGCTGGCCAGCAATCTGGTGGCAGGTTGACTGCACTGTACCACTTCCTCTGTGGAAAGGACAATGCTTTGTCATTCCTGGAGAAGATCCTTATTCTGGTTATGGATTTGCCTTTCCAGGATGTGATGCTTCTGTTAAATATACTATCTACGGATTTATATAATGCCTTATCCACCATCATGGTATACCACGCGGTATTGCTTCCAATCAAGGAGCTCACTTTATAACCAGAGAAGTGTGACTGTGAGCTCCTGATCTCAGACTCCACTGGTCTTGCCATGTTCCCCACTATCCTGAAACAGCTACTTGGTAGAAATATGGAATGGCCTTTTGAAGACACTGTTTCAGTGTTTATTAGGTGGCAGCAGCCTGGAGAGCTGTGATAGGGTTCTCCAGAAGGCAGTATATGCTTCGAATCAGTGTCCCATATATGGTACAGTTTCCCCCATAGCCAGGACCCATGAGTCCAGAGTCAAGGGATGGAAAAGGGAACAGTTCCACTCACTGTCACCCTTAGTGACCCACTAGGAAAATTTTTCTTCCCGTTCCCATGACTTTTTTTTTTAATATTTTTTAAAAAGATTTTATTTATTTACTTTGTATAGGAGTACACTGTCGCTGTCTTCAGACACACCAGAAGAGGGCATCAGATCCCATTACAGATGGTTGTGAGCCACCATGTGGTTGCTGGGATTTGAACTCAGGACCTCTGGGAGAGCAGTCAGTGCTCTTAACCACTGAGCCATCTCTCCAGCCCCCGTTCCCATGACTTTAAGTTCTGCTGGCCTAGAAGTTTTGGTTCCTGAGGGGGAAGTGCTCCTGTCAAGAGCCTGTCTAAGATTCTATTGAACTGGAAGCTCAGACTTCCTCTGTCCAATTTGGGTTTCTTAAGCCCTTAAGCCAGCAGGCTATGTAAGAAAGGAATGACAGTGTTAGGAGTTATGACTTATCCAGATTACCATGAGGAAATTGGAATGCTTCTCTACACTGGAGACTATTGGTGTATGGAGTCTCTTGGTGCTACCATGTCCAGTGATGAATGTTAACAGGAAGCTACAACCTAACCCAGGCAGGATGACTGAGGGCACAGACCCTTCAGGAATGAAGGTATGGGCCGCTCCTCCAGAAAGAGATCCAAGACCTACTGAGGTGCTTGCTGAAGACAGAGGAAATACAGGATAATATTTATTATTAAACACAGGAAATACAGGTAGTAGAGGAATGTACTTATAAATACCAGCTAAGGCCATGTGACCAATTGCAGAAACGAGGTTTATAATTGACAAGTGTTTCTGTTATATTTTGTTAAGAGTGTGTTTGTACAGATATTTGTGTTTTCTTCATAATGTAATGCAACATCAATTAAGAGAATAAGGGGTGGGGGGGGCTGGAGAGGTGGCTCAGTGGTTAAGAGCCCCGACTGCTCTTCCAGAGGTCCTGAGTTCAGTTCCCAGCAACCACATGGTGGCTCACAACCATCTGTAATGAGATCTGATGCCCTCTTCTGGTGTGTCTGAAGACAGTTGCAGTGTACTCATATATAATAAATAAGTCTTAAAAAAAAGAGAGAGAATATCAGTGGTTATATATATCTAAGTTTTGAGATTCCAAAAGAAGGTTCCCTAAAGGACACTGACACTTGTTCGAAAATTTATAATGTGTCTGCCGTTGTATAAGGGATAGTTATTTTGTTTGGCATAGTTATGACACGGTTAAATAGATAATGCATTTGTAATTGTACAGGAGGTATGTATACTATGTTAGGCATAATTATGGCCTGGTTATTGTTTTCATTTGGAAATTCAAGCATGTCATAAAAGGAATATTACCTGTGTCAAGTTGACAAGGGGCGAACTTCTGAAGGCTATTTTCAGTTGTCAACCTCACCACTTCTGGAATTAACTAAAGCCCAAGTTGGAAACACCTGTGTGGGATTTTTTTTTTCTTAATCATTTGAAATGGAAAGACCATTTTTGGGGTTGGGGATTTAGCTCAGCGGTAGAGCGCTTGCCTAGCAAGCGCAAGGCCCTGGGTTTGGTCCCCAGCTCCGAAATAAAGAAAAAAAAAAGACCATTTTTAATTCCAGATCTTTTGTGGTGGGAAGATCCACCTTTAACCTGGGCTAAACCATCTGCTCGCGGCTTATATAAAGGACATGGAAGAAAGCTCTCCTTGCCTGCTTGCTCTCACTCTGGCTGGCAGTCCATTCCTTCGCTGGCATCAGCACCCACTTCTTTGCGATTCCAGCATGTACTAAAGACCAGCCGAGACATCCAGCCATGTGTACTGCACAACTATGGATCCTTGGACTTGCCATTGGTAGATAGTCATTGTTGGACTAGCTGAATAACTTACATACACACATGTGTAAATTCCCATATTTTTTCTATAGTTCTTTTTCCTCTTAGAGAACCCTAATATACATATGATCCAATAATCCCATACCTGTTTACCCAAAAGAAATGAAAATGTATTTGTGATGTTTAATATTGTCAACTTGACAGGATTTAGAATCAGCTAGAAAACAAGCTCTCCAGTTGTGCCTCTGAGGGATTATCTACATTAGTGTAACTGAGGTGGGCAGACCCACCCTGAGTGTGGGTGATTCACTCTTCCGCCTACTGGTGCATAGAAAAGACTAAGTGCACGTTAATCTCTGCTTCCTGGCAAGGGGACTGTGTGGCCAGCTCCCTCAAGCTCCATGCCTTCCAGGCCGTGACGAGCTGGACCTTGAACTGTGAGCCATAGTAAACTGTTTCTCCCTTGATTTGCTTTTGTCAGGGTATCTTACCCAGGTTCCTTAACTATTGCAGCAGTGTTCACACAGAGGACACTGAGACACACGCCTGTAGCAGCTCTGGTTACAGTCACACCGGTGTGAGCCTCCCAGAGCCTAGTAGACAGTGGAACATTCACCGAGTGTAGCAACAGGAGACAAGCTTGATCCACGCAACAAATGCAGGAACCTCAGAAGCACTGGCCAAGAGAGAGGCCAGCAACAGTTTATGTAAAGTTCAGTTGCACATCTACGACATGCTTGTAAGGACAAAGCCAAATGAGTGAGTGTGTGCATGTGTGTGTGTGAAAACTCATAAAACTAGACTCCAAAAGAATCCACTTTATTGAATGCTAATTTTTAAAATTCTTGCTAATCTGCTGGTGGGTCTAGGAGGCCCTTACCTGTCAGGTCCTGAAGGAGGCAGGGACAGTGGGCACTAGGTGTATAGTAAGGCAAGGGCAAAGGGATATGAGGACACTGTGACCAGCCCGCTTTAGTGCTTCCGGCTCAGAGAAGGTGAAGAAGTTGGTCACAAAGAGCCTGCAAACAGGGACCAGAAGTGAACTGAGAAAGTGGGGGAAGGGAGGAGTACAGCTGAGACTAGAAGAGACGACAGAAACACCAGAGCCACAGGACCTGAGTGAGGACTGCAGGTTTGGAACTGCTGCAGCGCTGTCCGGAGCGGCGGAGTGACACGTCTTTAAGAAACAGGACCAGGGAACCCGCACCTCACAATCTCAGGACAGGAAGAACACTGTGCGGCTGCCCCCTGATGTGGCTAAGTTTTAGTACTCTGCTGCCAGACTGGGCTACAGTCTATTCTAGGAACCAGCCCTCCCAGAAGGCATTGCTGGGGCTCTGGATGCACAAGGGATTGTGGGTAAAGGCAAGTCAGGCTCAGCCTAGGCGGGAGTGTGAGGGAAGACACCTGTGGGGCCAATTCCTGAGCTGTGCTGCTTATGAAGTCTGGTACAAGTACCCAGGTCTGCGGGTGGCGCTGCCAGCACTGGATGTTGCTGACCTAGGCCACCTTCTAGTGCAACACGGCACTCAGGCAGGCTTCTTCTGCAACACCTCATTGCCAGAATTATACTTCCCATATCAGCCCAAGCCCGGGGCAGGGACATATGTCTGTTTTCTGGCACACGGAACCAGGTACTCTGCAGCAGACACTGCAACCACAGCTGGACCAGAACCAAGACTTCAGACTCTGCCACAGGTTCGTGATGTACATGAACTGCTAAGAGCACCTGACTGTGAGGAGAATGGAGGCTGAAAACTGAGCTGACTCGGGGTCACACTCAACCGATGAGGTAAAAAATAAAAAATCCCATTTGCACAGGTGAGGCCGTGGGGTGGCGGTGCTCCTGTCTAGAAACATTCCTGGTCAAGAAAGAGACAGCCCCTCATCTTCTCGTGGACAGGTATGGCAGCCAACAGGCATTTTTCATCTCAGGCATTTCTCTGCTCTGGAGGAAGATACTTGAGACCCAGGAACCTGAAAACATCTTCCTCAGAAGTTGCGTGGAAAAATGTCTTCTGCAAAGGACAAGAAGAACGTTAGCGGCCCAGGTCATGTTATTGTGTGCCGTGCAGCCATGACCATGTCATGTTACCTGGCGGTATGCACCATATTTGAGACTGTGGACTAGATTAGGGTTATGGGGACTGTTTCTTACCCTAGTTCCTGGAGACTTACCCGCTCAGGATCAAACAGCCCGTGGCTATTAAGGCACAGCCCCTTCTCTTGCCGGCTGAATCGCCGTAGCTCCCTCTCAAAAAACTGAGGAGAGAGGGAAGGGACAACTTCCTTTAGCAGGGCTGGTCCACCACAGTCCCAGGCCCCAGAAGAAACACCCGACTTACCTGGGAGCCAGTCCAGCCAAGAAGAGCAAAGGGGAACTGGCTGTTGGGAGTGACCACAAGATCTACCCTCACAGCTTTCCAGGTTGGGCAGGGATGCAGGGGCCCCTCTAAAGCTGCCTGTTGGGACTGTGGCAAGCGCAAGATGCAGAAACTCCTCTCAAAAGCATCCATGGTGGACCTCTGCCGCAGGATGTGGGCAGAGTCCGCTAAGTGGCTGCGATGGTACTGGTGGTACAGCACAAGTCCCTGGGAGAAGGGAGGCAGGTGTGGCCTGGTGTGCCACGGTTCTGGGAGGGCGGAGGGCCACTCAGTGGTCACTCCTGGGCAGGGCACTGGAGGCCCTCACCTGGCTCTGAAGGCACCTCATCACTCTGGGCAGCAGCCCTACTTCTTGGCCCTCCTCAGGGTGGGTGATAAGGAAGTCCACGTCATGACCTTGTAACTTCCCCCTGAAACAGACAGTCTGATTCTCAGCCCTCAACATAAAGTCACGTTAAGTGAGAGGAACGGCCACCCTGACCGTGTCCACCACTCAAGTCCCTCCCTTAGGAAGGAGCCTGGAGTACACTCGGAAGGTACGGATAGGCCCTCTTACCTTCGGAAACCGCCAGTCAGTGTGACAGTGGCTCCAGGCAGGATCTCCCTCACGGCTGCCTCTACCAACTGCTGCAGAACCTCGGCCTCTGCCCGGCTAACTGGGGTGCTCAGGTCCTGGTAATACTGCAGCCCTGTGGGTAATACTACAGCCTGTGATCCCCATGGAGCCCCACCCCCAGCACAGAGCAGCTACCACAGCTATGGAAAAGACAGAGGCACGGAGAGAAAGGTTGGGGCCAGAGTAGAGTGAGATCCTGCAAATAGCCTACTTCTCCTTTCAAAATCCTTATTTTGAGACAGCTGTAGAATCACATGCAAATGAAGAAAACAAGATTCCCCTGTGTCCAACTCCCCTACAACACAGGATCTTACAAAACTGCAGTGAGTGAGTTTGAGACCAGCATGGTCTATAGATAGAGTTTCAGGCCAGCCGGGGCTACATACCAGAGGGCTGGGGCAGAGAGCTTGTTAATACGCGCCTTATAAGGCCCTAGCTTCAGTCCCCAACAGTCCAACAAAACAAACAAAACATTCTTTCACAGAACTACATGCGACAATGGAGTTAATACAGGCAGGATGCAGCCAGCCCTTTGAAGGTTCCAGAGTCTCCAGATTAGTGAGATGTGGTAAAAAAAATAAAAAATTAAAAAATTAAAAAAAAAAACGGGAAGGAGATGGGGTACTGCTGGCCGCCTCTCCTCTGGCCGACTCTGTCTCCTTGCCTGTGAAAGGGGCACCACTAAGGAGGTTTGGGTGTTAGGAATGGCACAGACAGAAGTCCTTAGGAAAGGCTGCTGGCTATCCTGTCTGCCTTGCCCTGGGGAGAGGCAACTGAAGCAGGAGCACCCTGGGGAGGCACCGGTAAGCCATGGTGCCTTTCAGCACAGTCTCCAGCCAAGACCCCTGGCTCAACCCAGCAGCTTATACGGACAGCACGTGCGCTCGTCACTGGCCAGCTTCGGAGGGTCTTAGGAATCCCATGCTCTCCTTTCTCTGTGTTTCCCAGAGAAGGCAACCACGACTCTGAGAGGTTAGTCTTAAAGCCGTGGTTACAGACCTAGCAAATGGAGGAGCAGACTTGAACACAAGGTCTGTGTTCTTTCCACTCACAGTGGAGCCTGCACAAAACCACATATCACGCCAGCCACTGCCCTGCACTCAGGCTATCGGGCGTGTTCCACCCTAGAGCTAAGGGCTTCATTGTGTAGCTTTCCAGGTCCAGGCAGCTCTGGGAAGCTCACCTGCTTTCTGCTGCTGGGTCAGTCTCTGGGGCTGCTCTCTGAGCTCATCCAGGGTTCGTAGCCCTTCCTGGTACCACCGGCTAGCAGTCTTCACCCCAACCCCGAAGATGTGGGTGAAGAGCTATGTAGAAGAAGGAGGAGGAGGAATGGATGGGTCAAGAGCAAAGTCCACAGAAAGATGCCCCTGAGGGTGTTATCTTCATGCCCAATGCCACAGGACAAGGACTCAATCCTGAGTCAGACTACTCTCGCAGGGGACTGAAACCACAAAGTCTGAGAGTAGCCCTACTAGGGACAGCATATTTCTGCTGCCCAACTACCAAAAAAAACTTCAGTAAGCTCTCTCTTTACCTTTATAAAAAGTCTGTCTCCTTAACGCACAAGCCCAGCCTGTGCTTACAACAGACCCCAAAGAGTTACTCTAATATACAGGCTCACCACCAGGTTCTTACTTGCCGGGGAAACCCTACCACAGTGGAGCTTGCTTGTGTGTTTCTTCCACAGCAAAGCCAAGGAAGAGTGAAAGTGAGGTGGTTTCAAGATAAACACTAGAGGCCTAGCCTGTACCTACCCCAGTGGGTTGCTCTCAAGGTTCAAAGGCCAGCTGGTCCATGGAGTCCTGGACTAAGCATGCCTTCCTTGGGTCAACCAGAGACTCTTGAACGAGACTAAGGACAGCCCCCACAGCAGTGAAGGCTATACAAAATCCAAACCCTTTTGTGGACACATCTCCTAGCAGTGGATGTTACAGATGTGTGTCAAGAAGAGAGAGACCAGGGCTGGAGAGATGGCTCAGCGGTTAAGAGCACTGACTGTTTTTCCAGAGGTCCTGAGTTCAAATCCCAGCAACCACATGGTGGCTCACAACCATCTGTAATGGGATCTGGTGTGTCTAAGACAGCTACTGTATACTCATATACATTAAATAAACAAATAAATCTTAAAAAAAAAAAAGAAGAAGAGAGAGACCAGGTGTGGCTGTGCACACCTATAATCCCAGCACATAGGAGACAGGTGCAGGAAGAGCTCGAATCCCAGCATAGCCTTGAACTATGGAAGGCCCCAATCACAAACAAACAAAACGAAGCAGCCATGTAGACAAGCAGAGAGTAAAAGAGCCGTCTCAGGCCTGTTTCCCTGACTCTGAACTCTGTGAAACTGTCGCTGCAGTCTACAGAACCTGGCTTTCAAAACCTGGTACTAGCTGACTGGGGTGGTGGTGCCTTTAATCTCCAGGACTTGGGAGGCAGAAGGAAGGTAGATCTCTGACTTTTGAGGCCAGTCTGGTCTACAGAGTGGGTCCCAGGACAGCCAGGGCTACACAGAGAAACCCTGTCTTGAAAAAACAAAACCAAAACAAAAATCTGAATCTAGGGCTGCAGAGATGACTCAGTGGTGAGGACCAAGTACTACTCATGCAGAGGGCTCGAGTTTAAACCCCAGCACCACCTCAGGTAGCTTGCAACTGCCCCTATCTCCAGGAGATGTCACCTGGGCCCACCTCAGTCAGCACGTGAGCATGCATATATGTAATTTAAAGAATAAACCTACGAAAAAGCCTGACATTTGAATACGATGGTGCATTCTAGTATCTCAGCATCTGGGAGGTGAAGGCAGGAGGAAGGTGGCCTCAGCTACAGAATGTGGTTCAGCCCAGCCTGAGCTATGAGAGATGCAGTCCTCCAAAACCAAAAACAACCCCTTGCAAGCTATCCTCTACACTCCACATGTGTGCCGCGGCGGCGTGCTTTCCCCCTGATAAATACATAAACAAACCGATTTTTAAATATTAAATCTAAAAATACGTAAAATACCAAGAGAACAAATACATTGTTTTTAAAAGTGGGCAGGCCCCACGCCTAGAATCTCAGCACTGGGGAAGCAGAGACAGGTGGCTTTTAGCTGGAGGCCTCTCTCAGCTTCAGTGTGAGAAATCTCAGCCCCCTACTCTGAAAAACAAAGAACAAAAAAAACCTTCTAATTACAGGTATATTCTATTTTCTGCTGGCATGGATGTTTTCTAGGACTTTGAGGAGTCCAGGAAGCAGAATGGAGAAGAGACACCTCCAACATCTTCTAGTGCTCCCTTCTGCCCAGGAAACCCTCGCTGGGGCTGGGGCTGGGGCTGGGGCTGGGGCTGGGGCTGGGGCTGGGGCTGGGGCTAGGGCTAGGGCTAGGGCTGATGAAGAAACCTTTTTCTTAATTATGCCAACATCAAGGTCACCTCAGCTCCAGCCCCATGTCTGATCTACCCAGCGTAGCCACAGCCAGGCCTCCGGACTAGAGGACTCTCTATCAAGTCCTTCCTGTCACCCTGTCCCACAATACCACCTCCCAGGAGGGCCACATTTCACTGTCACAGATCTCAGGCCACTCACCTGACAATCTCCGGCTACAAAAGGAGAGGCAAGATGTCAGAGCAGAGAAAAGCAAGGCGCCCGGTGGCCTTCGTATCCGGGTAGCAGTGAGTAGGCACAGGCACAAGTGCCTCATGCAGACAGGCAGGCCACAGGGCTGAGAATGGTACCCAAGACCAGCAACCGGTGATGCAAGGTGATTGCAACATGCACATGCGTGCACACACAAATCCTACTGAACACGTTTTGTTCAGTGTGCTCTTTTTCATTTTGACGGTGGTGGTGGTTTTTGTCTTTTGAGGCAGGGTTTCTTTCTTGTAGCCCTGGCTGTCCTGGAACTCTGTAGACCAAGCTGGATTTAGAATTCACAGAGATCCGCCTGCCTCTGCCCTGGCTAGGGCTGGGAATTAAAGGCCTGTTCCACCACCGCCAGGCTCAGTGAGCACTTTATTACATTTGAGAATATTCCGTCAAAAAAAAAAACAAAACAAAAACCAAACAAACAGATGGTGCTGAGTGATGTAGAAATTTCCCTATGCTCTGTCTACATGTCTCCACCCTGCTGCCTATCAGGTGTCAGTTTAGCTGCCATTCCTTAGTGACCATCTATGACCCCAGGGCATGGTGAAAAGGTCTCTGCTGGCTGCTCCTGTGGGTTGTGCTGTGAACCCCTGCCAAAGTCCTGTCCCCTCCCCTGACTCGCACCTTCATGGTCTGGTGCCTTTCTGAGCAACGGATTTGTTCCACCTCCTCACACGTTCCATGTTCTAGCAGCTCCTGAGACAGGAAACAAAACAAAACTCTGAGCCCAAGGCTGAGGCAGCTTCCTCCGTACCCTGCAGAGAGGGGCTTTGTCGTGTTAGGGACCAGCCAGACTTGGAAATGGAGACTGTGCCCAGGGAGGTAACCAGAGCTTTAAGAAGCAGCTGGTGTAGCAGGGACTCCAGCTACGAAGCTCCTCAGGGCCAGAGTAACGGAACCTGTGGTATGGTTCACTCCTCACACAGGATAGACCCACGTTTCCCGTTAGAAACATGTATGTCTTCATCTGAAAGCAGCTTTTGCCATTATGGGTTCTTCAAGGAAAAATATCTAAAAGGCTGGTTCAACGTTAGGTCCTCAAAAACCATTCCAGGGTGCTTTCTGATGCCACCCCAGACATCCTGGGATTGCTATCGGTGAGTCACTCATCCGCCCTAGGGCAGGGGAACAATTCCCACACTGGGAATCTGTGCTGAGACTTACCATGGCCATGCAGCGGCTTCCTGTGGCTGTCATGCCTTCAGACCCGGCTTCGAACTAAGTCTCCTGCTGTTCCACCGGGTCCAGGACTCCCCAGTCTACCCGCTCACCCCAACAAACACCTACCTGGATTACTCTAAAGGAATGTTCCCCAAAGTAAGGCAGTCCATGCAGCTGGCTCAAAGATGTGACAGGGTAGGGTAGGGACTTGAGCATGGAGGCTGCTCTGTAGAAGGTGAGAAAACGGCCCTCTTTGCCTTCGAAGCCCGCTGCCTCCGCCAGTGTCTCCAGAGCCTCCTGCAGGGAGGGCCCTTGGTTATGGGATGAGGTACCTTGCCTCCGCCTTTCAGCTACCAACCAGCTCCACCCATGTCCCCATGTTCATAGATGCAGCTTACTGAGAGGAGAGTGTTATGGGGTGTGAGAGGCGAGGGGCGCTGACAGGCATAAGCTGGTATCGTCACTGAGATGGGGGGTTCCTTCCTGGGCTCAGCTACCTGAAGAAAAAAAAAAAAAAGACAAGGCACAGGTCATCAGGAAGCCGCAGCACTGGTTTGTACTCTGCCCCCCAACTCTACATATATGGGATAGGGATGGGGGGTCTCAAAAGTGAGGGAGTTTGCCTCCTGTCTCCTAGCAGCCTGACTCCAGAGCATCCCAAGGACAGGCTTCTGTCAACTCAGTTCACCCCAAGTACTCACTAAGGAAGAAACTAATTCTACTAAGAGTGGTCCCAAATGATTAGACCAGAAGGTGGGATGGTCCAGTCCCCAAATCCTTGCTGGGGTCTCTACTGCTTTCCCCAGGCCCCCCTGCAGTCTTGGGAGAGTCCTCACTCCCTACCTCCTCCTGAGGATACCAAGGACCTGCTATTGTGTCATCTGTTCCAGCTGAGCTAGTCCTTCACTAGCTCACCTCCAGGCGGTGCTGGACCTCCTCAGGGACAGGCTGTCCTGCTGCCATGCTCTCTGTAAACCAGCTAATATCTAGCAGAGCCGGCTGCGGGCAGTCTGGGAGAAGAGCATTCATGTCCTTCTGCCAGCAGATGGCCTCCTTGGCTGAGGTCCCCTCCATCACCACATGTGTCACCTCTGAGCTGGAAGGAGAGGAGAATGAAACCCAGGGCCCTAGCTGTTCTTTCTGCTCCCATCCCAAGACTTTGTTCTTTGTTGTTTCTTTCCAGAAAGCATTCCCAGCCCCTCCTTGATGGATGAACACCTGTCCACTTGGGTCCAACAGGTTCTTCCTCCAGCCTCACTCACAAGCCACTGAGATTCTGTATCCTCCACCCTCTGCCTCAGGTGCCTTAGTGCCCAGGGCCAGGTGGTTCTGATCACAATGCTAATCGATGTTTGGAGACTTGCTCTGTAGGCCAGGCTAGAATGCTAGCACCCTTGCACCAGGACTGCAGACAGGCATCCCACGCTGCTAAGATTTTAAGACAGGAGACTCTTGCCCTATTTATTCAAACCCCAGTAGGCGGACTCTAGCTGTATGCCCTTGGAAAGGGTAGCATTTATATTTTCTTTACATTGGAAAAATCAATGCAAACCATCTTGTCAGGCTGTGGTAAAAATGCAGAGCCACGTGCAATCCAAATTGTTATCTCTACTCATTTAAGTGAGTCTTCAGGTACACTAGTCTTTAGGAATGTTTCATTTGTGGAGAGCAGAGTTCCAAACAAGCCAGCCAGCTACAGGAACACAGGCTTCAAATTCCTCTAATCTCCTCAATCTCAAAGTTATCCCACTGCCCTAGGCATGTTCTCTACTGGAGCCAGTTGGTGTCCTCTGCAAACCCAGGACATCCTTGACCGCTAGCTCACTGGGAGGGAAGGCAGCTAGCAAATATTGCTTACTAACCATCCCTCCTTGTATGGCTCTTTAAAAAGCCTCTGACTCGATGGCATCCTTTCAAAAAGAGGAACTCCGGGTTGGAGAACCATACCGCAACCGCGAAGTACCAAGGCTGGCTTGGAACCCAAAGCCGCAGGTGCTGCTTGCTGTCGCAGCAGCTGCGCGCCAGCTCTCGCCCTGGGCCACAGTTAAGTCCATGCACTGGGGTGACGGGCATAAATACACCAGCACCCCACGAGGCTGGCATCCCCCCCCCACCGTCGGGCCCTGGCGGGAGCCGCACACCTGTAAACATCTAGGATGCGGAAGCCTTTGGACCGCGCCAGGCGAGTGAGGAAGGCCCGGCGGCTGCGGCCCATTCGCGGCTCCGCAAGGTAGATGGCTACACCCGGGAAGCGCGCCGCTGGAGGCGTGGAAGAGGCTAAAGCGCTGTGTGGGGACCCTGCTCGCACCCGCCGCCGTCGCTTCGGAAGCATCTGGACACCGACTCAGGAAGCACGGGAGGCCGCAGAACGAAGGAAGGCAGGGTCAGGAAAGAAGGCGGAAGGAGAGGGAGGAAGACTGCGGAGAGAGGAAGTGGTGTTTGCTCTATGCAAACGAGCCGCCCTCTAAGATGCTTTAGATTCCCTCCGGATGCCCCAGTTCTATGCAAATAATGCCCGAGGACTCTTCTGTTTTGAACTACTCTCGGAGAAAGCCCCATTGGTTTCTCAGACCTCGGAGGAGCCTGGGTCCGTAGGCGGGGCTTCGCCTTCTACTGGGCGGGCACTTTTCTTCTTTCGGGGCGGGGTCTTATCCTGGGTCAAAGGCGAAGTTCTGGTCCAGCCCTCTGCTGCCTCTGCTGGTGACGGGGCGCCCACGCGGCTTCCCCTGGGTATACAGAGGGCAGCCGATATGTAAGTCTGAGTAGTCTGCGTGTGAGCTGGTGGAATGTGAGAAAGTTTTCCAATCTAACGAACGGCACTGGGACAGCTGGCGGTCCATTTGGAAAATAGGAATTGGCCCCCTCACAAACTGTTTAGTGTTAAGTAAGTTCCAGATGGATCAAACATTGAAATCTGAGAAGGAAACCAAAAACTCTACTGGTGACACTCGATTTTTTTTTTCACTTTAAAAAATATTTATTAGGGGCTGGAGAGATGGCTCAGTGGTTAAGAGCACGGACTGCTCTTCCAGAGGTCCTGAGTTCAAATCCCAGCAACCACATGGTGGCTCACAACCATCTGTAAATGAGATCTGATGCCCTCTTCTGGTGTCTGAAGACAGCTACAGTGTACTTATATGCATAAAATAAATAAATAAATCTTTAAAAAAATATTTATTAGATGTATTTATTTTTATTTTATGTGTCTACGCGTTTTACTTGCGTGTGTAGCTGTCCACCACGTGCTTGCTTGGTGCCCGCTGAGTGACAAAGTATCAGATTCTTGGAACTTGAGTTAGGAATAGTTGTGAGCCGCTGCCCCTGCGAATGCGGGGAATCTAATTCAGTTCCTCTGCAAGAACAAGTGTTCTTAACCGATAAGCCATCTCTCTAGTCCCTTAAAAATAAATTTTTTAAATGGTGTACTTAACTGTTTTGTCTGAATGTATGTATGTACACCATGTGTATGCCTGGTGCGGGTAGAAATCTGAAGAGTGTCTGATCTCCTTGAACTGGGGTAAGGATGTTTGGGAACTGAACCCAGGCCCTCTGCAAGAGCAGCAAGTGCTCTTAACTCCTAAGCTATCTCTCCAGCCCCATTGGAATATTTTTGCGATCTAAGGAGCAGGACCAACTTGGGAATACTGGAGGGAAAGAATGGCAAGTGAAGCCACATATCACTTTAAATTTTTGGTCTGGCAAGGTGGCGGCATAACTGTGCTGTCAGCATTCCAATGGAGGAACTCCATTTTGAGAGTAGGTTGGACCGGCTCTGGGTGGTAAGTGTACTCTAGTGGCTGTGTGCCTATGAGAGTCCCCGAGCGGGCTAAAGGGCAGGTCTGGAATCCTGTGGTAGGTGGAGAAGGGAAAGGATCTCTCTTGGACTGCCGAGGGACCTGTTTGTGACTATGGTGGTACTGGGGATAGCTTTTGCAGCAGAACTCGCAGCAGAATGTGTAGTTACCAGGTAGGCCTGGGCCCCAGTGTTGCTAAGATGTGCTTGACTAGAGTCGCCCTTCCCGGAGGGTAGTTCTTGGATGATAACAAAGACTCCATAGAATGGAGACTTCAGATCCCCATGTAGAAACTGTCTTTTGGTTTCATTCCTCGAGTTCCACACAGTCCTCCTGTGGCAGTCATTGTAGGAAGGTAGTGGTGGAGTAAGTCTGAGAATGGAGGGGCCTGCCTCAGGGGCAGCAGCGAGGTGTGCCAACTCCTGTTTGTCTCCAATACTAGGTGTCCTTAAGATAAAAGGGAAATGTGGCACAATCGCCTGGATGAGCCTAGAGCGCCTAACCCTAAGTAGAAAGAATGCTGTGTATGCCTTCAGACCTACTGAGGAAAAGGCCCCCAAAAGTTCCTTAACTGAGAGCAGGTGGCCTCAGGAGACAGGCCCAGGCTGTTAGCATTCTAAGCTCCACCCCACAGTTACCTGGCAACAGCCAGGTATGCTCCGCCCGACATTACCCCAGCAACAGCCAGGTATAGGCAGGGGCAGAGACCTGACCTGAGTGTGGGGAGTCTCTGGCCTTCGCTCTCCAGAACCCCCAGGCTGCTCTTGTGCCTCTTGGGAAACACTGACATCAGAAGGATTTGGGTGGTCTATTCTAGTAGAGTTAGCTCAGGGGTTCCCATCTAAGTTTCAAGCTTCCAGTTCGTTCTACTCTTGGAGACACCCACATAGAGAGCCTACACAGTCTACCTCATGGCTGGCCTCCTTCAATGGCCCTGAGGCTTGCTGCCCTCTCTCCAACTCTCCAACCTGTGTTGGGAAAGAGGGAACTACTCAGTCGGAAACCTTCCCAAAGCTAGACAGCCCACAGCACACCTCTGCCCCTGCCCCACCCCAGCAGCGCCTCTCTTCGGTTTCTGCTTTGGTGTAGTTTGCACCTGTGTGAGGCTCATTCAGAGGCTGAGGGCTGGGAGTCCGCTCTGCTCCAGCATCTGCCCTTCCTGTCTTCATCCCTTTCGCTCTAAAGGCCACTTGCCAGCAACACTTGGAAGGCTTGTGGTTAAACTCATGATGCTGCTGGAAAGGGTGGGTGGAGATGGTGGGCCCCTCAGGAGTACTGGCCTGGACCTTCAAGCTCTTTGATACATTGTAGTCGTTCATTTCTGGAGTGCCTTTCCCATGGCTGCTGTAACATGGTCACAAATTGGATCAACAGAAACAAATTCTATCCTAATTTTCAAGGCCAGAATGTAAGAACAAACAAACAAAGAACCAAACCAGGTGTCAGCGGGGTCAAGTTCCTAAGTCTGCAGTTGAGACACCTGTCTGCCTCCTCTGGTCAGTGCCTCTGCTATCACTTTAGTGGCTGCCTTCCCTCTGGGCTCTTCTATGAGCCCTCCTCTTTCCTTAGAATGACACTGGTCAAAAAACATTGCTCAAATTCAGGAGGCCATCATCTCAAGGTTCTTCCCCTAATTATATCAACAAGGATTCTTATTCCAAAAAAGTTCTGGGATGACATAGATGTGAGTGTGTGTGTGTGTGTGTGTGTGTGTGTGTGTGTGTGTGTTGGTGGTGGTGGTGGTGGGGTGCTTTTCAATCCGTTACCCTGGGGATAGCTTTCCCACCTTCTCTGACTTGTCAGAACCTTAAGATTTGTGTAATTTTATTGTTTGAAACAGGCCTTAGTCCAGACTGGCCTCAAACTTCCAATACCCCCACCTCAGCTTCCTCACTGCTGGGATTATGGGCGTGCGCTGCCATGCCTGGCTTAGATTTGGATATTTGGCAGTTGATGTTCTAGCACTGGGGCTGGGGCTGGTGCTTGCCAGGACCTGGGTGGTTATGTAACAAATATAGATGTTTTATTTGGGAGAAACAGTTGCTGCCTTTTAAGGAAGATTTGTGTCTTTCCTTCTGGCCGGGTACCATGCAAGAGCCCAGTGAGCAGTTGGAACAGTGACCAGTATGGGACCCCATTGCAATATGGGAGTCGTGGAAGTCAAAAAGCACAGAGACCACTTTCTGCCTAGGGATTTAGCCAGAGGATGATAGCAAAAGAAAGTACCCTTAAAACGAAGGCTCTTTGGGTCTGTCTATCCAACCCAGGCATAGCTGGCAATAAGGGAGTGCCTCAAGGGCTTAGAAGGAGATAAAGACAAGGGTGCTTGCATACCCTAGTTCCAAAGACGGCCATGTGCAGTGGTTTGAATAGGAATGGTCCCCATAGACTCACGTGTATGAATGCTTGGCCCACAGGGAATGACACTATTAGGTGGTGTGGCCTTGTTGGAATAGGTATGGCACTGTGGGGGTGGGCTTTGAGCTCTCCTATGCTTAAACTCCACCCAGTGTAGAATTTCAGTCTCCTGCTGCTTCCGATCAAGATGTAGAACCCATGTCTGCTTGCACACTGCTTCCCACCGTGATGATACTGGACTGAACCTCTGAAACTGTAAACCAGCCCCAATTAAGTGTTTGGCTTTATAAGAGGTTCCTTGGTCATGGTGACTCTTCACAGCCATAAAACTCAAACTAAGACAGCAAGTGTGGTGGCAGACACCTTTAATGCTAACACTCAGGAGGCAGAGGCAGGCCTATCTCTTCGTTCGAGGACAACTTGGTCTAGATAGAGAGTTCTAGTCCAGCTAAGTCTACATGGTGAGGCTCCGCCTCAAACGAACAAAAATCCACAGATGATTTCATTCACACGGCCTCGGAAGCTAACACTATTTTTCATTCTTGAGCAATCAGACCCAGGGTCGTTTACTTATTTTCTCATTTACCGTGATTAGGGAGGGAGAACTCTGGTTTATTGACACAGAGTTAGAAGATCTGGCCACCTTTCCTGATTTCTGATCCACGGTGTAGATGGGTGGAAAGTCCTGAGTAGCGCCAAGCCAAGTCAAGGAAAAAGGGAAACCAGCAAGCAGGAAGCTTTGCAGTGTGAGGTCCAAATTGAACCTCTTCTGGGACCTCTTGAATGAGACTCACCGAGGCAGTGATTGGTGCAAAAGCAAGAGTAATTTAATCATTCTGACATGTTGGCGCCAACCCACTTCAAGGGGAGACGACCCTGAGCAGACTTTTTTTTTTTTTTTTTTTGGTTCTTTTTTTCGGAGCTGGGGACCGAACCCAGGGCCTTGCACTTCCTAGGTAAGCACTCTACCACTGAGCTAAATCCCCAGCCCCGACTTGTCGGATTCTTATTTTCTTTCTGAATCAGTTGAATTGGTCGTAGAGGATCCTTGACCAGTGGTGGGACAATGCAAGGCAAGCCTGTGACAACCTGGAAATCTTCCGGGTAGGAAGTGATTTGTTACACTTAGCCCTACAGACCACCAAAGCAAAGGAGCCCAGCACACTGCAGGTCAGTGGCTGGGTCACCTCCTGGTCAAGTGGTCATTGCTGCTCTATCAGATTCAGCACCTCAGTTGTCTGGGGAAAGATGCAAATTCAAACTGTAATTTCAACTGAACACAGTAAACTGTAAACTAGAAGATTTGTTAAGACCCATCTGCACTTTGGTGGTGGTGGTTTTAGTCTGTCTATCTATCTATCTCTATCTATCTATCTATCTATCTATCTATCTATCTATCATTTATCTATCAATCATCTATCTATCTATTGGTTATTGATTTTTCTAGAGAAGATTTCTCTGCATAGCCTGGGCTGCCCTGGAATGGGCTCTGTAGACCAGGCTGGCCTTGAATTCAGGATCCACCTTCTGCCTCCTGAGTGCTGGGATTAAAGGCTTGCACCACCACCACTCACCTTGCTTTTATTTTTATAGCTTTTCTGAATGTGTGTAAGAGTATGTTTATTCAACATGGGCATGCACTGCCTTCAGAGGGTAAAAGAAGATGTTTGATCCTCTGGAACTGTAGTTACAGCCACCTATGTCATGTGGGTGCTGAGAACTGAACCTCATTTCTCTGCAAGAGCAGTAAGTGCTCTTAACCGCTGAGCTGTCTCTCCAGCCCCTACTGTTGTTGTTTTGACAAAGTCTTACTGTGTGGCTCAGGGGCTAGGACTCCCAACCCTCCTGCCTCTGCTTCCAGGGTGCTCTAAGGGAAGGTGTAAACTACACCTGCTTCACAATCACGTCCTCACAGTGTTGCTAGTGCTGCAGGTCTAGAGCTAAAATAATGTTTCCGAGGTTCCTGCGGCCAGAGAGGCAGAAGCATGACTTAAACACACATGCCTATATGTGTATATGTATACACGTGTAGGAGGCAGTTCTGATGCTAAGATCCTGTTCCCCAATTCGTTCTTGATCTGTCAGTAAAGAAAGCCATGGGCCAATTGATGGGCAGAAAGAAAGAGGGAGGAGCTGTCGAGGAGGAGGTCAGACTTTGCTATGCTTAGGAGAGAGTAGAACCATGTGAGGTCTCTAGGGAGGAGCTAGGGCTTGTGGTCACTACTTCAGGTCAGGGGTGTTTGGCAGTGGCTAAATAGGACTAGTTACTGGAGTTTAGGGCAGGTGGGAGAGTTGGAGATAAAAAATTGGAAAGGGGGGGTTGGGGATTTAGCTCAGTGGTAGAGCGCTTGCCTAGGAAGCGCAAGGCCCTGGGTTCGGTCCCCAGCTCCGAGAAAAAAAAAAAAAAAAAAAAAAAAAAAAAAAAAAAAGGAAAGAGGTAGAGGCTTGCCGTTGCTTATCTGATGTCATTTCTCCCCACCTTGTGGGACCCAGGTATCTAACCCAGGTTGTCAGGCTTGGAGGAAAGTGCCTTTACTAACTGAGCCATCTCAACGGCTCCTTTTGAAATTTGCTTTGGCCAACAGAATACAGAAGTGACAGTGTGACCCTGTGGACAAGGTCCACATTGACAAGGGCTTACAACAGCCATGTCAGGAGGCTGGTCCATTTATGAGTAACAAGAAGCCAGAAAGAAAGAAAGAAAGAAAGAAAGAAAGAAAGAAAGAAAGAAAGAAAGAAAGAAAGAGCCATACAGACAAGAATCATAGCTCCCAGCACTGACGCCAGCTCCTGCTGAGCAGGAACAGAGCAGAAACTCACAGAACTGGGTGTATCCAAAACCCAAAACCAGGGGAGAGCACATGCACAGAGGCTGAAGGTTGAGCGGTGCTCCTGCTGGCCTGTTCTTGGCAGGAAATAGTGAGGTGAAGCTGTGCTCTGCATGTTCAAGAAGGAAGTGCCCTGGCAGCTGGAGCAGAGCCGCAGGGACGAGGGGCAAAAGTAGTCAGATCACATGGCTCTGTTTGTCACTAGAGGAACTTTGGCTTTCACTCTGAAGGAGGGGGGTTTTCAAGCAGAGGCTCTGTACTGGCTGGTTTTGTGTGTCAACTTGACACAAGCTGGAGTTATCACAGAAAAAGGAGCCTCAGTTCTGGAAATGCCTTCATGAGATCCAGCTGTAAGGCACTTTCTCAATTAGTGATCAAGGTGGGAGGACCCAGCCTATTGTGGATGGTGCTGACCTTGGGCTAGTGGTTTTGGGTTCTATAAGAAAGCAAGCTGAGCAAACCCAGGGAAGCAAGACAGTAAGTAACATCCCTCCATGGCCTCTGCATCAACTCCTGCTTCCTGACCTGCTTGAGCTCCAGTCCTGACTTCCTTTGGTAATGAACAGCAATGTGAATGTGTGAGCTGAATAAACCCTTTCCTCCCCAACTTGCCTCTTGGTCATGATGCTTGTGCAGGAATAGAAACCCTGACTAAGACAGGCTCAAAGCCAGAACTGACCCCTTTTAGTTTGAACATGAAGAGATAACATGTAGGAGCAGGCAGACCACGCCAACAGACCACTGTCCTGCCCCTGGGGAGGAATGCAGGCTTCTGACTATGCTGTGATTTCCCTCTGGCCGAGAGGGAAAGAGGCAGAGATTTTCTCCAGCAGCAGAAAGGCTGGAGCTGCCAGCACCTGTGAGTAGAGAGCCTCGGGTGGAGTGAGGGCTGCGCTCCTGAGAGCTACAGGCTTATCAGGGGCAGGGGATGAGGGTCACCTTGGGTGGTGCTTTGAATACGCTTGGCCCAGGCAGTAGCTGGTTGTGTGTCCTTGTTGGAGGAAATATGTCACTGTCCAGGTGGGCTTTGAGACCCTCCTCCTAGCTGCCTGGAAGACAGTAGGCTTCTCCTGTCTGCCTTCAGAACAAGATGAAAAGCTCTCAGCTCCTCCAGTGCTTTGCCTTCCTGGAATCCGCCATGCTATCTCCATGATGATAATGGACTCCACATCACAACCTGTAAACCAGCCCTAATGAAATGTCATCCTTTATAAGAGTTGTCTTGGTCATGGTGTCTCTTTACAGCAATGGAAACCCTGACGAAGATGCCTTGCTAGATGAGTCACAACCTTGGAGCAGTGAGGTCTACAGCTCTAAGGAAGCACCAGGGGCAAGAAGATCTGCAAAGGAGGGGACGCAGGTACAGAAGATGTGAAAGGACTGAGTGCAAGTTCCCACCGAGACAAGGGACAAGCAAAGAAGATATACAGAAGCACCAAGAGGAGGGTGGGGATAATAAGCTGACTAGAGTTGGCGGGCTACCTGAAAACTATACCATAACCCATCCCTGAGGTGTCACCAAGTTCTGCTGGAAATTGAGGAGACAGGGAGCCTCCTGACAGAAGCTATCCCTTTGTTTTCTATCTACTTAAAGGTGTCATTTTGCTTGTCACTCAAGTTAAATGACAGCTCAAACTCTAGTTCTCTCATTCACAGAACAAAGTCCTGAGAGTCCCACAGGGGCTCAAATGCAAGCTAAACTGACAGACAGGGATTGCACTGTGCACATGGACATCCCTTGGTTACAATGAGGTGAGGTGTGGAGGGCTGAGCATGTACCTCAGAACAGTGAGTCCAGGCCACTTTCTTTAGCTCAGCCTTGCCCTCTGGTACCCCAGAGGCCAAGGGAAAAGGAAGAAGGCACCCCTACAAGACTGTAACAGGCCGGGGTGTTCAAAACCAGAACGAAACCACTCAGGGAAATGTCAAGTTGAGTTTTCAACATTCCGAGTTTGGGAATGGAACTGTCGTCACTGCAAATACCACTGAGTTTGTTTCAGATGTTTGGTGTAGGAAGAAGTTAGCGAAGTCCAGGCGTTGGGAAAGTTCTGGAGAAGCAGCCTAGATGCAATGAAAAGTTCAAGAGAGAAAAATGAGGGGAGGCAGACATGGTAATCCCAGCCTATGGAGTCTTACATAGATCCTGATTCAAATAAACTGTAAATGCAAAGTGCAAGAGCACTTGGGGATTCAAGAGAGCTGGGGGGGGGGGGAAGGGAGGGAGGACTCTTTGGTGGAATCACATGATGCCCTCGGAGGAGAGCTCATCGAAGCACAGCAGAGCAGGTGGTCCATGAGTGGATTGGCAGGCGCACGCGCCCAGGCTGCAGTCGGCTTGTGCAGATGACTGAAGTTTCCACAATAAAATGTTTCTAAGGGTGTGCACATCTACATAATGAGATCAGCCTGACTAGCGCTCGCTGCCAGACGGCTCAAACACTCCACACCATGCATGTCACCTCTTTAATGTCCTGTCACTGGGAGTGACATCAGTGCCTGCATCTTGCTAGGGAGGGGTTGGAGAGAGAGAGAGCAAGCTTCCTGACTGATGGAATGTGAACACCGCCCCCCCCACCTCACCCCCCCCCCCCCCCGACGCTGGGCCCTTCAGGTGTCTCGAGGTCTAAACAAGTTTACAAACCTCTGGGAGATTACAGTTGTTCTCTCTGGTAGGGGGAGGGGCAGCCTGTACTCTGATAACACATATCAGTGGTTTTGCTATTTGTCCTGGCGTGTTTTTTTAATTTTTCTACAGTGAGCGCACAGTGCTTGCGCAACAGAAGTCTTTTGAAGAGCCATCGTCCTCAGAGCCAGCACGATCTGTTCCCAGCACTTCCCAGCCAGGAAGGAGGCAGAGGGGCTTCCACAAGGTGGAAATGCTGCGCCCCCGGCTCTGGCCTGATGAATGTGTATACTTGAGCTAGGCACTGGCCAAGACAGACAGACTGCATGGCACCTGTATGTCGGTGAGGGGGAAAGGGAATCGACCACTAGAGGCTCCCTGGCCCCATCCCCGCTTCCTACCAGGAAAGCACTGAGCCCATGACCACAGCCTTTCTTGGTGTCAACCTAGCTGGCAGGGATCCCAGGCCCTGTAGGGTGGTAAGGAAGACCAGCTATCCAGCTACTGACACCAGCAATCCAGAACCATTCAGGATGTGGTCACCAGTGTCCATTTCTGTACCCCTAGGCATGGGAAGGGGCATGGGGAGGGGTCAGGCCACGTGGTCACCTGCCACACACGAATGAATTCTTCTTTCGAAACTGGTTGGGGTGGACTCACCCCCCCTCCCACTAAGAGAAGTCTGCTCCCCCTCTCTCACCAAGAGTTTGCAGTATTTCAACTGTCTTGGAGATAGACTAGGGGTGAGGCGTCTTCTCCCTTCTCTCCCCTCCTCCTCTCTCTCTGGGATCCTATTTACTGCTTCCAAGATCTATTGGCTCAGTCAACTCTTTGACCATTTCTTGTGGCTGAATGTCTGCATCGTCCCCGTTTCTCTGCTCTGCGAAGGCCCCTCCAGTGCCTTCTGTCCCAGCCCAGTGAAGACCGGAGCTCAGGCTGACTTCTCCCTATGTCCCCTCCCACCCACCTTCACTCCTTCTTTGGCCCCCTCCTGTAACCTCCTGGACTTTGGGTTAGTTTATGGGTTCCCTTCCCTGTCACCCTACTGTACCCTTACCCCTTCCAACCTCCCTTGTAGCCCACCACCCACCAGAAGTAGGAGAGAAGGGATAAGAGGACCTGTTTAGACAGGTTCTTTGAAGCAACTCTGGTCTGTGTTGTCTGGAAATCGGCAGTTTGGTTCACAGGCTAGCAGGAAGTGGGCTCGATCCACTTGCAAAGCTCAGCAGTCCAGTTTGGTAGAGTCAGGTTAGCAACAGCAGTGACATGACCTCAGCCTTGTCTCGAGTCAGCAGGAGGGACACAGAGGGCACGCCAGGAAACGTTCTGGGCTGTGCCTCTTTGAGAGAAGTGTAGATCAGTGAAGACTCGAGACCCATGGCACAACTAGCTCTATAAGCAAGCCTAGCTTAGCCTTCATCACTGTCTGTTGAGTCCTATCTCTCCAAACATAACATGTCCTCCACAGGTCTTGCCTCAGCACGTGCATCCACCTCAGCTGACACCACTCTGCCAGTCTGCCTAAGCCCACAGAACAAACTGCAGCACACGGCCTAACTACACAATGTAAGGCAGACCGATACATGAGTGTTGTTAGCGAAGAATCCTTCATTACGTGTCCTTTCACGCACCTGCTTTAGCAGGACAACCTTTCACTTGTGTCTGCTTCAGCTAAACGTTCCTCCATGTGTTTGCCCGGGCAAGACACCATCCAACCAACTTTCCAAAGAACCCTTAAGTTTCCACTTCAGATCTTCATTGTCAGGATATCTCCAACCAGCAACCAGCAACTAGGAGCAGGAGGAGAGGGAGGAGAGAGAGAAGGTGGAGGAGGAGGGGAAGGGAGGGGAGGAGGAGGGGAGAGGAGGAAGAGGAGAAGGAGGAAGAGGAGGAGGAGGAATAGCAGCAGTAGCAGCCACCACCCCCTCTCAGGGCCCTGGCATTTATGTATCCTCTCAAGAGTTCCCAGAATGGCAAACATCACACACTTGCAGAAACTATCTGCAGCTGTCAAAACCACACCCCTGCTAGAGCATGAGGCGCATCATAGTCAGCTGCTGTGGACAATCTGAAACAGCCCCCCCCCACACACACACACCTGGGATTAAAACAGAAACATTCATATAACGTTTCTGTGTTTAAAGAAAACAAAATTCTCTCCCCCAACCCCCAAGGGTACCCTTTCTTTGCAGGCCCCACTCAGCCTTTCTTCCAGGAAGTCTGTGTCGGTCTTGTCAGACTGCAGCCATTTTCTCCTCTCCTGTTGAGAGCCTTCATGGATAGTTCTACAGGTCTTACTTCTTTACCCTGCAGAAAGGGTAAAGTCCAGAGGGCTTTGAGTAGGTAATTCATGAAAGTCGGCAGGTCTAGACCTTCAGGGATGAGGTTCAAAGGCAGTAGACCAGAACAACTATTGCAGAAAAGTATCAGTGCCAGCCACTCAGGGCTAAATGGAGGTCAAGATAGAGGACAGGGTTGTCTTAAGAGCTCTTAGAGTGGGACTTCCTCCACTGTGTGGAGGCACACAAGCTTTTGTAATGGCCTGAAGTTGGGGATGGAAAGAGAGACATGGGACAAGCAATTGAATCAGCCATGATACTGACTCCAAACAGCCGCAGTAGTGGGAGGCAGCGGGCCCAGGGAGGCAGCGGACCTTAGGAGTGGTGACCCAGATTCCTCAATGCCGAGGGAGAGGGCAGCTGGCCCTGATGGGGAGTCAGAATGAAGTCCAGCCTAGACATGGAGAACAAGAGTTGTCTGGGGGGAGCCTGGGTGGTCCTCTCTGTGGCAGGAGTGTTCCCACAGGAATGAGAAAGGAAGAAAACAGTGGGGACTGGTGAAGGGCGAAGTGTTTGTCTAATGTTTGCCAGGCCCTGGGTTCAACCCTCAGAATGGAAGAAGAGGAGGAGGAGGAAGAGGAGGAGGAAGAAGAAGATGAGGAGGAGGAGGAAGAGGAGGAGGAGGAAGAAGATGAGGAGGAGGAAGAGGAGGAGGAGGAAGAGGAGGAGGAGGAAGAGGAGGAGGAGGAAGAGGAGGAGGAGGAGGAGGAAGAAGATGAGGAGGAGGAAGAAGATGAGGAGGAGGAGGAAGAGGAGGAGGAAGAAGATGAGGAGGAGGAGGAAGAGGAGGAGGAAGAAGATGAGGAGGAGGAAGAGGAAATAACGAACAGATCAAATGATACTTTGGGGACCCCTTGCCTCAGAATGAAGAAGATAAAGGAGGCACTTGGAAACCTAGGACGACCCCAGCTCTGACAGGAGATGCACTGGCTGGGCTATGAAGAACAGCCCTGGGGCTGAGGAAATGGGTGTTTGTGTGTGAACAACTCTTTGGCTGGAAGGAGAGGTTAGAGATGGTAACCAGACAGCTATAGGTCCTGGCATTAGAACTGGGGCACCCCAGTATTCTGGCAAATATTCTCTCTCAATGCTGGCACGAGCTGGGGAGCTGGGCTGGGTACCTGCAGGGTGTCTCCCTGGCTGGAGCTGGCTGCCCACTTCATGTTTTGCTTGGCTGGGCTTTTGGCAAACAGGCAGGGACATGAGTCCCTCTACCCCACCCCCATGCACACGTCACAGCTGCAGATTCCACCTCTGATTTCTGCTCCCCGGGTTTGCAGCTCACACCCTCCTCATCAGACACTGCCACCTCCCCCAGTTAATATATATAGCATCCTTAGAGTTCAGGGATCTTAATAGACGCAAAAGCAGGAATATCGCGTGTAGCAGAGTCTGTTAATTATTCCTTGGTATCTGTCAACTTCCTTTTTTAGAGATAGCCCAGGACATCAGAAAAAAGCTGTGCTGTGTTTCCCATTTCATAGCTGGCCATGGCCATGAGACAGTTGTGATTAAAAGCCAATAGCATCAGTGGGATGAACATGGCACTCTATGTGTCTAGAGAGTGGTGGAAGGTTTTGCTGCTTGTCTCCTGACTGGTGGGTTGGCTGGTTTGGGAGAGCAGGGGAGAGCTAGACAGTTTTGCTCTGTAGTACAGACTAGCCCCAAACTCTTGCTTCTTTTTGTCTCCCCTACTAAATGCTGGGATTATAGGTGCCAGCCACCACACCTTGCTACAAAGTATTCTTAAAGAAAGTTTCTGCAGACTTGGATGTTGTGAAAATGACTGGATTATAAGCAACTGATTCTTGTGTGAGAGAGAAGCTATATATTGAGGTTAAAGAAACAGCAAAGTAGTCGGGCGGTGGTGGCGTAAACCTTTAATCCCAGCACTAGGGAGGCACAGGCAGGTGGTTGTCTGTGAGTTTGAGGCCAGCCTGGCCTACACAGTGAGTTCCAGGACAGCCAGGGCTACACAGAGACACCCAGTCTCAAAACCAAAACCAAAACCAAAACAAACAAACAATACAAAAACTCAAAATCTCTCTTTCTCTCTCTCTCTCTCTCTCTCCTGAATTTAATTTCCATCACTGCAAAACCAGGAGTGATTCTGCCACAGGAGAAATGGAGGATGCAGGATCACAAATCTAAAATAATCTTCATCTACAAGAGCGTGTTTAAGGCCAGCTATGGGCTACATGAGAAAGAAAGAAAGAAAGAAAGAAAGAAAGAAAGAAAGAAAGAAAGAAAGAAAGAAAGAAAGAAAGGAAGGAAGGAAGGAAGGAAGAAAGAGTGCTGGGGAGATGGCTCAGTGGTTAAGAGCATTGGCTGCCCTCCCAGAGGTCCTGAGTTCAGTTCCCAGGGACAACATGGTGGTTCATCATCTAAAACGGAGTCTGGGTCTGATGCTCTCTTCTGGCATGCAGGTGTATGTGTAGATAGAGCACTCATATATATGATAAAAACCTTTTTAAAGAAGGAAGGAAGGAAGGAAGGAAGGAAGAAAGGAAGGAAGGAAGGAAGGAGTGGGATAGAGAGGAGGAGAGGGGAAAAGAGACAGAAAACAAAAACTACTTGGTATATTTTAGTTGATTTTTTGTTTGTTTCTTTTTGAGACCGGATCTCTGCGTAGCCCTGGTTGTCCTGGGCCTTAGAGTCCTCAGAGTCACAGGGATCTGCCTCCTTTTGACTTGAAAGTGCCGGGATTGGGGTTGGGGATTTAGCTCAGTGGTAGAGCGCTTGCCTAGGAAGCGCAAGGCCCTGGGTTCAGTAAAAAAAAAAGAAAGAAAGTGCCGGGATTAAAGGTATGCATTACCATGCCTGGCTTTGGTCTTTTTTATGACTTATTTACTTTTGTTTTATGTGCATTGATATTTTGTCTGCATGCACGTTTGTATGAAGGTGTCAGCTCCCCTAGAACTGGAGTTACAGATGGTTGTGAGTGCCATCTGGTGTGGGAATTGAACCCAGGTCCTCTGGAAGAGCAGCCAGTGAGTGCTCTTAACCACTGAGCCATCTTTCCATCCCCAAGACTTTTTATTTTTGTGTATATTGTATGGTTATTCAGCTTTCATGTAGTCTGTGCACCACATGTGCACCTGGTCCCTCCTGGAGGCCAGAAGAAGGTAGTCCTGAGACTTGAGTTAGAGGTGACTGTGAGTTGCCATGTGAGGAAATAGAACCCAGGTCCTCTGGAATAGCTGTTAGTCCTCTTAACCACAGAGTCATTTCTCGAGTCACCTTTGTTTAATTTTTTAAAAAAAAAGATTTATTTAAGGGGTTGGGGATTTAGCTCAGTGGTAGAGCGCTTGCCTAGGAAGCGCAAGGCCCTGGGTTCGGTCCCCAGCTCTGAAAAAAAGAACCAAAGAAAAAAAGATTTATTTATTTTATGTATGAATACTCTATCTGCACGTTCACCTGCATGCCAGAAGAAGGCATCAGATCCCATTACAGATGGTTGTGAGCCACCATGTGGTTGCTGGGAACTGAACTCAGGACCTCTGGAGGGGCAGCCAGCGCTCTTAACCACTGAGCCATCTCTCAGCCCTTTGAGCTCACTTTTATTCTTTGGGTTTTGAAGGGGGGTTGTTTCTCTGGGGAGTAGGTCTAGAACCCAGGTCCTTTTGCATGCTGGGTAAATGTTTTCTCAATAAGCTAGACATTTAAGAAGGAAATAGAATCAAATTAACCTTAAAAAATGCAGCTTCCCTTTGTGAAAGCGTTACTGGGGCAGGCACAGACACACATACGGCAAAACACTCATACACATAAAAACAAATAAACATGTATTTATTTATTTAGACACAAAGTTTTTCTGTGTAGCCCTGGCTGTCCTGGAACTTTAGACCAGGCTGGTCTTGAACTCAGAGATCCCCCTGCCTCCCTAGTGGTACTGGTTAACATCACCATGTACACTTGGGAAGAAGCATATTTTGAATGGAGGTCCAAGAAACCTGGTTTTCAACGTCTAGGCTCCAGGACCTCAGACACGGTCCCTTCTGGACTTTGGGTCTTTCCAGGAACTACAAGATGTGTGACACACACATAGCAAGTCTTCAAAATAAAAAAGTAAAACAAAAAAATTATTGTTTTTAGGCACAAGTGTCCAGATGTGTCTCCATGACACCTGGAACCATGACAGAGATTTAATAGTGTATCCAGATGTGTCTCCATAAAACCTGGAACCATGACATAGAGGTTTTTTTCTTTTTCTTTTTCTTTTTTTTTATCTTTATTAACTTGAGTATTTCTTATATACATTTCGATTGTTATTCCCTTTCCTGGTTTCCCGGCCAACATCCCCCTAACCCCTCCTGACATAGACTTGTTTTTTGGTTTTTTTGTCTTTGTTTTTGTTTTTCTGGAGCTGGGGACCGAACCCAGGGCCTTGAGCTTGCTAGGCAAGTGCTCTACCACTGAGCTAAATCCCCAACCCCCCGACATAGAGTTTTAATAGTGTCATTTTGCCCATTTCACAGAAGAGAGAAGTTGAGACCCAGAGATGAAGTCACTGACTCATCTATAGTCTCTACACTCAGGAGGCTGAGACCGGAGGATAGCCTGGACTACATAGCAACACCCTGTCCCAGACAAACAAAGAGTATAATGTTGCAAAGAGTGACTTCACAGCAGGTTGGTCTGAGGCCACAGCTGGTTCCTAAAGCCACAGGAGTGTTCGTTCACTCTCTGACCTGGCCTGAGAGATGCGGATTCTTTTCCAGTGTTCTGTTTCCTTTGGAATTTCATCCTCAGTGACTTTCTCGTTGTACACAGGGCCAAAGCTTGTTTGCAACCAAGATTTCTATCCAGGGCAAGAAATATTGGCCATCCTAAGCTGTCTGAAGTTAATTTTGATGAAGGTGTGTGGGGGTAGCAAATGCTCATTTTGTCCGCGGACCCCATTTTGAGGGGTCTCCTCCCCTCTGGCTTCACACTGGGCTGATTGTTACACTAAACTGTCACATGTCCTCTTCCCAGACCAGAGGCTTCAGAATTACTCATCAGGGCTGGATGCCTGCCCTGCCTCAATGTGGTGACCCCCCATTCCGGAGAGTCTCCCCACAGCTGGGCCCACTGTCTGCCCTGCGGTGAGTGGAAGGAATTCAGCACTGACTCTGCTCGCTCAGCGGCCAGGCCCAGGGAGCCTGGACTATGGAAAATCACATGTGGTTTTCAAGTTGTTGGTAACCGAGGGGAGTGTTCTGCCAGTTGGGACCGCTAGCCGCTGCCTGGAAGACCCAGGTTAACACAGCTCAGGGAACCACCTCACTTGGTGGACTTGAGTAGCTCAGCCCACTGGTGAATTCCAGGCAGCTGGGCTGCCAAGAAGGAGCCATCTCTAGAGATTTCCACCAGGGGAAGGGAAAGTCCGTCCTTTTCCCTCTGGTATCCAAAAGGGACAATGTCTGAGGTCCCAGAAGCCTGATGGTGAAAGCCAGATTTCTTGGATGTTCAGTTTAAAAATATTTCTTCCCAAACGTACATGATGGTGTCAGCAATAGATTTGGGGGTAATTGAAGAAAGGGGGGCTCACAGGGCGTCAGTACATACACTTTACACTGCCTGAGACTTTCTGTCTTGGAGCTGTTGCCACAGAGAGCCCATAAGCCTCGGGCTAAGGTTTGCTGCCGGGCTCCCAGGTTCTTGCAGCCTCCTCTAGAGCTCCTGGCCAATGGGGCCCTCTGGCAGCTGAGTCTGATCAGGCTCAGGACCCAGCATTGTTAGAGTGGAGCTCTGGAGCTGCAGGGAGGGCTTCGGGAAGAAAGCTGGCCCAAGAGCTTAGACTCTCTCTCTGTTGCTTACACTGATGCTGTTATTGGAACAAAGTAACCTTTCCCTGGGACGTAGTTTCTTCACTCAGAAAGGGAGAAACAGAGTTACCCACCAGGCTTTGCCACAGCGCCCCACCTGATCAGGACTTGAGTTTTCATGAGAGGTCCAAAGGCAGAGTCTGGACATCTGCTATTCCTTTACCCTCCTCCAAAGCAGCTCGGGGGTCCTTGTGTGGGTCCTTTTGTCTAAGGTCCCAGCTGTTGAGTTCCTGGATTCAGCCTTTTCTTTTCTTTTCTCTTTTCTTTTCTTTTCTGTGAGTACACTGTAGCTGTCTTCAGACACACCAGAAGAGGGCATCAGATCTCATTACAGATGGTTGTGAGCCACCATGTGGTTGCTGGGAATTGAACTCAGGACCTCTGGAAGAGCAGCCAGTGCTCTTAACCGCTGAGCCATCTCTCCGGCTCAGATTCAGTCTCTTTTTAGCTGCGACTTTCCAAAGGACAGTTGCACATCTTTAGTTGTTGGGGCTCTGGCCGTTCCCAAGCCAACACCCTGTTGAAAGCTCCATACATTCTATTGTGATTTTATTTTCTGACATGTACTTATTGCAAGGGTTGGTGGAGCCACTGCACATGTGCAGAAATGAGAAGCCAACTTGCAGGAACTGGTTCTTCCTAGGGATAGAACTGACCACCAGGCTCAGTGGCAAGTGCTTTTACTCACTGAGTCAGCCATCTTGCTGGCCCACTCTTTAGCTACTCTTGAATTAATCAAAGACCCATACATAAGCAAGGACCCACATGGAGGGGTGTACAAACTGCCTTGAAATCTCAAGGCAACTGGGCTGGCAGAGAGGGGTTGGGTGATCAATGGATTGCTATTATTCCGCCTTGTCCACCTGCATCTAGGCATGTGTCGAGCCATAGAGATAACATTTCATCGGTTCCCTTAGGGAATGCCTCAGCATATGTTTCCTACCATGCACTGAGAGGGGGCACCTTCAAAGAGATGCCAGGAATTACTCAGGAACTTCTTGGAAAGCCACAGTATTCGTCAGACATGGAGTGTCTTAGGGTTTTATTGCTGTGAAGAGACACCATGACCATGGCAATTCTTATAAGGAAAACATTTAAATTGCTTTAATTTAGTCCACTATCGTCATGGTGGGAAGCATGGTGGCACGTGGCAGACATGGTGCTGGAGAAGGAACCTAGGGTTCTACATCCAGATCAGGAGGCAGCAAGAAGAGAGAGATACTGAGCCTGGTTTGAGCATTTGAAACCTCTAAGCCCACCCCCAGTGACACACTTCCTCTAACAAGGTCACACCTACTCCCACAAACCACACCTCTGAAAAGTGCCACTCCCCTGTGACCAACCAATCAAACACAGGAGTCTAGAGGGGCGGTGCCCATTCGGACCGCCACAAGGAGGATGAATAAGGAAGCTTGTGGTCACCGCTGGATAAGGCAGGACTGAGATCTGATTACAGGAGCAAGGTCAGAGTCACCTGTAAGCAGGAGCGGTTCTGACCCTTGTGATCGAAGTCTGTCAGGTATTTCCTGGGGGCTTGAATGATCTTGAAACGATGATGTATGCTGACCAGAGCCTACTTGTTTGGGCCAAAGGAGCAGACCCTTCCTCTTCGAGTCAAGCCACTCCTTCCCATTGAAGCGCAGGAAAAGGAAGAGCTTCCTTAATGTATGAGGAAATAGGAAATAGGAAATAGCCTCCATCTCCAGCCCATTTCTGGGCTCCCACCCTCCCACTTCTGACCTATCAGCTGCAAACATTGACTTACTAAGCTCAGATTAGTTAATTAATTAATTAATTAATTAATTAATTAATTAGTTTTTTGAGACAGGGTTTCTCCATGTAGTCCTGGCTGTCCAGGACCACCAGGCTGACTTCAAACTCAAAGATCCACCTGCCCCTGTGTCCCAAGTGATTAAAGGCATGTGCCATCATGGCCCCGCTCACTTCTTTGATTTATTTTTAATTGTTTGTGTAGGAGTGTGTACCTACAAGAACATCTGTGCACTACATGCATGCAGTATCCAGAAAGGCCAGAAGAGGGCAGCAGATTCCCCCATAACTGGAGTGGTTGTGTGCCGCCATGCGGGTGATGGGAAAAGAACTTGGGTCTTCTGCACCACCCGGCCATCTGTCCAGCTCTAACTTATTTCTGAAGCAGGATCTCACTACAGAATCCAGGCTGGTCTCAAAATGGCTGTCTTCCTGCCTTGACCTTCCGAACGCTGAGATGACAGGTTTGTTCCACCAGAAGTGACCTATCATATTCAATGTAATTAAAAACGTTGATTTCTTATCCTACTTTCAATATCTCTTCTCTCCACCCCGGGAGCCTATCCCAAGATTGGCCTCTCGAAAGAAGGGAGTAGGTACCCTTCCTCCCATAGGGAGATCTGATACTGCAAAGGGAAAAGAGATGTTTGTATCCATTTCCCTGTGACAACTGTGTTTACCTGACACCACAGAACATCAGTTCTCTTTGCCCTTGACCCGACCTTAGCCTCTCTCTCCTGGGGCTTCCCTCCAGCATTAGCACTAACCGAAGATGCTTGCTCCAAGCCCTCAGAGATGCAAACTACACAGATGTACAGAAGGACCAAGGCGGGGGGGGGGCTCCCCCCTCAAACAGCCTCTGTTCTCCTAGGAACTCTCCTTCTACTTCTGAAGCATTGAAAAAAAACTGAAGGACATCTTGCTTCTCTCAGGCCAGCCCAGTGCTGTTGTGTGATCCCTTGAGAAGGCCCCAATGCATTCACATGGAAAACTGGGGTTGGGAGGGAGAGGGGTTACTGGATAGTCTAGCAGGCCCTCAGGAGAACACTTGGACATGGACATGGAGTGGAGTACTCTTGGACCCTCTGAGTGCTCTGGGTCACAGAAGCCACCAGCCTCCCAGGTCCTCAGCTGCCCTTGGCAGTGCCCTCTGGACATTTGACTTAAATGTTGTGCTCTTCAGCAGAGTGGAGGGCTCTTCTCAAAGGCTCTGACTTCTGGTTATCCTCTTACCCCAGAGCTGTGGGCCCAGGTCCAAAGGGCTTCCTGCAGATGGGCTCCCTCAGGGAGGATCACCAGCCTTGTACATGTTCCCATCCACCTTCCTGGACTAGCAGTGTGGAGGCCTCAATCCCTCAGTCCTCCTAGTTCCTCAAATCTCCTCTGCTCACAACATTCCTGTCAGTGACTCACTGAGGCCCAGGAAAAGGCTCTCTAGACCTTAGGGATTTTTTGGGGTTGCTTTTTTTGTTGTTGTTGTTTTGTTTTGTTTTGTTTTGTTTTTCATTTTTGAAATGGCTTCTGTTTTTCCTGGCAGAGAAAAGCCAGCCCAAATTCAGTCCAAGCCTGACCCAGTCCTAGGGAAGTGACATCCATGTCCCCTCATGCACCCTGTGGCCTCCCCAGCATGACACCCTGGACCAGACTCCAATCACGGAAGCCAATTCCCAGAACTGATTTTAAGCATAATGATTCAGAGGATGACAGTGGGTGTGAGGCTTGCTTCACTCTCGGTCTACAACCAGGCTGAAGTCTCTTATGGAGAGGTCCGGCTGTGAGAGGATTGTCCTGGGCTGGGGGGAGGGAGAGCAAAGTGGATGAGGACCACAGCCCGCAGGATGGATGCTAGGGTTGACTGTGTGTGCAAGGCACAGTGCAATGTGGTCCCCTTTAATATGCATACAGTAAGTCATGGACACGGAGGTCCCCTGCTGAATCAGATGCCTAGGAGGGCAGAGATGTGATAGATTTCCCAGGGACCAACTCTTGTATCCCTGCTTCCTCAAGGAGAGCTAGAAAGGGGACTGCTGGGAGGGTGCTCACCCACTGCCAGAGAGCAGTGGGGTACAGAGTCCAGCCCCAGAAAATCTTCCTGTTTTTCTACCTGCTCATTGCAGGCCCGGAAGGGTGGGAGGTGAGAGATTGAGGGAGTGGGGTCCTGTTGGTGTTTCTTGACCTGTTTTTTTCTCTTTTCTCTTCCAGCTGAGATGTACTCTCTCCCACGTCAATCATCCTGTGGTCCACATTTCGCACTATCAGAGTGCCTCTTTGCCTTGGTTGAAAGCTGTCTGCCACTGTCCTGGACCTATGTGGTAGCTGAAGTTATTGTAAACAGTTTGTTGTTATTTTAACTGATTCCGGCTAGGGGAAGGAGGGAATTAGCTGTTACTCCACACTGGGCCCTAAGACCTGATCTCTGAAGCGGCACCCCTATCTCCACAGCAGCAGCCGGGATGCTGGGAAGAGTTTTTCACAGCCTCCCTCAGAAAAATTGGCTCCAAAGACCTGGGATGTTGGTGATAACGGGACGAAGACAGCACACAGCGGATGACATTTTGAAGAACTAACCTGCAGAGAGTGGGAGGGAGGTGATCGCCAGTACTCTCAGGGCCCTACTCCGTCCCTCTCCTAGCAAGCTTGGGGCTCGAAGCAGAGGGCACAACCGGTAGAGCATAGGTCTCCTTAGACTCCCGCACACTTCCTTCCCCAGAACTGCATTCTCTTCTCCCAGGCCTTCCTTCCCCCTAGGCGCCCTGCACCCAGACCCTCTAAGCTGGGCGCTGACGTTGCTATTAGTCGGGGGCTCCGTGCTGCTCCGCCTCCCTCCCCCGCAGCCCCGGGTCCAAAGCCGGCTCCTCCTCCTCCCCCTCCGGAAACCCGAAGCCCCCGCCCCGGCCAGGCCGTCGCAAGCACTCCAGAGGGCGGTCCGCGTGAGAGCTAGCCACGCGGGGTAGGAGCGCCCATTTGCCGCCGGAGCTGGGCTCGCCAGAACCTCTCTCGGAATCCCCTTGAATCTCTCTCCCCCACCCCTTTCTGGATACCCTCGACGTCCACGTTGCTCCCCAGGGTTCCTCACGCCCTTTCCCGCCCCCACGCGGGGCGCCGCCCCTGCCACCCAAGTCCCTGCTCAAGCCCACCCGACTCCCACGCGTGCCCAGAGCCATGGCTGCGGTACGCACCGCATCCCTGCTCTGCGGCCTCTTGGCACTCCTGGCGCTGTGCCCGGAGGGGAGCCCACAGACGGTGCTGACGGACGACGAGATCCAGGAGTTCCTCGAAGGCTTCCTTTCGGAGTTTGAGACCCAGTCCCCGCCCCGGGAGGACGACGTGGAAGCCCAGCCACTTCCCGAACCCACCCAGCGTGCCCGCAAATCCAAGGCAGGGGGCAAGCCGCGGGCAGATGCAGAAGGTGAGAACCTGGTAGCATGGGTGACCATAGCCTCAGGTGAGCATACAGAGGCTCTGGAGGGTCTAGCCACTTCCCATGCTGCCCAGTGAGGGATGTCTCTCCAGTGTAATACAAAGCAATACAAGACAGGCGGTCCTGTCTTGGAGTTTGGAGACCTGAAGATATGTGTACATAGGGTGGTGCTGGGCTTTTGAGCTTCTGAGGATAGAAGTCGCCCAAGTTGTTCATCCCTAGGTCTCAAGAGAATGTAGGTTTGGGCAGGAAGGGAATTGTGATTCATCTCCCTGTCGTTCGAACTGGCCCCAGTCCGTTAGTGGTAAGCTTCAAGCCCAGGCATCTGCCTGTCTCCTTTTCTCCCACACGAACACAGAGGCAGGGCAGGAGGGTGAGGAAGACTTCCAGGTGAAAGTGGGCGGTCTGAGATGGTCAGAACTAGGCGGGGTGATTGGATCCTGGAGGCACATAACCCTGAGCCTCTTATGTAATCCGTTGTCAGTAAATCTTAGCTGTTTTTCATGGCCGTCTGGAGAGTGGCAAAGGATCTTGTGATCTCTCTCCCAGGAGACTGTAAGGCACCATTCATCATTCCTGAGGTCAGCCACTCCTCCTCCGGCCCCCACTGCTGTAGATCTGTCCCGCTCTCCCCTACCCCTCACCTCCCTGCACGTTTTTGCCTCCAGCAACCAAGACTCTCTGGACATTGCCAAGTGACCCTACTTCTGCTGCATGTTTTGCAATGTTCCCTGTGTTTCAGCCAACTGCCTGTGTGTTTCTCACTCACCATTAAATTCTCTGCTGCGTTGTAGCTCCTGGGGTGCTAGGAGGGTGGTCCCTGCTACCAGACCTCTCTGAGATGAGCCAGCACCAAGAACTACCTATCTGCCTGTCCCTCTGTCCTGGATATGGTGCCCAGGGCCTCCTGTTCTGGGTTTCAACCGGAACCGTTTTGGACTTCAAGGCTGAGTGCCCGCCTGTCTGCCTGCCTTCCTCCCTTAGGGCAGTGCTAGGGAACCAAGGCTGCTTTAGTACAGAACTACACCCCCAGCCTGACCTGAGTGTCTCCTTGAAGCTTTTCTTCTCTATGAAAGGAAACTCTTAGAAGGCCAAGCAATGCTTTTTAATTTGCCTGGCTGTTTTCTTGGGTAGCCTCGCTCTTGAGGCTCCCCTGTACCTTTTATGCCTGGCACAGAACCAGGATTAGGCAGACATGTGAAAAAGTGGATTATGAGGGACCCCATGGAGGTTTTGGCAGATGGAGATGTCTCCATAGGTACCGTGCCCTGAACTCAGAACTTCAGCGCAGACAAGAGTTGCTAGTGATCACTCTGAATGTGGAGACGGGAGGCCTGGACAGGGGTCTCATCCTACCACTTGAGCAAGGGGCTAACCTCACTTTCCTGATCTGTACCAGACCAGGGACTGGCAGGTGCCCTCATACCCAGGCTCTGGGCATCTAGGGGGACCAGGAGGGCACACAGACTGAGCTCTGATCGTCTGCCCCTGCATCTTCATCCTTGACAGCCCCTCCAGAAAAGAACAAAGACAAAGAGAAGAAAGGAAAGAAGGACAAAGGCCCCAAGGCTGCAAAACACCTGGAAGGTTCCACCAGGCCCACCAAGAAACCAAAGGAGAAGCCACCCAAGGCCACCAAGAAGCCCAAAGAGAAGCCACCCAAGGCCACCAAGAAGCCTAAAGAGAAGCCACCCAAGGCCACCAAGAAGCCCAAGGAGAAGCCACCCAAGGCCACTAAGAGGCCCTCGGCAGGAAAGAGATTCTCAACTGTAGCCCCCTTAGAAACGCCGGAGCGTTCACTCACCTCACCCTCCAACCCCGGCACCAGGGAGCTACCAGAGGAGAGAGGTTTGTAGCAGGATGCCTGGAGCTCTGACCTCTTTGAGGACAGAGAAATGAGGAGAGATTCCTGGGACTTTAAGACAAGGGAACTTGTCATTAACTTGCTGGCTTTCTCAGTGAGTTCTCTTGGGCAGGGAGGAAGAAGCACGGGAGCTTATAGGTGAGAGCTCTGTCCCCTGGTCCCTCCTGCTTGCCTCTGGTGGCACCAGCTTCATGGTGAGCGCTGCCACAAACAGCGGCATAGCTCTCTAGCCTCAGGGTACCCCAGGGCTATACTACATCCCACGGACTTTGGGGTACTCGATACTCACTGTCATCATAGTTGGGGGATCAAGTAGCTGTGCCTACAGTCGGGGAGCAACAGGGGGCTTCAGAGGTGGATCTGTGGAGGTAAGGTGGAAGTGAGCTGTGGTCCTAGGAGGGTATTATAGCATCCACAAAGGCTCTGATGCATTGTGGTACTAAGCTATCAAGATGGTCCGGGTAGGCACTCCTGTTCATCCGCTCTTTGGACTTCTGTGTCATAGGAAGAACCTCCCTGAATACCTGGCAGGGCCAAGGAGAAGAGACCCAAGTGGAGGCCAGGCAGCACCGGCCAGGTGAGTAGCTATCATCCTCTTGATTTCAGGGTGACCGGCCATTCAGCCCTACTACACTGAGAGGCTTCCTGGACTGGGCCTTGGTAGGGTTGTCACTAGGCCATTGTTATCTTCCCCTCAGAGCCAGAGGAGGAGACCGAGATGCCCACACTGGACTACAATGACCAGATAGAGCGGGAAGATTATGAAGACTGTGAGTAGGGCCTCCCCCTGGGCGGGGACTAGAATCTGGCCTGGGCAGTGAGGGTTCAACCTGAGGCCCACCCAGCAGGGCTGCTCAGAACCTGCCTCTCTCTTAGTTGAGTACATCAGGCGCCAGAAGCAGCCCAGACCCACACCCAGCAGGAAGAGGATCTGGCCAGAGCCCCCTGAGGAGAAGACCCAAGAGCCGGAGGAAAGGAAGGAAGTTGGTATGATGGGAGGCAGTAGATAGGGGTCGGGGTCAGGAGAGAGGCCCTGGCTCACTTCCGCCCTACCTCCACAGATCCGCCTCTGAAGCCCCTGTTGCCCCCTGACTATGGGGATGGCTACTTGATCCCCAACTACGATGACTGTGAGTATGGAGCATTTCGTGAGTCCTTAGATAGACGTGTGGGGTAGATTGTAGGCCTTCCCTGCCTGCATTCCTGGCTCCCGACTGTCCCCCCACCCCCACCCAGGGGTATCTCTAGGTCTCTCAGCCCTATTTCCCTATGTGGGCTCAGCCTTCCATATCCTGGGCTCTAGCAGGCTTCTTGTCAGGTCACTGCATCTGCCTTCTCCAGTGGGGTTGGCTCACTAATGGGCCTGCTTTTCCAGAGGCCCACCAACACCAGGGACCCAAGGCTAAGCAGTTACTAGGGCCCCAGAGGTCATGCAGTCCACAAAACCCTACTGGACCTGATCTAACTAATATCTGACCAAAACCCCGGGCCACTCAGGCCACTAGACAGAGAAGAAACAGAAATCAAGGGGGAAACACCCAAAAAAAGCTCTCATCCAACAACGATAAACTCAGAAATCAGCGTCTAAACCTATAATGATCACAAACTCCAGATGGCTAAAAACACACTCAACAATAACCAGGGTAATGTGGCAGCGGCCGGGGATAGCCTGACACAACTGAAGCACAAGAAAATGGCCGTAAACCCAAGGGGCTTGGCTGTTGACCTCAGCACACTCCTTCCCCAGATCCCAGTGGATCCTTCAATTCTCTTCGTTTCTGAGCTCTAGTGTCCTTAGCACTGACTTGCCGCTACTGTAGGGCCTCGGACCTGTGGCCTCAGCCCAGATCTCAAAGCCTGACCCCTCCTGGCCACAAACGGTATAGCTGCTCCCCAGGCATGTGTCTTGTCCTGACGCCACTCTCTGTCTGTCTTTGATTCTTCCTCCTCATAGGCAGAGCTTGTACGAGGCTTGTGAACTCAGTCTCACCCGCCCTCTCTCTCCTCACCTCTCTCTATTGTCGCAGCTTGCCTCCCATGAGGTCAGGAGCCCGGGCCAGCGGGCCAGCGTAGGATTAGGGCCAGCTAACCCAGGCTTTCTCTCCTACAGTGGACTACTACTTCCCCCACCCCCCACCACAGAAGCCCGATGTTGGACAAGAGGTGGATGAAGAAAAGGAGGAGTTGAGTGAGTCAGACAGGCAGATAGCATAGCAGGCCAACTCCTGAGGCCAGATGTGCCTACCAGATGTGCCCCCAGCTCAACTTGAATCCCTCTGTCCCCTGCTCAGCCTGATCCTTATCTGCATGCTCCAGGCTCAGCCTGACCCCTCCTCACATGCTCTCAGGTCAGCCTGACCTTCATGTACCCCTGTCTCAACCTGATCCTTCCATATGCCCCGGCTCAGCCTGTCACTCCCCGCTATGTATTCCCAGTTCAGCCTGGCTCCCCTACTCCAGGCCTGGGGCCAACCTGACTGGCCTCTTTTTTTATCTTACATGCCCCAGAGAAGCCCAAAAAGGAGGGCAGTAGCCCCAAGGAGGACACAGAAGACAAGTGGGCGGCAGAGAAAAACAAGGACCACAAAGGTGCCTGGCCAGTCTCCATGGGGCAGCGTTTGGGTTTTGATACAGTAGGCCCGTGGTTTCAGCCCCTCCCTTTGTTGTTAGCAGGACCCCGGAAGGGCGAGGAGCTGGAGGAGGAGTGGGGTCCAGTGGAGAAAATCAGTGAGTAGGGCTGTGCGCAGGGCAAGAACCCACTGGGGACCATACATAGGACCAGATTTCCTGGTGCAGCTTTGACCCCCAGAAGCCCATTCGACCATAGACTCTTGCAGCATACATCGGACAGTTGTATAAGCTGAAGACAGCCTTACTCAGCTTCATGCATGCCGGGGCCTGAGGCTGACCTTCTTGCATTGGCTGGGGAGGGCTTATTAGGGACTTGGGGTGGGGGGGGGGAGAACAGAGCTTCTTGGTATCCAGCAGCTGGGTGATAGGATGGGGTCAGGGCCTCGAGGAAGGAGGGAAGGAGGTCTCCAGCTGCCTTTCTAGGTTTCACTTTGAAGCCAGTGTGCAAATGGTCTCATCTGGGTGAAGCCCCTGGGGACCTGGGCTTTATTGTACGTCTTGGGCACATCAGCTTGTTCTTTGGATGACAGCTAACGCAGGGGAAACAGGTTTGGGGCAGTTTGGCTCCTGGCCTGATCTGAGTCGACTGGCACCGGCATGTAAGGGGTATAGGCTGTAGGCTCGTTGGCTCCGGATTAATGGAGGGAGGCCGAGTCCGTGAGCTAGCGCTAGCCCAAGGTGTGCATCTGCAGAGTGCCCACCTATCGGGATGGAGTCACACCGCATTGAGGACAACCAGATCCGCGCCTCCTCCATGCTGCGCCATGGCCTCGGAGCCCAGCGGGGCCGGCTCAACATGCAGGTGCGTGAGAGGAATGTCCACCCGGGCAGTGGGCAAGGGGTCATCTGCCCATGCTCAGCCTCCCCTCTAACAGGCTGGTGCCAATGAAGATGACTACTATGATGGGGCATGGTGTGCTGAGGACGAGTCTCAGACCCAGTGGATTGAGGTGGACACCCGGAGGACGACTCGGTTCACAGGCGTGATTACACAGGGTCGGGACTCCAGCATCCAGTACGTAGATGGGCTCCTGGGCGGCGGGCAGGGGCTCTAGCACCGTGTGGAACGTTCCAGACAGCCCTTGACCTGAACTGGGAATCCCAGACACATCCCTGAGGGCCCAAAATACCCGTCCCTCAGTCATGGCTACTCAGTCCACATGTTCAGACAAGTAGATAAGCTTTGCAGCAGTAACTGCCCATGGCCAAACAGCCACAGGATCTGGCTCCAGAGATCTAGGTCCTGCTCACAGCCCTGTTAACCCAGAGGTCGGTCTCGGGTTCTTTAGAGCCTTGGGTGAGAGCTAGTCTTGTGTCTGCTCCACAGTGACGACTTTGTGACTACCTTCTTCGTGGGCTTCAGCAATGACAGCCAGACCTGGGTGATGTACACCAATGGCTATGAGGAAATGGTGGGTGCCACAGAGATGCTCGACTCTCGTGTGTGGACCAGGGAGGACGGTTGGGAGTGGTAGGGTGGGACCCAGAGGCCTGCTTCTCTCTAGACCTTCCATGGGAATGTGGATAAGGACACACCTGTGCTGAGTGAACTCCCCGAGCCAGTTGTGGCCCGTTTCATCCGCATCTATCCACTCACCTGGAACGGTAGCCTGTGCATGCGCCTGGAGGTGCTAGGCTGCCCTGTGACCCGTGAGTGAAGGGGGCTGCCTGTGACTTTTGGATAACTGCATGCGATCTGGACCAAGGGGCAACTGACCCAGGCCCCGTATGTCTGCTCTTCTGCAGCTGTCTACAGCTACTACGCACAGAACGAGGTGGTGACCACTGACAGCCTGGACTTCCGGCACCACAGCTACAAGGACATGCGCCAGGTTAGGGACTGGAGTCACAGGCAGGGATGGGTCCTGCCAGAGTACAGGAGAGCTTAAACTTAATTAGCCCTGTCCTTACTTTTTCCGAAGGCGTAGTCTCCCCTCGAGGAATCTTGCTTTAGGGAGGAAACTAGCACCTGGGGGCATCTGAGAGGGGCTGGCGTTCCCTGCCTTTTCCCATAGAACCCATGAGGGGAGCAGGTGACGTCATCTCTCCTCTCTGCCAGCTGATGAAGGTTGTGAATGAGGAGTGTCCTACCATTACCCGCACGTACAGCTTGGGCAAGAGTTCACGAGGGCTCAAGATCTATGCGATGGAGATCTCAGACAACCCCGGGGAGCATGAGCTGGGTGAGAGCCAGTGTCCAGAGCACCAGGGCCCTGCACTGCTGCGCTCCTGCTGGGCCCGCACAGTGGAGACGCCCCCTCACTGTCTGACCTGGAGGCCCCAGGGACCCAGACTTGTTTTGCTGAGCACCATAAGCCTCAGTTGCCCCCAAACCTTTTGGGTACATCGGGGCCTTGCCAGGCTAAGGGCTTGCTGTGGCTCCTGCCTCTGCAGGGGAGCCTGAGTTCCGCTACACAGCCGGCATGCACGGCAATGAGGTGCTGGGCCGAGAGCTGCTGTTACTGCTCATGCAGTACCTGTGTCACGAGTACCGGGATGGGAACCCCAGAGTGCGTAACCTGGTGCAGGACACGCGCATCCACCTGGTGCCTTCGCTGAACCCTGACGGCTACGAGGTGGCAGCGCAGATGGTGCGTTGTGGGGCTGGTGAGGGGTGGGTAGAGATCGGAGGCATGGGCTCCCTGACTTCCCATCCCATGGCTTTTCTTGCAGGGCTCAGAGTTTGGGAACTGGGCACTGGGGCTGTGGACTGAGGAGGGCTTTGACATCTTCGAGGATTTCCCAGATCTCAACTCTGTGCTCTGGGCAGCTGAGGAGAAGAAATGGGTCCCCTACAGGGTCCCGAACAATAACTTGCCAATCCCTGAACGTTACCTGTCCCCAGATGCCACGGTGAGAGGCACATCCTGGCTTGCTGGGTAGTGGCAGGCCTGGGGCGGGGCACATTGGAGAGGGGGTTGCTGACAGGAAGCTGAGGTGCTGGCACAGAGACTTTGGAGGGGAGGAGGAAGACTCGGAGGGCCGCGGCTAGGATGTGGGAGTGGTGTGGTGCTCAGAGATGGAATGGGGATTCTTCTATGACCTATCCCTAGGTATCCACAGAAGTCCGGGCCATCATTTCCTGGATGGAGAAGAACCCCTTTGTGCTGGGTGCAAATCTGAATGGTGGCGAGCGGCTTGTGTCTTACCCCTATGACATGGCCCGGACACCTAGCCAGGAGCAGCTGTTGGCCGCGGCACTGGCAGCTGCCCGTGGAGAAGACGAGGATGAGGTGTCTGAGGCCCAGGAGACTCCAGATCACGCCATTTTCCGCTGGCTGGCTATCTCCTTTGCCTCTGCCCATCTCACCATGACTGAGCCCTACCGGGGAGGGTGCCAGGCCCAGGACTACACCAGCGGCATGGGTATCGTCAACGGGGCCAAGTGGAATCCTCGGTCTGGGAGTAAGTCAGCCTGGGAAGAGCTTGGGGAAGGCACCCGGAAGGGCTGGGGAGAGGATGACCACAGACCTGTTTGTCTGTCCAGCTTTCAATGACTTCAGCTACCTGCATACCAACTGCCTGGAGCTCTCTATATACCTGGGCTGCGACAAGTTCCCCCACGAGAGCGAGCTGCCCCGAGAGTGGGAGAACAACAAAGAAGCCTTGCTAACCTTCATGGAGCAGGTGGGATAATCTGGGCTTGCACAGAAGGCGGGGTGAGGCTTGGGAGGGGTGTAGACGTGGACTCTATGTGGGCTCCCACCGCGTCTCCCCTCTGAAGGTGCACCGTGGCATCAAGGGTGTGGTGACGGATGAGCAAGGGATCCCCATTGCCAATGCTACCATCTCTGTGAGTGGCATCAACCACGGAGTAAAGACAGGTACTCCCCATGCACTTTTTTTTAAAGGGGTCTCACCATGCAGCTCTGGCTGGCTCGGAACTTGCTGGATAGCCCAGGCTAGCTTTAACTTCGTAGCCCTCGAGTCCTGAGATTAGAGCTTGTGTCATCTCACCTGGTTCTTGAACGCACAGTTTTATTTGCCTTCCCAGGTGAGGGACTCACCTCGTCCCCTCAAAGCAGTAGCGACTCTCCCCAAATATCAAGGCAAGCCTGGTCTGTGTAGCAAGTCTCTGGCCTTCTGGACCCTGCCTAAGATCTTGGGCTGTCTAGGACTTGGGAGGGCAGGACGGGGCGAGATATCTGAGGACTGGGCCTAGGGGAATCTGAGAGAGCAGGGCTGGGAGACCGTGGGACAGACGGGCCCATCTTCTCCTATACAGCGAGTGGAGGTGACTACTGGCGCATTCTGAACCCGGGTGAGTACCGTGTGACAGCTCACGCAGAGGGCTACACCTCGAGTGCCAAGATTTGCAACGTGGACTACGATATCGGGGCCACCCAGTGCAACTTCATCCTGGCGCGCTCCAACTGGAAGCGCATTCGGGAGATCTTGGCTATGAACGGGAACCGTCCCATTCTCCGAGTTGACCCCTCACGACCAATGACACCCCAGCAGCGGCGCCTGCAGCAGCGCCGGCTACGGTACCGGCTCAGGATGAGGGAACAGATGAGGCTGCGGCGCCTCAATTCTACCACAGGCCCTGCCACGAGCCCCACTCCTGCCCTTACGCTGCCTCCTTCCCCTACACCAGGCAGTACCTCGAGGCTCTGGGAAATTCTACCCACTACCGCTGCGGGCTGGGAGGAGTCAGAGACTGAGACCTATACAGAGGTAGTGACAGAGTTTGAGACAGAGTATGGGCCTGACCTGGAGGTGGAGGAACTGGAGGAGGAGGAGGAGGAGGAGGAGGAGATGGACACAGGCCTCACGTTTCCAGTCACAACAGTGGAGACCTACACAGTCAACTTTGGGGACTTCTGAGACTGGGGTCCCAAAGCCCTAGCCCAATTCAAACTAAAGCAGCATTTCCCCAGCCTGTGCTGGCAGGCGCATAGCCATCAGATGCTCCTGGGTGGGCCCTGTTACCACCAGGCCTCCAAAAGCAGAGTCTCTGCAGAAGCCCCCGGTTCTACCTGCCAGCCTTTGGGGAGGCAAGGAAGCCAACGTCACACCAATAAAACAAGCTCACGGCACCACTTCCCCTGCTCTGACTGGCTGGACAAGAGGCTGGCTGGCTGGGTGCTCTCCCTATCTGTCCCATCCCACACACACACCCAGGTGCGCAAGGTTCAGATGGTAAAAATTCATGTTTTATTTACAGGGCTCACATTGCAAGGCTGATGTCCTGACCCAGCTGCCTCTCACTAGGGACCCAGCCCCAGGTCTTCTAGGTCGTCTTGCTCTGCCCCAAATCCTGCAAAGCTGATAGGCTGGCAGGTCAGGCCACGCAGGTTCACCAGGCAGGCTGTCTGTGTGGAACTGAAGTCAGGAACGGCCACCAACAGCACGGCCTGGTCCTCAGGACCTGCATACAATCATATGGGGTCCACCTTAGGTTCTGGGGAGGGCCTGCCCTACGGGGAAGTCCTCAGAGAGAACAGCCACAGTTGGACCGTGTGCTCAGAGCCATCTCAACCCAGTCAGCTACACCATGGCACGCACAGTAGCCATCGCACAGACTGTCTGACCCTGTAGTGACCTTTGCACCCAAGTGAGGAGAAATGTCCCTTACGACTCAGGCCTGGAGCCCCCCAGAAGGTAAAACTCACCTCGGATGACTTTAGAGCCAAAGCTGGGAGTGTTGCCGCAGAAGTAGACGTGAGGGCATTCCGCAAAGATGAATGGGTCGGTTTTGTAGAAGGGGTAGCACCCTGGAGGAAGGCCTGTTGTTGAGCTGTCCCACTAAGGGGTCCCTCCCTTCTCACTGAATGCCAACAGCACCCCAACTGTGACCAAAGTGCTCTGTGGTCCCACGGCCCAGCAGTTCTAGGACGGTATGCTCCCAGTCTGTACGGTGCAGGCTTTGACCATGGACAGAACGAACGTTCCAGACCAGTTGCCAAAACAGCTTTTCTGAGTATCAGGCTGTGCTGGGAACCCATCCCGGGCCTTCGTCCCACAAGTGTAACTGAGCAGATACCTAGGGTGTCTGGGGCCGTGGGGCTGATGTGACGGACTCGCAGGGTCCACTCTAGGATCTCTAAATGGTCCTCCATGCTGCTATACCGGAAGATATCGCTCACGTTCTGCCCAGATGTCCCCAGGAACCTGCAGGGGAAAGGCTCTCCTGATTGTGGCTTGGGGGGTGGGGGGAGACGGGGGCTTTCACTGCCACCCTACCCACAAACACTGTCTCAGATCCCACCTGACAGCCTCCTGGGGGTGTCCAAGCCAACCTTGCAAGGTAGACAGATGCCAGGAGGGCCTTCTGCAGCCCTGCCACCTCCCAGACTTATTTTGTCCCCAGGTCTCGCGCCATCTCTACCTTACTCCGTCAATAGTGGCTTGGTATGGGTTGGTGACCAGCTGGAGTGTGGCGTAGGCAGTGGCCAGGGGGAACATGCAGGGGTGCAGGGGCTGCTGTGGGAGCGTATAGTTGGTTGGATCAAATTCTCCCGGCATCACATCCACGGGTACTGAGGCCTAGGGGGCACAAGGCAGGGAGAGCTCATAGGCCTCAAGAAGCCCCACCTCCCCTTCCCCATCCAACAGCGGCTTCATCATCTGGATTTCCACTGGCCTGCCATCCCCCAGGGCTGCTTACGCTGAGTTGCAGTAGGATCTCGTCCAGCATTTTGACTGCCTCCACACTGGCTGCCTGGGTTTTCTTGGTGAGGTATTTGGCCTGGGAGAAGAGGCCCAGGATGTGGTTAGGTCCTCAGTGAGGCTGACTCCAGTGGACACCCAGAGCCCACCAGGGCCCTGGACTCTGAGAAAGGCAAAGGCCAGCAGCAGGTAGATAGGGCAGATAGGGAGTGGCCGACAGGCCCTGAACTCCACCCTGGCCCCCCCTTATGAGGACAGCCCTGGAACATCGGGCCTGGCAAGTCATGTTTCCCGGCCACGGCTGAGCAGCTGGACTCCATACCTTATTGATGGAATCTCGGCTCTGGGTGTTATGACTGAGGAGGTTGCCTGCAAGGATGACTCGAGAGACGTGGGCAGCGCTGCACTGCTCCCCTTCGTCCCCAAGCTGTCCCGTCACCACGTCTACCAGCAGCTGCGTGCCCAGGAGGCTCTCCCCGCCACCGCCGCCCAGGCCCAGTCCGGACACCAGTAGCACAAATCTGCAGAGGATGGTGAGGTCTTGCAGGCTGCTGGAGGAGTGAGGCAGGTCCTCCCACCGCAGTCCCTGGGGTACTGGAGTTGGGCTCCTCACCTGTCTGTGTCAAGTGGGGGCACAGGATTCTGTGGAGCCAGGTCAGCAAAGCAGTGGTCCTCAACCTGAAACTTACCGTCATCCTTCACAGAGCCAAACACAGCCAAGACCGTTCCTGGGGAAAGGTGAAATCGGAGCCCCACGGTAGCCTTTGAGGCTCTCCTACTGTCCAACCACCTGACCCAGACGCTCTGGGAATCCTCTCTAAGGACTGGTATCTACTTCTCAAGCTCACTGCTTCTCAGTGGAGACAGGAAGACTGACCTCCGGACAAACAGCCCTGGACCATGTGAGCCCATACCGACCTCCCAAGACTCTGGTGTACCAGCCTTTAACACACAGGCCACGCCCTAATATGCTCCTATGGGCTTCTCCACACACACTGTTGCTAGGCCTCCCGGAGTCACCCTCATTTCAGACCCCCCACATCCCCTGGGCTCCCACCTGTGACCAACTTTGACACATCGATGGTGCCCTTCAGTTTGATACGCTGCAATTCATCTTCTAAGACCAGTTCGTCATCTGGGTGGATGTATTTGCTCCGAGGCGGCTGGGGGATCAGGTTGTGCTGGGAGAGACACATGGAAGGCAGTCTCAGAGCCCGGGTCGCCGTGGCTTCCGGGTTATGAAATGGCACTACAATCCCTGCCATCCTGGATTGACTCTCTTATCCCCTACACTCTGAGGCCCAGCTCAACCCATCGGACAAGGTTGGTGCATCGCGAGGGGTGGTAGGGCTCACCTCCTCGCTGATTTCCCGCAGGATGGAGGGTTGGAGAGGCATGGCTTTGAACAGCGTGCCCACCACACAGCACTGCTCCCCGGGCTGCAGCTCACACAACTTCTTCACTTCAACTTGGCTGCCTGGACATGAGGGCACAGAGTCAGAGTATGAAACCCTACCCTGAGGACACCCACGGAGGACCCTGCCCAGCCTCTACTGAGGCTCACAGGAGTGCTGCTCCCCTGGTCTTTGCCAGGAGAGAGAGCATGTTAAGTCAAGGATCTCTGGACCTCAATGTGAGGCTGAAGGAGGGGCAGGGTCTACCAGAGAGCACCAAGGGGCTCTAGGTAGAGTGGGACCTTGACACCAAACATCCAAAGAGGCAGGGGAGGTCAGAGGCAAAGCCATGTGACGATAGGGAACAAGCTTAGGAACTCCTGGAGCCACCAGAAGCCAAAAGGCCCCCACCCTAGAGTCTCCAGAACGGTTCTCGACTTGTGGGTCTTGACCCTTTGGGGGTCAAATGATTCTTTCACAGGGGTAGCATATCAAATATCCGTATATCAGATATTCATAATTCATAATAGAAAAATTACACCTGTGAAACAGCAATGGAATAATTTTATGCTTGGGGGTGAGCATAACACGAGGGACTGTATTGAAGAGTCGCAGCATTAGGAAGGCTGAGAACCTCTGTTCTACACAGAATCAGCCCTGTTGACTCGATTTCAGAGTTTACACCTCCAGAACCACAGGAGAATAGATGTGCGTTGTTCTAAGTCCCTTTACAGCACTTCCTTTCATGGACAGGTGAAGTAACTGTGAAGGATATTACTTACACGCCTGTCCCATGCTCTGTGCAGACAACTACCATGTCCTTAAGACTCTGCATTCGTTTGTTTTTTCCAGTCAGGGTCTTATGACACAACTCTGGCTATCCTGGAACTCACTCCACAGACCAGGCTGGCCTTGAACTCACAGGGACCCACCTGCCTCTGCCTCCTCAGTGCTAGGATTAAAGGCTAAGTCTCTGGATTCTCATGTGCCAGCCCCTGCTCTGCCCGATCCCTCACCCTGAAAATATACACACCTCGTAATTCCTACTCTGTGCCCCCTCCGCCCTGGCCCACCCTACTCCCCGTGGAGTCAGCAGCCTTGTTCATTCAAAGTCCCCAGGAGGAAAACCGGAACATGGGTGAATGTTCCCCACGCCCAGGAGGGAAGATGTGGGGAGGCACACTGGGCAGGAAGAAGGAAAGCGAGTTCCAGAGAGTTCCAGGGATTCATCGGCACAGACCCAATCCTAGGACAAACTGCTGAGGAGGGAGGGTGAAGTGGAGGCTGGGCCAGAGCCACACTCACACCCTAGAAGAGCCAGGAACATTCCTCAGAGCTCCACCCAGAGGAGCTGACGATTCCGCAGAAGGAAAGGGGGACTGACACCGCACAGAAACACCAGAGGTCAACAGAAGCAACAGATCCCGAATCCCTGCCTGTGGCTCTACGGTTTAGGTGTGGTCCATCCCTCAAAGACTGAGGCTTCCACTGTGAGGAGCTCTCTCGATAGGGTGGGCACACCAGAGACCAGTGCACACTGAAGGTAGCAAGAATAGTAAAACCATGTCTTCCATGTATGAGACAGTAGCCATCACTGCCCGAACTCAGCCCTTATCTCTGACCAGCCTCTGAGCCAAACCCCAACTTCAACCCCACAGGTTAATTCAATCCTCGCCTTTAAGAAGCAGCAAAGAGCGGGAGACTGTTCCCATGGTAACTGGGAAGTACCCCAGGTTAGATAAAGTCCCAGTTCTAGATGCTGGGCTGTTGGGAGCAGCGTACCCAAGCTTACCCCAGTGCTGCTGCGCCCGGCTCACCAGGAAGGATCTCATCTGGATAAGGCGTGTGGCATAAATATGGGCGTACTGTCGGTTAAAGCTGCGCTCTCCCAGTCGGAAGGGCTGTGAGGAGTTGGTGTACGTGGCCACAGGCACCCGGGCAAAGGTGGCATTGCTGGCTGATGGCGGGGAGAGCAGAGTGTGGGCCCTCTGTGCTGCCTGCTCTGAAAACATGGCGGCACTCGTGGCTTGTTTGGTCCAAGCAGTTGCGTCCAGGCCCAAGAGTTATCACTGCAGAAACACACAAAGGCGTTCCTGTAATGCCTACCTGTACCCGAAGCAGCAGCTCCCCTGGTGTCCCAACCACTCTGCTTACACTGCACCCAATGTGCACACATGTGTCAGGAGATGCTGCCCTATAACCTAATCAGATAAATCCTGGAGCTTGCTCCAAACCTCGCTCATCACCTTCTCCACTCTCTATTTCTACCTGATCACCAGGGTCTCAAATTCAGCATACCCTCAAGTGGAATTATTGATCTGCCTCTATCCAGCTCCCTGGTAACTGTGCTACCTCTGGGAATGCTGCCAGACGTCTCTAAAGAATCATTAGTGATAAAACTGAAGTATAAAGCTGTCCCTGCTTTGCTCAAAACTCTCCAGAGGTTGCTTTTCGGTAAATAAAACCCCAAGTTCTTACCACTTCCTGTAAGATCAGCTCTGGTCCTGCTGGTCCTTCCCTCCTACCTGTTTCTCCTTCCAAGTGTCCCTTCGACAGGAGAGGCTCCAAGTAGAGGCCTCTCTACTCCTACTGGCTCCTCTCCCATATTCCCCCAAGGCTTACTGGCTTCAAGTCTTTCCTTAAAACTCAGCTTCCCTTATCTAATTAACTAGATTTGCTACTTCAGTTGTCTTCATCATTCATCTTCTCAAGCATTCACTTTGTCTCCTTCAACTGCATCCTAAGCTCCGGGAGGGCAAAGGTTTGTTTTCTTCAAGGATGTATTGCACCGCCTTCCCACTAAGAGGTCCAACTAAGATGTGCTTGGAGGATGCACAACGGATTTTAGTATATAGTATAAACTACTTCAACATATTCTTCATTCGTAGTTGAGATGACAACAGGTTGGATGTAGTAACGTGAGTTTTGAACACAGCGTTCTTCAAGTTTTACTTTTTTGGTACAGCTATTACAAAGTTCAAGTTCCCCTAGCTGGCTCGGCTTTCTTTCACGCACAGCTCTGGCTTAGGAAGCGGACCCTACAATTTGCAAAATGGGCCCATGTAAACTCTATGTAAGGCAAACACGCACGTTGGTGGCAGCGGCCCACATGGTGCCCCGAGCCGGACGCTATGGGCGACCTGTCCCGCAGCAGACGCGCCCACCTCGGGCCCACGTTGCAGTTCGAAGCACCCTCAAGACCCCATCCTGCTGCCCAGGTAGCCCCCAGCCTGGCCCAACACCCATATTGACCCCACTCAGCAGCACACTCACCGCGCCGCGCCGCATCCCGCCAATCTCCGCGCGCCCGTCCCGCCCATTGGTGCATTCGGCCAATGGCGTCCCGCCCCGCCCCGCCCGTCGCTGCACGCCTCATCCAGCCAATCCCCGTGCACCCCGCCTCTGGAGGCGGAGCCACGCCTCCGGTTCCCCGGACAACCCTTACCTAGCACTGAGTTTCCCATGCGCATGCGGCGTTTGCGGCTGGGCCTCACCGTGTGAACCCGTGGGTAGTGTGGGCCGTTCTGAGGCTCTGCGCCTGGCTGATCCCACTCTCCCCGGGCGCTTGTGGTCTGGAGGCTCCTGTGGGTGGTGGCAGCTTCCCTCCTACACTATCCTGCGCTATGATTCTCACTCTGACTTCTCAAATTCTCTGGGAAGCGTGAACAAATTCTCCGATCTCACAGGAAACTGAGGCAAAATGACCCTGAGGCAAAAGCTGTAATCTCACTAAGACCCTGACTGCAAGTGCAGCAGTCGTCACTGGTAACATTGTTCCTTTTTTTTTTTTTTTTATTCCTAATTACTCAATCTGAAACTTATTATTTAAGGTATTTTTCTTCCGGCTTGGTAAGTTTTTGATTTCTTTTGAATTTGTTTTGTTTTGTTTTATGTGTATGGGTGTTTTGCCCGCATGCATGTCTGTACCCTATGCGTGTGCAGTATCCTCAGAGGCCAGAAGAGGGCGTACTGGAACTGGACTCCTCCTGGAACTGGAGTTAGAAATGGTTGTGAGCTGTCTTGTGAGTGCTGGGAATCCCTCTTGAAGAGAAGCCAGTGCTCTTAACCACTGAGCTGTCTCTCCAGCGTCTGGTTTTGTATTTGCTTTTAGAGGGTTTGTTTATTTTGTGTGCCCGTGTGCGGTTACGTACATGTGAGTGTAAGTGGCGTCAATAGGGTCCGAAGAGACTGAGATCGCTTGAGCTGGAGTTAGCAGATGGTTGTGAGCCACCCAGTCGGGCAGGGAGCCCACCGCCATTACTCTGAAAGAGCTCTTAACCCAGCCTTCTCTCCAGCGCCTTGTTTCTGTTTCTGTTTGTTTTTGTTTTTTGAGACAAGGTTTTCCTTGTTTGTTTGTTTTTTTTTTTTAATAATGATTTAAATCATTTGTTTTTAATGTTTCAGTTTGTTGAGTACTTTTTCCTTTGTAAGCTGGGATAAGTTTGGGGGATTTTTGCCTACTGTCTCAAGTAGTCTGTTGCATATTTAATTATGTTGAAACGTTCTTTTGTTCCAGGAACAAACCCCATTTGATGGATTTAGAAACCACTTAGAATTAGAAACCAAAGTTACAGTGACACTAAGCTCTCTCATTGTTCAACCCCTTAGGATTTCTTACAATAAACGAACTTACCAAATTTTATCCGAGAATGTCTTTATTTCTACTTTTTCCTTGAGACTGGTCCAGTCTGACCTAGAACTTACAGTGTAGCCAAGCAGGGCCTTAAACTCCTGATCTTTCTGTCTACACCTCTGGAGTGCTGGGGTTACAGGCATGTGCCACTACCCTGAGTTTTATGCAGTGCTGGAGAGTGACCCCAGGGGCTTCGTGCGCACTCTGCCTTCTGAACTACATCCCTGGTCCTAGTTCCACTTTTGTTTGTGTTTTGAGTTGGGGATCTTGCAGTTTGTTCCGGCTAATTGTTAGTGTCCGTCTCCAGAGTGAGAGCATCTCAGGTGTTCTAGTCAGGTTTCTATTGCTGTGATAAACATGACCAATTGTTCATGTATAGTGAGTGTTTGACTGCATGTACATCTGCACGCCATTTGCATGCAGTGCCCTCAGTGGCCAGAAGATGGCATAGGATCCCCTGGAAGTAAGAGTTACAGGCAGTTGTGAGCTGTCACCCAGGCCTCCGCAAGGGCAGCAAGTGGGTTTTTTTGGTAACTTCTGAGCCATCTCTCCAGCAACCTTTAACTTACATTTGCTAATTTTATCTGATTTTCACCTTAGCTCTTCTTTAGTGTCGCCCTTGCTCAAATTACTTTAAATCTAAGTCCGCTAGAGGTTTTATTTTAGTTGTTGTGTTTTCCAACCTCAGAATATTTTTGCTACTTAAAAAAAATACCCTTAAAGGTGTCTTTGTCAATTCCCGTTTGCTTGTACGTCACTCACTGACTCCGTGCTCGCTTGTCTAGCTCGACGTCATTTGACTCGTCAGTAATACAGTTGCTTCAGAGAATCTCTCTAACGTGACAGCTCTCTGGCCTTCCTCTGGCATATGAGTCCTTCCACCTCGTCATCCTCATGACCCCTGAGCCTTTCTCATAAGGAATTTGTTGATTCCTCCCCCCCCTTTGAATGGATCACACTGTCCTGTTTCTTTGTATACTTTGTGATCATTGAATTTGGGGGGGGGATTTGAAGGCTTCTTTTGATAATTCTGTGTAATAGTTTTAAAATTAGAATATAGAATAATGTATTTTATTATGGCATTTTCATATATAAGTGACATTATACTTTGGTCCCTCTCCAACACATCCCCCCTTTGGCTTTTTGAGACAAGATCTCCTCCATAACCTTGACTGTCCTGGAACTCACAATGTAGACCAGGCTGCCCTTGAACTCACAAAGATCCACCTGCCTCTGCCTCCTGGTTACTGGACAGAGGCATGTGCCACCATACTGTTAGTCCTCACCCTCCTGTGCTCTTCTTCCTCATCCTCCTTGTCCCTTTCTCTCTGGTCCCCATTGTCCTTTCCCTCCAAATAGTCCTCCCTGTGCTTTTGTGTCACATAGAATGTATTATCCTCTCTCCTTGCACGTCATGGTACCTTTCTTCCCGCCGTATCACTCTGATATAAGAAAACTGGACATTTTCAACCCCACAGTTAGAAGCTCTAGAAATCGGGGCTGGAGAGAGGGATCAGTTGGTAAGAGTGCTCACCGACCCTACAGTGCTCAGGTTTGGTTCCCAGCACCCACATGGTGGCTTACAACCATCTTCCTTTAAATTGTCCCCTTAGTTGTGATATGTTGATCACTCAGTGGCAAGATAGCTAACACAGACCTGGGAGGTCTCTAAAAGACTTGGTCCCCTGGGAGGTGCTGGTGAGAGACCGTGGAACCTTTCAGAGGTGTGGTGGGGCAGAAGAAATGCCCCTGGACTCTCTGTGTCCCCTCCTAGCTGCAAGGTCAGCTGTTTGACTCTGTCATGCACTCCTGTGGTGGTACATTGCCTTGCAGTGGGATCTAAAGGCAATAGGACCCACTGACTATGAGCCTGTACTTCAAAATTTAAAATAAAGCTTCTTTCTCTTTCTTCTCTTCCCTCCCAGGGACTCACTATGTTGCTAAAGCTAGCCCCCATGTCATAGACTGAAGCAATCCTCTTGCCTCATCTTTTGAAGTAACAGGGACTATAAGTGCATACCTTTGCTCCTGACTAAGTCTTTTCATATGTTAGTTATCTCGGTATTTTGTTCCAGTGGTAGACACTGGTTCTAGTTGGGTCCAGGACTGGGGACATACAGGCTTGGTGTGTTGATAGAAGAGAAGCGATTGGGACAGTCGGTGTCTTAATTAGTGCTGTGTTGCAGTAGGAAGACACCATGACCAAAGCAACGTGTAAAAGAAAGGATTTAATTGGAGGCTTGCTAACAGTTTCAGGGGCTTAGTTTGTTTCCACCATGGGAGGGAGCATAGCAGCAGGCAGGCATGGTCTGGAGCAGTAGCTGAGGGCTTACATCTGATCCACAAGAGAGGCAGAAGGACTGGGCCTGGTGTGGGTGTTTGAAACCCTTCCTCCAAGACTCCTAATCAAAGACTCCTCATCCTTCCCAAAGAGTTCACTAACTGGGGACCAAGCATTCAAACCTATAGCCTGTGAGGGCCATTCACACAATGTGCCTGCCACTCACCACAGTGAGGGGCTAGGGAGGAGGCAGGTTAGCTAAGAAATGCCTTAAACTGAAATGCTGCCATTTCAGCCAGCTGGTCCTGGAAGTCCTTGTCACTGCTTAGTTAAAAGCAAACCAGGTAAACAGTCCTCCACCTAATTGCTTTGGGCCTAGGTGGGCTGAAATCATACCAGCATAGGGAGGAGGCTGTTCAAGTCACAGCAGACAGAAGGAAAAGGATGGTGAGGATATATACAATTAGCCGTGCCATCGTGGCCCAAAGCTAACGAACGTGAAGGGAAGCCTGTGGTCAGAGGTGCTCGGTTATTTCCGGTCTCACACACTCTTCAAGTTTGGGGCCACACAGAAGAGCCTTCAATTACAAACCAGCAGTCGTAGAATGTGGTTATTTCTTTCTTGGTTGGTCTGAAAAGGTGGGATGTGGTTTTCTTTTCTTCTTTTTAAAGGTTTATTTATTTTATTACATATGAGGACACTGTAGCTGTCTTCAGACACACCAGAAGAGGGCATCAGATCTCATTACAGATGGTTATGAGCCACCATGTGGTTGCTGGGAATTGAACTCAGGACCTCTGGAAGAACAGTCAGTGCTCTTTTTTTTTTTCTTTTTTTTTTTAAATATTTTATTTATTATATATGAGTCCACTGTAGCTGTCTTCAGACACACCAGAAGAGGGCATCAGATCTCATTACAGATGGTTGTGAGCCACCATGTGGTTGCTGGGATTTGAACTCAGGACCTCGGGAAGAGCAGTCGGTGCTCTTAACCACTGAGCCATCTCTCCAGCCCCTGAGTCAGTGCTCTTAACTCCTGAGCCAGCTCTCCAGCCCGGAGTGTGTTTTTTATATCTAGGGCTCATAACATCCTGGGCAGAATGTTCTTTTCATGCTCTCAGTGAAAACTTCAAAAGACAGAGATTTTCTGTGGCTGGTCCTTTGTTTTCCTCATGTCCACAGTCTTGCCCCTCTGTAACATACTCTCCCTTTCCTGAACTCAGCCTTTATTAACCGTTTCCTTAACGTTTCTTCTTGCCTCTGTCTGGTTCGTTGTCTGAGCAAGTACTCTCCAAGAGCCCCTTACCTCAGGCCGCTTCACCCAAGTACTAAGGTGATTTCCAGGTCTCTGGAGTCAGGTGTTGGGAGAACCGTTGATTTGTGTGTGGAAGGGCCACCCCTGGCTGGCTGAGCTCTTATGATAACTCTAGGAATAATTGGCTAGCTTTGGGAGCACTTAGAGAAGTCACCAGTGCCAGGCATCGAGAGGAAGTGAATGCAGCTAATCTGGGGCTACCCCAAAGGGCCCATCGGGTAAAGGTGCTTGAAGCACAAGCCCAGCAGCCTGAGCTCTGTGCTCAGCGCCCACATAAAGGTGGAAGGAAGCGCAAGGCCCTGGGTTCGGTCCCCAGCTCCGAAAAAAAGAACCAAAAAAAAAAAAAAGGTGGAAGGAGACACTGACTCACTGAGCTGTCCTCTGACCTCTGCATATGTGTGATGGCTCACAAATCCATGCATATGCAGATACCTGATGCTAAGACTGAAAATGAAAAGAAAGGAACTATGGTTAATTCACCTTGTGACAAGACAACACCAAATAGACAAACACGGTCAAAGAAAGTACAGTTAGAATATTGTACCAGACAGACTCTGCTGCACATCTGTCACCTAGGGGAGATGATACCTATGGTCCCTGTTCCACCACCGTCCCTAATGCTCACGTGCGTGTGTGTGTGTGTGTGTGTGTGTGTGTGTGTGTGGTGTGGTGTGGTGTGTGTGTATGGTGTGGTGTGTGTGGGTGTGTGTGTGGTGTGGTGTGTGTGGTATGTGGTATGTGGTGTGTGTGTGTGTGTGTGTGTGTGTGTGTGTGTGTGTGTGTCTGCCTTGAGGACTGAACTCATGGTCCTGAACATACTAGGCAAGAGCTCTACTGAGCTGCGTACCAAGGTCTCATACTTTTATGGAGAACACTGATGGATAGGTTATTTCACCGAGGAATCAATTTGAACCAGATTGGATTGTTTTAAAGCAGGTTTATTGGGAAGTTGCTCTCAGGTTGGCAAGTTCACTGGTCCCTAGGACAAAGTACGGGGAAGTTGCCATAGGAATAGGGGGTGAGTTGGGGAGGGAGAGAGAAAGAGAGAAGGGGGAGTGCACAGCCAAGAGAGGAGAAGAGAGAGAGACCAAAATGCCTGGATTATATAGGAAATAGCCTCTGAGAGAAGGGCAGCCCAGCCCCTGGGCTGGAAAGTTCAGGGTTAAGGGCAGGGTATGACAGGTAGGGACTGAAGGATGCTGGGAGAACCTGGAGGCCAGGTCTGCTTTGGTTGTGTAAAATATGCACCTTAGTCCCTTGTCCTGTGGTGTGAAACTGAACACTGATCGGAAGACTTTTGGGTGCGCAGGCACACTTGTGTGTATGGGCACTTGCACGTGTGGGCGTGCACACAAGGAGGCAGGAGGACAACTCCGAGTGTTGCCCCTTAGATGCTGCGTACCTTTTTAGAGTCTCATGCCAGCCTGGAACTTGGCAAGTAGGCTGGGATGGCTGGCAGCAAGCTCTGAGGGTCTGCTTGGGTTTGCACTTGGATTACAAGTGGGTTCTACTCCTCCCCATCCCCGGGGGGATTTTAAAAATGTGGGTTCTGGAGATCAAAGTTAGGTCTTCTTTACTAAGACATTTCCTGAAGATCTCTTAAAAATAAACTACTATATATATATATATGTATATATATATATATATATATATATATATATATATATATATGAGTGTTTCGCCTGTATACAGGTGTGTTCACCACATGCATGCTTGGTACCCTTGGAAGTTGAAGGTTTTGAAAGAAGATATTCGATTATCTGAAAGTGGAGTCATGGATAGCCATGAACCACCATGTAGGTGCTGGGAGTCGAACCCAAGTCTTGGGTTCTCTGTAAGAGCAACAAGCGCTCTTAAGCACCCAGTCATCTCCCCAGCCCTAAAATCATAGCCTTAGCATCTGGTCAGATATATAAAGAGTTGGGAAGTGACCACTCCATCTACACACTAAAGAAAAATGCCGATCGAACCGAAAATTAGCGGCTTTTGTTAGAGCCATCAAAGAATTGCGGTCGGGGTAAACCACTGTCTCAGGAACCACAGTTTACCCACAGCTAGAGCTGTGCTCTGACTGCAGAGCTGAGACTGTCATCAGCAAATCGCTAGACTCGACATGGACAAGCTCACTGCCCGGGAGCCCACAACCCCCCCAGCCCTCTCCTGCTAAGTGCTGGCATTACAGCGTGTGTCACCGGACCTGGCCCTAATGTGGACACTACTGAGGGGATCAAAGAACAGCCAGGGATCCAGGTGTGGTTGTGAGCACCTGCAATCTGAGCAGACAAGGGCTAGTCTGGGCTTCCTGTGGCACTGTCTTCGTGACACCTCTAGGGAAGCTGGTATATATATATATATATATATATAACATATATATGTATATATACCATATATATGTATATATATAGTTGTTCACATTGTATACATATATAATGTACTTTCATACTATCCCCCCATTATTCTCACCCCTCCTTCTGAACCCCCTTTTTTCCAACAGTCCCCAGCCTACTGGATGTGTTGTGTTTCGTTTTGTGGTTTTGGTTCACCGAATTTAATTAGGGTTGTTTGCATGAGAATGGGTGAAGGGTTATTTACTCGAGTGAGGTCAGCTTCCTGGTAAACCCGGGTGTGGTGGTTCACACCTTCAATCCCAGCACTCAGGATGCAGAGGCAGGTGGATCTCCGTGAGTGCAAGGCCAGCCTGGTTTACTTAGTGAGCTGAGTTCCCAGACAGCCAGTGCTCTGTAGAAAGGCTCTGTTCAAGGATCCAGAATATTCTGCTACTATTACTAACACTCCTCTGCCTCCTTTTCCTCCCCAGCAACCATTAACTGCTCATGGCTCCTCAGGAAAGTGTGGCCTATGAGTTCCTTCTCCTTCCATGATGGAGTGTATAAGTGTTGCAGCTCTTAAGGGAAAAGGGTTAACTCAGAGTAGGGAGGATTTTCCCAATGTAAGTGCGGCAGCGCTGAAGGAAATCCTGGCAGTCAGGAGCCTCGGAACAACCACAGAGTCACACCACACAACAAACCTCACACAAGAGATTTATTGGAAAAGGCACAAGAGGATGGCCGCCTCTGCTCCCGCGAGAAGCAGCCAAGAACTGGGCAGGAAGCAGGTTTTATACGGGGTGGGGGTGGGGGGCGGTTCTTGTGTTGGAGATTTCCATGGTGGGGATTGGCGGGATTTCAAGCTCAGGACTTGAGATCAGGTATTTCACTCTGAAGGGCGAACCTTGAACCTTGATCTGCATCTGGAGGGGCTGGGTCCAGCCCTTATGATGACATTAGAGTATTTGGGGGGGGGGGACCTAGTGCTTAAAGGTCCTCGGGGTTGGGGTCGGGCCACCGGCGTCTCAAGGGGTTTATAGAGTGTCGGTGGGCCCACTCTTGTTCTGGTGAAAGCTCGGTCTTAAGAAAACCCTACTCTGTTGGTGAGCCTCACCTCGAAGCCCCTCAGCTGCCTATCATCTGGCTAGGGCCTTTTACTGAAACAGAAGTTGTGGGTGAGCAAGGACAAGTTCTTCCAGCGCTGGCGTTTGACAGCTCTTATCTTCAGGGAATGGCCGCAGAGAGCAGTAACCCGTGAGCGGTTGGGAACGTTTAACAACTGGCGCCCTCTAGTGGAGAGTGAGCGCAGTCCTCCACTAGAGGGACCCTCGACTCGCGCATTAGAGCTCTTTGAAGTGTTTGTTGTATCATTATTTCACTCTTCTGTGTACGGATGTTCTGTGTATCAGGTATATATCTGTTACCCTCGAAGGCCAGAAGGAGTTGGTTCCCCGGAACTGAAGTTATAGATGGTTGTCTGCTGTCTTGTAGGTGCTGGAATCAAACCCCCGTTCTGTCGTAGAGCAGCCAATGCTCTTAATTGCACGGCTATCAATTTTAGCTCTAGTGCGGGTCCGGGAAATTGGGCTTTCCTTGTTATTGTAAGTTTGCGGCAGCAGTGTTCCAGCTCAGGCCTGAGGCCTTCCGCCTTAAGGTTCAGCAGTTCTCAGAAACTCAGAGCCTGCAGTTTCTATCCTCTGACTCCTGCCAACCTTTTATCCTTCCTCAGCCTCACATCTCTGCTATCCTGACTCCTGCTTGTTCCCCTTGTCATACCTTTGGGCTAGTCAGCTCTTCTCCAGCTGCTGAGCTGCAGGATGGGACCCCCTTACTGCACCTGCTTAGCACTGACACACACACACACACACACACACACACACACACACACACACACACACACACGAGTACAGGTGGCTGCCAGGGCCAGAGGTATCCCACCCCCCTGGAGCTGGAGTCGCTGGAGATTGTGAACCGCTTGGTGTGGGCGCTCTGGATCAAAGCCAGGTTCTGTGCAAAAACATCCACACTCTTAACCCCTGAGCCATCCTCCTGCCCAACCACTACTGGCTCCCTGCCTGCACCCTGGTCTTTCTCTTGTTATCAGCTCAGCTTACTACTAAAAGCAGGAAAGAGAAGACTGCTCAGAGGTCTTCAGTTGAGCCTGATGTTGCCTGGGTCTGGGGTATCCCAGGAGAGCCTCTAAGCCACCTCACTGATTCTAAGTTGCCTATGAATAGTCAGAGGAGGGGAGCTTGGGCTAGCCATAGCACATGTCACCTGCAGGTGAAGGTCTGTATGTGAATGACACATTTCTTGCAGGCAAATCGCAGCCTTGTCTCTTTAGCATCAGTCACCTAAGTGACCTTAGGTAGACGTAATCGCAGGGTCATCTAGAGTTCACTAAGGCTTTGAGAGTACGATGTCTGGTATAAACTGACACACTCCTGCAGGAGGTGGCACTTTCCGGAGCTAGAGCAACCAGTCGCCCCTGCTGGGCCGGCTTTTCCATGGAGCATTTAGAACGCTGGTATAAGGCTGATTGGCTGATTGTCCTCTTAAAAGTATATGATTAGTGTTGTTATCATTATTACTTATGATTGTTATTTTAAAATGTTTATGTACATGACTGTTTCACCCATGTAGATGTCTGTGCACAATGTTCTTGTGGTCTTCTTGGAGGCAAGAAGAGGTTGTCTTATCCCCAGAACTAGAGTCATAGACTGTTGTGAGCACCGTGTGGGTACTGGGAACTGAGGTCCTCTGAAGAGTGTCCAGTATTCTTTTTTTTTTTTTATCTTTTTTTTTTTTATTAACTTGAGTATTTCTTATATACATTTCGAGTGTTATTCCCTTTCCCGGTTTCCGGGCATACATTCCCCTCCCCCTCCCCTTCTTTATGGGTGTTCCCCTCCCCATCCTCCCCCACTTGCGGCCCTCACCCCAACAATCTAGTTCACTGGGGGTTCAGTCTTAGCAGGACCCAGGGCTTCCCCTTCCACTGGTACTCTTACTAGGATATTCATTGCTACCTATGAGGTCAGAGTCCAGGGTCAGTCCATGTATAGTCTTTAGGTAGTGGCTTAGTCCCTGGAAGCTCTGGTTGCTTGGCATTGTTGTACATATGGGGTCTCGAGCCCCTTCAAGCTCTTCCAGTTCTTTCTCTGATTCCTTCAACGGGGGTCCTACTCTCAATTCAGTGGTTTGCTGCTGGCATACGCCTCTGTGTTTGTTGTATTCTGGCTGTGTCTCTCGGGAGAGATCTACATCCGGCTCCTGTCGGCCTGCACTTCTTTGCTTCATCCAACTTGTCTAATTGGATGGCTGTATATGTATGGGCCACATGTGGGGCAGGCTCTGAATGGGTGTTCCTTCTGTGTCTGTTTTAATCTTTGCCTCTCTATTCCCTGCCAAGGGTATTCTTATTCCCCTTTTAAAGAAGGAGTGAAGCATTCACATTTTGATCATCCGTCTTGAGTTTCATTTGTTCTAGGCATCTAGGGTAATTCAAGCATTTGGGCTAATAGCCACTTATCAATGAGTGCATACCATGTGTGTTTTTCTGTGATTGGGTTACCTCACTCAGGATGATATTTTCCAGTTCCAACCATTTGCCTACGAATTTCATAAAGTCATTGTTTTTGATAGCTGAGTAATATTCCATTGTGTAGATGTACCACATTTTCTGTATCCATTCCTCTGTTGAAGGGCATCTGGGTTCTTTCCAGCTTCTGGCTATTATAAATAAGGCTGTGATGAACATAGTGGAGCACGTGTCTTTTTTATATATTGGGGCATCTTTTGGGTATATGCCCAATAGAGGTATAGCTGGATCCTCAGGCAGTTCAATGTCTAATTTTCTGAGGAACCTCCAGACTGATTTCCAGAATGGTTGTACCAGTCTGCAATCCCACCAACAATGGAGGAGTGTTCTTCTTTCTCCACACCCTCGCCAGCATCTGCTGTCACCTGAGTTTTTGATCTTAGCCATTCTCACTGGTGTGAGGTGAAATCTCAGGGTTGTTTTGATTTGCATTTCCCTTATGACTAAAGATGTTGAACATTTCTTTAGGTGTTTCTCAGCCATTCGGCATTCCTCAGCTGTGAATTCTTTGTTTAGCTCTGAACCCCATTTTTTAATAGGGTTATTTGTCTCCGTGCGGTCTAACTTCTTGAGTTCTTTGTATATTTTGGATATAAGGCCTCTGTCTGTTGTAGGATTGGTAAAGATCTTTTCCCAATCTGTTGGTTGCCGTTTTGTCCTAACCACAGTGTCCTTTGCCTTACAGAAGCTTTGCAGTTTTATGAGATCCCATTTGTCGATTCTTGATCTTAGAGCATAAGCCATTAGTGTTTTGTTCAGGAAATTTTTTCCAGTGCCCATGTGTTCGAGATGCTGCCCTAGTTTTTCTTCTATTAGTTTGAGTGTATCTGGTTTGATGTGGAGGTCCTTGATCCACTTGGACTTAAGCTTTGTACAGGGTGATAAGCATGGATCGATCTGCATTCTTCTACATGTTGACCTCCAGTTGAAGCAGCACCATTTGCTGAAAATGCTATTTTTTTTCCATTGGATGGTTTTGGCTCCTTTGTCAAAAATCAAGTGCCCATAGGTGTGTGGGTTCATTTCTGGGTCTTCAATTCTGTTCCATTGGTCTATCTGTCTGTCTCTGTACCAATACCATGCAGTTTTTATGACTATTGCTCTGTAATACTGCTTGAGTTCAGGGATAGTGATTCCCCCTGAAGTCCTTTTATTGTTGAGGATAGTTTTAGCTATCCTGGGTTTTTTGTTATTCCAGATGAATTTGCAAATTGTTCTGTCTAACTCTTTGAAGGAATGGATTGGTATTTTGATGGGAGTTGCATTGAATCTGTAGTTCGCTTTTGGTAAAATGGCCATTTTTACTATATTAATCCTGCCAATCCATGAGCATGGGAGATCTTTCCATCTTCTGAGGTCTTCTTCAATTTCTTTCTTCAGTGTCTTGAAGTTCTTATTGTACAGATCTTTTACTTGCTTGGTTAAAGTCACACCGAGGTACTTTATATTATTTGGGTCTATTATGAAGGGTGTCGTTTCCCTAATTTCTTTCTCAGCTTGTTTCTCTTTTGTATAGAGGAAGGCTACTGATTTATTTGAGTTAATTTTATACCCAGCCACTTGGCTGAAGTTGTCTATCAGCTTTAGTAGTTCTCTGGTGGAACTTTTGGGATCACTTAAATATACTATCATATCATCTGCAAATAGTGATATTTTGACTTCTTCTTTTCCGATCTGTATCCCCTTGACCTCCTTTTGTTGTCTGATTGCTCTGGCTAGAACTTCAAGAACTATATTGAATAAGTAGGGAGAGAGTGGGCAGCCTTGTCTAGTCCCTGATTTTAGTGGGATTGCTTCAAGTTTCTCTCCATTTAGTTTAATGTTAGCAACTGGTTTGCTGTATATGGCTTTTACTATGTTTAGGTATGGGCCTTGAATTCCTATTCTTTCCAGGACTTTTATCATGAAGGGGTGTTGAATTTTGTCAAATGCTTTCTCAGCATCTAATGAAATGATCATGTGGTTTTGTTCTTTCAGTTTGTTTATATAATGGATCACGTTGATGGTTTTCCGTATATTAAACCATCCCTGCATGCCTGGGATGAAGCCTACTTGATCATGGTGGATGATTGTTTTGATGTGCTCTTGGATTCGGTTTGCCAGAATTTTATTGAGTATTTTTGCGTCGATATTCATAAAGGAAATTGGTCTGAAGTTCTCTTTCTTTGTTGGGTCTTTGTGTGGCTTAGGTATAGGAGTAATTGTGGCTTCATAGAAGGAATTCGGGAGGGCTCCATCTGTTTCAATTTTGTGGAATAGTTTGGATAATATTGGTATGAGGTCTTCTATGAAGGTCTGATAGAATTCTGCACTAAACCCGTCTGGACCTGGGCTCTTTTTAGTTGGGAGACCTTTAATGACTGCTTCTATTTCCTTAGGAGTTATGGGGTTGTTTAACTGGTTTATCTGTTCCCGATTTAACTTCGGTACCTGGTATCTGTCTAGGAAATTGTCCATTTCCTGCAGATTTTCAAGTTTTGTTGAATATAGGCTTTTATAGTAAGATCTGATGATTTTTTGAATTTCCTCTGAATCTGTAGTTATGTCTCCCTTTTCATTTCTGATTTTGTTAATTTGGATACACTCTCTGTGTCCTCTCGTTAGTCTGGCTAAAGGTTTATGTATCTTGTTGATTTTCTCAAAGAACCAACTTTTGGTTCTGTTGATTCTTTCTATGGTCCTTTTTGTTTCTACTTGGTTGATTTCAGCTCTGAGTTTGATTATTTCCTACCTTCTACTCCTCCTGGGTGTATTTGCTTTTTTTTGTTCTAGAGCTTTTAGGTGTGCTGTCAAGCTGCTGACATATGCTCTTTCCTGTTTCTTTCTGCAGGCACTCAGAGCTATGAGTTTTCCTCTTAGCACAGCTTTCATTGTGTCCCATAAGTTTGGGTATGTTGTACCTTCATTTTCATTAAATTCTCAAAAGTCTTTAATTTCTTTCTTTATTTCTTCCTTGACCAGGTTATCATTGAGTAGAGCATTGTTCAATTTCCACGTATATGTGGGCATTCTTCCCTTATTGTTATTGAAGACCAATTTTAGGCTGTGGTGGTCCGATAACACGCATGGGATTATTTCTATCTTTTTGTTCCTGTTGAGGCCCGTTTTTTGACCAATTATATGGTCAATTTTGGAGAAAGTACCATGAGGAGCTGAGAAGAAGGTATATCCTTTTGCTTTAGGATAGAATGTTCTATAAATATCCGTTAAGTCCATTTGGCTCATGACTTCTCTTAGTCTGTCGACATCACTGTTTAATTTCTGTTTCCATGATCTGTCCATTGATGAGAGTGGGGTGTTGAAATCTCCCACTATTATTGTGTGAGGTGCAATGTGTGTTTTGAGCTTTAGTAAGGTTTCTTTTACGTATGTAGGTGCCCTTGTATTTGGGGCATAGATATTTAGGATTGAGAGTTCATCTTGGTGGATTTTTCCTTTGATGAATATGAAGTGTCCTTCCTTATCTTTTTTGATGACTTTTAGTTGGAAATTGATTTTATTTGATATTAGAATGGCTACTCCAGCTTGCTTCTTCTGACCATTTGCTTGGAAAGTTGTTTTCCAGCCTTTCACTCTGAGGTAGTGTCTGTCTTTGTGTCTGAGGTGTGTTTCCTGTAGGCAGCAGAATGCAGGGTCCTCGTTGCGTATACAGTTTGTTAATCTATGTCTTTTTATTGGGGAGTTGAGGCCATTGATATTGAGAGATATTAAGGAATAGTGATTATTGCTTCCCGTTATATTCATATTTGGATGTGAGGTTATGTTTGTGTGCTTTTCTTCTCTTTGTTTTATTGCCAAGACAATTAGTTTCTTGTTTCTTCTAGGGTATAGCTTGCCTCCTTATGTTGGGCTTTACCATTTATTATCCTTTGTAGTGCTGGATTTGTAGAAAGATATTGTGTAAATTTGGTTTTGTCATGGAATATCTTGGTTTCTCCATCTATGTTAATTGAGAGTTTTGCAGGATACAGTAACCTGGGCTGGCATTTGTGTTCTCTTAGGGTCTGTATGACATCTGTCCAGGATCTTCTGGCTTTCATAGTTTCTGGCGAAAAGTCTGGTGTAATTCTGATAGGTCTGCCTTTATATGTTACTTGACCTTTTTCCCTTACTGCTTTTAATAGTTCTTTATTTTGTGCGTTTGGTGTTTTGACTATTATGTGACGGGAGGAGTTTCTTTTCTGGTCCAATCTATTTGGAGTTCTGTAGGCTTCTTGTATGCCTATGGGTATCTCTTTTTTTAGGTTAGGGAAGTTTTCTTCTATGATTTTGTTGAAGATATTTACTGGTCCTTTGAGCTGGGAGTCTTCACTCTCTTCTATACCTATTATCCTTAGGTTTGATCTTCTCATTGAGTCCTGGATTTCCTGTATGTTTTGGGCCAGTAGCTTTTTCTGCTTTACATTATCTTTGACAGTTTAATTGATGATTTCTATGGAATCTTCTGCTCCTGAGATTCTCTCTTCCATCTCTTGTATTCTGTTGGTGAAGCTCATATCTACAGCTCCTTGTCTCTTCTTTTGGTTTTCTTTTTTTTTTTTTTTCTTTTTTTTTTTTTAGTGACCCCTAAGCTTGCATTTATTTTTTTAAAGATTTATTCATTTATTATATATAAGTACACTGTAGCTGTCTTCAGATACACCAGAAGAGGGCATCAGATCTCATTACAGATGGTTGTGAGCCACCATGTGGTTGCTGGGAATTGAACTCATGACCTCTGGAAGAGCAGTCGGGTGCTCTTAACCGCTGAGCCATCTCTCCAGCCCTTCTTTTGGTTTTCTATATCCAGGGTTGTTTCCATGTGTTCTTTCTTGATTGCTTCTATTTCCATTTTTAATTCCTTCAACTGTTTGATTGTTTTCCTGGAATTCTTTCAGGGATTTTTGTGACTCCTCTCTATGGGCTTCTACTTGTTTATTTATGTTTTCCTGGAATTCTTTCAGGGATTTTTGCGATTCCTCTCTGTAGGCTTCTACTTGTTTATTAATGTTTTCCTGTGTTTCTCTAAGGGAGTTCTTCATGTCTTTCTTGAAGTCCTCCAGCATCATGATCAAATATGATTTTGAAACTAGATCTTGCTTTTCTGGTGTGTTTGGATATTCCGTGTTTGCTTTGGTGGGAGAATTGGGCTCCGATGATGCCATGTAGTCTTGGTTTCTGTTGCTTGGGTTCCTGAGCTTGCCTCTCGCCATCAGATTATCTCTAGTGTTACTTTGTTCTGCTATTTCTGACAGTGGCTAGACTGTCTTATAAGCCTGTGTGTCAGGAGTGCTGTAGACCTGTTTTCCTGTTTTCTTTCAGCCAGTTATGGGGACAGAGTGTTCTGCTTTCGGGCGTGTAGTTTTTCCTCTCTACAGGTCTTCAGCTGTTCCTGTGGGCCTGTGTCTTGAGTTCACCAGGCAGGTCACTTGCAGCAGAAAAGTTGGTCTTACCTGTGGTCCCCAGGCTCAAGTTTGCTCGTGGGGTGCTGCCTATGAGCTCTCAGCGGCGGCAGCAACCAGGAAGATCTGCGCCGCCGTTTCCGGGAGCCTCCGTGCACCAGGGTTCCAGATGGCGTTTGGTGTTTTCCTCTGGCTTCAGAGATGTGTGCAGAGTGCAGTCTCTTCTGGTTTCCCAGGCGTGTCTGCCTCTCTGTAGGTTTAGCTCTCCCTCCCATGGGATTTGGGTGCAGAGAACTGTTTATCCAGTCTGTCCCTTCAGGTTCCGGCGGTGTCCGAGTGTCCAGTATTCTTAATGGCCGAGCAGCCTCTCCAACCCTTGACAGTCCTTTTGCTCAGGCAGCCAGGACAGCCAGGACAGCCAGGAAGAGCCCAGGCTACCACTGAGGATTCGTGTGTCTGCCACAGCTTAGCTTATTTACAGGCGCATACGCGTCAGGAAAGCCTCCAATCAATGACATCATTAGTACAAATAGTGATTTTTTTTTTCTTTTCTTTTTTTCAGAGCTGGGGACCGAACCCAGGACCTTGAGCTTCCTAGGCAAGCGCTCTACCACTGAGCCAAATCCCCAACCCCGATTTTAACAGATTTTAACAGTGCTTAACACGCACCCAGAGTGCCAAGGAAGTGAAGGTCTCTTTCCTCTCTCTTACTACCTGGTGGTCACAGCAAAGCAGAAACTGAGAAAAGTCCCTGAGTGTCTTCAACATGGGAGCACTTTCAAAACAGTGGTTTTAAAATAGGCAGGGCCATTCTGTTCTTACGAGAAGCCATTTTAACAAGGAGATGCATCGGACTCCAGGCACCTTCCAGTCTCACCTCAGAGTAAGTAGAGAAAAGAGCCCAATAGTCCTGGGGAGGTTGCAGCTAACAGCACACTGAACCCCAAAGCCATGCCTAAGCCTGCACTAGCAGTGTCCTGGGGATGTGTCGTCGTGCGCAGTGATAAAGCCGTTTGGACCTGTGCTTTTATGTGCTGTTAGTTTCTGATTCTGTCTCTTCAGCTCCTACCCAGGGACCTGTGACAGACAAGAAGCCCCAGGCAGGTGCATGGCTGTTTGCAATAAAAGCCCTTTGGACCGTCAGGGTATTTTCCCAGGCTATCTGGAATTCACTCTGTTTCTCCAGAAGGGTGAGGATATAGAGGAAGTCAAAGTTCAGGGGGTCCTGGGCAAAACGGGATGGAGGTGCTACTGTTGGCAGGCGGCCAAGAGGAGAGATACGGTTCTATTTTGGAGCTGTGGGGCTTTGCACGTCAGCAGCTCATTCCGGGAGGCGATCTTCAGTCAGGGGAGATGGGGCTAAGGTTTGGAGGAGACAGAAGGACAAAAGTTGCTTCAGATGCCTAGGGTTGCAGAGGCAGTGTCCTGGGGAAGGAGGGGTGGCATATGTGTTTAGGATGTGGAAAAGATACCAGCAAGAGGGTCTCCCTATTGCACACACACACACACACACACACACACACACACACACACACACTTTACCGTACCCCAGTGCACATATACAAACCACACAGTGCAGATGCAGGCAGCAGAGAGGCCCCCTCCCCTGCAGAGCCCCCACGACGCACCACCTTCACACAGCCTTTGAAGGAGACGCACTCTACTACCCAGAGAGGAAACTGGGCATTAACTGCTCCCGGTGGCGAACTGTGAACCCAGTCTGTAAAGACTCTTCTGCCTCTGCATCCGGTTGGAGACTTTTATTTCCTCCTTGTTCACTACTAACCACCTTAGAATGTCTACTGTGTAGGGATCAAGGGCTGTCCTGGGGGTCACTTCCATGTGTCCTGTTTTAGCACAGATAGTTTGGTCACAGCCTCCACTCCCCATACCTGACTAGGTCCCTTTCCCCACCCCCTTCCCTGTCTGGCCGCTCTGGCTTTGCCTTCAACAAAAATTCTGACAGTTAATTTAGTCAGAGTTCCCCACTCTGGTGTCTCCATCCACAGATACTGCCTCTGGCTCCTTGGCCACACTATATCTGGAGTCAAGTCCAGTCTTTGTCCCCGCTACAAAATCTGTTGCTGTGGTTCCCACACCTATTATGATGGCCTAGAGTAAAGCCTGTCTTACGATGTTTTAACGGTTATCCTTGAAGGATTTTTTTGTTTTTTCGAGGACGGGTCTTGTTCTATAGCTCAGGCTGATCTTAGCCTAGTGGTAATCCTCCTGCCTTAGCTTCTCTACTCAGCTTGACTACATTTTTTTTTTTTAAGAGAAAGAGGACTAGGAGGAGGAGGTCTGGTTGGAGTCACTTGTCACGTCACCATGGCAGCAGACACAGGAGTTCACTGTGGGTTATGAAGCTCTTCCAACCCAGACGAACCGACCAGAGCTGCTCCATTGCCTCAGGCATGGCCTAAGCTCTCTGATCTTGATGCTCCATGCCTTCCATTCAGCTCTGGCTTCAGGTGACTGCCCAGAGAGCCCAGGCTCCTGTAGAGTTAGTGGCTAATGTTCCTCCTGTTGGACTCCACTGGGACATTGGCTAAGCTGATGGACCATGGATCTGCAGGCCTGGCCCGATTTTGTTGGTTCAAAGCAAGATGCTGTAGGTTGACCATGTGGCTCCTGGTCTCTTACTTCCTGAGCTTCGACGTGGCCAAGGAGATAGGGGACATGGGAATTTTCTAGGTAGAACCCCAGGTGAATGACTAAGGGTCAGGCCTCTGTCTGTTTATAGTCTCTTACTCTGTTTTTATGTTTGACAGGGTCTTCTCTCTATGTAGCCTTGGCTCACTTGGAAGTCACTGGGTAGACCAGATCTCCCTCAAACTCATAGAGATCCACCTGCCTCTGCCTCCTGACTGCTGGGATTAAAGGAGTGCACTCCTATGCCTTATTATTATTATTATTATTATTATTATTATTATTATTATTATTATTATTATCATCCTCAGCATAGTACCCTTTGCATTCCTAAGCAAGCGAGGGCAGAACTTCCAGCTTGGGGACAGCACGCCACAGGCTGTCTTGCCTTCTGAGCGGTACAGCAGCTTTGGCCCTTGGTGGGAGGAGCGGCTCACCACTAAACTCTTGTGTCATTGCTCCTGGGTGCTGCTCACGCAGGACTATGGCTTCCAGGACGCTGGTGTCCTGGAGAGGAGATGGCAGTACTCACCCAAGCCCAGAAGTTCTGAAGCAGAATCTGATTATTCCAGGCATATCACCCAGAAGAGGAGGCTGCAGGGGTTGGATGGGTGCTGTCAAGAGGCTGTGCAATTCGATGTCTTCATTTCGAGCCTCTGGGGATGTGAGAGTCACAAAACTTCCCAAGTGTAGGGAGCGGTTGCACCATGGGATCTTTCTGCTGGTGAATTCTGCAGAGACCTACCCTTAGGCCTGGCGGCTCTCTGCTCTGCTCTGGGATTCCTATGCACAAATGTCAATGCAGTGTGACCTGAAATTCCCCAGGGGGGAAAAAGACGGTGTTGCAGGGCCTACAACAGAGGGACTAATTGGAAGGAATTGTGATTGTCAAGAGCTGCTGTCAAATTATCTCGAGCCATCCTTAGCCCCTTGATGTCCATGTATGGTCCATTTCTCCTGTGTTTGTGACTCTTTAGGCAAATCCTTTTCGGAACGTGTCATCGGATCACTAGCTTTCACCAACCAAAAGCTAAGAATGTCAGGTGTCTGAGCAAAAGGACATTCCTCTGTCTTCTAGGCAGGAAATGCTACCATCTGGTTGTTATTTGCCAGCAAAACTGCCGAAAGTGGAGTCTTTATTCTGGAGCCAGGAGCCCAGCCTGACTTAGTTACTGTGGAAGAAGAGAGAGCAGCCGTGGGGGTGCAGGCACTGAGTGGCCACTGAGATCATTGTGGCAGTCATGGGGTGGGTTTGGCAGGGGCTGTTAAGGTGCTGCCCAGTCAGTTGGCAAATGTGGAAAGGAAACCCCAGAGAGGGTAAGGTCATACATGGCTCATACATATGCCTTCTTCCATGATTCCCTCTCTATCACTCCACCTTCGGCTATCAGTCTAGAAGATTCCAGCAGTTTCACTGCACATGTGGTCCTACTTCTGTCTCTCTAGCATCCCTGGGGTCCTCTGACATCACGTGCAGCAAAACGAGAGTGTGTTGAGTTAGCGGCACACAGGGCCCGGCCTGTGGAGGTTGGTCTGGATTAGAGGGCAATGTGCATAGTCAGCAGGCCTCCAGCAGACCTTGACAGTGTGGGGTTTTGAGCAGCCCAGGCCTGCTGGGGAAGTATGCAGGGTCACATAGTCCTCATACTAGGGCAGCAGTCTAAGAGTCTGGCTCCCATTGAATCTGTGGTGTTAATTCAGCTGAAGGAAGAATGTGGAGAGAGGCTGGGTGGGAGCAAGACAGGAGCTGAGATAAGAGGGCTCAAGGGGACTCAGCCTAAGATCAAAGGACACAAAGGTACCAGGCTCCCAGCCTCCACTAACCTGGCTCTTAGGGAGCAGCTTGCGTTCATATCAGAGGCTTGTGAAGGCTCTGGAAAGATTGCTCACTGGGCCACGTTGATAAGATAACGGAAAACGAACTGTCCTGTCAGCCCAGAAAACCTTTCCACAAAAAATACAGAGAGTAACCACTAAACTCCATAGCGCTTGTCTCTGACAACCCACAGAGATCAAACACAGACATCTGCTGCCAGGGCTAACCTGTTCCATTCACTTTCTGGAGAGATATGGGAACCCTATGTCACACATAGTGAATCCCAAGTCCCCCTCAGGCCTGGACCGTCTGGGTGTGCTAATCACCTTTATCCAAAGGAAAAAATAAACTCTTATCTTTAAGGCTGGGAGCGCATTTACAAGCACAGAGAGGCGCCTGCTGAAGTTAGGCCTCTGCCTTCCTGTGGGACGCTGGGAGATAAGGATGCTGTCCCCTATGGTGATGACATCTCAAGTGGGCTCCCAGGCCATTAGGAAACAGTCGTGGGCTGCAACTCTGGAAAGAGACGTTCAGATAGATTTATGTAACTAGAGGCCAAGAAAGAGGCTGGAGTTACAAGATTTCTAAACAAACACCCCAGTAGAAGACAAGGGATGCCTACACCTCCTTTGTGCCCTGGGGATTAACTTGTTTTAAAAACTTTAATAGTTGGGGCTGGGGATTTAGCTCAGTGGTAGAGCGCTTACCTAGGAAGCGCAAGGCCCTGGGTTCGGTCCCCAGCTCCGAAAAAAAGAACCAAAAAAAAAAAAAAACTTTTAATAGTTATTCGTGTGTGTGTGTGTGTGTGTGTGTGTGTGTGTGTGTGTGTGTGTGTGTGTGTGTATTTTTCCTGTATGTGTGTCTGTGCACCACACATGTGTCTGGTGCTTGCAGGGGCCAGAAGAGGGGGTCAGATCCTAGGAAGGAGAATTACAGGCAGGTGTGAGTCCCCATGTAGGTGCTGGGGAACAAACCGGGATCCTCTCCAGAAGCAACCAGTGTTCTTCACCACTGAGCCATCTCTGAAGTTCTTATTGGCTTGAGAGAGGGTCTTACCATGTAACACTGGCTGGCCTGGAACTTCTATATATAGACCAGGCTGGCCTTGAACTCAGAGAGATCCAACTCTCAAGTGATGGGGTTAAATGCCGGCATCACCAGCCTGGCTCTTCATTTATTCGTTTGAGTTTGGGTTTTCCTAAACTCAGAATTTCTCTGTGTAGTTTCAGCTGTCCTAGAACTGACTCTGTAGACCAGGCTGGCCTTGAACTTAGAGATCTGCCTGCCTCAGCTTCCCAGTGCTAGGACTAAAGGTGTGCACCACCACAAAGCCTACTTGTATAGCACACCCAGCCTACGTGTTTATTTTTAGCTGACACACAATAGTTGCATGCGAGTTGAGAGCCTTGTCTTCTTTCTTTCCACATGTATGTAACTAAAACTCAGCGATCGCAAGAGAGCCAGAAGCGAGAGAGAGTCAGAAGGTTGTATCAAGGTTCCTGAGTAAAACTGCTTGAAGAAGAAGAAGAAGAAGAAGAAGAAGAAGAAGAAGAAGAAGAAGAAGAAGAAGAAGAAGAAGAAGAAGAAGAAGAAGAAGAAGAAGAAGAAGAAGAAAAAAAAAACTCAGCGATCGCATCTCTCTCCTCAAACACCCAATTCTCTTCTTTTATAAAGGCATCCAGTGTCCACCCTTCTAGGTTTTATGTGATGCAGGGGCCATTGCCGTTCTCTGTAGCCCCTTCCTGTGCTGTGGTTACCAGAACTTATTTCTCCCATGACGTGAACTTAGTGCCCATTCCTTTCCTCGATTCCCCCATTACGGTTTCACGTTCGTCTTCTATGAGATCAACACTTAACTTTCTCTTGTTTTGAGAATCATCTTCTAGATGCCTCTGCTTCTGTCCCTTAAAGATGCTATTAGGGCACTGCGTTCTACAGTGAGCCCCGCCTTGAGAGCCCAGATAAGATCAACACCTGCGATTCCAGAAACACACTGTAGGAAACGAGGCTCCACAGGCCTTTACAGCCCGGCCCTGCAGAGGCACAGGTCAGGATGGGTGGGCTCCTCTAAGAGAGGAGGAGCAGAAGGTGGCTACAGTACATCCAGGGAGATGGGGAAACTCCAGTGCTGTTGTAGCATAAGAGCAAGAAGCTCAGGGAGTCGCTATGTGGGGCCCTGAGGTAAGATAGGTTGGGAGGTTCTAGAGGACCAAGAGCGCTGGGGAATCCGGAACGTTCACCTTGGGTTACAGTACCAGTATCTTTGGAACAAGGAGGCTTCCCAGGCTTCAAGAAGGCAGAAGGATCAGAAGTGGAGGGTTTGTTTTTATATATCCTTCTGATAAAGCCCCTTAAAGGAGCTTCAGGAATAACTGGGGTGCAGGGTGGTAGGCAGTGGGAGCACAGAGTATAGAAGCCTAATCTCAAGCCACACAGAACTTGGGTGCAGCCTGAGGCATACGGGCTTCTGAGGCCCTGTTGCACGTCTTAGGTTTGCTTTCCAGTGGAAGCTGCTACCTGGCAATGGCAGGTGGGACCCAGGGCTGTGTGGGTGTGGGTGTGTCCTTGAGCTCATGTATATGTATCTGTGTGTGCAACCTTGGGTGCCAGACCTCAAGAATGTCTGCCTTGTTTTGTTTTTGATTTTGAGAGACAGGGTCTTTCACTTGGCCTGTTCCTCACCGATTAGCCTAGCCCAGCTGGCCAGTGAGCCCCAGGAATCCACCTGCCTCTGACTCCACAGTACTTACTGGGTTACCAGCATGCACCACCACATCCAGCTCTCCCCTGTAGCTTCTGGGACTCTAAGGTCCTCATGCTTATACCAACACCCACCCCCACCAGGTGCAAAGTAGGACATATGACTCAAGTATGAAATAAAATGAATGCCTAGCGAAGATTTATTTGCTCATTCATGAGAGACCCAGTGAGATACCGCAAAGAGTTTGGAAGCAGATTCAAGGAGCACCACAGGTTGGACAATCAGGAAGGCTGAGATGAGAGCTCAGCTTCTCTGACTGAGCGGAAGGGGAAACCACCTGCACCTCTCCTCCTGTATCTGCAGATGAAAGCCATGGGCTGATGTTTCTCATAACCTCCAGAGTCTGAAACTGCTCAAAGACAATGAAAAAATGCAGAGACAATATCCAATCTATAGATTGTTTTTCTGAAAGACGGTTCTGCTACTTGGCCCAGACTGGCTTTGACTCACAATCCCCCTTGCCCCCGCTTTATGGGTGCTGGGATAACAGCCATTCACTGCTGTCCTCACCCCTGGACTCCTGTGACTTCTCTGTGCATTTCAGTCTTCAACAAGCTCTGCATAGAGCCATGGGCTGCACACAGTCCTGCTTTGTGAAACCAGTGTGTAGGCCTGTCACCAGACTAGGGCAGCTCCTAGATTTGTCTATCCTGTCCCGGCTGGCACTCCAGTGAAATGGGATGAACTTCCCTCTGCCTGGAAATGTGGGCAAAGTCTGGTTTTTCTGACCTCATAAGCCACAGAAACCACAACAACTGTTTTAAGCCTTGAGTCTTGAGGTAAATTGTCAGGTTCAGGTAGGGGCCAGTGTGGAGCACCTGGGCAGGTAAAAGCCCTTTCCTTGCCTGCCTTCAGGAAGGGATGGTGTAAAAATTCTCTCTCTGCTCCCTCTTTCCCTCCCTCCCTCTCTCCCTCCCCTTTTCCCTCTCCTCCCTCTTTCTCTCTCTCTCTCTCTCTCTTTTTTAAAGATTTATTTATTTATTATATATAAGTACACTGTAGCTGTCTTCAGATACACCAGAAGAGGGCATCGGATCTCTTTACAGATGGTTGTGAGCCACCATGTGGTTGCTGGGAATTGAACTCATGACCTCTGGAAGAGCAGTCGGGTGCTCTTAACCGCTGAGCCATCTCTCCAGCCCTCTTTTTTTTTCTTTTTTCTTTTCTTTTCTTTTCTTTTCGGAGCTGGGGACTGAACCCAGGGCCTTGCACTTGCTAGGCAAATGCTCTACCACTGAGCTAAATCCCCAACCCCCCTCTTTCTCTTTCTCACCTCATCCCAGCTCCAAGTTTACAGCCACTGTGGCAGTCTTGGAGGGAGGCCGGGCACAGAGAGCTGGCTGCTCTGGTTTGCCCCAACACTCACTAGTTTTTCCGTCTCTCCCTAGATACTTGTGGAGGAATTGCCTGTTCCTGCAACCTCTGTTGTTTGACAGAGAAGGGGGATGTTGGGGGGGGGGCTAACAATTCTGTAGGGGCAGTCCTCTCCCTAAGATATAGTTGTATGACTCCTTAACAAAACCCCGATGAGGGCCTCATGAAGCAGGAGACCCGTCTCTAGCATCTGCGTGTGATCGGCTGTGCGTCCGGCATCATGTCCCATCGTGTCATCCTCTTCCCATGCTTTCCATATGATCGTGATGCCCTCTAAGGGAGAGCTGCTTGCTGTGCATGGAGTCCAGGACATGGAACGTGTTAAGCAAGGCCTCCACCCCTCAGCCAGCATCTAGTTCTGGCTGTGCTTTTCCCATAGGGCCCACACAGGCAGCCTATCAAGAGGAGAACGGGGCAGTAGACCTGAGTCTACAGGGAAGGCTATGTGGTTGGAAGTCCCTGGGGCTGCATCCACTCGCTGGATGTTGGGCAGAAAGTGCCCAGCAAGATATTTCTTCTTTCCCCAGACCTCAAGAGCTGGGTTGCCCACAGGTGGCTCATTCCTGGGCCTCATGGAGGTTGTGTGTACCCCGTTTTCTCTCTTGGAGTTCAGTGATGGGCAAAACAGTGGTTGCTATTTTACTTGGTGGTGTAGGGTGGTGCCCTGTGCGGTCCACCTCCATCCCGCCTGTCACAGTCAAGCCAACGCCTCAGTTCAGTTCAGGCACAGAGTTTATTGAGGTGACCCCAGTGTGTCTCTACTCCTCTTTCTCATCCCCGTGGGTGATGATGTAGCAGAGAGACTTGTAGTCGATGTTGCCTGTCAGGTCCATGGGTGTCAGGGCGAACAGCTGCTCCACCTGTGGGAGGTGACAGCAGAGATGTGACACCCTGTCCCAACAGCTGTGCTTTGGGACTCAGCCTTTTCAGCCCCAAACTGCAGTCTGGTGGCTTTTCCTGTGTGTGGACAGACTAAGAAACGGGCCCAGCGGGGAAGAGACCGAAGGACTCACCACAGAGATAAACCCACCCTCCTGTGAGTCTGAATTCTCCCGTTCGGGTCTTAACAGAGCCTATATGTCTTCTGGGAAGATCCTGTTAGCCATTTAGCTCACACAGCCCTGGGGTGGGGAGTGTCATGAGGCCTAACCCCGGAGGCTTGCCACAATGCCAGGAGCAGGTGTTGATGGGGTCAGGGTGTCTCACCTCAGCAGGAGAGAACTTGTCTGCCTGGGTCATGAGAAGCTGCTTGAACCTGAGGAAAAGAGAAGGCCAGAGCTGGGAGAGCGTGACTGGGGCCCAGGGTAGAACTGGTCACATACCTGAGACACACAAAGGACCTCACCACCCTCGTGGTTTCCCTGTGGTGCCCACTGTGGGGATGAAAGGGCCTCACTTACTCCTCCTTGTTCACAACTCCCTGGCCGCTCGGGTCAAACATTCGGAAAGCACTCAGGATGGCCTCCTCAGGGTCGGTCCCTGTGGGGAGAGGGGAGGAGCGAGGAGGAAGGGGTAAGTGAGGGAGAGGGGAGAAGAAAGGAGGAGAGGGGGAAGGGGGGAGAGGGCGAAGCAGCCAGGTCAACTCTCACATCCCCAGCCTCTAGGCCCCACCCGGGATGAATTTAGACTACAAGGGAGCTTTCTTGTATCGGGGCCTTGTAGCCTAGGCTACATCAAGTGAATAAAGGTAAGGTGGGGTGGATTGGAGGTGTGCATCAGGGTTCACCCTACAGAGTGTTTCTTGGGGATCAAAGGGATTGGCAGGCCTGGCTGGGAAGTCAAAACTGTGATTTGGAAGTGGATGTTTCCTGAATAAGTCAGTCCAGGATGCTCCACGGCCTCTGCGTTGGCCATGGGCAGACAGAGTCCACAAGTTTCAGGTGAGTTAAGTTGAGAGCCTCACATGGGGCTCAGGGGTCAGGTGAGGTCAGGCGAGGACCACTGACTCCTTGCTCTCCGGCTAAGGAGACTCAGACCTGATGCAAACTCACCATTGAGTTTCTCCCCGAAGAGCGTGAGGAAGACGGTGAAGTTGATGGGGCCCTTCCCCTCTTGCAGCATGGCATCCAGCTCCTCCTCTGGGACACTTACCCTCCCTATGAAAGTAGGACTAGAGGTGACCCAGGCTGCTCCCCCCAACTTCCCAGGCAGTGAGGGGAGAGGCAGGGGCAGCTCCAGCTGTGGGCAGGTCGGGGGTGGGGGACTTGTGACTGAACTGAGGCTAGCCTGTGAGAGAAAGGGCGGGGCCGTGTCCTTCAGAGCAAGCCCCTGAAGACAGCAAGACGGGTCACTGGGAGGCCGATCTATGGATCCACTCACCGAGCTGGGAATAAGTCTCCTTCAGGTCTGACTTGCAGATGATTCCGTCTCTGTTCTGGTCAATGCAGCTGAAGGCCTGTGAGGAGACAGCCTTCAGGTGGGAGCTACTAACCCCATCTCTTTCAGGGAACGCAGGCAAGGGAGAGAGGCTCGGGTGGTGTGAACGAGGACCACTGACCCTCGGAGAAGAGCTTGTGTATGGGGTATGAAGCGGTCTCCCTGGGGTGAGAGGCTGTTTGAGATAGGGTACTCACTTCCTTGAATTCCTGAATCTGGGCTTGCTCGAACATTGAGAAGACATTGGAAGAGCCACGTTGAGCCTGCTTGGTGGCTGCAGCCTTGCCCCGGGTCCCAGCCTTCCTACTGGCCTGTAATACTGACGGTCAGAAGGGTCCTCTCTCCATTTCTCCAAAGACCTCCTCCCACCACTTGTAGTCTCATGCAGGAGTGCCAGGGAGAGGGGCCTTTCCCCACCCGGAAAGATCACTTCCCTGAGCCCAGCTCAGGCACAGAAGTCCCTGGCTCTGTCCCCTGGCAGCTCAGAGACTAGCACTTGTGCGTGACTGGTCTCTTGTTCCCCACCCAGCACTTACCATGGTCCGTAGTGGTCTGACTGAATGATCTTGTCACTGGACTCTTTATGTCTGAACCTTATCACCCAAAGGCCCAAATAAGGAGAGGAATGGATAACTGGGCTAAACTTGGAAACCCCTGCTGGTGGAGAAAGACAGGACCCCAAGTAGATCCCACTCAACACTGCTGGTAACCTTCAGGCCCCCGAGTGTAACATCCTAGGATCCATAGATCCATCTCTTGTGGCCAGGCTCCGTGTCGTCCCTGTCAGAGACACTCAAAGCCTTTGTTATTCCAGGTCATGTTGGAAGTCCCTGTCACCTGACCCTCCCTCCTACCTGACTACTGCTTTCGCTGCTGTGAGCTTAGGAAGCAGTAAGTGTTTCCAAGCATGGTCTCTGGCCAGTATCCTCTGGGCTGAGTAAAACCCCTGAGCTCTGGCCTGCTGCCTAGCTGACTACAGACAGACAGCAGTTCTGAGCAGGCTGTGAGCCCCACAGGACCATTTACTTGGTTTGGGGGTAACTCAGGATTGGGGTGACAGAATGTTGCTCTCCTCACATTCCAACCTGAGCTGCTGTTCACTCGCGCCTGCCCTGTGGAGACAGTCATACCCAGCCTATTTGGAGTCTTGCTGTTCGTTAAGTTCCATCTCCACTCTACCCTCCTCCCCAAGTTCTCTCTGATATTCCCAACGGAGAGCTGTAGCCTTCTCCTGGCCACTCAGCCTGTTCAACATCTGGAATCCAGAGGCCCTGGCACGGGACAGGCCTGTGTGGTACTGTTTCTCAGGAAAGCTTTGGGTTCTTGTGAAACTGGCTCGCAGAGCCCACCTCGTGTCTCTGAATCGTGGACCAAGGAGCTTTGGTTGCAAACAGCAACAGTCAACTTCTGAGGACCCTGGTGTGGCAGAGAAGTCAGAGAAGCTGGACAGCTTAGGGGAGATTGTGAGTAGGCCTCTGACTGGGTTCAATGTTCATCCTCATCCCAATGTGGCAAGGTGGGTTAGAATATGGGCACTCGCCCCTGGTGGGCCTCAAGTCCCACCCCACCCTCCTTTATCGTGAGAGTGGGTCAGCTGTGTAGCCAAGGCTAGCCTGGAACTCACTTTGTTGCCCAGGCTGGTGCTGGGATTACAAGTCTGTACCACACACGGATCCAAGGCCTCCTTTTGTATGAGTATTTTATTTTTTTTCTTTTTTCTTTTTTTTTTTTTTTCAGAGCTGGGGACCGAACCCAGGGCCTTGCGCTTGCTAGGCAAGCGCTCTACCACTGAGCTAAATTCCCAACCCCATATGAGTATTTTATAACACCCCTCCTAACTATCTGAAAATAAAGTTCATTCATTCAGGTTGGATGTGTAAAGAGAGACTAAAAAAGAAAAAATCAGTACAGTGCCTCAGAGTCCGGTCTGTAGGAGAAGCTGAAAGACATTGTACTGAAAATCTGCTCCAATACGTAAGTGTGCAAATGTGAGCGTTGGGCCCTGTGAATGCCAATGCTTGTGTTTGTTCAAGAAAGTGAAGCCGATCAGAAGCAATGCGACATGAGAATTACCAGAAAACAGCAAGATTTCAAGGAAAACTCGACTTTCACCTAAAACCACCAATTTGGGATTTTTTTTTTTTTTTTTTTTTCTGAATGAAACGGAGAACAGAGTAAGCCTTTGACTTCCTGGGTAGTTCCATTGAGAAATAAATGTGCATTAAGCTCATACAAGTCTGTTCACCCGAAGGCATATTAATGCTGCATAGATTAAGCCCTTTGCTAGTGATGTCATCTACCAGAGCCTCTGGAGGGACCTTAGAAATTGCTCAACAACTCCTAACCTTGGCCCTTCCTGCTTCCTCCCTGGTTCTGAGATAGAATGCGGCTGAGACCATCCTAGAGCTGAACCGACCCCTCCCCCACCCCTGACCGGAGCAGCACCTCCCTGTTGCAAGGGCAGCTTGGGGGGAGGGGTTGTCTGGGCCCAGCAGGGGTATTCAGTGTCCCCCCAGGTCACTTCATTCCTGTTCCTACAGCCTACCTCTCACACACACCCCGGGGAATAGTGTTGGGGGCAGGGGGGTGGGTGGTGGTGGTGCAGGGCACAGCAAATAGAGACACAGCCAATTTAGGGAGTATCTGTGTATATCAGTGATGTTTCTTTGCTGTCACCACCACGGAGGCCAAAGAACAACGGACAGGCCATGTTGAAGTAGTTTTAAATATTTAATTAAAAACTCCCCCACAGTCCCAGGTAGAGAGGCTGGCATTTGGGAACGAGGGAGAGAAGGACCTGGGTGGTCTCTTGGAGGGACACTGAGGGTGGCTTCTTCCTCCTGGGTCAGGGACCTGAGTGTTGGAGATGATTCCTGCTTGAATAGTGCAGAGTGAGGCCTCCCCTTTCTGGTCCCCTTAGAGCAAGGACTCTGGGGCTCTAACCTCTGGCATCTCCTGGGAGGGTTCATCCCAGAACTGTAAGCCACTCGGGTGGAGGTATATGAAGGCAACAGTCTCTGGCATGTTCATGCCTGGAAAGTCCTCTCCATGTAGCCGGATAGTCAGTCTCTCATGGCTCCCCGGCCTCTTCAGCCACAGACAAGAAAACAGCCAGGTCTGGGTGACTAGCAGCCCTTACTCTCCTGGGGTCTGGTCTGGCCGAACTGCTGAAGTTACCTCCCCATGAAGGTGTGTCCCCCCCAGGGAAGCCAGGCCATTGCAAGGTCCAGGAAGCATTCCCTTGGGAGGCCAGACCCACGCTTGGGAAGCAAGAATCGTGAAAGTGCAAGTCCTGAGTATTTTCCGCCATTTTCTGTAGTTGATTCTAGCAAGAAAGGCCTTGGCGCCTCTGATCCTCTTCTTCCTCCCAGCCCCCTGCCCCAGGCTGAGAGCCCTAGGGCTGTCCCACTGGCCGACTCGGCTTGCAGGGGCCTCTCCCCATTTTCCAGGGGTAGCAGCAGAATAGGTCTCCTGCCCCGGTGGGCTGGGAGCATTTGTGGTGTGTGGAGTCCCCGTGGAACCCAGGTCCCGGTCCATATGACCTGGATTTCACTGGGCCAGCATGCAAGCCTTCTTGCAGGCCACCGCAGAGACCAGCGCGGCTCCCCTGCCGCTGCCCTCCTCTGATTCGATGAAGGTGATTTCGCAGTTGGGTGTCAGCCTGCGCACACTGGCGTGAAACCGCTCCTTGAAGCTGAACAGGAGGAAAACAGAGCTGCTATTTCTACTCCCATCCTTTAGAGCCCACTTTTGCCACCCCGCCACGGGCAGCCCATACCCTATCTCTTCACCCCCACCCCTCACCCCAGACTGCAGTATATTCATTCAGCTTTCCTGGCCCAGGGAGAGCCAAACAGGATAGGCTCACAAATGACTGAAAAGCCACGCCCTTTGAGCCTCCCTTTAGAAGGAGAGGTTGAGGGCTGGAGAGATGGCTCAGTGGTTAAGAGCACCCGATTACTCTTCCAGAGGTCCTGAGTTCAATTCCCAGCAACCACATGGTGGCTCACATCGGTTCTGTAAAGAGATGCCCTCTTCTGGTGTATCTGAAGACAGCTACAGTGTACTTATATATAATAAATGAATAAATCTTAAAAAAAAAAAAAAAAAGGAGAGGTTGAAGCCTGGGAGGTTGAAGCGCAAGCGAAGGTGGAAGCTGACCTCGGGTGCAGCTTGTACACGGAGCCATCCACGCCCACAGTGATGCGCATCACGTCCTCACTGCGGCTTTCGCGCATGCGATTTATGACCCCAGCTAGTCCTGCGGAGCACATATGGGCGGCGCGAGTGGACACGCTTTCACAGGCACGGCGCACAATGTCGCAGTCGGTGACAGAGGGTCGAAGCCCCAGAGTGCTTAGGATGTTGTGGATCTGCTTTCGGTCCCCGGAGTCGCTGCGGGCAGGATTGAGGAGGGAAGTCACTGAGGGTCCTGAGGGGGGAATGGGTATGACTTGCCCTGCCTAGCAATTCTTTCTTCAGCTCCGGATCCTCGCTGTCGCGAGGATGGCAGTGCCATATTCTCCGAGCTGTGGCACGAAACTGAGAGACGATGGCTCTGGGTAATGGAGAGAAACTGGGGACCGTGTCCACTGAGTTAGTGGACACTCAGTGTTAGCATTCCTTCTAGGCTACCAACAGTTACCTGGCAACAGCTAGGTAGGCCTGGCTTGCTGTAAAAGGAACTGCTTGGCAATTCCTTGTGTTCTCCGGTTCTTTCATTTCCCCATCCCTCCCCCACTCCCCTTTATATGTTCCTGGCCGGTCTCTTCTCTCTGTGTGTCTATCTCTGTGTTTCTTCTGTCTACCTCTCTCTCTCTCTCTCTCTCTCTCTCTCTCTCTCTCTCCTCTTCTTAACTCCCTTTCCCTAAATAAACTCTATTCTACACTATACCCGTAGTATGGCTGGTATCTCAGGGCGGAAGGGATCCATACCGTGCTCTACAAAACATATTCTTGGCTTTTTTATAAAACACTTCACGCAAGAGGTCCTAGGAGTATTGAGCCTAGTTTCGTGTTCCCCGGTGCCCCTGACCTAATACTCTGCTTCCCTTAGAACCGCGCTCCATCTCTCTGTGTCCACTGAGCTGTCTCTGTGCCCACCCCCTCCCTTCCCCTCCCGCACTTGGGCCCTGCTTCTGCCCCCTGCAGGCACCTCTCCACTTGTGACACGAAACGGGTCTCAAAAGCACCACGCGTGCGCAGCTGCTCCGAGGCCTCTCCGTGGAACAGAAGGTTCTCGTCCACCAGCTTAAGCAGCACAAGTCGTACCAGCTCGCCCATATACTTCCCACCGATGATCTTCTCGTACCTGGATACAGAACCGTGGGTCATGCCAGCAGGCCGTCGGGAAATCCCCACAGGCCTATTCTGGTTAGGAGGTGACCACGTGGGACACTGTGATTCCTCTCATTCCTACCCCCTAGTCATTATCCAAGGTCCTTGCCCTCACACCCTGCCCCCACATTTGTAAACAGAGGCTTCAGAAACCTCAGGTCCTAGGAACTTGCATATTTTAAACCCAGCTGAGGGCCCCATCTGACTCTGGGCTGGCCCTGGTATATGAAAGGGTCACAGAGTTAAGGAGCCTCTGTGGTCCTTTGAAAGCTTACTGGTGGCAAGCCTTGTGTGAAGCCCGCACCCTGGGAATTCAGTGACAACCACGTGAAGGGATGATAGCTATTCTCAGTGGCTCACAGGGTTGGTGCCAACATGGCCCATGGCAGCCTGGTATATTTTTGTCTAATGTGTGAGCCTCCATATTTTCACCTTGCAATACAGCAGATATTAAATGATCCAACAGAGGCTTGTGAGGTTCTGATATGAAACTCATTAAGTAGTTAGCGTGAGAACAGTACCATGTAGGTGGCTAACTTGTTTCAGGCACCATTCATTTTATTTACTTAGTTACTTTTATTTTTTGAGACTGGGTCTCACTATGTATCCCTGGCTATTCTGGAACTTGCTCTGTAGCCCTGGCTGGCCTGGAACACAAAGCAATTTGTGGGACTCTGCCTCCCGAGTGTTGAGGTTAGAGGAGCATACCTCAACACCCTGCAGTAGCCATGATTCAAGACAGTTGGGTCCCAGGATACATTCCCCTAAATGCCAATACTCATTGTGTAGAACTGGCATGCATTATGTGCTGTGGGGGTTTCTGCCTTAAACCAGATAAACCTTGCTAAGGGTCTTTCAGGGCCATCTAGTGGCCGGCCACCTATGAGAGTAGAGGGACAGGATTTTATACCAACCCCCGTGACAGCTCCACACCTCACAGAGCAGGGTGTAACTGAGCTGAAGGAAAGAGCCAGCTCACAGAGGGACGTCAATTTGCTTCTCCCCAGAGCTGCTTATAAACAAGCTATTGTGTGCTGTGAGCCAGCTGTGATGAACCCGGCCAGAGCAGCTGCCGGGGTGGGCTAGGAGGGCAGGGAGCATCCTTACAGCTGCTGACCGGGGTTCGCTGAGCTTTCATCCACCATCCGGTCATACTCCAGTAGGAACTCATCCAGCTCGCCCGAGTCCCCGAAGGCGCCCCACTCCGTGTTGACGCACATGCGTCCCTCATCCCCTTCCACCAGCTCCACATTCTGCATTTCCTCCATGTAGCAGGCATTGCAGCCAGTGCCTAGAGGGAGGGATGGGGCACATTGAGGCTGTGAGAACCGGGGGTGGATGCTGGGAGACTGGAGCATCTATGTAACGAAGAGTAGCGGGGTCAGTCTGCAGACTGCCCTCTAACAAGAATGGCATCCCCACTCCTTTCCTGGGAAGTCTGGGGATGGAGGAAAAACAAGGTGTGCTGATGTGGTTTTGACACTGGAAATGAGTGTGAGGGGGTCATGGCTTTTTTTTTTTCTTCTTCTTTTTTTTCGGAGCTGGGGACCGAACCCAGGGCCTTGCACTTGCTAGCAAGTGCTCTACCGCTGAGCTAAATCCCCAACCCCCTTTTTAAATTTTTTTAAATGTTAGGTATATAAATGTTCTGTCTGCACACTACATGTCTGTCTGTCTGATGCCTAGAGAAGCCAGCGGAGGGTATAGATCTCCTGGGACTGCAGTTACAGACAGTTGTGAGTCACCACCATGTGGGTGCTGGGAATCAAACCCAGGTCCTCTGGAAGAGCATCAAGTGCTCATAACTCCTCGGCCATCTCTCCAGCCCCTTGTTTTCTAGCATGTTGCAGGCACTTTTTGGAGTCTCTCTCCTGAACTCTTTTAGAAGACTCTCAAAGTGAGTGAGGCACCATGTAAGCCCTCCAGAAGCTACTGCAGGCAGGACCTGCTGCACTTAGCCATGGGCCAGCAAAGATACCCATCACGTGTGCATCATGCCACAGGAGGTGGCGGTGTGCCTGGGGAGTAGCCATAGGTGACTGGACTAAGTTCAGATTAAAATGTCTTGGGAGGGGTTGTGGATTTAGCTCAGTGGGAGAGCGCTTGCCTAGGAAGCGCAAGGCCCTGGGTTCGGTCCCCAGCTCCGGAAAAAAAAAGAACCAAAAAAAAAAATGTCTTGAGAGCCCCAGGAGGCGTTCAGGAGGAGACGCAGAGGCAGGCACAACCAAGGGCATCTGGAGAGAGGGATTTTCACTACACAGGCTAGATCACAAGTAAAAACAGGAAATGAGAAGTGACGCGGAGGGGTCGGGTTGGAGTGTAAAGCACATAGCCGGGTGTGGTGGCACATACCTTTAGTCTTAACACTCAGGAGGCTGAGGCAAGTGGATCTCTGTGAGTTTGAGGCCTGGTCCGCATAGTGAGTTCTAGGATAGGGAGAGCTACGTAGCGAGACTCTGTCTCAGAACAGCCATATCAAATGTAAATATGTATATGTGTGTACCCGTACGTGCACACCTATGACGTTTTATATATGTATGAATATGAAATGAATGGAGTTTATAAAACATGTTATTTAGGGCACAAGCGTAAGTACGGATAAGAACTTATGAATACAAACACACGGCATTGGGGATCTGGCTCTGGAAAGCCTAACACATGGATTTTCTGGGCAATCAGGGCCCAAAGCGTCCAAACGTACATTTCTACCTCTGTGTGCAGAGCAGATAACTGATTCGGTTGAACTACTGCTTCGGAAGAACGCAGGAACTTCCGAGAGTGGGAGCAGGGGCAGGAGGAGGAAGTTGCTATGCAGCTCCTGCTCCTGCTTAAGAGAGAGCACTGTGGCTTCCTTTTCAAGACTCTCCTTCCCTCCAGAGCGGGTCTAGGACCTGCAGTTCATAGTGCTGGGTTTGCTGTCAGGGGCAGGGCCGGGCTGAGGCAGGGCTGCCAGCCACATGGATGGTACCACTTCTGCCGATTCTCTCTCACTTGGACAGATTCGTACAGTGTGGTCAATTTACCAGACAAGGCGGTTTAATTACATCCAGATAGGCAGGGCAGGTGTGCATGCAGCTGGCAGGCCATCTAACGCCCTGATGCTGCAAACGTTGACATACTACTCCCTATCAACCTCCAGTTCCCATATCACCACACCCCCACGGCCGCCTGGCTCAGGGACCAGGCCTGTTCTGACTGGCACTTGTAAATGCTTCGGCATTGGCTGCTATGACCCTTGTGCAGCCTAGAATGGTTGCCAGGGGGAGAAGCCCTTACCCACAATCATGCCGACCTCACATTGGCGGTCTTCATAGTAGCAGGAGATCATTGTGGCCACTGTGTCGTTCACCATTGCCACCACATCCATCTCAAAGTCCTGCCAAGAAGTACAGAGACTATGGACATGGAGCTGAGGAGAGGGGCCCTGTGATGAAGGCAGACATGCTCAGGACAGCCCCTCAGGGCAGGCAAAGCTGTGCTCACCCCTCTCCTCTTGATAGCATCTCGGAGAAGTCCTACGATGTTGTTCCCTTCTGCTCCAGAGGCCTTGAAGCCCTTGGTCCAATTGAGGAGGATGCCCTGTAAGGGTAGGATGGCCTCATGGCTGCCGCACTGGCAGGGATCTGTGGCTTTAAACCAACAAGGCCATAAAGCCATGACACTCCCAACCCCTTATTTCACATTTGAGGAAGTAGACTCACACAGCTTTGAGAGGCATTGGAAACAACTGGGAACAACACACACACACACACACACACACACACACACACACACACACGTACCTAGAACCTTGAGAATTTAGAGTAAATGCTCTAGAACCCCAGCCTAAGAATGTTGAGCAGCAAAGCTCAGGATTTCAGAGTAGAGGTAGGCCAGGCAGGTCCCTGGGAGAGCAGTGCTGAATAACACTGGGTGCCTCTCTTACAGTAAATCCTGCCGCACATGGATGAACCAAATGTGGATTTCTCTGTGGATCTTGGGGCTTTAAAAAGTACAGGAGGTGTGGGATCGACTGCGGCTTTTGCCTCTTGGAGCATGACCTGGCTTTGTTTCTGATAGAGCTTGTAACGATTTGTTCTGTCAACTTGCCATAGTAAAACATCACCTTGGAAGGGAGTCTCAGTAAGGGGTTGTTTAGATTAAGTTGGCCTGTGAACAGTTGTCTTGATCACACTGAGGTGGGAAGACTTTCTCCCAGTGGGCGGCACCATTCCCTAGGCAGGGATGTGCAGAAAACAAGCTGAACTCAAGCAATCACGCATTCTTTGCTTTTTGCTTCTGATTGTGGATGTGATATGACCAGCATTCAAGCTCCTGCTGCTGTGACTTCCCTGCTATGAAGTACTATAACCTGGAACAGTGAGCTAAATTAAACCCTTTCTCCTCGAAGTTGCTTTTGTCAGAAGAATACTTATTTACAATAACTACAAAGGAAACTAAAGCAGAGTTCTTTTTTTTTTTTTTTTTTTTTTTCCGGAGCTGGGGACCGAACCCAGGGCCTTGCGCTTCCTAGGTAAGCGCTCTACCACTGAGCTAAATCCCCAGCCCCTTTAAAGCAGAGTTCTTATGATATGTGTGCACATGCACATTTGTGTGCATGTGTTGCAGGATATCTTCATCACGCTGTGAACCCTGAGATAATAACTCTGAGTTATTTACTGAAAGGGGAAAAAAACCCTATTTCTTTCTTTCTTTCTTTTTTTTTTTTTTTTGGTTCTTTTTTTCAGAGCTGGGGACCGAACCCAGGGCCTTGCGCTTCCTAGGCAAGCGCTCTACCACTGAGCTAAATCCCCAACCCCAGAAAACCCTATTTCTAGTTAGGATGTGTCTCACGTGCCTTTAATCCCTTTGGCTGGAATACAGACATACTCTTAGTACACACCTTTGAGCCCAAACAATGAAGGTGATCTTAGTTTGCAAAAGGAAGCACCCATGTTTGAAAGTGGTGTCTAATTGAGTGGTAGACAGAGTGATGAATCAGTGAAAGATTTGACAGAATAGGATCTACCCAATTCTCATGAGAAGAGAGGGGAAAAGGAAGCTACTTGTGAGGGCACAGAGAGAGAAAAGAAAAAAAAAGTGGCAGTTTTACTGGGAGAGTTTTACAGAGATGGGTTGCAGAGAGAGAGAGAGAGAGGGAGAGAGAGAGCAAGCTAGACACAGGCGAAGACAGAATGAGCCAGGGAAGAGAAGGAGCCAGAAGATTAGAACAGATTGTTAGAGGTAGTTTGAAGCCACACAGAGTAATTTAGGAGAGGAGGAGAGAGAAGCCAAATTGAATCAGTCAGCTTGGAGAGAAGTTTGAGCCACAGCAGCTGAGTTGAACCAGCCAGCCAGAGTTCAGAAAGAACAAGAAAGGGTGAGTGTACTCAGCCGTAAGTCTCAAAGGCTGAAGACATTCTAGACCTAGATTAGATTGTATGGAAGCCAGAAGCTTCCAGGACTAGGCCTAGGTTAGCAGACTGAGGTGGTAAGCATCTAGATGACAATTACATCAGGAGGATAAAAGTACATTTATGTGTGCGTGCGTGTGCGTGCGTGTGTGTGTGCGCCCGTGTGCATGTGTGTAATGTGACTCCTGAGGTTGTGACTGCTGAGGGGTAAATTCTCAGAGTTTTCCCACTTCTGACTCAGCCAGAAGTCATTGCTCTTTGGTGAGCTGGGGCCTCACTCTTACCGCCTGTTGCTACCTCCCACTACCAGCGACTTGTTTAACCTGTTTCTTTATCTGTAGTGGGGTGACCACAGCATATCTCCTGAGAGACTTTGCCACGCAGTAAGAATCTATTTGCCAAAGCTTTACAGGTAGGAAGTGACAGGGGTCACAGTTGCAATCCCTTCTGCGCTTGGGCTCTTTCTCAGTGTGGTTTGGGGAGCTGCAACAGAAGGCAGCATAAGTGCATTCCCATCCATTCATCCCCCTTCCCTCTCCTCCACCCGGCTCACCTTGTCTAGGTCTTCGTGCCTCACAGGGAAGGAGAAGGTGAAGCCCAGGGGCAGTTTCTTGTGCTTCATCTGATGCTTGTCAAGGAAGTCAGAGATGCATTCAGAGATGTAGTCAAAGAGCTAGGAGTTGCAGCATGGCATTAGGTCAGGGCCTGGACACTAGCAGCTCTCTCTCCCAAGGACGGTGCCACGGTGTCTCTCGGAGATGTTATGACATTTGACCCCAGAGCCTGCAACTGTAGGCTGGACCTGTCTGGAGTTTGCTTCTCAACAGGACTCAGGCCCTGCACTTCCCTAGGTGGAGACCCTGCTGATTGCAGTCCCCAGAACCAGGTGACACAGCGGAGGACTGGCTCCTCAAGCCTAAACGACTGTCCCAAGAAGCTCTGGGTAGAATTCTTGGCCGTGACTATGATTCCTGTCTCTTTTGCTGTTCCCCAGGTATCCTGTCCACCTGACCCTCGCTGAAGGCTGGTCCTAATCCCTTCCGGTGGAGCTGCTCACATGGCTGGGCACTGCTGAGCTCTTTGTAGATGGATGAGGGTGCTGGGTCATGGCCTGCCCAGTTCAAGGTGTGCTAAGGGAAGGCTGAGTGGCTACGGGCAACCTCTCACCTGGCTGCCCCTCTGGTAATGGGTTTTGCCTTGCCCCCGGGGATGGCTGTGAGGGAAGTCTGTCTTAATCCTAGGCTCCTTCTGTTTCTAGGTCTCCCATCTAAGTCTTCCTCATGCTTAGAAACCCTTGCTGCTTGGGCAGTGGCTTCTACCGTGCCTCTTGGTCTATCCTGCTGGTGGGTAATGGTGGCCTGAGAGGAAAGCTGGCCTCTGGCTGCTCAATCCTATGCTTTGCTTTCCTCTAGGAAACTGGACAGAAGCTGGGTTTTTCTCCTGCTACTGACCTTTCTCCAGCTCCTTCTTGTTCTGGGCAGATGGGGACTGGGACTTGGAATACTTTAAGCCTCCGAGCCACCTTCATGGGTCTCTGAAGCTGGGTGGTCCACCATCACTCCTGCTCTTGGAACCCTCCCGAGATCCTGGGTGACCTTTGACCCCTTGCCCTCCTTGGCCAGCCCCTCAGGCTGCTCACCATCTCGGCAGTGCCCGTCATGGCGTCCTCGGGGATGGAGTACATCTGGTGTTTTGTCTTCACGCTCCACTGCCCTGCCTCCCCCTCTCCCACTTTGACCAGCATCACTCTGAAGTTGGTTCCTCCCAGGTCTAAGGAGAGAAAGTCTCCGACTTCTGCAGGCAGAGGGAGAGGTGTTCAGTGTCGTGGCCTACAGAAAACGTGGGTGAAGGGATGCTACCCTAGACACTGGGGGTCAGGTGATGCCAGAGCAATCTGTGGAAGGGTGGAAGGCAAACCGGGGAGCATCAGTGGGAAAGCCCTGCCTTAGGTAGAGGCTGCTGGAACCTAGAGAGTGACATTACACCTAGAATAACAGACCAGACTCAGGATAAGGAGGAGATTCCCCAAGTGAGCTTAGAGGCAAAAAAAAAAAAGCCAGTTCTCCTAAGAATTGATAGGTCTAGGCTGGGCCTGAGCACCCGAGGGCTTCAGGCAGCTGGACAAACACTGGTCCAGTGATTTGGGGATATCATTTGCCTAGAAGGTCCCGGCTAGGGACAGATGAACCCTGCGGTACCTGAGCCTTCTGGGGTGGAACGCACGTAGGTGGGTAACATCTTTACACTGGCCTCCTCGTGGGTCTCCAGCCTCAGGCCACGGTCCATCTCCTTCTGCATCCGGCTCATCACCTTCTTCAGGTCTTCCTCCTGCAGCTGGAACTCTGCCAGGATCTGCTCGACCTGTGCGGGGGGGGGGGGAGTTAGCAGCTGTGTCTCACCACATCTCGGACTATTTACTATAGTTTAGTTCAAATGTCAGTGACTGTTAGCCTGGGTACTCCAGAGTGGCGGGCGGTAGGGAGCCGGGCAGCCTTTGTCCTTAACAGGAAGGGTCTTTGCAGCACGGTGCCCAGCAGTGACTCCCATCGCCCCTAAGATTTTGGATGAGGGGAGAAAATGTTCTCAATGGCAAATTTGGTGAGGAGGAATGGGGGCAGCCATCCCTGCATGTGGAAGGCCAAGGTGTGGGACTCACCCTCCACATGATAGTTCAAGAGTAGCTGGACTCTGCAGGTGGGCAGCTGTGTGGCGGCCGCCTGCTCTGTTCGGCAGCGAGGGTTCATGTGCCCGTTGTGAGTACCCGCTCTGCACAGCAGGGAGCATGCATTCGTGCATTTGTTGGTGCCCTGGGCAGCGGGGAATAATTGCAAAGGTACTCGTACTTTGAACGAAAAAGAAAAATGAGAACTCTTCGTTTACGAAAGCCACAGATCCAGCTTCTTTTACGAGAACCTGTACTTTTTGTGTCTTTCACATAAACTCGGCGGGTTAGAGGGATTTGGACTGTAAGCGGGGGCACCTTCTTCCTGTTACCCAAGCTTTGCTCAGAAGGGCTGGGTAGAACCGTAAACCCTGATTGGACTAAGCCAGGCACAGTAATTCTATCTCCTGTGCCTGAAGCTTGGGCATAGGTCTCAATCCTGACCAAGGAGGAGGGGGCTGGGGTTGGGGATTTAGCTCAGTGGTAGAGCGCTTGCCTAGCAAGCGCAAGGCCCTGGGTTCAGTTCCCAGCTCCGAAAAATAGAAAAGAAAAAAAAAAGGAGGAGGGGGCTTCCGTGCCTCGTAATTGGTGAACACAGCTGTGTATGGCTGTGACGACTGCCATAGTGGCAGCTACCTGGTAGCCATGGAGACAAGGCTGGGAGGAAGAGACTGTTAGCCTATTGTACCTGGCAGAGAAGAGAGGTTGGTGTTCAACTCTACCTGTAGTCCATAAGCCACGGGAGTCTTGCTTTCCTTTAACTGAAAGCATTCCTAAGGGACACAGAACCTTGGTTGATGGCCACTTTTATTTTTAAAGGACCCCACCTAAAGTTTAAACCCAGGGAAGTCAGACAGGAATAGGGCTGACAAGGGTTTTGACAAAGACACCAAAGGGAAGAAGATCCCCCTGCCCCCCACCGGCTCGCCCCATGCACCGACATCAGATGAGCATGGGGTGAGCGTGTAGCCAGTGGCTTCTGCTGTCACCCCTGCAGAGAAGGCCTCCAGAGACATTCTCAGCGCTATGCGGAACAATCCAGGTTGTATTCAGCAAATCCAGGATGTCCCCAAAGCAATACCCTGGGCCTCCTCTGTTTCTTCCCTAGATTTGTACAGTTTCCTGAGAACCAGCAGTCATGGGATGCTTGTCTTTTCCCTTGAGTTACAGCGGTACAGAGGGACCCAGTGACCAGCCAGGTGTGGCGGCACCTGCCTTTTATCCCAGTACTTGGGAGTCAGAGGCAGGAAACCCTGTCTCAAAAAAGAAACCAGCCCAAACAGAAAACCATCAAAGGGATCCAATTGTAAGATATCTGTGGTCTCGTGGCACAAAGGTTCAGCTCTCAGGCAGTGGTGGACCCCATCTCTGCATCTCTGTAGCGGCAGCTCCTCCGAGTGACTAGAGGCCTGGACCCTGGATTAGTGTGAGGGTGAAGGTGAGGGTTGAGGTTGCCTTCAGGTCAAGATTCTTCATAAAGGGAGCCCAAGACTTCAGGTTGGGGTCTCTGAAGAGGACGAGGGCTAGGGAGATGGTCCAGGATGACTGGGCAGTGTATGGCTGGACTCTCTGGCTGATGAGGGCTCCAAGTGACTTGTGCCTTCTTCTTGGAGTTGAGGAGAATTTGCCCAGAGCTTAGAGCATCCCGATGAGAATGTAGTGAATGGTTTCTGCTCTTTCTTAGTTCACTGTGGTGAGGGATCGGTAGGGCCAATATGTTTGTGTCGTCACCTTTATCTAGATGTTGAAAAAGCAAGTGTCCCATCTGGGACCTGGGCTCTGCAACTTCTACATCAGAGTACCCTGAGGTCCTGGACATCACTGAAGCCAAATGTCCAGAGGACCATGCACTGCCTCCATAAAAATTCAATTTTGATTTAGCAACTTCAGGACATAGAATATATGGACGCTTCACAAGAAGGACATAAGAACCTCCTCTACTCTGAAAGAAGACCCACAAACATGCCCTAAGACCCATGACGAATAAACCCAAGACACCTATCACCCCCATGCTGCCTTCTGCAGACTTTCCAGAGAAGGCGATAGAACTTTCTGGCATTGAGGAAGTGAGAGGGAACCTTCCGCGAAGCCCAGCCCCATTCTCGTAAACAGAATTGCGCTTGGCCCGTGGATCTGCCAGCATTTAAAAATCTATTTAAAATTGAGATCCTTTTACAGAAATTTCCATTAAACTCGGTCTGCATGCTGATGAGGCTGCAGGGAAGTGGAGAGTCTGCCCCCTAGTGGTTGAACCTGGCCACGGAACACTCATTCTGAGCCTTGACTAAACCAGCCATGCTTCAGGATTTCTCACACTGACCCAGACCACTGTGGCTAGAAGGACGCCTCGCATAACCCCACATGCCTTCCCCAAACCTGGCGATACAGAGTGGAGGGTGGGTGCTGGAAGAGGCTTAGGCTGCAGTAGCTAAAGGGCTCTGTTCTCGCTGTGGAGAATGCCTTCCAAAGGTGAGTCATCTCATCCCTGGAGACAGAAGCCCCTTCCTCTGTGTGCACTGGGTCTGGAGAGGCCCATACTTCCAGCCCCAGCTCTGTGCAACCCTGGGGAGGTCTGACAAGGAGTGGCTTCACAACCCTCAGCTGTGGGTTTGGGGAGGAGGGGAGAAGAGGCATCATGTCATGATGAAGTCTATTTAACAGGGCTGTGCACAGGAGCAAAGATAGTGGGCCAGGCCCACTGTGGGCAACCCTGGGACTCCCTTATATTCCCAAGTCATTCCAAGACACTCCCAGGATGGTGAACACACATAGTACAAGCCACTCCCACAGCGCCATGGTGTGCAGAGCCAAGAGTAAGGAGATGGATCCTAAGCAGTTGCCTGGACTCAGAGCCCACACCCCCCCATCGGGCTCCTTCCTGCGCGATTTCAGGACCTGACTTTGGTGGGTGTCCAGTGAGCCATTCTGATGTGTCTCTAGACGTACCGTGTGTTGCAGAGAGATGCTGTGAGCTCGCTAGATTCTCTCATAGACCTTGTCTGAAAAGTCCCAGGACAGACAACCAAGGTTTATGACCACAAGCAAACAGGGCTCTTCCTGTGGGAGGACTCCCCTTCCCTGAATTCCCTGAAGAGCGCCAGCGGGTTTCCTGAGCTGGTGCCAGCCAGCTCTGGGCAGTGTGCTCTGTGCTAGCTATGTGGTGCGTGGGATGATAGAGAAGAGCATCTGTCCCAAGCACAGTACCATGTGAGGCCAGTGCTCACGGAAAGTCTTGGAAAAGAGTGGCATGGCAGTCGAGTTGGGTGGGGCGATGAGGCGAGGAAGCGGGTGTCAGGGTGGGCTGGGAGGGTGCAGGTCTTCACTTTTGAAGAAAGTGGGAAAGTTGCAGTAGAGGGGAGAAGCTGAGTGACCCTGGCAACCGTGAGAAGGCTAGAGATGCCTGGCTACAGAGTGCAGAGTCTCCAGAATCTGGGTACCGTGACAGGGATGTGGTAAGGTCTAGAGAACGTATCTGTAGCTAGTGACAGCTTAAGGTCTAGGGGTTCAGGAAGGGACATATTAGGAGGATCCCATGGACTAGGATGAGCAGCTGCAGCAGCCATTTACTGGAACTGGGAATCCCGGGAAACCGATCTAAGCATGCTACCCATCTGCACACGTTTTTCTTAAGTGTGTACGGCTGGCTGTGTGAGGACAGAGTACAGGGAAACAGTGGGATACACCCTTGAAATCCCTTAGCTATTAAGGCTACAGGTCTGGATTAGGTCACAGGTTGAATAGCATGTGGAAGGGATGGGGCTGGCAGGGCCAGATGTCCTGAGCAGGCTCTGACAGCCCACCTTATACTGCTGGAAAAAAGACGTCACCAACCACTGGCAGAGGTAGCCCCAGGGAACCGTGGACCTCAGAGGATCTGGACAAGGGCCAGAGAAGCCTGTAGATAAAAGCTACAGTCTCGAAGGTTCAGAGATAGTGTCAGTGCATCCATGCCCAGCCTAAGCCTGGCCCCTCTTTTCCCAGGCCCTGTGTTAGCTATATACACAGGAATGAGTGACCCTAGGTCAGCCATTCTCGTACTCCCGGGAAAGAGAGTCCCACGCTCTTCCAAGTACAGGCATGAGGTATCTCTTAGAGGCCAGCAGCACTCAGAAACGGTCCCCAGACTAGGCATCGCCATCCCAGAAACAAGCCCCCTTGGACTCCTCAAGAGCTAGACAATCATGGCACCAGTGAGGAGGGATGCGGGGAAGAAGGGGCACATCCAGGTCTCCTACAGAATCGCACCCATCCTTCAAGGGCCATTGCAGCAATCCCTCTCCCCAACCTGAGCATACTGCTCTCAAGGTTCCCCCTAACCCCCAGTTCAAGGCCTTTGGCCTGTGAATGGCCCTTACCAGAGTCAACAACTGGGCTCCACACCTTGTAGTATCCATAGCCATCTCTGAGAGGACAACCCAGGGGTCGTTGGGGAAGTAGAGATGTTCCTGACTCCTGAGGCCACCTGTTGCAGGTGAGGACTGTCTGGCTGAGTGTTGCAAAAGATAGGCAGCCAAGGACTTCCGCACTAACGGGCCTGAGGGGTGGCTCCTGAAATACCCTGCCTAGTGTCACAAGGTCAGGGCCAGGGCCAGGGCCAGGACAAAGAACCACGTGGGGTCGGGTTTGACAAAGGCCACAGGGACAGGGCTATGAGACAGGATGACAGAACACTGGTTGGACTTGCTGTGGAGAGGTTAATGAGGTGGCTGGAGCCTGCCCACTCCCACCCCACCCTTCAGACTGGTTAAAGAAGATGAAAATCGGGCACCTCGAAACAGGTAGGCATGAGGAGCCCTGTGTGCCAGCGAGGCTTCAGACTTGTGAATAGTGGGGGATCCTCGTGGGATTTCACCTGCGGAGGGGTTGACGATGCTCGTCACACAGTCTGGGGCTTCACCATGGAACTTGGGTGGGAAGGAGAAGCCAAGCTGTGGAAAAGACAGAACTTGGCCATGGCATGGGGCGGGGGTGGGGGGCAGATGGGAAGGGCACCTGTGCATATACAAGCAGGAGTAGATTCAGGTCCTCTGGCTGCCCTGACACCCCCCACCCCAAGTAAAACAATATGCGTTTTAATCAGATTTTTTGTTTTACTGTTATAGAATCTCCTTAAGTTGCCTTGAACCCAAACAGCCATAAATGGGATGGAAGAGGCCGTTAGGTTTTGTGACAGCAACGCCCAGGACATTCTGGACTCTTCTATGAGGTTCAGACACCTCTTAATCCTTTCTTTGGGTTTGGCCAGGAGTGACCCCAACATCCTCTGCACTTGCTGGCATCTCCAAGCTCTGCTAAAATTAGCTGCCACTGGCAAGTGGGTCAGGGTACATAGGGTGCCTGTCGGAATGCCAGGTTCTCCCAAGATTGGCCAGTATGGTCACCCCTTGACACGATTGATCGCTTTCCCAAAATAGAGCAAAGCTGGCCTCACCAGACCTCATATGACAAGTCCCTGACTACCCAACCCCTGGCTCTGAGCCTCTTTGCTTCAGGGGGTTGTGCTCATGTCTGAATTTGGGGTGGACCAGCCAGGCCAAGGACCAGTTGCCTGGGGGTCTTTCTCTGTCTCCTGGGGCAAGCCACAGCACAGAGAAGGAGGAGGCGGCAAATCCTTTCACTCTCACCTCTGGGAGGTGGGAGGAGGGGTGTGAACCAATGCAAAGCCAGAGACAAACCGAGCCGATTGCTGTCTCAGCTAAGACTGTGTATGAGCAATAAGTGTCCTCCCAGAACGTGTCCCAAGGAGTGATCTCTTTCCACTCACTGCACCTCTGAGGGAAGAGTGGGGTCTAGCTGGCTAAGCACCCAGGACAAGATTCTAGCAGCTCATACCCACCCTCCTGTGAATCCACCTCGTCCTGGAGCACCATCCTGTAGTAAGGACACGTAACACAACGTGCTTCCTACACTCAAGAGTCATGATAGGCCTCCGGAGAGGAGGGAGCAGGACAGAAGATGCCTTAGGGATGAGATCTCATGATGGATGTACAGGACCCAAAAAGCAGCATGAACACCGTGTGTGCTTAGGGCTTGGGGAAAGGTAGAGCTTTGCAGCCACGAGTTAGGACATTTTCCCATCTTCATCTTTTCTTTAATAGAGGGAAGTGAGCGGACTGAATGAGTCATTTTCTGTCCTAGTTGGTAACCCTACACCTTCTTTTTCTCCTATCATGTATTTGCGTGCACACGTGAGTGTGTGAGTGCACTTGTGTGTGTGCACGTGCATGATTGTGTGCAGGTGGATGCTTGTGTATGTACGTGCATGTGTATACATACATGTATATACACATGTATGCATGTGTGTACATGCACGTGTATATATACATGTATGTACACGTGTATGCATGTGTGTGTACATGCATGTGTGTGTGGTGCTTGTGTGCAGATGCATGCCTGTGTGTGCGTGCGCATGCATGCAGTTGTATAGAATCATGTGTGTATGTATGTTGTTTGTGTGCATGTGCATGCACCTATGTGCTGACATGCAAAAGAGGAGGCCAGAGGAGGGTACGTGTGTCTTGGTCTATCCCTTGCCAGCTTCATCGCTTGAGACAGGGTCTCTCACTGAACAAGAAGTTTATGTTTTCAGCTAAGCTGGCTGTCCAGTGAGCTGCGGGGATCTGCCTGCTTCTGTCCTTCAGATTCTGGTGTTTTAGTAACATAGAGTCGTGCTTGGCTTTTGTGTGAGTTCTGGGGATTCAAACTCAGGTTCTCTCACTTGCACCTCAAGCGCTCTTACCCAGTGAGCCATTCCCTTCCCCACCCCCGTGCCTTGTGCAAGAAGCCAATTCATACGCATGGCCGGGTCTTCTTTTCATGAACCTTGAGGTGACAGCAGGACAGGCGTGATAACTGATAATCAAACGTAGTCATTCTAGTATCAAAAGAGGGCCACAGCATTGCGCAGTCCGTGCAGTCGCAACAAAGGTAATGTGAAGGGCGACAAGATGGCCCAGCAGGTAGAGCGCTTGCCGTGGAAGCCTAGTGACTTGAGTTTGATCTCTGGAGCCAGGTAAAGATGAAGGAGAGGGGGCTGTGAGACGGCTTAGCAGTTAAGAGCACTGGATGCTCTTCCAAAGGACCTAGGGTCAATTCCTAGCATCCACGTGGTAATGATTCACAACTTTCTGTAACTCTACTTCCTTCTTTTGGCCTCTCTGGGCACCAGGCACACATAGTGCGCAGACATACGTGCAGGCAAAACATCCATACACATAAAGAGAAAGATGGAGAGAACAAATTCCACAGAGCTTTCTGAGCTTGACAAGGGCGCTATAAACACATATAATAATGATAATAATATTAATAATTCTAAAATGTTAAAACAAAAATATTTTTGAAATATTGATCTGGTTTTTTTTTATGTATATGGGTGTTCTGCCCGCATGCGTGTCAGTATGTTATGTGTGTGCAGCACTAGAGGAAGCCAGAAGAGGTCATTGGATACCCTGAGAACGGGTTACGGATGGTTGTGAGCCACTATGTGGATACTGGGATTGGAACCCAGAAGGGCAGCCAGTGAATGCCAAGCCCTCTCTCTTGCTCTCAGGCTGATTTTTAATGTTAGCATATGACATGTCCCTCACAGCTGGGGATGCTGTCAATTTTGGAATGTTATGGAACCTCTAGGAGATGGAGCCTCACTAGAGGAAGCGAGTCACTGGGAGGCAGGTTTTATGGGTTTATTGCCAGACCCTGTTGGGGACAAGCAAAAGAAACTTGTTCTAAATACTGCCATTTAGTTTTCAGACTCCGTTTAATCATAGAGGAAACTAAGTTCAAGGTCCTAGGTGCTAGGGGAGTTGGGAACCTTCCAACAGCTGAACAGCTTCTGTTGTTAGGACAGAGGTATCTGAGCCCTGGCCATCTCAGAGACAATCTGTAAGGAGACAGTTGTCTGAGTCCGGCCATCTCAAGGATAACCTCCATCTTGTTGGCAGGGTTAAACTAAGCTCACGTTTGTAACAATAACTTGGCACAGCTGTTTGGGGTTTGCAAGCTTCAATATTCTGACTCATTGTTGCAGTTCAGCTCCAGAGTCTGCCTCATGGCCCTGATATAATAGTATTGGCTTGATTACAAGACATTTTTATCCCCTGCATGGACCTGGTGTTTGAGTTATGTTGGATTTAAGCAGCCCCCATAACAACCCCACTTCCTGTCTTCCCTCTGCTCCCTGACTGTGGACTCAGTGTGAAACCAGCTGTCTCATGGTCAGCTATCTCTTCCCCGCCATGAAGGACTGTGTCCCCCTAAAACTAGAAGCCAAAATAAGGCTCTCCTTAAATTGTTTCTTAGCAGACATTGTCCAGCAAAAGGTAACTAGTGTAGCATGCAAAGATGGCAATGGTGGTCTTTTTAAAGGGATTACAGCCACCCTCCTGCAATTTCTATCAGACACTGACCTGGTACACATTTCAGCTACACCCGCTGTGTGCACAGGTCTATCTTGGGACATGGATAGGATCTTGCAGAAACGATGACTGCTATGCCACAAGACACTGTGGCTCCTGTCTTTCTTTTTAAAAACCATTTATTTATTTATTATGTATACATCATACAGCTTTCTGCCTGCATGTATGCAACTACAGGCCAGAAGAGGGCACCAGACCTGATTACAGATGGTTGTGAGCCACCATGTGGTTGCTGGGAATTGAACTCAGGACCTCTGGAAGAGCAGACAGTGCTCTTAACCTCTGAGCCATCTCTCCAGCCCGGCTCCTGTCTTTCTCTCTCTCAGTCTGTTCCCTCTGAAGGAGGCCAAGTGCCATCAGGTGCGAGTAGGACGTGGGAAGAAGGTGTCCCTATAACACTGGGAGGAAAAAGTGTGAAGACTCTGATAGTCTGCCGTGTTGACAGAAGATCTATCAGCCATGGTCAAGCTCCCTGATGCTGTCACCCAGCCTACCCCCTTGACTAAGCCTCGGGAGAGACCATAAGGCAGACCACTTGCTGGACCCACAGAAACCACGCAGGAGCATAAAGTCAATTTGTCTTGAGTCTCCAAGTCTTGAAAGTAATTTTTTAAAAATGGGGTGGGGTTGTTAACACGTTGTCAACATGAAGCAAATGGTTCTCTTTTTGATATTGTTAATGATGTGTTTTTGCTGTGGATATGCGTATGAGATGTTGATGATATTCATGTTGAAGGAAATATACAAATGGGCCACCATAATGGTGTAAATATGAATAGTATATACATATATGTGTGTGTATATAATAATATATATATATTTTTTTCTACATCTTGTTATGTAGACCAAACTGGCCTCAGACTCATAGGGACCCACCTGCCTCTGCCTCCCATGTGCTGGGATTAAAGGCAGGAGCCACCACACATGGCTTGAGTATGATTTCAAAATTAAATTAAGAAAAAAAGAACAGATTAGAGGGGTATCGCTAATTTTTGTACAAAAGGTCCAAGGCCCTGATTCACAGTTAAATTGGCCAAATTTCCAGGGCCCTTATCTAGAGGGAAGTAGAGTGGATGCCAGGGGGCCCACAGTGCCAGCCCACCCCCATTGGCCTGCTCTCTGGCTGCCCTCAGTATTAGTCTAGTTCCAGGTACAGGCACACTGATGCAATGGGCTGTGGAGGCCAAGGAGTGTTGCAAGTGTTTGCTTAGCGCAGAGTGAACTAGAAATTGGCCAGGCCTTTGTGTAAAGGGGCAGGCCATAGGCCTGGTGAGTGGGAGGTGTCAGACGGTAGGGAGTGGCTTGTGACAAGGATGTTGGGGCTGGAGGGCAGAAGGGAGATAGACTAAGAGACAGCAGAGCTCACCCTGACAAATGCCGCAGCTAGTCTGAGGTCATCGGCGACCTCGCGAAGGATGCTGTGGCAGAGTTTTAACCAAATTACAGCTTATGCGCTTTGTGGAGTCTGAAGCCCATAAGAGTTAAGCGATTTACAAGGAGGCTCCAGTTGCAAACCACTCAGTGGGACTGAAACCCAGGCCATTCTGATTCCAACACTGTTAAGATTTAAGCGCCTTCCGAAGTGCCCCTCCTCCTTCGTGACAGGGTCTTGCTGTATGAGCTATGATGGTCTCAAACTCATGATCCTCCCACTGACACTTCCCCAGGTACTGGGATCATTTGTTCAAGACTTCGTGGAGGGAGCATTCTAAGACTAATCCCACCGTGAGTCAGGAAAGAACCTCAGAGCTGCTTCCGTGGGAAACAGATGTGGTGGAGGCTTGGGCTACTGGCAGGTGAGGGAATGTGGTGGCTAGTCTGCTTGTCTCTGAGAGCGGGAGGGGATGAAGGTCTGGGGGAACTGTCAGGAGTGACACTGAGAAGCCGGAACTCTGCATGGGGTGGGAATAGGGCAGTGGGCAGGGCATGGAATGGGGGCGGGGCAGAGTGCAAGGCGTGCCGCGGGCGAGGGGGCGGGGCACGGAATGGGGGATGGGGCAGACTGCGAGGCGGGGGTGGGGGTGGGGAGAACACGGGGCGGAGCCTGGGGTGGAAACGGAGCGAGTCCAGGTGAGGATCCGAGCGGTTCTGTCTTGATGCCAAGTTCATCTGCTCTGCTGCTGTCCATTGCAGTTGTCTTTCTTCACTGAGAGCCCTGCCTCTCCAGGAGTCATCCTTGCCTTCAGCCCCATTCCAGGACAGTGGAGGAGACATCTAGACTCATGTCTTGAGTAGCTACCAGATTTTCAGCCTCTCCAGGCACTATTGGATCATCCAGACCATATGGTGTAAGCCACTCTAGTAAATCCCTTTTTTTTTTCTTTTTTTCGGAGCTGGGGACCGAACCCAGGGCCTTGCGCTTGCTAGGCAAGGGCTCTACCACTGAGCTAAATCCCCAACCCCTAGTAAATCCCTTTTTAATATATAATTCTATCAGTCATGTTTCTGTAGAGACGAACATGTGTGTATGTGAGGATATAGGAATCACGGTAAAAAAGAAAGGAAGGAAGGAAGGGAGGAAGGAAGGAAGGAAGTAGTCAGAAGTTCAGATGTGGAGTCAGATGTCTTAGACATGCTTAGTGGATGGAGAATTAAGGGAAGTCAGGAGAGACATGTGTCAACAGGTAAAGATGATCATAAAAGCATGGAAGGTATTAAAAACTCAATAGAAATTTGAGGGCTTAAAAGTATAACAGAAGGGGTTGGGGATTTAGCTCAGTGGTAGAGCGCTTGCCTAGCAAGCGCAAGGCCCTGGGTTCGGTCCCCAGCTCTGAAAAGAAAAAGAAAAGGAAAAAAAAAAGTATAACAGATGTGGAAACATCACTGAAGGGCTCAAAGGCAGATACTTTATTTTATATGTTGAGATGTTTTAACAGCGTGTATGTCTGTGTATGTACCATGTGTGTGCTGGGGGCCCTTAGAGGCCAGAAAGATGGTGCTGGATCCCATGGAACTGGGCTTACTGACAACCTTGTAAGTCCCCATGTGAGTGCTGGAAATCAAACCTGGGTCCTCTGGAGGAGCAGTCAGTGCTCTTAACCACTGAGCCATCTCTGCAGACTTTAATCACAGGCTTTGATGGGCCTACGTTAGAAGCAAGGAAGTTGGAAACCAAGCAATTGGAAGTAATTGGTCTGCGGAACAGAAAAAGGAAAGGAAGAGGAAATGAAGGAAACCAACAGGACCCATGAGACCCATCAAACATATTATCTTAAAGACAATGGCTTCTAGAAGGAGGAGAGGGTGATTGGGGCAGAGACTAGTTGGAGAAATAGCAGTGAAACAGTTTCCAAGTATAAAGAAAGGTACAGACATACACAAGAGCTCCTAGCAGGAGAAACTCCAAGAGATCCCAGTTTGGACACATTGTAGTCACAGTGTCAAAAGGCAGAGACACTTGAAATCTACTCCCGAAGAGTGAAGTGTGGCACACAAGGGATCCACAGCTCCCGGAAACCGAGAAGCCATTTGGCATCAGAAGCTGGACAGGCCAGCCAGCAGCATCTAACCTAGCACTGCCACTGCCTCCAAAGCTTCTCTCCAACAGAAAGGAAACATTAAGATACAGATGAACCAAACCAGATGGATGAATTCCCCTGTAAGCCTGCCCTACAGGAAATGCTACAGGGAGACGTTCTAGACAGAAAGTTGGGAAATGCCCTCTGGTTGAGAGGGGATCCAGGGTGGGGTAGGACAGCATAAGAAGATAGAGTTGTGGTTCCTATAAAGTCCTAGTCCAAGGAACCTGTGAATATGTCCCTTCACGTGGCACAAATAACAGCACACAGCTGACGTCATACTCAGCAGCAAAATACTCACATTTTTCTCCACTAAGTCAGGAACAAGGACAAGGAAACCACTTCTAAGCAGCACACTACTGAAATGTCTAGCCAGAATAATTGGGGGAGGAAAAACAAATAAAAAATACCCAAACTGCAAAGGGCTGCAGTGCTGATGTGTTTTACTCTCAGAGCCCATAGGTAGAATCCTACCAGTGGGAGGACCTTAGGGTGAGGCCTCTCAAAGCTCACTGGGTCACAAGGGCAGAGCCATCAGGGATGCATCTATGTAAGAGGTCCCGAGAGCTTCTCGACCTTGCACCGTATGATACTGAAAATGAATCATGGGGAACGGGATGTGACCACACGACAGCCTGATCTTGGACTCCCCAGACACCAGACTGTGGAAAAAAGATTCTGCGGTTTTCAAGTGGCTGAATACAAATTTTTCTTCAGTATCCAAATGGACCTTCAACTCTCTCTAATTCAGAAGACGTCACTGTGTCTGTAGAAGGTCACAGATGATCCATAAAAATCCCTGAGTCAATGCTCCCAGAGTTAATTCGCCAGAGTTGCAGGATCTAAAGATCATCACGCAAAGTTGTATTTTTATACACCAGCAGCAAGTGACCAGAAAAAAAAATGTAAAAGTAACTCCATTTACATCAGCACCAAAAAAAACCAAAAGCTCCCTGAGAATGAAGTAGTTGACAATTGCAAAATGTTGCTGAAAGGAGCGAGGGCATCACAGCAAATGGATGACAATAGCCCTGGGGGAACCACACTACCCCACGTGTGGAGATCCACAGATTCTCCACAGTCCCTAACTCTCCAAATTATGATTTTTGCAGAAGTAAAAAAAAAACTTATTTTAAAATCAATATTGAACCTCAAAGAACCCTGAATATTAAAAACAATTTTGAAAAAAAAAAAAAAACCAAAACACCAAATAGTTCCAGTTTCAAAGTTACTACAAAGTGTCATAGTAACCAAGAGTATTATGATAGATGTTGGCTTAATGACAGACAGACAACTCAGTGGCAAAGAGCAGAGTGCACAGTAACAATGTATCCCTGCACATGGCTTGATTTTTGACAAAGGTGCTAAGAGAATTCAGTGGAAGAAAACCAATCCCTTTAGCAAAAGATGTAGCATAAATTTGGTATCCATTTGATACATAAGAAGGAAGTTGAATTCTTTCCCAATATCATAATAAAAATGACCTTGATGTGGACCAAAGCGTAGGTGGAATCAGGTGGCAATGTTATATATGTGTGGAGATAGCACAATGAAATCTTTGTACGCCAATCAGAAGTTAATTTAAAAAGAAAAGGATTAAAATTGTGAAATGGGGCTGGGGATTTAGCTCAGTGGTAGAGCGCTTACCTAGGAAGCGCAAGGCCCTGGGTTCGGTCCCCAGCTCCGAAAAAAAGAACCAAAAAAAAAAAAAATTGTGAAATTAGAACATTCTTGGAAGATATGGGCTACATCTTGGATTTAACAGTGGCCTCTTTTGAACTTCTTTCTGGTGTGGAGGATCAAGTCTAGGTCTTTATGACAGGCAAGTGCTCTACCACTGAGCCATACACCCAGCCCTGGAATAGCTTTTTTTTTTTTTTTCGGAGCTGGGGACCGAACCCAGGGCCTTGCGCTTGCTAGGCAAGCGCTCTACCACTGAGCTAAATCCCCAACCCCTTGGAATAACTTCTTAAATGTGACATGAAGGGCACTGTTAGAAGAGGTCACAGATCAATCAGACTTCATAAATGTCCCGGTGCCATGTATGGTGACCTGTTCCAATAGGCCTAGAGGCTCAGGAGACTGAAGCAGGAAGATCGTTTGAACCTAGAGGCTCAAGGTCGATCTGGGCAACAGAGCAAGAGCCCCATCTTGGATAACGACAGCAACAGACAACAGCCTTAGAAGGCAGAAGGGCACTATGACGAGATGGTTGAATGGAAGAAAGTATTTGTAAATCTTGCATCTAGTAAGGAACAGCTAAATTCACATTCACCAATAAGAAAGATTCTTAGAACCCAACAGCACCAACAAAAAGGCAAACAACCCCATATATTGGGCAAAAGATTAGGACCCTTTTCTGAAGACGATTTAAGAACAGACAAAAATTGCATGAACAGACATTGATAGTCATCTGAGGAATGCTAATCGTAACTGTGAAGCCCCCTCCCATGCCCACTGAGACAGTTATCTTAAAGGGGCCCGAGGAGGGGGCCAGAAAATAGCAAGAGTTGTTGGCCATGATGAAGTATTGGCAGAGGAGAGAGTTTAGATCACTTGTATGTAAATGTGTATGCAAATTAATATGTAAGTGAGTATGCAAATACACACGCAAATGTATAAATAATTCCGTTTGCTGTGCAAAACAAGTTTGGTGATTCATTGTAAATTTAAACAGAGGATATTGTACAACCTGGCAATTGCACATCTAAGTACACTCTCTTGAAAACCGGAAGTGGGGACTCAAACAAATTCTTGTATGCCAGGTCAGTCATAGGAATATTATTCATAACAGCCAAAACATAGACATACCCCAACTTCCTACCCATTGGTGAATGACAGAAAAGGTGTCTGTGTAAACTGGGAAATGCTATCCAGCCATGAAAAAGAGTGATGTTTTGATACATGCTGTAACACAGATCAACCTCAACAACATTATGATAAGCAAAATAAGCCTTATATAGAGAGATAAATGATAACTCCTGTTTTGTAAATAAAGAAGAAGGAAATTCATTGAAACAGAAGGAACAGTGCCTGCTAAGACTGTGGGGAATAGGAAGTTAGTGGGTTTCTGAATGGAATGATAAAACCATTTTGGAAATAGTGAGGAGGTATGCAATGTCGTTAGTGATCAATGCCACCAAATTGTAGTTTTAAAAATGGTTAAAATGGACTCCGGAGGGATGGCTCAGTGGTTAAGACTGCTTGCCGCTCTTCCAGAGGCCTGAATTTGGCTCTCAGAACTCACACTAGGTGGCTCACAGTGATCTGTATCTCCAGCTCCAAGGGTTCTGACCCCCTCTTCTACACACACACACACACACACACACACACACACACACACACACACACACAGTTTATGGTTACAATGACAGACTTTACGGCATCCATATTCCATCACAATAAAGGAGAGACTGACTAAAAAGCCTTCCATTTTCATCATAAGCAGGGTTTTTACTTCCTTAATCACAATCTCGCTCTGTTCTCTCAGTCAGCATTTCCCTGGCAGGGGCCTGGCATGGTTACAGATATTACAGGTGCTGTGTGGGACCCAAACAGTGCCAGGACAGTTAAGTACTTCTTGACTGCTCTAACACTGGAGTTATTCCCGAAGAAACCATGGCAAAGGCTAGCCTTGGACTCCTCAGTTAAACAGAGGGGCTCACACTGGCTGAAGATTATGACTTCTTACCCCAGTGTGCTATTCCACATGCCTCTAAGTCCCTCTGTTAGGAGAAGCTAGAACTAAAAGTTAGGGTGAGAGGAACCATTGGCAGTTTCTCATGAAAACCCTACAGGCTTGGCTTGAAAAGAAGTCTTTGATCATTCAAACCAAAAGGTAACTCTTGGGACCCACAGTTTATCGGTAGGCAGTGGGTCATGAAAGGACGGTGTACACTCAGAGTCCCACTGTCTTCCAAAGGGGGTGCTGAGGCTGGGGAGGGTGTGAGCTCTTCACAGAGGACCGACCGAGACTGTTTGAAGGCTCATGCCCAGGTCCTGCACGATACCACACCTCAGTGCCATGCATCGGTTTCTCCCTCTTTCTCTTTCTGAGCGGAAGCTGACACTTAAGTTTGGTTCTTAAATGTCCTCCCAAGGTCCAATAGGGATAGAGAACTCTTTACATCATGGGTGGGGTGCCCCAGGAGGGCACAGTGTGAGTCCAGCCCTTCCTCTTCTTTCTTTAACTTTCTAGCCGCATGTCGCTTCATGGCAATCTCACATCAGGACCGTGTCACAAGTCCCAAGGAGCAGGATTAACTAGTCAAAAATGGAGACAGTTTAAAAATTGTGAGCTAAAGTAAACCTTTTCCTTTTTACAAGTTGATTGTATCAAGTATATTTATGGCAGCGATGGAGACCTAACGACGGTCCTCTATCCAAGCTCCTATTGGTGGATTGTTAGTTTTTCATTACCGATTACCAGCATGGTCTGCACGCACGGAGAGCCCTGTCTCCAGCCTCCCAGATCCTGTGCTTTGCTTTGAATTCAGGAACTGCATTGGTGGATGTGTATTCTATGTGTGAGAAGGAAGTGTGCATGGGAATGTGACACACAGGGGAAGCACACGGGGGAGCGGGCTATGGAAGAGGTCATTACCTGTGGCCCAAATCCATGACCCCTTTGTCCACTGTGGTGAGGATGCTGAGCTCCTGGCTACTCTGTCTTTCTCAGCCTTCTTTATAGCAAGCTGGCTCCAGAGAATTTCCAGGTCCACACACTTAGGAAGAGAATATCTCTGCCCAACTTTCCCTGGCTAGACACAGGCAATGATTTGGCTTTAGGGACTGGGCACAGTCATGGAATTGAGGAGGTCTGGGTTCCCAACAATGTGGAGAGTCTGGGCTGTCAGATGTCCCACACTGACTTATGCGATGAGAAATACAGTCTTACATAAGACTGGTTACAGTAACGAGGTTTGTCCTAATCAACACAGGGTCCAGGACTGATGATCAGCAAGAGATTTGAACAGGATATAAGATCATTTAGTTTTCAATACTGCTGAGTATCGAGTTTATGCTCAATCTGAGTTATGAAAGTGATTTATGTATTTTATCAGTCTGTCTGTCCGTCCGTCTGTCTACCTAAATTCATTGCAGTACTCAGGACAACTGTGTTCAGGAAATACAGAACACTCCACACATCCTTTGCACGGTCTTGCTAATCTCCCCTGCCTTCTTCCAGCTTTAGTTACATGGGCTACCTAAGCAAGAACTTCTAGAAACTGATCTTTAACTTCCACGGAGCTTAGTGTCCAGCAAACAAGAGAGAAATGGTTTAGTTGAAATTCAAACTGGCGGCCTTTTCTTCCCCTCCTTGGGTACTGAAAGATTGTTGTCATCATAGATAACTTAGTAGCTGCCCAGGACAGGAAGTTCATGACTAAGTGTTTACTACCAAGGGAACGAATGGTCGTGGATGTCCTTCCCCCAAGGAAGGCAACGGTACCAAACACGGACATTAGCTCATGCTAGTCAAAATGTACACCGTCAAGCCAGTTGTCTTGGTATTTGGACAATGTGCTTTGCAATTATGCATGAGCCTAACACATGGCCTTTATGAGAAGCAAAAGACCTTGAGAAAAACAGGAAGGGCCTCAGAACAGAGTAGGGTGGGGGTCCAGCTGCCAAGGCCAATGGTGGTGCTGGCAGGAAGTGAGCTAGAAACTGGATGGCAGCAGATAGAGTGGAGCCTCTTCTGGGACCTCATCCTCTGTAATGGTGCCAGTGTCTGGAAATAGGACCAGTAAACTATAAACTTTAAAAAAAAAAAAGAAAAGAAAAAGAAACGGGAAGTACCAGTGGGCATACTGTAGGCTCTTTGGAGAACATAAGAGAGACTGTGGGTTCTTTTTTGTTTGTTTACGAGACAGGGTTTCTCCAAGTAGCACTGGCTATCCTGGAACTCTCTCTGTAGACCAGACCTCAAACTCACAGATATCCACCTCCTGGGCGCTGGGATTAAAGGTTTGTGCCACCACCACCCAGCTACTGTGGGTACTTTCGTGGTTTGTTTGTTTGTTTGTTTTGTTTTAGACAGGATCCTACTATATAGCCCTGACTGTCCTGGAACTTATTATATAGACCAGGCTGACCTTGAACTCACAGAGATCTGCCTCTGCCTCCTGAGTGCTAAGATTAATGGAGTGTGCCACCGCACCGACGCTGAGGGGTTTCTGCTGGATTCTGTTTCTTAAAGGTCTTGTAGCCCCTGTGTAGGAGAAAGCAGGGGATGGAGGGAAGGGGGTTGGAGCAATTCCGGATGTGTGAGAAGAGACACCTCTGTCTCTGATAGCTGAGACTTAAGGCGTGGAGTCCCCTGGTAATAAAAGTAGAGTGGACAAGCAACATCCAAATGTAAGAGGTCCCTCACAGGCTGTGTTTGAACCCTTGGTCCCGGCTCTCTGCGCTGGTTTTGGGAGTGTCTGGAAGCTTTGGGTGTGACTTAGGTAGAAGTGGGTTGACACCTGTTTCTGATTCCTGCCCCATCTTTCGGATCTGCCCAGAAGTGAGCAAACCCCAGTGTTCTCCCAGTGTCACAGGCAGGAGCCTTCCCACATTCCCTGTGTTTCCCATAGCCACGAGCCTAACCAATCCTTCTTCCCCTCTGTGGCTCTGCCAAGTATTTGGTTCCACTGTGGGAAAAGCAATTGATAAAGCAACCGGACACTCGGTTGTGAAAACGGAGAAGCTTAAAGAAGATCCAGGGCATGAAAAGAAAATTGAAAGAAGTCAGTGATGATAAGAAAAAAAATAGTGGGGTTGGGGATTTAGCTCAGTGGTAGAGCGCTTGCTAGGCCCTGGGTTCTGTCCCCAGCTCTGAAAAAAAGAAAAAAAAAATAATACTCTAAGCTTGATTGACAGACACAAATTTGTTTTTATTTGAAATGGGGGAAATGGGGTTTCTCAACGTTGCCTAGGCTAGTCTCAAAGTCACAAGCTTCAGTGACCTGAGACCCTAACCTCTACTCTCAGATCCAAACCCACGTGTTTAAAAAGACCGCAAAAACAGTGATGGGGATGTGACTTAGTGGTTAAGAGTACTTGTGGCTCTTGAGGGGGAACTGGGTTCAATCCCCATCCCCCACATGGTGGTTTGCTGACCTCTGTGGGTACAGGCACGCATGTGGTACAGACACCTACGCAGGCAAAGCATTCAGACCCTGGAAGTAAAATAAATAAACCTTTCTTAGATTTTTAAAAGTTGGTTGGGGCTGGGGATTTAGCTCAGTGGTAGAGCGCTTACCTAGGAAGCGCAAGGCCCTGGGTTCGGTCCCCAGCTCCGAAAAAAAAAGAACCAAAAAAAAAAAAAAAGTTGGGGTTGGGGATTTAGCTCAGTGGTAGAGTGCTTGCCTAGCAAGTGCAAGGCCCTGGGTTCGGTCCCCAGCTCCGAAAAAAAAAAAAAAAGATTTTTAAAAGTTAGGTTATCACAGGCTGGGAGATGGCTCGCTGGGCAAAGCACTTGCTTTAATGGTTTGAAGACCGAAGTTTAAGTTTCCATGAGCAGAACCCACGTAAACGCTAGATGCCGAAAGTGAGATGACCCCGGATGATTTTGAGGCAGATACCCTGACCTGCACAACAGTGATGGCAGGATGGCAGCCAAGGCTGTCCTTTGACCTCTAAATGTGTGTGGTATTGAGAGGACCTAACTCACTCCGTTTTAGCAGGCAGCCATATTAGGCCTTAAGCTTCAGTTTTCCAGGTCAGCCTAGGCTTCTCAGGAAAAAAAAAAAAAAAAAACCAACAAAAACAAAACAAAACAAAACAAAAACCCCAACAACAACAACAAATGCAGGAAAAGGGCAGCCAATCAGCAACTGTCCCAACATCTGGTCAGGGGCTTACAACATATATGGGGAAAGTCCCTCTAAGGTAACCCTCTCTCCCTCGAGGTACGAACCAATCAGAAGTGCACAAATATCCTATAACATAAACTCAACTAATCCTGTAGAAGGAGCCCCAACCACAACTAGAAAACTCCCAACTGGCTTTAAAGGGGCCTGCGAACTTCCCTCAGGGTCGCCGTTCTGCTTGGATGGTTGCCCCCCGCCCTGCATGCTGGCTGTTTCTGCAGAATAAACGCTCTCTCACACTGTCCGAGTCCGGGGTGTTCCTTCAGTAATTCTCAGACCTTACAGCGCCATGCATTCTCCTGTATTCTTTCTCCCTCTCCCTCTCTCTTTCTCTTTCAAATATAATCAAATATAACAGAAAAGACTTTAAGAAGGAACTTTAAGAATAAGAAAGGGATTTAGTTCTAGATGAAAGTTCTTAGAAGGCGCAGGAGAGTCACGTGTGACTTATACCAATGTATTTCAAAAATCAGAAGAAATGGAAAATTTTCAAATAATGTAATTTGCTTAAAAATTCACTGAGGAAGCCAAGCCAAGCCAATAGTTGAAGTGTAGAGTGATGTGGAAATCTTCCTCTTTATACAAATGCCAAGCCCAGTTGCTAAACAAAAAAAAAACTATGCTTATGGGGCTAAGAGTATAACTCAGTGGCAGGGTGCTTGCCTAGCATACACACGTCTTCAAAACAACTAAAAAATACGCTTATGGAAGTCTTGCCGGTGACTTGGAACAAACGTGACTTATTGAATGAGCGATGTCATTCACTGTTGTCATGAGGTTCTGTCTGTTAGGGAACGCATGTGGCGGTATGGAGGCGGGACATCATATGCCTTGGTGTGACAGCAGGGTGGGAGAGCAGTTGTGGCTCTAACTCTGCACTTATATCTCCAGAACCCAGAATCCAAGACCTGCCTGCCTACAAGATCTGGAAGGAGGGGTGGTGCATGTCTTTAGTTCAAGACCGACCCGGTCTACAGAGTGAGTGCCAGGACAGTCAGGGCTACACAGGGAAACCCTGTCTCAAAAGACCAAAAGAAACAGATCTAGAAGGAGGGACAAATGAACTGAAATACCACATAGCAGGAGTCAGGGTGATGGGGGAGCGATGCTGAGGGATGGGGTACCACATAGCAGGAGTCAGGGTGATGGGGGAGTGATGCTGAGGGATGGGGTACCTACCACATAGCAGAAGTCAGGGTGATGGGGGAGCGATGCTGAGGGTTGGGGTACCACATAGCAGGAGTCAGGGTGATGGGGGAGCGATGCCGAGGGATGGGGTACCACATAGCAGGACCTGGGTGATGGGGGAGAGATACAGGGGGATGGGACATAGGGGGAGAGGGTGTGGGCACAGTTCATGGAAACAAGTGTGGACTTGTGCCGTCAGGCTCCACGTAGAGTCACTTGCCTTGTCAAACATGCACCTGGTAAAAGGACCGAGGCTAGGAGACACAAAGAACCTTGCCAACTTAGTAAGATGATAACACCCCTATCTTAAAAGAAAATGTCTCCAAAGAATGTCCAGTGTAGATACCAAAACACATATGCCATCATTAGTCAAAAGATAAATGGAAGTTAAGTCACACTGGCATGCCACTGCATGGTCCCAGGCAGGAGCAGGACCTGGGGGGACGTGCATCAACGGGGCCCCTGTCCCTGTGCTGGGAAAGGCAGAGGAAAAGAGGTTGGGAGTTTCTTCTGAGGTTAAAAGTCTTACATAGGGTCCTTCCACACATCTCTCTCTCTCTCTCTCTCTCTCTCTCTCTCTCTCTCTCTCTGCTTGCCAAATGGTCGCCCATGTACATGCAAAGACTTGTGCTAGGATGTTCACGGGGGCTTCACACATGACAGCTGAGGCCGGGAACAACCCAGGTGCTGACACGACTGAGCAGTGGGAAAGGGCAAAGGCCAGCTTGCTGCTGACGTAGCAAAGCTCCCTGCCAGGGAAAGAACCAGATACAGCAGACTGTTTTACTTATAGACGCTCTGGAAAGGCAATTCTAAAGAGGGGGAAACAGGGAGATTTTCGAGAACTGGAGCAGGAGAGGTGACTGTCATTGTGGAGGCAGAACAGGGGCCTCTTGGAGTGATGGAACAAGTCCTTTGTTGTTATCTTGTTTTTTGAGATAAGGTTTCTCTTTGTAGCCCTGGCGGCTCTGGAACTCACTCTGTAGACTAGGCCGGCCTCAAACTCAATAAGACGCCTCTGCCTCTCTGTGCTGGGACTAAAGGTGTGCACCACCACTGCCCAGCTCAGTGGCAGGAGTCTTGATGGTGATGGTGCTTACATTTGACCAAACTGCACCTAAAAAGATGGCTTTAGGTTTTGGTTTGAGTTTTTGAGTTGAGGTCTCACTATGGAGCTGAGGCTGGCCTTGAACTCCTCAGCCCCCTGTCTCCCCTTCCCAAGTGTCAGGATTACCTATGGCCATCACCACACCTGGCTCAAAGAAGTGGATTTCATTTTAGTCATATTATACACTTGGAAGGAAGAGCTGCTGATGCTAGAGACAGATAGGCAGTCTCCTGGGAAGCCTTTTGGGCATTTAGGACCATGGAAGCTGTCATCCCAGCTCTGATACTGGGATGGATGTCTTGGGATTGGTAAAGGACTCTTTCTAGCTTTCTTCCATGAGCAATCTGTACCTTCAAAACTGCTGCCAGTTGTCATCAGATAGGGATCTGATGACAGACCCTGGGACAGAACTGCACAGGGATTAGAAGACAAATCTTTCCACCCACACAAGATTTTCTGTTTTAATGGGACCAAGGTGATCTGAGCGTGGCCTGAAAGGCCTCTGGACAAGAGAGCCAAGGCTTCCTGGACTCGGGCTGGCTCTACTGAATAGAAGAGAACATTCCCTGAGAACAAAGTCCTGGCAGGAGCTCCTCTTCTCCTTCATCTTAGATCTTAGGGCAAACATCAGCTGGTGGCTGTCACTCTTGGAGCCCGCACATTGCTCTCTGTGTTTAGGGTCTTTGTGTTCTGTGAGACGGAGCCAGGGAGTGGGATGCTGTGTCTCTTGCAGGTCCAGATCGCCAGGCCTGGCCCCTTGTGAGTACCCAGTGCTCAGCGATGGCCCATCCAGAGGCTAATGCAACCTGGAGATGTGCCGGCCACTGGCCTCTGGTCTAACTTGTCTGATATCCTGTGACTTAGAACTGCTGTGTCCTTGGGCTCGCCTCTTGCTGTGGTGCTCTTAAGGGTGGAGCAGACACTGTTTTTGTTCCTTAAAGAGCTAGTATCTCTTCCTGCCTGACCACAGGCCCTTCATTCTGATCAGGGTCAGGCAGGAATATGCCCAGCTTTGGGCCCAAACCTGCGTGGCTGGTCCTTACTGTCCAAATCTGCTGGATTTGCTTTCTAGACCTTGAGATATCCGGTGATGGAAGCCTCTCCCTTGTAGGGATGGAGCGAAGTCCTGTGTGGATGCACCACACTGTTGCTATGTCAAGGACCCTAGTGTCTCAGCCCTATTGGATCAGAAAAGTCTTCCCTGGGTAAGGCCCAGAGCAATGGCGGTCTTCCTCTGGTCCACATATGGATACTAATCGTTTGTGCAGAAAATATCCTCAGTCCATTTTCCCCCAGATATTTCTTTTCTTTTCTTTTTTTTTTTTTTTTTTTTTTTTTGGAGCTGGGGACTGAACCCAGGGCCTTGCGCTTGCTAGGCAAGCGCTCTACCACTGAGCTAAATCCCCAACCCCTTCCCCCAGATATTTAGCATATGAAGACTGCTCCCCTCTTGAGACTGCTCCTACTCAGATCAGCCGAACCTACCTTCTTGTTCATCTGTATGCAATGACTGACTCCACCTCTGTGCTTAACTGTGCACTGAGCTCCTGGGGTGCTGAGGGTTCTCCATCCAGGCACCCAGTACACCAGTGCACCCCATCCCAGCTTTTCTGAATGTCCGTGTGTTTGTCTTTTCTTCAGTTCCTCTCTAACCTAGCCAGGTCAATCTCTGGAGCCATAGAAGGGTGAGACACCATACACTTTTGCTTCTGAGTTGCTTGGACTGTTTGTGCCCGTGACACTTGTGGTCCATCCGACAGCCATGAGGGGAAAGTCAAGAGAGTCAGGAAAGCTAACCTAAGTCTTTCTGAGACTGAAAAACACGGGCCTCTGGGCTGTTGGCCAGGTAACATGACAAACCTTCCGATGTGCTCAGTTTAATTGGGTATCTGGAACAGCACAACATCCCTAATGGACAGAGCAGCAATAACAAGTCATCCCTAGGCTTCAGGGAGAGGGTGTCTAAGTGAATGGAAACAGGGTGAAGTGGGCATCAGAGGGGACCCTGGGTGGATCAGGAGGGAAGAGGCCGGGAGCTCTAGTGAGGGAGGAAAGAAGGGCCCCCTGCAAGGAGATGGAGCCCCAGTGTTATGCCAGAAGAGGGCAGGCAAGGAGCTCTCCAGGAAGAAGGCCTAAGGGGAGGTTTTTGCTGTGTTCTGTCTGCTTTGTAAACACTCCAACCAGACAGCACGTGAGGGAGCTCAGCAGAGAGCACTAGCTTTGAGTTACTCTTCTGTTGTTGAGATAAATCAACCCTGACAAAAGCAGCTTAGTGGAAAAAGGGCTGATTGATCCTGGCTTGCAGCCCAAGGGATATGGTCCTTCACGGTGGGAAGACAAGGCAGTAGGCTGGGATAGTGTGGAGACAGAAGCCGGGGCTGGCTAGTCACATTGTATCCACATTCAGGAATCTGAGGGTAAACAGAAAATAGGACAAAGCCCACTCCCAGTAACCAGCTTCCTTCATGGAAACTCCACCTCCTAAAGGCTCCACAACCTTCCCAAACAGTGCCACTAGCTAGGGACCAGGTGTTTAAACATATGAAGACATTTCACATCATACCACAGCAAGGTCCTCCCTAAACCACCAAGTTCTGCTCATAGAATTCTATCTCTAGCCCAAGATTTGCTTTCTCTGCCAAGTTGCCCCCAAGCCCCTGGAGACATCCAATTCTCCAGATCCATGGAAGTCACTCTGCCCACTTCCAAGAGGTTAAAGTTCTCCTAGATGGCTTAATGGAATGGGCTGTACCACACCTAAATGTGTTGAAGAAGCTATCTGGTCTACCTGCTGACTTTCTCTAGATAATCTCAGCCAAGGTGGCCTCAGACTTCCTGAATGCTCACGACATTTGCAGCCATTTAAAAATGGAGTTGGGTGGTGGTGGTGCTGCTGCTGCTGGTGCTGGTGGTGCTGTTTGTGGTGGTGGTGCTGGTGGTGCTGGTTGTGGTGGTGGTGGTGCATGCCTTTAACCCAGCACTCAGGAGACAGAGGTAGGTGGATCTCTGAGTTTGAGGCCAGCCTGGTCTACAGAGTGAGTTCCAGGACAGCCAATGCTACACAGGGAAACTCTGTCTCAGAAAAAGAAAAAAAAGAATGTGTGTGTGTATGTGTGTGTGTGTGTGTGTGTGTGTGTGTGTGTGTGTGTGTTTGTGTGTGTGCGCGCGCGTGCGCGTCCACACGCATGCGTGTGCGCTTCATGCATGCCATGGTATGCCTGAAGCTGAGAACGACTTTCAGGAGTCAGTTCTCTCCTTCCATCATATTGACTCTGGGGATCAAACTCAGGCCATTAGACCTGTCAGCAAGTTCCTTTCTCTACTGAGCCATCTCACTGGCATTGCCACCATATTGTTAGAGACAAGGTTTCTCGCTGAATCTAGAGCTTGCCGGTTTGGCAAAAATAACTTGTCAGTAAGCCCCAGGTATTCAATCCTTCTGCCTCCAACTTCCCAGCTCTGGGATTTCAGGTGTATGGCACCAGACTCGGGCTTTTATTTGGGTGCCCCGGTTGCAGACTTGGGGTCCTTATGGTTTCTCAGCGAGGACTTTACTAACTGAGACATCTCTTCAGCCCCCATTGCAGCCAGTTTGAAAACGTGTTCGGGAGCTAATTTACCGATGGCAGGATTACTCCAGTGTTAAAGTGAGAGAAAGTACGATGCCCACCCATGAACTAACTATCACCAAACGCTCTCTAGGTAAAGCAGGTCACTAAATATTTACACACGACACAAAGCATTTTAAAAGTCATTTTCCTCGTTACTTAACTCTTGTTAGTGTCTATAATGGGCATGCATTTGTGTTTGAATAATCATCTCGGTCACTGAAAATATTGCTGTGGATACCGTGGTACCTGCTAAACAATGGCCCCTCCCTAAAGCACTGGGACAGCCACTAACAGCTCACAAACATGGTGAGTCCTCCTGACACCTGCTCTACACATGGAATTGGCTCACCCAGGAAGACTTGAGGAGTTACTCTTTCCTTTTTTTTTTTTTCTTTTCTTTTTTTTTTTTTTGGAGCTGGGGACCGAACCCAGGGCCTTGTGCTTGCTAGGCAAGTGCTCTACCACTGAGCTAAATCCCCAACCCCGAGTTACTCTTTCCTTAAATGTGGCAAAGAAAATAGAGTGCCCATGGGGTGCTTATGTCTATCTGAAGTACAAACCTAACTAGGCATCCTAATTTGGGTATCCCCTTTTGCAGGGGCCCCAGTAACCAGTGGCTATAGGAGTGCAAAGGGCTGGGCCTGCCTCAGAGGGGCTCCTAAACCACACATACCAGAGCGGTCCTGACAATCTGCCCATGACAACATTTTTTTTCCTTCAACATGAGGCTCCATCACTGGCAATAGAAGGAGCACTGAGAATCCTTGGCACACAGAAACAGTCCGATGTCAAGGTTGTTTATGAGAGCAGGCCAGGTGTATACACATACACAAACACACATACACACACATATACATACACACACACATACACATACACATACATATACACATACACCTACACCTACACATACACATACCCATACACATACACACACACATATACATACACACACACATACACATACACATACATATACACATACACCTACACCTACACATACACATACCCATACACATACACACACACACACATACACATACCCATACCCATACACATACACATACACATACACACACACATACACATACACATACACACACACATACACATACACATACACATACACACACATACACATACACATACACATACACACACACATACACATACCCATACACATACACATACACACACACACATACACATACACATACACACACACATACACATACCCATAAACATACACATACACACACACATGCATATACACATACACATAACCATACACATACATACACACACACATACACATACCCATACCCATACACATACACATACCCATACCCATACCCATACACATACACATACATATACATAAGTTGACTCCTGTCTCCATGGATTCTGCGTCAGTAGGTCTTTCTTCTGTATTCAGGAGCTGGAAGACTCCATAAACCCTGAAGGTAATTCCTACTTCAGAGCCTTCGTAGGACAAACAACCAAGGGAAAATATTCCTTCCTGCTGAGCCTTCCCCATGCAAGTTTCTCAGAAAGGCAACATTGAACAGGAAGTCTGGAGATGTGCATCCCATTTGCAGCGTACCAAAGACCGGCCTATGGCAGGAGCTCCCTCCTCTCACACACCCAGCCCCGTGCACACACAGTGGGCCATGCGGGAGACTTCTGTATGAAAAGCAAAGGCTGTGACCTAGGACGGGTCTGAGCACACCCCACCATGTTCCTTTGTCCCTAATTCTGTCCTCCATGTGCTTACTTTTCACTAAAACTCTGTGTGCAAAGTTAGCTTTCCTTATCCTTGTAAGGGATGCTTCCAAGACCCTCAGAGGACACGTGAAGACCTGGGAGACAAAGGGTGCCATTTATATAATGTTTCTCCTAGGCACTCATGCTTGTCATGAGCTTTAGTTTAGAAATCTGGCACAGTAAGAGATTAACGGTGATAATTAATAATAAAACAGAACAATTATAGCAATACCCCATGCTAAGTGTTCTTTTATTTTTTTATTTTTCGGAGCTGGGAACTGAACCCAGGGCCTTGTACTTGCTAGGCAAGCGCCCTACCACTGAGCTAAATCCCCAACCCCTAAGTGTTCTTTTAAAATATACTGCTCTGCCATGTCTCGCTTTTCCCGTGAGGAGAGATGATGAGTGCCTGTGTCATGAGATGAGCCGAGGGGAGGACACTAGGCATCGTGGAGCAGTTAGGCTACTGCACAAACGTTACTTGAACGCCAGGTTGAGATATTTGCCAGTCAACCTGATAATGCAGATAGCTTCTAAATGGCTACTGGGCAGGAAGTAGACACACCATGTACTATATATTAATGTATAGTAAATTGTGGGTACACTTGACAAGAGTAGGATTTACAAAAGAGGGATGTGAGGTGTTTCATCCTACAATACAGAGCAACATACAGTTTTAAGCCTCTTTTAGGGGCTGGAGAGATGGCTCAGCACTTAAGAGTACATATTGCTCTTGCAAAGGACCAGAGTTCTATTCCCAGTACCGATGGGGGATGGGGGGCTCACAACTCCAGGGGATCCGATGTCTTCATCTAGACTCCGAGGGCACTAGGACTCATGTGTGCACATTCACAGACACAGTTATACATAAGTAGATAATTAAAAGTAAAAAGTGAATCTTTGAACCTCCTTGTTAGCTTGTTTATGGAGTTTCCTGCATATTATCTTTGGACTGCAGTTGGCCACAGGTAAAAGAGATCATAAACTGACACGGCCGGAGAGGGCGTGGCACAGACTTGAGCATATCTATTGCTGACAAGGGAATGTTCTTAGATGCAGGGAGCTAATAAAACATAAGGGCAACAGGACCAGAGGGCGAATTAGGGAAGAGGTTGTGACTGAGGGGGGATCTTAAGCTGGGAGACAGGACAGTGTAAGAGGCAGGGTCATGACTTCCTATAGATGTCCCAACCCTTGGGACCTGCGAATCTGTCACCTTATGTGGTAAGGAAGGCTTGGAAGATATGATCTAGTTAGTGACTTGAGATGTGGTGATCCCACATTATCTGTTCAGGCTGGGGCAGAAGGGGACAAAGATTATATGATGGTCACACAGGTGAGAGAGATGCAGAGGCCATCATCGAATATGGAAGGAAGGGTACAGGTGCCTAGGAATTTGTCTGTAGGAGTTTGACAGGAAGGGAAATGACATCTTCTACGGCACCCAGAAGGGGCCGGTCCTGCCAATATCTTTATTTTAACCCTAGGAGATCCATTTTAGAGTCTAGAACTTTAGCATAGCAAGTGTGAATTGTTTTGTTTTGTTCTTTTTTTTTTCCGGAGCTGGGGACCGAACCCAGGACCTTGCGCTTCCTAGGCAAGCGCTCTACCACTGAGCTAAATCCCCAACCCCAAGTGTGCATTGTTTTAAGCTCTTGAGTTTGTGACAGTTTGTCCTGGTAGCAATGGGAGACTCCCATTACACGCAGTAGGACCTGTAGGTCTGGCAAGCTCAGTGCCTACATTTCTAGTCTCATCTATCCATCTCCCCAGAGAGGCTATCAGCCCAGCAGCTGACCATCCTGACAGGCAGTTCTTCCTCCTCACAGCAGCTGGCGGAGGCAAACATCACTGTTCTAATTAATTAGTGATTAGTCATCGGCCAAAGAGGCCAAGAGGCAGCCTCCAGACTCAGCCTGGCCTGTCTGCCAGCTGAGGTCCAGACATCACCTCCCCCCAAAGACAGACTCAAAGTGGGGAGGAAGAGAGAAGCGCAGATCTGGCCCATGGCTGCAGAAGATTCCATTGGGCAGGAGCCAGGTGTGGAAAGTCAGTCTCGGAGGCTACAGGGAACTGTAGGTCTGGATACATTGCTTATGGAATTGAGGACAAGAGTTAAGAAGCTAATGGGTCTGGGGGAGGAAATGAGGTAGCTTATTTAACCCTTCTGTCTCCAGTCCTCCCGGCAGCTTCCTGCTACATCAGCTACTTAGAGTCTACCTGTGAGTAGCTTGGTCAAGTTAGGGACCCCTATGTACACACTAGACATAGACAGACACACCCATGTGTGTGTCCTTTACAGACTTTTTTAAGGAGCCCTGAGAAGCCAGGGCATAGAAAGTAAGGACAGTTGACCCTGCAGTTCTCTGAAGAGGAGAGGTAGAAACGAACTACAATGAAGTAAAAACAGAAGGCGTGGAGTTATGTATAAGAAAAAGCCAGTCTCCCTTCTAGCAGACAAGGCCCAGACCTCAGTGGGGGCCACGCCTTTCTTGGAGAGAGCAGTTGCCTACTCGGAATCGAGGGAACACCTATGCAGAGACTCCAAAGTTCCTTTCCTGTTTGAACAAACCCCTCTTTTCTGTCTCCAGCTACCTTGTACTAGACACCAGCTGGTAGGAAGTGGTCCTTGTTTGGCCTGTCTTAGCTAAACTGAAGTGACCATAGCAGGCCCATGTGGGACTTGGATGGATCCTGGCCTGTCTCTGCCTGCACCATGCGGGCCCTCTCACTCCGGCTGGCTCTGACTGTTTTTCTCCTAACATTATTAGCTCTGCCAGAAGCAGGCTAGGGGGTGTTTACGCTGACCTTGCCTTTTCACACAAAGAGGAGACAAGCCAGGGGGAAAATGTGCCCAAAATGACTGAATCCTGTTCCCTCCTGAATGGGAGAGATGAGGGTGCTTGCCCTTCATGTTTCACAGCACATGCTCAGTCCCCATCACTTTCTTTGCTCACAGGTCAGCCCAAGGCCTGACATCTGGAACTCTCTGTGGTTGGGAAGGGGACTGCCCTATGCTTCTTATTAAGGAGCAAGGTCCCTGTGAAGTGCTTCCTGCTAGGAGGAGGAGGAAGAGGGGGAGGGGTGGGGGAGGGGAGGGGGAGGGACAGGGAGGGGGGATGGGATGGGGGAGGGAAGAGGAGGGAAAGGGGGAGGGGATGGGGAAGGGGAAGGAGGAGGGGATGGGGGAGGGGAAGATGATGGGGAGGGGAAGGGTATGGGTATGGGGAAGGGGAGGGGAAGGGAGGAGAGGATGGGAGAGGAGAAGGGCGGAGGGGAGGGGGAGGGGAGGGGAGAGGAGGAGAAGGAGGCTGTCTTTGGCTTGTGGTAGCTGTTGAGTACATTCTCAAAATCAGGCAGTAGGTTTGACCCACTAATACCTCAGACAACCCAAATACTTCAATAGGATTTCTGTCCCCCACCTCCTCCCTCGACCTCAGAGTCTCTCTGTAGATTGCTTCCCAGACCTCTGAACAGCTCCACTGCTGGGTCAAAACACCTGTCCAGGAAGTAGACATCTTTCTGTCCCACAAGTGCCCCAAATCACAGCTTTCTTAAAGATAAAAGCAGATTCTAAGGTACAGACCCTTATAGGCGGCAGCCAAACCTGTGAGTGTCGGGTGGGTGGGGGGCATGTACACAGATGCTTCTAAAACGCTGCATGAGGTAAATACCTTTTCCTTCTTGGTGGCCTCCATCCTGGCTCTGTCATCCAGCATCTGCGCAGCCACCAGCCCAGGTGAACTGGGACCCCCTCAGTGTTCCGCAAGATTTCCAAAGTAGAAATAGTCCAGGCTTCTCTCACGGAGTCACGGCCAGCACCGGACCTCAGAGAACGATGATGTCCGCCTCAGGCTGGTTGAAGCCACAGCTTCCTCTTTTTCATTGTTCACTTCTGGACCCTTCCCCACCAAGGCCTCCTCAGGCCCAGCAGCCTCTAGGAGGGGCCATGTGGTTCCAGGGAAATGTCCTCAGTGTTGACTGACTTTTCCTAGCTATGCTGAGCTGTGAGGAACCGGTGGCCTCTAGACAGACTCAGCAAAAAAGGTCTTTCCCTCTGGTGGCTCGGGGATGGCTTTTGAGTAATGAGGCAACAGGTAACTCTGTCCCTCACGCTTCAGCTTTCTTCTCCGAGCTCAGTCACAGTCGATGTTTCTGTTCTAACCAGGTGTGGAGTAGATGCCTCCCGTCAGGGCCTCTGTGCTCCTGAGAGGGCCTGTGGTTTCTATGGTGACCATTCTATCATTAGAGCCACCATGCAGAAAACTGGGACTGATGGCCAAAGGCCTCTCTACTCCTGTCACCATGGTGACCACTCTGTCACCCTGTCACTGCAGTGACTGCCAGCCTGGTAGACATTACCACCTGCTCAGTTCCCAGGTCAGTGCCTTAGTGCCTGTTACACTTACTAAGGAGCAGAGCCCTCTACGCCTGAGAACCAAAAGAACGGGAAAATCGTCTTTGCCTTCCAGCCTGGCCTTTGCACTGGAGAGGGCTAGGAAGCTTCTTGTGACAAAGAAGCTTTCCCTTTCTTTCTCTTTGTCCTGGTCTGAAACCAGAACTAATGGTGGACAGGAACCACGCTGGCTCCACACTGCATGGGACTGTGCGCGTCTCTATTGCTATCCCTGGAAGCCTCAGTCCAGGGCATCTGTTGGTGGAATTAAGTATTTTTGTTTTGTTAAAGATTTATTTACTTATTTTATGTATCTGAGTACACTAGAGGGCATCAGATCCCATTACAGATGGTTGTGAGCCACCATGTGGTTGCTGGGATTTGAACTCAGGACCTCTGGAAGAGCAGTCAGTGCTCTTAACCACTGAGCCATCTCTCCAGCCCCGCCCCCCACCAGTGTTTCTTCTTTTAAAAGTACTTATTAGCATATGTAATCCGTGTACAAAAGAATGCGTTTTATAATGGCAAGTTCATTTAAATATATCATCTATTTTGTCTATGAAAACATACACACACACACACACACACACACACACACACATATTACCACGTTACCACAATCTGTTTAGTAAGGTTAGTATTACTTTTTGAATATGATTTCAGGGGTGACCACTTGGTATTGAACAACCAATTAAGGGGCTCATAAAAGGGAGACGCAATGTCTCCTGCTCCCCAAACTCCTTAGCTGTCTGTAGTTCCTTGTTTATGTTCAAGGCCCTATGAGGCTCCTCCTTCCATGTCTACTGGTGCTGTTCACACTCCGGTCTTGCTCAGGCAGCCATCTCGTTGCATTCTTGTGGATGGATCTTGCCCGTCATTTCTGAGACATGCAACCTCACAGATCTCCCCTCAAACGTTCCAAAGCTCCTACTTAGCAAACGCTCCGGTCCTTCTGCGACTATGTCTGGAGTGTGTGGCATTCGGACGGCACCCAGCATATCCTGGCTTGTCTTCTGATGCTTCTCACTCTCTCTCACAAATCCTAGGGCCGACTTTTGTGCAGCGTGAGGCGGGAGCCCTCTGGTTGGCGAGTGTTGGTATGGCGAGGTCTGTTCTGGGTCAGCAGGAGAGGCTTTTTGACTAGTTCAGGGTTGAGCCAGCTGGACCATGAGGACCACTGGCACCCAGAGCCCTGGGACAGTTTCCTTGTGAGGACTTCTGCTCTGTGACTGTTGCTGTGGCGCTGCCGAGCTTGGCTTGGTGTGCCCAGCTCTGAGGGCAAACCTCATTTTCTTGCCTCTCCTCTGTATGCTCCTGTTCTCAGGTGGGACCTTCACACACTGAGGCTGAGGGGAGTCCACATGGGCTGTGGAGCAGGAGGAACGCCTGCAGGCTCTCCTGCCTGCTTCTCTGTTTTCTCCGAAGCCTCCCTTCTGAACTTCCTGTGTAGCGCTGACCCGCAACCATCAAGTACCGTGGATGGGATAAGTGAACTGCCTAAGTGACCAGGTATTCCCATTTCAAGTGGCTGGCATCTGTCCAGTACAGCTCGTCCTCAGCCGGGAAAGGCTGACTCGACAATTATAGCTTCAGGAAAACCCCATGCAGGGAAGGCAGTCTGAAAAATACCTGTTTCGCTAATTCCAAAAGCTCCTACATGTTCTGACGTAGCCAATGGCAGACATAAAATCAGTGGCAGACCAGGTCTATCTTTCCTGCTGCCTAGACATTTCGGGGGAAACTGGAACATCCCAGCGAAGGGGAGACTTGCTTAGTACGAACGAGGCCCTTTCAATGCAGTCTTGATTTATTAGGGTCCCTGCTGTGTAGCTGGGATAAACACCTCTCGTGAGGGGGCAAAGCTTCGGAGACAGGTAGGTGTTTGCTGAATCCATTGGGCAAATCCATAGGACCTGGGTCTTTGGTCATGGACACTCTTATTACAAATAATGTTTTCGAAGAGGCTTTTTAAGAATTAGGATCTGGAGAGATGTCTTGGCGGTTAAGAGCGCTAGCTAGCTGTTCTCACAGAGATTCCAGGTTTGGATCCCAACACCTGCACGGCAGCTAATAACTATGTGTAACTCTGATTCCAGGAAATCTAAGAATCTGACACCCTCTAGGGGTTGGGGATTTAGCTCAGCGGTAGAGCGCTTGCCTAGCAAGCGCAAGGCCCTGGGTTCGGTCCCCAGCTCTGAAAAAAAGAAAAAAACAAGAATCTGACACCCTCTGCTAGCCTCCATGGGTACAGCATAGAACACCACTCAAACACATAAAAAAAAAAAAACCCTTAACACTTTTATTATAAATATATATTATCTATAATATTATTTTTGTGTGTTAGTGTACATGCATGCACATGAATGAGTGTGCAGGGGGCTGGCATGGATGCTATTGTGTGCATGTGTGCATGGGGGACTTGGTTCTCTCCTTCCACCACTGGGTCCTGAGGATCAAACTCAGGCCGTCAGGCTTAGCAGTAGACACCTTAACTCACTGAGCCGCCTCTCCTGCTCTGCAAAAGGACTTTCCTTTGATGTCTCAGGACTCAGGGGGACAGAACACAAGAGCGCCATCATCCCACACCAGTGATGCCATATTTTCCTTTTCAATGACGGATCCTTGTAGATTTTTCTCTCTCCACATTTTCAGGTTTCTTGAGCCACTACAAGGATAGAAATTTCTGGACACCCTTCATCTGCACCCCTTAAATCTTCTTTACTGTATTTGCTCTGCCTTTGGCCTTGTGACGATAGCCTTGGTTGTGAACCTGACCACACCTGGAATCAACTAAAAACGCTAGCTGCTGGGCAGTCCTGTGAGGGCTTTTCTTGAGCAGATTAAATGGAGTAGGAAGACCCACCTTAACTCTGGGCAGCACCTCCTGGTGGTCATCCACATAGAAGCATGTGGAAGAAGGAAGCTTTACCTGTTGCTTGCTTGCTTTTGCTCTCCCTGGCTAGTTCTACCCGGTCACCATAGCATTCTTACACCTAAACCAACATAGGGATTCAAATGTAGGCTGAAGACCAATTTCTCCAAAAATCCTCAGACTTTCAGCACCAGATTAAGTTGGAGGAGACAGCCCAGTCTTGTGGTCTATGCTTCTCCAGTGTGAGACAGCCATTGTTAGACTACTTATACAGACAGCATCCTGAAGCCAAACTGGTAAACCCTCTCTTAATACATGTCCTATCAATCCCATTCCTTTAGAGAACCCTAATATAGGTTATAATATGGTCATATAGTACATGTATAGACACATGAATATATACAGCTCAGTATACATATATGTAGATATACCTACATGTAGGTATATATGCATATGAACTCTTCAAGAGTAAGTTGTATATACAATGTTCATCTATTTCTACTCATAAAACCAGAGATTTTCTTGTAAGGTAGTGACTGAAAGGTGGAAATAAAAATACAGTGCTATTATCTAATCTATAGACCTTGCTCAGATCTTAGCCTCCGGTTAAAGCTCTGCTTCTAACAGTCTGGAGGGCACCTTCAATCTATCACGAGGCTTTTCTCTTCCTTCCTTCTTTTCTTTCTTCCTTTCTTTGTCATTGAACATAATGATGCAAATAACCATCGTCGTCGTTGTTAAACATCTGCAATGAGCAGGACTTGGGATGTGATACTTTATCGGTTTTTTTTTTTTTTTTTTTTTTTTGCAACATGTCTACGAAAAGGATATTTTTTCGAGTTTAACAGATATGGAGCGGGGGTCCTCACTTGTGGTGTGGAAGTATTGAGGCTGAATTCAAGCTGGACAACAGCTGGGGAAACGGAGGGGAAGACAGTGTCATTCGCAATAGATTAACAAGCTTGGCTTGGGGAGTTCGCATATCTCTAGATGAAGCTTTAAAGCCAGAGAAGAGCGGGAAGAAGTGCCAAGAATAGCTGTAAGGGAGTTGGATAAGCCCAAGGTCTGCCTCTTGCTTCCACTTTTCTTAATCCAATTCTTTTTCTGCAAGGTCACTGTCCTGGTCATTTTGTACAACTTTGGATAAAGAGACTTTCTTCAGAAATGGTTCTCATCTGCCGCCTGTGGAGCCACAATGTCGGTGCAGGTGAATGGGGCTGGGTGAGACAGCCTCTGGCTACCTGGCTTGTCGAACAAGTGTGTCTATGTCAGGGGTTGCTGAACCTGGCCACAGCCAGTGACGTTTTTTATTTTTATTATTGCAACGGAAAGGATGGAGGACATTTCTTTTAGTCGTCTGTACTTGGGATACCCAGGGAAGAGGGTTGGTTAGCCTGGTGCTGTTACATACAGGATGTAATAAAAGAAGTAGAGCGTAGGGACAGGTACGAGTTGCTATTCTAGTCGGATGGAGAAGGAAGAGTGAGGGTACCGCACGGCACTGCCCACCGCCAGTCAGGGTCCGCGCGACAGCCCGGAAGAGAGCGTGTGCCAAGGCACTGCCACGCAGGCGGAGACCGAGCCTTCTGGCGCCGACTCAGCCTGACGCGGGTGCGTCCCGCCGCTTAGATACACGCACGCGCACGCGCACGCGCGTACCCTGCCTTCCGTCCTCCAGTGCGCGTCTGAAGCACCCAGCGACTGGAACCGGAAGTGGGCCCTAAGCTAGGAGGAAGAAGCCGGCCCGGCCCCGTCAGCAGCCGGCCGCGGCTGTTCTGAGGAACTGCGGCCGCGCTCCCGTGAGCGGGTCTGGGGTCCAGCGGGCAGCCCGAAGGTGCGGCGCCATGAAGCTGTACAGCCTTAGTGTCTTTTACAAAGGCGAACCAAAAGCGGTGCTTCTCAAAGCCGCGTACGATGTGTCTTCCTTCAGTTTCTTCCAGAGGTCCAGGTAAAGTGGGCCGGGCCCTGGTGGCTAGACCTGGAGGCCTGGGAGTCGGGGTTGGGTCCAGAAGGGCGGGGATTCAAATCTCTCAAAGGGGAGCACGGCCTCGGCCTCGGGTCTCGGGCTGTGCCTGAGGAGTCATTAGCATCCCTGGTAAAGGGCTCTGCCAGCCACAATATTGCCCTGTTGTATAAAGATTAGAAGACCACTGAAAATCGTGCGGATTAGATGCACTACCAAATGTTCTGATCTAGGATATCCACAGTCAGAAATAAGTATTTTGACTACCACCTCGCACCCCGTGATTTAACCAGTGTTTGGTACCTCAACAGCCACCTTTATATTTCATCATTGCCAGTGGTTCTCACCTTCCTATGCTGAGACCCTTTAGTACAGTTCCTCCTATCGAGGTGACCCCACCATAAAATTATTTTCGTGGCTACTTCATAACTGTGACTTTACTACTGTTATAAATCGTATTGTAAATATTTTTGGAGGTTGAGGTTTGCCAAAGGAGTTGCAACTCACAGTTTGAGAGTCGCTGGTCAAAGCGCTTTCCAACACTTCTATATGAGGTGTATGGAGATATTTCCTTTCTGAGTAAAGTCACTGATTCTTCAAGGATTGGGCGTGGGGTGCAGTTATAAGTTTTAGTGTTTGGGCCCTGGTGATCAGAAAGGGTCCACACTGGTAGTTTGGCAGGAACCACTCAACTAGTTTTGCTTATAGGCATAAAGGATTCTGGGATGCTTTAATTGTAAGTTCCACAGATACCCAGTCTTGTGGGAGTGGGCAGAGTGACTCAGACACAAAAGGAGAAGGACCCAACAGGTGACCTGTGGTCATCTTGTCTCAAAGTCTGGGTGAAATCTGCTTGTTCAGGTTGTGTCTCAGATTTTGATAGTTCTAAAGACTTCTAAAGACTTCATATAAGTGGAATCATACAGTAGTTGTCTTTGTGTCCCACTGATTTTACTAAGCAGAATGGCCCCCCAGGTTCATCTATGTTGCCACAAATACCAAGATTGTTTCCCTTTCAAAATGTACACAGTATTAAGTTTTGTGCCAACACTGCCTTTGTTTACGCATGCATCCACCGACGGAGGTGAGTTGCTGAGGATTATAGTTTTGGAGTAATGTTTGCCTCGGGGTTGGAAGGTAACGAGCTAGAGAAATAGCTCATTCAGGGAACTGCTTGCTGCACAAGGGCCTGCGTTTGATCCCAAATACATTAAAGGAAAATAAAATGTGGGCGTCGGCACACATGCTTGTACTTCCAAAGCTAGGAAAAGAGATGATGAGGATCGGGGTGTGACTGGTCCCTGGCCAAGCCCACTCTGTGAGCCCCTAACCAACTTCATCCCAGAATCCAAGGTGGGTGGCTCCTGAGGAAAGAGTCCATATGCACGCGTGCAGCTGCAGGCAGACGGCACCCACATGGATGCTCAGGGCCACAGTTTCCTGTGGTGTGCACTCCTGAAGGTGGATTTGTTGTGTCATCGTTGGCTCCTTCTGTTCTTCCTGCTCCTCTCTACCCTGGCCTCTCTTCTACGCTGGATGTTGTTTTTCTCAGATGGAACCAACTTGGCTCTTCTCATATTTTCCTCTTTCTGTTTCTGTGGAGGGTTCTCAGAGCTTCCACGGTGCTGCTCTCTCTTTGATGTCCCTACGTTATCTAGTGTCAGATAACTAGCAGTGAAGCAGAGAGACATATGTTCCAGTTGAGTGAAACCCCCCCCCCCATTCTTAGCCTTCATGTCACCACGATTACTGAAGACTTTGAGTGGTCTCTCACAGTTAGTGCACGACTAATAGCCCTGATTACATGACTATAATCTTGCTATAGATATCTTTTTTGTTTTATTGCAAAGGCTCTCTTGAGGGAAGGAAAATAAAGAATTGTGATTATTTTCAGCGTGTCATTCCCTCGTGATGATAATAGTATATTATGTGCCAGGTGATACTTTGTATATATTACCTCATTTTTAACTATCCCACCAGTCTTGATTTTACTGTCGAGGTCAGCACAGTAATTTGGGTGAGACCTAGTAAGACTTGAAATCACAGAGTTAGGTCTTCAGATATCGCAGTTAAGAATACTATAATGCTGGATATAGTAGTGTACACCTTTAGGGGGCAGAGGCAGTTGGATCTCTCGGCTTGGTCTAGGTAAGAGCTCCAGAACAGCCAGGGCTACAAAGACCCTGTCTCAAACAATGGCCAGCCTCATACTGATGGCCCTGGCTGCCCTTTATTGTGCACCTCCAGCTGAAGGCGAGAACGCCTGTCCTCCGGCTGAAATCACAGCTCTCTTTTGGCCATGATAAACTGCATTGCAGCTTCATATGAGCTACTCCCCCTTCTGCCTTGACTAAGCTGTTTCTTTCCATTTCTTCCACAGCATCTGGGGCCTCAGCGGACCTGAGATAGCTCTCACTGTGTGGGTCAGTGGCATTCCCAGCCATGGTCTGTTCTATGGCCGCAGTACTAACTGACAGTTTTTACCATTAGTGATTTTCTAGAGCAGTGTATTTATTTATACCGCTTCTTGGAAATTAGTACAGGAGGTCCTTTCTGCTTTGGCATGACACCCCAGGTGTGTTGTTAAGATTTCAATCACATCTTTATTTTCTCTGTGTGTGTGTGAGTGCATAACGGGATACTCATGGAGGTCAGAGAACAACCTGTAGGAGTCTTTTCTCTTCTTCCACCATGTGGGTCCCAGGGATCAAACTCAGCTTGCCTGGGTTGACAGTAGGTGCTTTTATCCAAAGAGCCATCTCACTGGGCCCCAAATCATGTTCTGAGAGAAACGTTAAAATAAATGTAGCCTAAAGATTTCTCAGACACCCGGAAGTGGATTGTTCTGACTGGTTTGTTGGTGTACAGGCATGACTTGATTGTGGTATATACATCCGTGTTCATTTACACTGGGTTTATTACTGTTTTTAAGGTTAGGAGGGAATGAATAAAACCAAGAGAAGCTCAGCGGTCACTTTCCACTGTGTTGGGGACAGTGTGACCGAAAGAAGGTTATAAATGTGTGTTATGTTTCCTAGTGTTCAGGAATTCATGACCTTTACAAGTCAACTGATTGTGGAACGATCGGCGAAAGGCAGCAGAGCTTCTGTTAAAGAACAAGGTAGGAGGACTCACGCCCTTCTGAGTGCTGGCCTGGCTGTCCCCCCTCAGACAGTGCTCCCTGGGCCGTGTGATTGCTCCCAGGACTGTGCTCTTAAGCTACCACATGTCCTCTGCTTGCTTCTCCTGTTCATAAAGAGCACTCCGCCGAGTGCTAAAGTCCACACTTACTGCACATGGCAGTGCAACTGCACTTACACAGCTCACACTCACTATACCTTAGACCCTGGCTCTCCACCTGCCCCGGCCCGCAGGCCGAGCAGTCATAAGTGCTGATTCTCGGTCATCAGCGCCTTCATAGTGTCTTTTCCTCCCAGAGCAGAGCCTTCAGAAAAGGGTTCCTAGCTGGCACTTGTGAGGCCATTACTGCGTTCCTCAAGATTTCTTTTTCTTTTTTCTTTTCTTAAAGCAGGATCTTTTCTTCATTTCATAATTCAGGTTTTAGTTATCAGTTTGGGATTTTATTTCAGACTCATACATTTCACAGACAAATTTGAAGTTACATGAATTTCTTCAAGCATAACAATGATCACCTCTGGTAAGCAGTGGCCCAGGATAGAGTTCCTGAATTGATGATATATCACAGATCAGCAATACTGGCTGAATATTCTCCGTGAAGAGTTTCTGTCCTATGAGTACCACAGAAGGGAAAAGGACTTGTGACTATCAGTGTTCTCTCTCCTTCCTACTGTCACCCTTCACAGTTCTATCCGTTAAGGACTATTCCTCACACTGGCAAGCTTCTCAGTTTCTATGGAAACTGACTCCATGTTTAGTTCTTTCTTATTTGGGAATGTATATAAAATAAGATGGTACTTCTCCCCCTCACCTCCTCTCTGTTCTTGTTGATCTTGCGCCTCTCGGATTCCAGGGGCTTATACTCTTCCTCTTCTGTTTTTCCTTCTGTTTAACATTGGAATCTTCTGGGCCAGATCCATAAACGGTTGTAAGATTATTTGTAAGATCTCACCCAAGGTTCTTTGGTTTGGGGGGTGCAGTTAGCCATGTCATTTCTGAATCCTTTCAAGTGATGAAAATCAACCGTCTTGTGGATATGGTTGTTTTCAGAGGCTTTTCTGCAAACCAATCCCTTTAATCTTATGACAGCTTTAGTGCAGTAATGCTAGAGGCCTCATCGAGGACTCCTGGGCTTTTTCTAGACAATTCCTCCTAGCCACCCACCACAGGCTAGAGTAGGTCAAATCATGTAGTCTTATTACAGGAGATTGAAGCCCTGGGAGGTCATTTTCTGCTTCTCGGCCACCCTGAAGAGATTATTTTAAGAAAGAAGAAGCAGCTTGTCTTGTCTGGTATCCCCTCAATTTAGGAGCAGCCCAGAGCCGGGGAGAGCCATAAATTGCCAAGACTTAGCCAGTCCTGACCTGGGCTAATGGCAGTGATCTGGAGTTGCTCCTGGGGACGTTGTCTCTGCTGTGTTTTTTTTATCCCTGGTACTCATTTTGATTTCCCTACACACATAGTGTCAGGGAATCTAGGATATTAGTCAGAGCTCCTGGGCGTGGCCCATAGAACTGTGGTAAAGAGCCTTCTAGTAGAGCTTGCTCAGAGCAGTTGAGTTTCAAAATAGGTTCAAGCTGGCTATGTTTGCACTAGAAAGCAGGAACCAATATTATGATGCATCGGCAGATTCAAAACGGTCTGAAGCCCTCATATTATGTGAGCTCTCTTGTCTCCATAGAGTACCTTTGCCATGTCTACGTCCGGAGTGACAGTCTGGCAGGTGTGGTCATTGCTGACAGCGAATACCCTTCCAGAGTGGCCTTTACCTTGCTGGAGAAGGTGAGTGTTGTTGGACTAGACTAGGAGGTCAAGTGAGACGTGCTGAACCTGAAGCACGAGGGGTGAATGCTCCAGAGACATTTTCACCATCCCTCTACCCAAGCCAGAAGACATTTGAAATCACTGCCTATATATATTTCTTCCTTGGTGTTGACGCTGGCCTTCAACTAACCTGTGCTCCTGCCATGATTACATTAGCTCTCCTCTGAAATTAGGCCACTGCTGCCGGCTCTCCCTGTGCTTCTGCTGAAGGTTCCTCATTCTCTTCCTGTTGTTACTGCAGGCAGTCATTACAGCTTTCTCCCCTGGTGGAGGTCAATGGCTTCCTGGAGTTTGTTTGTTTGTTTGTTTGTTTGTTTTTGAGACAGGGTCTTACTGTGTATCTTTGTCTTGCCTGGAACTCGTAATGTAGACCAGGTTGGCCTCAAACTCAGAATTTCACCTGACTTTGTCTCCTGAGTACTGAGATTAAAGGCATGTTGCAGCACGCCGATTCCTACCCATTCCATCGAGTTTAGTACCCAGTGACTTCTCATTGTAAACCAGAGACAGAAGTATTTCCTTGTCCTGTTCCTCGTAACATTGAAACACGTCCAAAGACCCCCCCCCACCCCCTTTTTTTTTATGGTTTTTCAAGACAGGGTTTTCCTTTGTATCCCTGGCTGTCCTGGAACTGACTTTGTAGACCAGGCTGACCTCAAACTCAGCCTGCTTCTGCCTCCTGAGTTGCACCACCACTGCCCAGCAAGCTCACTTTCTTGAAGAATTACTTTGGAAAACTAGAGGGCTAGTATTGTTCCCCAGGGGAAGTTTACTGTACACTGGGCACACTTTACTTTTGCTTCTACACTACTTAGGACTTGTTTTAATCATAAACATTTGAAAAGACGAACTTGAACCTAGACTGTTCCCTTGCCATTCGATGTCCTTGTACCCTGGAGAGCCCAGGAGCCTCATTTGGGCTGAGTGCTGTTGATGAAGGGGCCTCACCAAAGGTCCTGGAAAGCTGGTGGGAGATACGTTGAGTCTCTTTGTTTTGCAGGTACTAGATGAATTCTCCAAGCAGGTCGATAGAATAGACTGGCCAGTAGGATCCCCTGCTACAATCCATTACACAGCCCTAGATGGCCACCTTAGTAGATACCAGGTGAGTTTAAAAGAATGTCCTCTAGAGACTGGCCCAGAAGCTATGTGACCATCTGGAAAGGGTCAGTGACCAAGGCTGATGCACAGGCGAATCGTGTTTGAAAAACACAGAGACATTTTCAGACAGATAACCTAGGTTTTGAATTCTGTTCTGTGCCTTTTTATTGCGAGAATTATTGGTAGTTTCCTTAGGTAAGATTGTTTACAGGTAACTACTTCAGTCTCAACCCTGATTTTGTTCTGTCTCTTTCCTAGAACCCCCGGGAGGCTGATCCCATGAGTAAAGTGCAGGCCGAACTGGATGAGACCAAAATCATTCTGGTAAGCTGCAAAGTGGGAGAGTAAGCCTGAGCACCAAAGTGCAGAAGGAGGTGCCGCTGACCCGACACAGGCCATCCTAGCTTAATGAGAGTAGTCACAGCATGCCTCAGGGACTTCCTCACTCTCCCTCATACCCCATCATAGTCACAGTGCCCTGGACTTGGAATCCGGGTGGTCCTAGTAAGCATTCTGCCAGTGAGCTGCATCCTGGCCTTCAGCTGACGTTTCTGCTGTGTGAATTGCTCAGCTGTGTACAGGAGTGGAGAACGGCTTGGCTCAGTGGTTCCACTCCCACAGATGGACTGGCAGTGGCTGTGTGAGAAGGGCAGCAAGGCCCTCAGAGGGCCCCCATCTCTGTGCTCTTATTCTGCAAGGCAGAGACTGTAGTGCTGACAGACTACAGTTATCTCGGGATGCACTCCCTGTCACGGTGCTGTCAGTGAGCATGCAATCTATTGTGCATATGATATGTGTGTGTAATTCTGAATTTTGAAGGAGCCACTTTTTAAATGACAAAAGGAAAGTAGTTGAGATTCGGTATTATTTATTTAATCCAGAATATCCAAATATCTTTCTACCATGTCTTTAGTATAAAAAAGTCATCAATACAGTATTGCCTTTTATAAATTTTTGTTTTATGTGTAAGGGTGATTTTTGCCTGCATGTTCTATCACAAATACAGTGCTCTTAGATGCCAGAAGGCATTGGATCCCCTGGAACTGGAGTTGGAGATGGTTGTGAACTGCTGTGTGGGTGCTGGAATTGAACCCAGGTTTTCTGGAAAAGCAGCCAGTATGATTAATCACTGAGCCATCTCTCCAGTCGTACTAATAAAGCTTTCTGCACACTGAGCCTGAGTCTGCAATGTGTCTATGTTTGCACTTGAAGCACATTTTAGGGCTTGTCTCGTCTCAAGTGCTCGGTAGCTCTGTGGCTCTTGGGTCAGATGGCACAGCCTTCTCACTGTGTTAGTCTCCTGGGGGCTTGCTGTTGAAGTTTGGGCCAGGCTGGTTCCTTCTTGGGGCCATGTGAATAATGAGTGTTCCAGACCTTTTTCTGGTTTCTGGGGGTTGCTGGCAGTTCTCACTGTTTCTTAGTTTCTCCTGTGTCATCACATGGCCTTTTCTCTGTGTCTGCATCTCTGGTTTTATGGAGATGCTAGTTATGTAATTAGGACCACCCTACTCTAGCATCACTGCTTCTTAAACGGATGACACTTGGAAAGACCTTATTTCCGAGGATGTGAACTTTGGACACCATTGTCCATCCTAGTGCAGTCATAGAGCACTCAGAGATGTCTTTCTCTGCACACGTGTGCTTACAGTACACAAGTATAATGCAGACATGGTTTGTGTGAGCTTTCCTAGAGCAGTGCTTCTCTCGGTCTGTGCTGGAGAAATATTGGGAAAGCCACCGGGTCCTGTGCTGTTGGCACGACTGGAACATATTCTGGAACTGGGTCTCCGTGCTTGTTGTGTCTGCTGGGTAGGGGCCCAGAGGAGGCACTTGTAGCCATTGAACTCCGTAAGGACCTGTTGTCAGCAGACACTCACTGCACAGAGCTAAGAGTTCTCCTGTCTCTTCTGCCTAGCACAACACCATGGAGTCTTTGTTAGAGCGAGGCGAGAAGCTTGATGACTTGGTATCCAAATCAGAAGTCCTGGGAACACAGTCGAAAGCCTTCTATAAAACTGTGAGTAGCCCTGCTGCCCTCCTGGCAGCCCCCCCACAAAGCTGTTGCAGCTTGTCTCTCCAGCACTCTTGATTAGATCAGATTTGGGTACCACTCCCGGGAGCCTAAAGCAAGTGCTTCAGCCTCAGTGATGAGCAGCGTACACTCAGGCACTCCGCTGCATGACTGAGGCTGGTTTCAGACCTACCACCCACTTCCCATATTGGTTCCAGCTTTGGTCACCAGGGTTTTCCTGATTCCTCTGCTGAGAGAACAGTTGGTCTTAAGGAAGATACCAGCAGTTCACATCTCCGAGGTGGTTCTTGGTTCTCTAATACGTCTCCTTCCATTGGCAGGGTCCTCCTGCTGTCTGCCTGCCTCTCTCCAGGCATTACTTCAGTTTCCAGTTGTGAACATTTCTGTTGCTTTGTCTAATGTAGTTGGGTATTTTGCCTCGTGTATGTATGTGCACCACATTAATACCTACCGCCCACAGAGGCTAGAAAAGGACATAGAATCCCGGAAACCGGACTTGTAAGTGGTTGTGAGCTGCCACATGGGTGCTGGGTTTTGAACCCTGGTCCTTTGGAGGAATAACCGGTGCTTTTAACTGCTGAACCGTCTCCTCAGCTCCAACATTGTGTTCTTGGCCCACTGTGGGACAGTAGTAGTGCTGTCTGCCTATGCGTATTCATGTTGAGCTGCCGTATTGGAGGAAGATGACCAGGCAGGGTTAGAAGGGTGGCCTTTGACCACAAAGCAAGAATGGGCACAGTAGCAGCCCCTGCAAACATGAGCAGGAACCATGCAGCTTCTCTAGAAGACTGCCAGGCGGTCCGATAGCACTGCTGAAGTACTCAGCCAGTCCTGACTCCATATTGCTTCCTTCCCTTTTACATGGTCTGATTGTAGGAACTGTATTAATGTATTGGGAATATTAGTGGGTTGTGACAAAACCCTGAGGAGCCCAGCCTGGCAGATGAAGCTGTGTCAGGCCATGTGAGCAGCTCCCTTTGAAGCCCCAGGGCCTTCCCTTGGTTTGGTTTTGCTTTCTCTCTCTGATTGCTCCTCGGCACTCTTCAGCCTCTCCTTTTTTTTCTTTCAAGGCCCGGAAACAAAACTCATGCTGTGCAATCATGTGACATAGCCCACAGAGGCAGGCGCTGGATCGTCACGTCACTTCAACCCCTGGAGACAAGCAACATCCTAGAAGAGGATCTGGAGCCAGGCAGACTGTCTACTTTTATTTGACGTTCCCAAGAGGAATGGAGGAACGATTTAGGGGGGACATCGACGTTCATGTGTGTGGTTGTGACTATGGGAAAAAATTTGAGCTCAAAGATGTAATGTTGGGAAAATGAAACCATAAACTTTTAAGTGGCTCTTATAGGTGCTGAAGGACTTATTCTCAGCTAACCCTGGAAGGCTCTATGGGAGGGAATCTTTTTCCTGATCCTTGGTATGACTTAGGATTTCATTTGTGCATTAACAATATTAACTGTCCGGTGAATGGGGTGGGGGGAGGGGCCCGGGTGATAGGGCAGGGTTTGAACACTCCAACATTCTACTGCCTTGCACTGTGGGGGCTGGGAGAAGTCACCATGGCCGGTAACAGGCAGTGGTCACTGGGTCTTACATGTTTAGCTTGCCTGTCTGCTAGGACTGGCATTTGTCAGGAACAGGGCCCATCCTAAGTACCTTTATCCACTACTACAAAAATGACTTATATGAGGTACTTAGAAAGGGCCAAGCTGGGCAGGATGTGTAAGGACAGTTTTATCAGCTAGCAGACTGCGTGTGGGCTGGGGCTGTTCTGGCGTTGGGAGGGTCGCTGGGAGTGTCCAACTTTGGGGAAGAAGCAGATGCAGGTGCCTTCAGTGTCCAGTGTGGAGGAACACTCACCTGGACTTGCAGTTGGGCTTTGAACATCAAGATCAAAGTATCGGGTGCTGCACCTCTCAAAGCTGGTTTGATTTGTCTCTGTGCCCACAAGATTGTTCTGGCAACTGCCTGGGGCTTATGTGTCAGACAAGTCATTCTTGTGGGTACCAGGACAAGTGCCAGCAGCCTCCACATTTCCACTGCCCACCTCTGGTCTGACCAGCTCTGTCTCACAAGCCCTTCCCAACCAGACAGCTGCAGGGTGGAGGATGCTGAGGGGTTGGTCTGAGCTGGTACCATTGCCAGCACAGCCTACAGGGTAAACCCAGAATGTGCCAGGTTCCACATCACCTCTTCATGTTCTGCTGTGCACAGGCTATATCCGAGAAACCCTGTCTCCCCAAAAGCCACTGCTGGGATGCTGGCCTCTGAGTTTTGAGCCAGAGTTGTCTCACTCTGATGATCCCTACCCTGAGCCTGCTGAGCTGCCCTCAGAATGCCCATATGGGGAGGGGGACATCTACTATGGCTTCCAAAAATCCCCACTAGTTGCTGTACCTATTTCTCTGGATACTGCTAGCCAAAGGGCTCAGGCTCCCCCTAGAGTGGCCTGCCCACGTAATTTTCCCACTGCCACAGACCTTTCCAACCCAGGGTCCCTGGACGGCACAGTGCTGCTGGCACTTGTGGTGTAATAAGTGGCCTGGGTGCGCGTCTTTCTCTTGTTGCTCTGGGGGTCCTGGGAGGAGTAGAGGTGGGTGGAGGTAGAAGTTTGTGGGGGAAAGGTAACCTTTGCCTACGTGTGGCTGTCTACAGGGTCTGCTCGCTTACCCTGCAGTGGATGAGTTGTCCTGTGTTTCCCATCCCCCCACCATATTCTAATGTTAAATCACTTGGCAAGAGTGTATTTTAATAATGCCTAATTCCTCTATGTTCTGTCTGAAGGTTTCTGTCCAAATAAAATTGTCTTTTGAAATTCAGTTTCGTGTTTACGTTTAGCTTCAGGGAGGCCTCTGTGCCCATGTCAGCCAGTGAGGGGTGGGAAGACGCCAGGTATTTTGTTCTGTGGATACTAGGATCTGTCCTGGATAGGCCTCCAGACCTTTCGGGTAGGAGTGCTGGAATGGCCTTGCTGTCTCAGAACCCAGTTTTCTGCACCCCAAAAAGCTTGCCTGGGTGAGCTGCCTCTTCGCGATAGAATCCTGGAGAGAGGCTTGGTTTTGCCCAAGTTTCCCATTCCGTGCAGGCTGGCTGCAAACTTCTACCAAGCTTGGGAAACCTCGAGGATTTTGGGGAATTCCTTACTCCCGATGGGCACAGGTAACTTGTGAGGGTCAGCATGGGATTATTCAAATCTAGAGTATGGTTTTGAGTTTGAAATGGCCTCAGTGGCTAGCAATTAGTAAGGCCTCTGTCACCTCTGCCTCAGCGGCTCAGCTAGGCCTTGTAGCTTGTCTTTGGTGTCCTTGTCATCAGAGACCCCTTCTGCCCGGCTGGAGCTAGAAGCCCTGGATCCAGTGTGCTACCTTCTCCTGATCTGTGGACCTGGTAGTGTTCAGGGTAACCCAAGCCTTCTTAGAGTGACAGGTGTCTAAGGAGCTTCGAAATGTTCCTCAAGAGTGTCTGTCTCACCTTCATGCTCAGCCCCATACCAGATCGTTGACCCTGGGTGCTGCCCCTGAAAACTGCTGCCTGCCTGGCTGTCCAACACCCACAGAAAGGCTTCATTCAGGAATAATGCATGGTGGAGGCTCAGGCTCTGTAGCATGCTGCCTTCCTGAGGGAGGCCTGGCCTGGAAACACTCCTCCGATTACAGCTGATAGGAAGCTGGAACCCTAGCTAGAGAGCCCATTGCTACTGTACCTGTGGGCACTGGCCTAGATTTTTTTGTATTAGCTCTCAAGACTTACCTACCTACCGCCTGTTTGCCTGCGTACCTGAGAGCACTTCTCTAGGTGTAGCCCACAGAGACCATTAGGTAGACAACAGTGGCCTTCTTTACAAAGTGAAGATGTTTAGAAATGTGCTTAAGATGGGAGAGGAAGCTTGGGGGAGCGTTGGCCAGTTTTTGTCTTCTTGGGCCTCCCTACTGATAGTGGCTAGGACTGCAGGTATAGGGGCTCATCTTTGCAGACTTGAGCAAAGAAAGCACAGACCTAGCACAGATTACTGGGAAAGATTGGCCCTCTGCTTGGGCTGGAAGTGCAGGGGAAGCCTGGGAAGAGCCTCTCAGCAGCTGGGTCAAAGTTGGCCCACAGGCCCCAGCGCCTGGCTCTGGCCTTGCTGTCTTGGGTCCTGGCTCTTAGAGTCACTTTGCTCTTGGTTAAGATCTCAGACTTGAGCTCCTAGCTGAGACTCTCTGCAAAGCCTCTTGATTCTCCCTATGGTGACGACCTAAAGTAAACACTGTCCTGTACTGTATGCCTGCATAAGCCATGGGAACAGACTTGGCACAGGAAAAGTGCCAAGAAAAGTCAATATGTCAAAAGGAAGTCGAGAAAGGGGCTCAAGAGGATGCCTGGATTTTGGACCTGGGGCTCCTCTGGGTGCAGTGGCTGCCCTTTCCAAAGGCCACCTTTCTGGTTACTAGGATGATGGGCAAGGACAGGCCTTCGGGATGAAGAGAAACCTATGCCCTACTGATTGCCCTGAAGCACCCTATGTCCTTCCACCCTCACCATCAGGGGAGGTTCCGAAGCCACCTCTGGGCTAGGGAACAGGTAGGTTTGTATTCTGTGGCCGGGAATTGGCAGGGTCCCAGCATAAAGCAGTCAGCTGTACTGGAAGCGATTCGTTCTTTTTTTTTTTTTTTTTTTTATTTGCAGTTTCCCGAGACAGAACAAAATAAGAATAAGTTTTGTACACCTACAAGGCTCGGAAAGAAAAGACAATGGAACTCAGCAAAAAGAGAAGAGAGGAGGGTCACCAGTACTGCAGGCAGTGACACGCTCCAGCACTGGCCACAGTCGACGCCACCACCTGCGAACACCTAGCCAGTAGAGCAGACGTGTCCTGCTCTTTAGAGGGTCATGCAAAAGAATTGTCCCCCAGAAAAAAAATCCCCAAATTATCCCAGACAGGCAGCTTTGTGGAGATAACAAGGTGGGTGGGAGAGGAAAGGAGACCCCAGGATGTCAGGGTGGCAGGCCACAGGGCCTCACGCTGTCTGTGACAAGCCCTGCCTCTATTCCATGGCCTTGGGCCACTCATGGAGCCTGGCAGATGTTTACCCTGTGTCCATGGGTAGGGGGCAGCTGTCCTGGGCACAGTGTGGATCAAAGGTGGTATCCACTGAGTGTCTGTAGGTGGACAGTCCCCTTGGAGTTTAGGATCCTGTGTCCCGTTCCCCACTTCGTGCCCCTCCCTTGGCTTGATTTGTAGTAAAAGATAAAGAAAATCCTGGTTGAAAATGACGTGAATTTAAAGTGGGCAGCATTGGGGTGGAGGCCCACGGACCTCTGCGATCAAAGCCCCTGACCACCCCCACCCAACCCGGCTTTATACCTATCTCCCTAGCCTGACTTTGTAACATGTCCAGCCTTGATGATTCCCTCTGTCACCAAGGGCCACCCACGAGTCCAGGCAGCCGGCACCTAGGAGCACCACTGGGCCCTGGGGGTGGCACACTGTCCTAATGGACCCTCCCTCCACCCACTGGTATCCAGGCCCCACACCCATATATCTCTGCCCCCAGCCTGCCTTCTCTCTACTACGTATCTCTGGCCTACCTGGAAAGGCCTCACACAATACAGCCCTACCTAACCAATTTCGGCCTTCCATGTGCCTCTGAGGAGGCACATCCTCTGGCTTATTTCTTCTCTAGGCTCAGGTTAGGAAAGCACTCCTACCATCAAACCCTCACATGGACCTGCATTGCCCAGCAGTCTAAAACCCGACTTCTGGCCCCTCTTTATCACATTCTGCAACATTTAACCAAGTCTCGAGCACCCAGACTTCAAGCTCAGTGGACAAACCCCCTAGATGCAGCCAGCGTCTGCTCCCAGCTCTGTCCAGTATCTCGGCAACTCCGTCTTCGTGAGGGTCTGTTGCCAACTTCAGAGAGGAACTGCCCGGGCCAGGGGTGGGCCACTCTCGCTCAGCTGCTGGTGGCAGGGAAGGGACAAGAACCCCAAACAGGAAGGAGTCCATCCCTGCCCAGTCCTCTCTTCGTAGCTAGATGGGTGGGTGCTGCAGCCAGCCTGCCTTCCTAACCAATCCCTGCCAGGCGAGAGGCTTGGAGGCGAGATACATACCTCCATACCTCACTCCCCAAAGAACCAGGTTACTTTCTGATGATCTTGAGGACGAGCTTCTCCTACACACTCCATGGGGCAAAGGTAGGTCCTTGGCTAGAGGAGCACCCTCCCAGTCCTTCTCGGGATGAGGGACGGGTAGGGGAAGCAGGAACAGCAGCAGCTTTCAGGCACAACTAGCAGGAAAGGAGGCAGCCCCCAGCCCTTCCCAAGACACCTGACGCCACAACAGCCAGGTTAGCACGTGGGGCCCATGCATGGGAGGAGGATGCAGACGCCCAAGGTGTGGGGTGAGTGCGGTACCTACAGACTAACACAGTCGGCATGGGCACATTCACGCCCTGAGGGTCCCCAAAGCCAGGAGCGCAACAGACACATGTGGAGCTTGGGTGGGGGGGCGGCCCCACAAATGCCAGATTTTTACAGCTTTTTCCTTTCTTTAGGTTTGTTTGTTTGTTTTCCATTTCATCCGATGCCAATATTTTTTGTTTGTTTGTTTGCATGTGGTTGTCGTTGTCATCATCTTACTTTTTTTTTTTTTTTAAAAAAACAAATCACATCTGGTCTTGTTTTTCTGCAGACACAGGCACCAGGGGAGGGGACGAGGCAGACACAAACATGCGACAGGCAGGCCGTGCGCCCGAGGGCGGCTGGGCTCCAAACACCAACTCTGTCCGGTGAAACCAGGCGCAGCTCTGAAACAGGGGCAGGTCATCTCCCTCAGCACAACCTACCAGCGTAACCACCCAAGCCTTTGCTATTTGAAAAGGTTCTGGCAGGAGCCTGCCTGGAAAGGCAGTTGCTACCCGTAGGCTGCCTTTGCCTTGGTTATAAGTGGAGTTCAGGACCCACCCACCCTGACCACTGACTCCACCCCCGACCCACCAAGCTCTGGCTTGCGCAGCCGCAGCCGCAGCCGTTCTGGCTTCACCTGCTCACCCAGCGGGCACCCCACACAGCACTGGGTCACACCCCAGGTACTCACCTCACTGCAGTGGGGCCACTGGAGCGCCCGAGCAGTGGAAATGGACATTCTGCCACTTGCCGTCGCGGCGGTGCCACACACGGGTCTCTTCGGACTGGCTGGTGCGGGGTCTGCCCTGGCCGTCGATGTACTGTGTGAGGCGGATGTAAGCGATGCAGGCTGCATCCTCGCCGATGACGTGCACGTGCGGGTTCAGGATAGTGGTGTGGATCGGCTTGCTGTTCTTGGCCAGCACTGAGGACAAGCATGTCTTCTGAACTGACAGCACCAGGTATAGACACCTCCCACCCCTCCCATCTAGAATCCCCCCCCCATGCCCACCCCAGCTTATTCACTCACGGTTCTCAAAGTAGAATCTGTGGAAATCCATCCCTTCGACCAGGTTGCCCAGAGCTTCAGGCTCAAATGAGGTCAGGCCTGGGTCACAGATTTTCCTGGGGGGCAAACCCAAGTGAGGAGGGGCCCCATCCTCCATCCTCGCCCTCCACAACCCCCCACCCCAACCCCCCGGGAGACTCACGCATAGGCCTCAAAGTCGCCGTTGTTGACGGCCTCGATGAGCTGCTCTGTGGTCTTGATGATTTCCTGCTTCCGGGCTGCGGGGAGAAAACAGGGATGACCACTAGGCACTAGCCTGTCACACCCTTGGACGCCCCCACTTCCAGCAGAGCCCAAGTAAGGGGCCTTGGAAGATCGGGAGCTGCAGACGGGCATCCACACAGCTGCTCCCACCCTGGCTTAGGTCTGTCCTCTCCAGAAAGGACTTTGAGGCTCTGGCCCCTGTACCCAAATTGTCTCCATCACACTGGTCCTGCCTGTGCCTCTAATGACTTCCTCGTTTCCACATGCAATAGCTGTTTATCAGATAAAAGTATTCACAAGAAGCACATGCCCTATTCCGATTAGAAAATGTCTAAAACCCACAGATGGGAGGGGCTGCCCCCCCCACCCTCACACCCCCCCCCCCCCCCGTAATCAACCCCATTGCTGGACTCCCAGTCAGCCTCTGCCCTGCCTTGTTCTTCTGCTTCAGTTTCTAACAGTGTAGTTCACTTAATGGCCCTCTCTCCAACAGCTCTCAGGGGAGGGGAACCACCATCAGTAGGCGTGGTCAGAGGCTTCAGACTTCCTTGGAGGAGGGGTGTGAGTCTGGGTAGCTTCTGAGCAAAGGACAAGATGGCCTGGGACTCTTCAGAAAGATCCAGGTGTCTGTCTGCTCTATGCGGTTTCCCAGCCTAGCCCTGGGGCTACGTGCTGCTCACGAAAAACCCACCCTGAGTGTCCCACACCCCTCCGGTTCATTGCGTCTTCTGAGCGCTAGCTCTTGGCTTTGAGATGAACTTCGTTTTAATCATAATTTAAAACCTGAAGGCATAGAGACTAACTCTGTGGCAGGGCTTCTAGGATCAGTGGGTGTCTGGGTGCCCACCCCATCAGGTACTGAATCCACAACAAAGGTTGCCTGCTTCATGGAGGGGCCCACACATGCCACGCATGGGCCCGCACAAGGATATCGGCCTCTCCTGGTGAATATATGAACTGTGACTACTCTGGTGACGCTGACAGCAGATACTGCTGGGTGTCACCTGTGGGGACCCGGGTACAGTTATGTAAGAGCACGAGTATACGGAATCCACAGCACAAGGGGCTGGTGTGCGTGCAGTTCGTGAGTGTGAATATCTGTGTGCACATATGAGAAGGCACCCACGAGGGTCAATGTGAGTATCATGGAGGCATGTGCACGCATGCGTGCATACACATTTGTATGTGAGATGCATGTAAGTGTCCTTGTGTTGTGTATATGCATGCTATGTGAGCATGTGTAAGGTATTTGTGTGTGTGCACCCATGGAGTTCCCCCATCTTGGAAACCGCCGCCCCAACTCAGATCCCTTTCTGCTGTCCTGTTTCAGTTCCTTTCCCTATTCTTACGTCTGAATCGTGTCACCATTTGAACTCAGGGTAAGGTCATTGCCATTGCCCACCCTGGGATGCTAGCTCTGGTGGTGAGCTATGAGCTCCCGGAGGCCTGTGTTTCCTGTCCTAGCCTCACAGCCATGTACCTCACTCTGCGAGAGTACCAAGGCTCTGTCCCAAACTCACAACAGCTCTTCCTAGCTTTACCTTTTGGATCCCAGGCAGCATCTGGCACTTTGGTCCCCAAAGCAGTGCCTCTGCCTGCTTCCCAGTGTCCATCACTTTTGTCACCACTCAACCGGTCACACTTGTTCTTTCTGGCAGCTCCTTCCTCAGGTCCAAGGGAAGTACCCTCTGCACTCCACCCTTCCCAAGTACCTCAGTGCCCTATTCCTCCACAGGAGTCCCTCAGCATATGGCAAAAGTGGTTGGAAGTAAGATAACAGCACTGTTTGGATTCAAGCATGCCACGATTCCACCTTTCACTGTGGTAAGTAGACTAATTTTCTGCTTAAAGAAGTTAGGTTGTTTTCAAACAAAGCAGTATAGCCTATTCATGACCACAGCACCGGTCAGAGGTGTGAACTGTGCTGGAGCTTGGGAATAGTGTTCTGGCAAGAGCTACTGGCCCATTTAACAGCTAGGGACACTGAGGCTGCCTATGAATGGGAGCTGGATACCTCCTGACCTGCAGAATGGCTGCTGCTCATCAGACCCCAGTGGAAATCAAACGTGCAGGAGAGAGGCCAAGAATCCCTGACCTCGGGGACAGCTCTCATGGAGAAACCCGGGACCAAGGACAAGCTGCAAGTCCAAGAAGCCGAAGAGATGGGCAGGGTTTTGACTGGGTCTCGAAGTGGGAAAATTACTCGGACCACAGCTCTCCTGTGGGAAGCCATGCAGCCTAAAGAGGCTGAGAGTATCTGGGTGGTACCAGAGAAGGTTTCGTGTCCCTCCCACTGGCCCAAAGCCCCCAACCTTGCAGCTGTTAGGCAGGGCAGCTGACTAAGGATCAGTCCGGATCAGCCTGAATCCTGTGTAATCCCTGATTAGGATGTGAGGCCTGGCGCTCAGAGAGCATTGAGTGGGGAGGGGCTTGAGCCTAAAGAGACCTAGAACCTAGTTGGTGAGTTGAAACCTTCCCAAAAAGAGAGGACCCAATACCATCTGACATCACCCACATTTCTCTCAAAAGTCTTTTCTTTCCTTCAGCCAGGCCCCTCCTAGGATGGCAAGATGCATCCTAGTCCTTCTTGAAGCCCCCTCCTGCAGGACCCCTTTCCCTAGTCAAGCTCAGCACAGACCTTACAAGGGCAGATCAGTCTCATAGCCTCTAAAGTGATGTGGTCACTTGCTGTGGAACCGCAGACCCGTCTAGGACCCGGCCTAGGAGCAACCACCTGCTCATAGCACAGACCCCTAGGGCAGATTGTGTTCCCCAACAAAAACAGTGTGGCCCTTGGGATCAGATGAGAGAGCACCCAGACAGGACAGATGCTGTCCAGGAGCTGTCTTGCACTCACCAGGGGTGAGTACCCACCCATGCTTTGTCAGTACCGGCTACTATATACCCCTGCCACTGTCCCCCTTCCTCAGCACCAGAAATAACCTGGCCGGCTCCTCACGCCTCAACTCTGATCCCCTCTGCCGACCACGGAATACTTTGGGGGGGGATTCATAACCTCCAGAGGCTGTCCCTTACACAGCACAAATCTGTTATCCTCCCCCGACCCCCCACCAACCCGCACACTGTGGCCCTTGTGGGTCACTGCAACCTCTTCTCTGTTCCGGCTACCTGCATCACTCCCCCACCCCAGCCTCGTAGGCAGAAGTAATTGGGGTAGGCCACCCCAAGCCCACCTCTCACAGCTACTCACCCAGCCACTGCCCTGCCATGCCGAGGCCCTGGCCCAGCCTCTTCTCTGTAGGCATCTCAGCACCACCCCCAGCCCCGTGTCTCCCCAGAGGCGGGGGAAGTGGTGGCTGCAGCCCTGGATGTCATCCATCCCTGTAAGTGATACTGGCGACAGTCGGCACACAGGCTGAAGAGCCACCTGCTTGTGCTGCTCTCCCTAACTCATCCTTGGGGCTGCCCCGCCCCCAGAGTCCAGCCTAGCAGCCAGCATAGCAGGATTCCCAGAAGTTCCTTTTCCTGTCCTCTTGTACAGGAAGGTCTCCCCGCGCACTGGTGGGCACCTGCTCCCCACTCTCTCCTGTCAGAATGTGGTGGTGGCTGGCTGCGTAGAAGCAAGGGCTCCAGTGAAGTGTCTGGGAGCTTTGCCACATACTGACCTCACGCACAAGCACACCCTCCATGACCGTAAAGTGCATTTACTGAAGCCCACTGCTTTCTTCTCGTATTCTGACACGATTTCCCTGGCAGATGCCGTGACCCCCTATCTCTCCATAGGCTGGTTATTCCCAGAGTCAGGCTGACCAGACACCACGATGGGGGCTCTCGCCCCTCCATGGAGCTGTCAGGGCCACTTAAAATGCTACTTACATGGGGTGGGCAAGGGGCCAGGGAGAGTCGGAGATGGGCAGGGTGGGGGGCCCACTGGTGGGAGGCCCTCAGCTTCTGGGGTCCCTGAGCCCCGCCTCACTGAGTTGAGGATGTCAGAGATCCTGGGGGCTGGGGCAGAACAGACATACATGAATACAGGTGGGAAAGACATGCAGGGGAGAAACCATCAGACTGAGAGCCAAGCCGGACAGTAGGGGCGGCCAGAGGGAGTGTCAGAGCATCAGGAGACACAGGGGGGAGCGGGGAGGTCAGTGTGGGGGGTGGGGACATAAATGTTGGGGAAGGAGGCACGAGGAATGCAGATGCTTTTGTCTGTTCTAGCGTGCTGAGCTGGAAGCCACTGAAGGCACAGGACGCCCTCCAAGGAGAGGTAACCTGGCCCCAAAGAAGCCAGAGGCTAGGCTGCAAGTGACTGACCTTTGAGAGGTACGTGACAGGTAGGTGGAGGACGGGATGAGAGGGAGGAGGGATAGTCATATGGAAGCACTGTTTTGGCCCATGTGGGTAGATCAGGCCAGCGGGGTTTCCTTCTTTGACCTCCCCTGCCTCGAATGGTGAGGTAAATGGTGTTCAGGGATAGGGTACATCAAGAGCCAAGGGCTGCTCTGGAGATAGGCTCTGGGGTAAGGTATGAGTGACTTAGTAAGGCTAGAAAATTCTTTGCGCAGATGGGCTAAGGGCTCCACCCTGTTACCGAGGAGTGGGCCCGGGATGAAGTGAGGGGAGCGGCGTGCAGGAAAGGGGTAGGGGGTCTGAGATGAGTCAGAGGCATTGAGCCCAAAAGGAGCAGTTAGGAAGCTGCCTCACTGTGTTAGCGCATATGACTTGAATAAGGCACCCTGGTCCCGGGTGGGGAGCTTGGCCGTGCATGGCGGGGGCAAGAAGCTGAGCCATTCTCGGTGAGCCCTCAGTAGCAGGGGCAGCAAGCCTGGGTGGGGGGCTACTACTTACACGGGGTGGGCAGGGGGCCTAGGAGACCCGGAGACAAGCAGGGCGGGGGCCCCACTGATAGGGGTCCCTCGGCTTCTGGGGTTCCACAGCCCCTTCTCACTGAGTTCAGGATGTCAGAGATCCTGGGGGCTGGGGTGGAACAGACACACGTGAACACAAGGCAGACAAACATACGAGGAGACGACAGAACTGACAGGACGGGGGGAAGGAGGGTCCCTGCTCTTACCACAAGGGAATCTGGGACCCGGCTTCCTATTTGGTGCCAGGCTTAGCAGCGAGAGCTGCCAGGGACAGAGGGAGGTTTAAGTGGGCCCCAGAGGCCTAGAAGTCATAGCCAAATCCTTAAGGGACTGTGTAGTGACCGTGAGCAGGAAAGCAGGTCAGGAGAGCATCCCCACAGATCAATAGAGGCCTCTGGTTGGACCAAGGCAACCATGGGGAGCCCCAGTCTGGGGGATGTGTGAGGACAGAGCTGGGGCCAACAGTCCAGGCCTGTCCAACCCTTGGCTCTTGAATGGCCCCTCAGAGAACTGTCAGGCCCTTCCAAGTTATCCCCATAGCAGCAGGGCCCAGGCTACTTACACGGGGCTGGAAGGGGACTAATGGGAACTGGAGATGGACAGGACAGGGGGCCCTCGGCTTCTGGGGCTCCTGAGCCCCTCCTCACCAAGCTCAGGACATCAGGGACCCTGGGGGCTGAGGCAGAACAGAAGCAAGCAGTAGATGGGTAGACACTCAAGACAGAAGGTGGCAGAAAGAACCAAGAGGCACAGGGCAGAGGAAAAGGTTACAGGTGTAGAATCCCAGGCCACTGCTGGGGACCTAGGGGACAGAGGCGAGGCAGTCACTCTTGGGGGCACCTCAAGGTAGGTGTTAGAAGGTTCACTTTGTGGGCCCGTGCCAGGCCCTGCAAACCTTCAGCTAGGATTTTAGAGTGCTTCTCACCAAACATGGTGGCTTGAGAGGTGCCCTGGCTCTGCTAGAGCTCTGGTACATGGCTGAGGTAAGAGTGCCCCTGCCCTTCATTTCTGAGGCTTCCCCTACCTTTGGCTCCTGCCCCTACCTCCAGCCTCGTCTGCTGCTTCTGTCCCCTTGCAGGCCTGAGGCCCAGCCACCCTCCCTTACAGCTCAGTGTTCCACTGTCCAACTCAAGGCCAGAATTTTGACAGAGAGGTATGGGGAGTGTCCATGGTGCTGACTCAAGGGCCTGCTTCAGCTTGTAGGGGGGTGTACTCCCTTAAGTTCAAGGACCAATGTCCTATGCCGATTTCCACTTTGGAGTGTGGTGGAATCTTAGTCAGCATTGCAGCTGGGGTGGAACAAATGGGTAAGCTCTGTTTGATTCTAGGGTCCGTCCTAAGGGCAGGTTAGGGCTCCATGGACAGCTTGAAGCTGTCGGACCTCATCCCAGAGAGGCAGAGAGAGTGGGAGAAGCTAGGAGACCCCACTCACTGATAGCTACTGGTCTGTGAACACACATTATCACTGGCAGGGCTCAGGGTGCGGTACCGAAGTCCACCTTAGGAGGGAGCTCCTGAGCCATCAAAGGACGCAACATGGGTCAGCCATCTGGCCACTCAGGCTGGACAGAACCAAAGCTTAGGAACTTTGAGAGAAGAACAACATCCCGATCTCATGTACTTCACACCCTGTGAGAACCGAGTTCCTGGATCCCGGAATGGAGATCCCACACGTGCGCTACCCCAGCCAGGATGGCCTGAGCATTCTCCAACTCACACCAGACAGGCCCTGGCATCAGGCCCCTGGAGCACAGCAGGACCAGTGATGCTGCAGAAGACCCGCCCACTACCAACAGGCCCAGGCCAGGCCTCTGTGATGGTACCTTTGGCATCTTCGTCCTCTATGGTTGTGTTGGTGCTGTCGGAAGATTCCTGGGGAGACAGAGGAGATGGGGGTCAAGATGAGCCAAGGGCAGGCAGGATACCTCCAACGGTGAAGCCAGCCTGGGTTCCAAAGCTACTCTTGAGGACGTTTAGGAGACATCCTTCCCACCCCAGCAGGAAATATCCTCAGGGGGCAGGGACTGGGGAGAAGGTTCTAGATGTGTGTGTCCTCAGGAGGGCTCCCATCCCTGCAGGCCACCACATCTCCAACAGCAAGGGCCTCAGCTTCACCTTCCCTCAGAGACTCGGAGACACTCGGCTGGCTATGAGAGAGCAGGCCTTTTGAAATCCCGAGATGGAAAAACACGGGACTTGACCGACTTTTAGTGACGGAAGGCCCTGAAACTCGGGAGCGGGCACACATCGTTAGCAGCTTCTAGGTGAGGGATTCCTTCCCCTAGAAGAGATGATACCCCAGATGCCACTGCCCCTCCTAGGCCTGGAACTTCAGTAAGGCCCTTCAAGTGGCAGAGGAGCCCATGTCAACATATCCCCAGACCTCTAATGGGTCCTTGGCACGGACAGACTGAATTTGGCTCTGGGCCAACACTGAGGGCCTTCCGATGCAAAGTCAGGCCTTTACTCTGGTCCAGAAGGTTAACTAGTAGTCCCTCAGAGGGGAGTATTTCCTCAGCGGACACGAGGGACCAAAGGGTACCAGACACTGAGGTAGTAGGAAATCAGACATTTGGCACTTAGAACTGTGGGCATATATAGCTGCCCTCCGTCCCTGGCACGGAGCTGGGCCAGGTGCAGGTTCTAGCCAAAGGAAGTTGGGGTTACCCACCGCATCACCTTGTCAGATCATCATGGAGCTAGGCCTGGGAACAAGTCTGACCTGCCGGCCCAGCGCAATCGCTGTACCGTAAGCAGTTCCAACGCTTGCCCCTCTCTCCTACCTCACAGCACGCCAGCCCCTCCCGGCCCCGGGTGATGATGCCAATGTGATGAGGGAGCAGATGGCAGAGCAGAGAGGAGGAAGAAGCACTGGGGCCACACCAGGGGGTGGAGGTGGAGAACAGCCTAGGAGCAGAGGCTCCTGGGAAGCAGGCCGGGCGGGCCCCAAGGGCTGCAGCAGGAGGCCAGCCACGTGGTGACTGTGAGCTCCCATCGAGGGGGCCGTTATGTCCTGCGGTGGCCTCGGGCAGGTAGGCTGTGGGCGCTGCCCTACATTCGGGGTCACCACACATCTGCTCTCTATCAAAGTCACAAGAGCTTGTCCCAGGTCACCGTCCACACCCTCCTCCTGGGCCCACACCTCCTGCCCAAGGAAAGGGTGAGGAGTGGGGCGTGGCAGTACCTTAATGCCGTCCACTGGGTTATGGATAACGGTGGTTTGAGGCTCCTATAGAGGGCAGCAGACAGAGGGAGGAAAGAGAGAGGGAGAGTGAGAAAGAAGGAAGCAGAGGATGGGGAGCCAGGGAGCCAGAGGAGTGGGCAGCCGCCAGGGTCTGCCCAGAGAGAGTGTAGAGCAGAGGGACAGGGATGAAGGCAGAGGCGGTCAGCAAGATGGCCCGGTAAGAATGGAGGCAGCGGGTGGTCAGCGATGGCCCTGGGTGACTGTAGAGAAGGCCTGACAGATGCAACGGGCAGGTCTGCCCAGGCCAGAGGCCAGGAGAAATGGAGCTCACAGGGCCTGAGAGAAACTGTAGGTGTGTGTGTGTGTGGGGGGGGTTCTACTCCTGGGAGTTCTCCCCACCTCCTGCCCCAGCGTGGGAGTGGGCACAGGATTGGAGATGCCGTGGGGCTTGGGGTAGCTTATGGGATGGACTGGATCAAGGTGGGGCTGGCTGTGAGGCCGGTGTGAGCCGCCCCCAGGGCACCAGGTGAGCTAAGGCCTGGCCCCCTCCTGCAATAACCCTGCTGCTCTGAGCCAGCTCTCCGGCTCTGGCCAGGATGGCTTTCTTTGGTGCTCCCCAATTTGGCCAAGGTGCTCCTATGGGGAGCACCTGTGTGGGGCCCGTGGGGATACCAGGTGTGCTACCAGCAAACTCCTAAGATCCATGGTTCAGAAGGCTGACGCCTGACACTACAACTCCACGACCCTGGGAAGATCAGCTGTGAGGACAAGCTGTGAGGTTCACCTAGACCAAGGTCACCCAGGGCAAGGAGGCTAGAAATGGCCCAATACCTTCTCAAGGAACAAGGGGGACTCTAGTAGGGGGTGTTGTGGGCACCTTTAACCCTCCTCAGCAGGGGCTCCCCAAACTTTCCTCTCTGTAATCCACAGGACAACATGGTATATGGCTCTGACGAAAACAGTCACAGGTGGGCAAGCCCACTGTTCCTTCAACCGCACACTTCCCCATTACATAACCATGGCCCCATTAAACTCAGGAGGCAGCACTCCAGGGTACAATATCTGAAGAGCCCAGCCTGGGTTGACCTCTCTACAAGGTGGGGTCCCTGGCCTCCCTCCGTGGCCTCCAGGCCGCTTCTCACTAGAGCTTCTTAGGGGGAGGTGATCCAGAGGTCATCGAACTGGGAAGTCATACCTCTCTCCAGCATCTGGGCTCCTGGGGGCTCCCAGGGAAGGGCTCACCAAACAGTTTTACATCTGACTGATCTGGGGTACCCTGACAGTGACCTCTCCTCTTGGCATTCAAAACCCGCAATTCCATTGTTTCCACGTGGGACTGGTTTGGTCAGAGACAGGCAGAGTCTCACCAGACCCTGCCTCACAGGGCCTCTCTTGACAGTGACATGAGCAGGGGCAGGGGTCAGTACCAGGGCGGCAGGAGGGAGGGATCCTTTGGGGCTGGTGATGGCCGAGCTGTTTTTGGTGCTGTTTGTCTGGGGCTGTGGAGAGAAGGATAAAGAGTTGTTAGGGAAGAAAGGGTACCCTCCCTAGTCAGGCCTCCGTTGGGTAAAGCCAGAACCTTGGGGTCAGCAGCAGAGCTCCAGGTTCTGCTTTCCTTCCCTGTACCCCACAAAGGGCTTGGCTGGGGGTCTCACCTTGACTCCGTCTGCTTTCTTGTTGAGTAAACTCTTGGCTGCTGCATTGGGAAAGAAGGAAGGAAGGATCGTGAGTTCCTAGGGCCTAAGATCACTGTAGCTCCCACCCCTTCCCCCACCCCCTTCCCTCTCTTCAGGAGCAAAGCTCAGGTCCTGAGGCCAGAGGCAGGTGTGGCCTTGGCACATGGCCTGGCCCTAGCAGCTGCAGAACCCCAGGGTTGCTGAGTCCAGCTGCTTGGGGTGGGGGGAGCCTCATCCAGAACCACCCTGCCCCCAGCATCTTCAATGGCTCAGGAGCCTCCTTGTCCCGTGCCTATGACTCCTGAAGGGCAGGCGGGATGATCTGCCCTGCCTCCCATTTCCCTGGACGGCGCCAGATCAGGACCGGAAGGCATGAGAATGCAAAATGAAAGGCATGCTCAACCTGGCCCTGCCCTCTGCACTTCTGTGTTCTCACTAGGATGGTGAGCCAAAGCTGGCTGTCATGCCAGAGGGCTTCACCCAGCCCCCACCCTCCGCCTTCGGAGGGCCAACAAACATCTGCCCCAGGGCTACACCGCTTGGCCTCCCTGTCCTCTCCTTGAATGGCCCAGCAGCCCTTGCCGTGGGACTACTTCTTGGTGGCCATGACGGAGGCCAACACCAACCACTTTGCCCATGAGCCCTGGCAGACACCTGGGCCCAGGAAATGGAACCCTTGGTTTCAACACTCCCCTCGGAGAGCAGGACGGTCCTGCCGTTGCCCCACCCTTTAGCCCCAGAACTTGCACCCACTAGAGCAGAGCTTAGAGTTTTCATTACAGAATTAAAACAGTAAAAAAAAAAAAAAAATAGAGAGTGAGAGAGAAGGTCAGCTTACCTTACAGAAAAGGAAAGATGAGGAGAGGAGGGAGTGAAGGAAGAGAGGAGGAGAGAGAAAACAAGATTTGTGTTGGTTCAGAAAGGCCCCCACAAGGCAGCAAAGCCAGCCTGTCCCCAAGAAGAGCCAAGTGGCCACTTGGCCAACACAGCAGGTTAAGGCAGTCATGGCTGGCATAGCACAGGGAGCATGGTACGCAGTTCCTTGTCTCCAAAGCCCTTACCCACAAATCCTGTACACTAGACATTGGCTGACCATACCTAACCTCAGCCTCTCCTGCCTACTAGTGGGGAGCCTACAGCGGGCATGGTGGGGACTTGGGGACAGCACATTTAGTCCTGGGGCTGTAACCTAGTCAAACATGGTCTTCTGCCATAGCAGCGCCACTGCTGTGATCAGAAACGCAAACTTGCAGGCCACAGAGTAAGAACTCTGAAGGGTTCTGCGTGCCCATACCTCTGAGGGCAGTTCTTTTCAGAGCCCAGACTTGGGCACTACTGCTGCCTCCTGACTACCTCCCTCCCTAGCCAGATGACGCACTTTGAGCCCCTTACCTCCACCAGGCTCTGTATGCTGGGACATGGGGACATGGCAACTGAAACCACATACCATCTTGGAACCTGAATGCTTTTGGAGTACCTCTGTGGCGGGCACTGGTTCCCGACAGCCATCCTCCATCATGGTTTTGGTGCTTGTCTCATAAATTCTGTCACAAGCGGGTCTCTCTGAAGCGAAGCTGCCCTCCACATGTCATCTACAGACTTGGGGCTCCCTAGACCTTCAATCCCAGGGTAGCCCCAAGGGGTGTTCCTAGGGCTAAATGCTGACTTCCCATTTCTTTATAGAGTGGACTTTGAAACATCTCTGGTGTGTCTCGAGACACTCCCTGGAGTTGCCCAGCATAGCCCTCCTCCTTGTCTATGGCTCACTCTCCTCCATCTTCCTCCATCGTCATCCCTAGAGACCTGCATTGCTCGCCCAGGCAGCACGGGCTTCTGTGGCACAGGAACTGCTAAGGGTGAATTGCTGCTCTCAACCGACACTTGAGACTGGCAGAGCTGGGAGATGGGACCCTCCCTGGAGCCCAAGGAAGTAGGACTGTCCTGCTTTGAGGGTACTTGTTATGGCTTTCTGGGCAGTAGGGGAAGACGGACATTTCTAAGAGGTGGCAATTTCAACAGGTTCAACAGTCTGCAGAAGGTGGGCTTGATTTCCCCCCACCCCCGCCCCAGCAGGCCATACAGCCAACCCAGCCTGTCCCCTGTTGGATTCTGTGTTAGAACCTAGGGAAAGCCATTATTGGTCTGAGATTCGGTAGTGGCGTTTCACTATCCCTCAGACATCCTTGGAGGGTTCTCACGGGGAAAGACACACTGGAAGGGTTGGGCCTGCTTCGATCCCAGGACTGTCTTTGATCTTAAAAGGGTTCCATTTAAGCCCTCAAGTCTATCAAAACCACAGTTCCGGGCTGTGTTACTAGGAATGGTATCTGTGGTTTATTGGGGGGTGAACACATTATTACCAAGCCGGCCATAGCACACTTGGACCCAGATGAGCCATGCCTATAGCTCAGACCTAGAAAACTCAGGCAGACATCAACTTTACTTCAGCACTTCCTGTTCCTCTCACCGATAACCTATATAGCCTAGACACATGGGTGCATGGCCCAGCCTCCTTGGTTGCATGGGCTCTGGCCGTCGCTTCCTGGAGACTGGCTTTCTCCAGCTCCCCTATCTGCCCTGGATTAACTATGGCTCCCTGCAGCCAGGAACCTGCATACTCCACTCATACAGGAGAAGCCACTTCTGCGGTGTCTCGAGTCAAAAGGATTTAGAAGGTGCAGCCGGAGCCAAAGTGGACTAAACAAACATGGTGGGGGAGGGGGGATTCCAGATACTTAGAGTTGGGGGCTCTTCAGATCTGTACTCCCAACTCAGGAGGAGGGCATTTTCCATTTCCAGGTCTCAGGCCAAGCCATTACCTCCAGCCCACAGCCAGCCAGCCTGACAGTCACAAGGCACCTTACTGCGCATGTCTGCTCAATGGGGGCGGGGTGGTGGGAGCCAAAGTGCAAAAACGCTCTACAGCAAGGGTCTACAGCTGTCAAGGTGCTCGGACAGAATCACGGAGAAGGAAGACCCCCAATGTGTGCCCTTCGTGTGTGGTTGGGCTGGGCCGACCTAACGGAGTAGATGGGACCTTCAGCTCTGCCTTGCTCTCTCTCTCTAGTCACCGTGGACAGCCATGCCGAGCTTTGTTGACATGCACTGACCTCCCTCCAGGACAGAGGGACCCTCAGCTCCTGGGGCAGAACCACAACATGCAGGCAGCCTCATGCAAGGTTGCCCCGGCTCACTTGCAGGCAGGCGAGCATTGCAGCAGAAGTCCTGGGCGGAGCATGGCTCAGAGGTGACCTGTCTCACGCCACTGTCCCCTGGCAATAGGGCCGCCCTGACAGCCGCTAGCTTTATATAATTACTTGGGAGCGTCTACAACGGGCCCCTGTGGGCAGAACAGACAAGCCTAGGGTGACCTAAGCATCCCCCAGGAGGAGGATCCTCTAGTAGGTGATCATTGCTGTGGTCCTAGTGGTGTTGTGAGGTGGGTGTGGGCAGGCGTGTGGAAAGGGCTGGTCCTCAGCTGGCTGGGAAACCCGTGCTCGATCCTCAGCTGACACTCAAGGCTTTAGGAGAAGCTGAAGCTTGGCTTGGGTCTATGTGTTCAGTGGCGACTCGAACCTTGTGCTGCTGGCTGGCATTCAGTTTGGGTGGTGACTACGGACCCCGTGGTGAGGGCTCTGGGTCACTGAGCCCTCAGAAGGTCTCACACCATCAAAGGGACAGATTGATGGAGGTTACCTCCTCCCCCAAGGGAGTTCGGGACCAAGTAAGAAGGGTCTTCAGAAAGAACCCTTCAGTTCCAGACACTGATAGCACCCCACTTTCACTCTGAGGAATTGTAGCACAGACCACCAGACCCTTGGGCCCTACAGATCCTTGGGACATGTCTCTATCCCCAAGCCCTGATCCAAGGGCTCCCCTTTCAGGGCTGATACCCTCCAGCAGCAGGCTTAGTGGCTCCTGTGAGATCAGGGTCACTCTGAATTGGGTCTCCAGACATCCAGAGGCAGAACCAAGGGTCTCAGGCAAATGCATCTGGGATTTGATGTGACCTCTCTCTTACAGATGATGAGACAAGAGTGAGGGGCAGCCTTATTGCCCAGGGCAGGGCTTCAGCTGGGATGTGACAGGAGCAGAGCTCCCAGGGGACTGCCTGCCTCCGGGGAGGCTCTGGGGGTCTGGCCAGTGGCTGCGTGCAGCAGGGGGGCTGCATGCCAACAGGAGGGATGGGCAGGAGCGGGTGGACACTGGGCAAGACACATCTACCTTGTTCCACCAGCCCCATGGTGGTGCCGGAGGCCGCGGTGGACATTGTGGCCGGAGCGGTGGTCTGTCTGCCCACTGTTAGCACCGGGTTAGAGACGAGGGGGGGAAGGGGGCGGACACAGACGTGGGGAAGGGCGAGGTGAGGAAAGAGAAGAGACAAAGGAAGCAGAAGAAGATTAGAGTTAAAGTTTAGGTAGGGGATGGCTCCAGAATCCCTTTCTCAGGATAGTGAAACAAGACTGGGCCGATAGACACTGGAAAGCATTTGCCTCCTTTCTCCTTAGAACACCCCAGTGGGGCTTCTTGTGCCCTGTGGGGCATGCGGGGCACACAGCAGACAGGACAGTCCCATTAGTGTTGATGTGACTGTGTGCCCATTCCCGGCAGTACAGCATCACAGCAAAGTAACAGGAGGCAGGGTACCAGATGCAGACGCACAAGGAGAGACGACCATGAACGCTCGCACATAGTGTCAGACGACGAAGAAGCCACAGACATAGCTGTCCGGGCACTGGGGCCAACACTGTCCCCCCACGCGGGCCCCATGGGTCTCTAACAGACCCTTGAGACTTCATTTTCCCATCACCCACCCAAACAACCAGGGTAGGCGGCCCACTTACAAGTCACCCCGTGCGCGGACCTCAATCTCATCCACCCCCACTTCGGCTGTCTCCCACACACAACACGATGCTCAGAGAACTGAGGACAAGGAGGCCACAGGGCTGCCCAACAGATGCTTGGACGGATACAGGTGGCAGGCCAGGTGTTGGCAGCACAGACACTGGGGTGTCAAGTAAGGGACACAGACCCAACGACACGGAGGAGGCAGGACTGGGGCATAGCAGACCTCAGTAGCTACCCAACGAGAAAAGCCAAAAGGCCTTCTGGGTAGAGGATCTTAGAGGTGAGGACAGAAACTGGGCCCCCGCCAGCCTGGAGGAAAGGGGCGGGGGGGCCGATGAAGAAGGAGGGGGCTTTCTGTAGAACGAGGGTGGGACTCAAACACCGTCTTCCCTGGAGAAGAATGTCTCACCTGAGAAATTCCGTGTGGCCAGCATAGTGGTGAGGATGGCTCCCTAAGGAGAAACAGAGACAGGGCCACCCTGTTAGTGTCTGCTTCTGTCCCCCCTGCTCGGTCTCCCAGAGAAGTAAGAATTCCAGAGCCTGGCAGCTGCACTGAGGGAAGCCACACGCCCATAGCTAAGGCTCATGCTACCCATAAATCACAGCGTCAAGACTCCTGAGAAGTGAGCATGGCCAGGAAGGCCTGCCACCATGACAGCTAGCCCAGTGGTTCTTGAACTTCCTAAATGCTGTGACACCCCAAGGTAGTTCCTCATGTCCTGGTGACCTTCCACCATAAAGTTATCTCGTTACTACTTCATAACTGTGATTCTGCTACTGTTACATTATGAAGGTTTTGCAGGGTATCTCGACCCTTGAGTTGAGAACCACTCCTTTAACGGGCCCAGGGAAGCCAGGGCTGCCCTTGGGGCTTTGGGGAAGCTCAATTGAGCAATGGTTCCCAGGGCTAACCCTGTCCTTAGCTGGCCAGCAACTCTCAGGATCAGGCCTGTCCGCCTGCCTCTCTAACCTGCTGGGCCCACCAGGCCCTTCTGCTCTGCCCTTTACTGAACCTGCTCTGGGCCAGCACTCCTTCAGCCCTCAGGATGCTCTGCACTCAGGGCCAAGCTCGCCCCTCTGAGCTGTCCCAGAATCTGGAATCCTCTGATCTGGACTCGTGAACAGGCATGGATTTGGGGGGTTTCTCCTGCTTCCTCTTTTGAAGGCCCCACTAACACCCCTACTTCCAGCATGGGGCCCCCCCAGGATGCAGGGATGGGGTCTGAGTCCTGCCTACCTTGAGCTTCCTCCTTGCATTGAACTTCTTCAGACATTCCACAGTCTCCTGTCTGTGCATCATGGAGGCCACCGTGGATCGTTGCTGTTGGGAGAAGGGAAGTCGCAGGGCAGTGAGGATCTACAGAAGTATCAGCCTTGCCTCCAGAGGGGGAACCAAGGAGGCTTAGGAGAGGGGTTCAGGGTGATGGCACTCTAGGGCCAGCCACCACAACAGCGAGAGATCACTTGTTCCCACCTGCTGTCCCCAACCTATTTCCAAGTTCAAGAGTCTTGTCCTTCACAGATCAGGGGAGTGGTCGGACACAAGGAACAGAAGCCCGGGGCCATCTTAGGGGCCCTGGATAGACCCACCAGGAACTGGCCCCTAGAGGTTGCCAAGGACGACTTACGCAGACCCATGGGTGCTTCAGGGCCTCGTGGGCCGTGATGCGCTTGGCGGGGTTGATGGTCAACATCTGGTTGATGAGGTTTTTGGCTTCAGGGGTAACGGTGTCCCACTCGGGGGATGGGAACTACAGAAGGAAGTGGGGCACAGGGCAAGGCTGAAGCCCCTCCCCTGGGGCAAACACCCCTGAAGAGGAGGGAAGACCCAGGCCGTGGCGGTCCCCGCCCTCCACACCCGGCGCTCACTCACGTCATAGGCCCCAGCCTTGATCTGCTGGTACAGCTTGTGCTGGTCCTCATCCCAGAAAGGTGGGTATCCCACCAGCAGGATATACAGGATCACCCCTGTGGATGTGGAGGTGAGCAGCATAGCCCTGGGAGGCACCAGGGTCAGTCCTCAGTGTGCCTTTGCGCCCCTCCGCCATGGGGAGGATGACACAAACAGTATCTGCTCCCTGCTCTGTCTCCGCTTTACTAGGGAGCCTGGCCGACCTCCTCTGCTGTATCCCCACCAGAAAGAGAAGAGCCCACCTAAGGAGCCACCTCGCCCTGTGGTCTGACAGCCCCAGGTCCCTGTATCCTGGTGTCCACTTGCTCTGGGCACAGACCTATACTGAGCACAGGCAGACAAACACAGTGGGCCAGAGCGCATGGGTAAATGTAGTCACAGTGTGAGAGCCTTGCTGAGGCAGCCCAAAGGCAGGTAGGACACACGTACTTGGCTCAGGGCAGGAGAAGCCAGCCAGCCACCTGTACACTGCAGGGCAGAGGGAATGATCCCAGAGACACTACCACACGCTCACCATGCAACCCAGCCACCTCTCACACACAGGTCTTACCACATGCCCAGATATCCACTGGTTTGCCATAGGCCTCCTTCCGAAGAACTTCGGGAGACAGGTAGCCTGGTGTTCCCGCAAATCCTATCGAAGGGGAAGGGACCATGAAGGGCCATGAGGAGCTGCCAGTACCCCCTGCCCGCCCCCTGACACTCACCAAACCATGCCTGCTGGTCTCCCTGAACCTCGATGGCCAGGCCGAAGTCTGCCAGTTTCACTGCGGCCCCTTTGCATTTGCTGGCCAGGAGCAGGTTTTCAGGCTACGGGGAGAGAGCCATCAGGGCACAGCGTTCACACCACGAGCAGTTGCGAGGGGCCGGGGACAAGAGACGGCAGCAGTTTGCCGGACAGGGAGGATGCTGTGCCTCCCGACATGGGTGTTCTAGACCTAGAGCTCCATTCCTCTCTGGGGACTAGGACAGCAGCCCCAGTCACTGTAATGGGAGTTGGCTCTCAGTTTGAACTGGGAGACCCTGCTTCCTAAAATAGGAATGAAATCTCCAGTTCACTCTCACAGACAACTGCAACGATTCCAGTATGGGGCTGCAGGGCTGACCCCCTGATAGAGGCCAGTCTTGCCCCTCTCCTTTCTGACATGGTAGAGAGTCCAGGGGCTTGGGCAATGGTCTTCATAGAACATGGAGGAACACCCAAGCTCTACCCAGCCCCAGTTAGTGCTATTACACGAGACAGAAAGGAGCCATGGGCGCTTGGATGTCTGCATCTGCAGGTGGGAAAAGCATCCTCCTGGAGAATCATTCTGGCTTCATCTGGAAGGACATTTGTTTTGTCCTGAAGAAGTGGCCAGAGAGGCCGTTGTCTCTGGGTTGTTGAGGGCCATAAAAGCCCCTATGATATTGCTTCCCTTGGCCTCTCTATCTAACCTCTAACCACAGCAGCCTGTCCGGCAGCTCCCAAGGATCGGGTCTCTGGTCCAGCACTCAGCAGGAAGTTCCTGGCTTCTGACCACCCGGAGGTTCCTCAGCTCTCAGGTCCCCTTGGTGAGTTCATAGGCGCCCTCGCCACCCACAGAGGCACCTCACTCCTGAGATCAGACCACAACCTGCCACACAGCCTGCTTTTGTCATCCACCTCAGAGACTTTACAAGGCTTAATGTGACTCCTGGGACCGAAGTTTGCCCAACCACCTACAGAGAAAGATGTGGGCTTCCTGAGGTGGGTGCCCTGAGCCCATGGCAGACTGGAGCCTCACAAGAGCTCTTGCTGTGGGTGTGAAGTAAGCAAGCTTGAAAGCTGCAGAGTTCCTAGGACTCCCTCCCCTCTGGTGATAGATAGGCAGGGGTCACACTCAGCCTGGCCTGGGGTCACACTCAGCCTGGCCCATTTTCATTTTGCCATCGTGAGCATGGCAGGGACCCTGAGCATTCTCCTCCAACATTGAAAACTGTCAGTCACATGGGAACTCTAGAAAGTGCAAGGCAAGAATGTCTGGGGCCTGGAGGAGGCAGCAGTCAGGCCACAGAGGCTGAGCTGCACCCTGGCTTCTTCACAACCACCACCCGAGACACCAGCTACACATGCTCTCTCCTGCCTTGTCTTGACCATGTAGCTTCCACTTAGCATGGTGTCATCTGTGGTTCTGCCTCACCAAGATGTCCTCCAGGAAAGGAGAGACACTGTATTCTCTCAAAAGGAAGATCCTGTTTGCCCAGACCTGGAGACGTGAGGGAAAACATACTTCCGTGCTTTAGCCTCAGCGTTTACTCTCTGCGAGCGTAGTGCCTGCACCCCATGTAATCAGTGACGTATACCCCCGTGTCTCAGGGGCCTTGTACCCAGGTAAGGCAGAGCAGGATGCTTAAGGAAGCAAGGACACATGATGAGATGCAGGGGGCATCCTGGGCCTACTCTGTGTGACACCTTCCCCAGAACAGCTGCAAAGACTGGTCCCTAACCTGTGGCCTAAGAAAGGAGTGGCCATCCCAGTTAGCACTGAGGTTGGCCTTAAAGACATTCAGGCTAGGATTGGCATCTACAGTGTCCCCAAACAGGTGGATTCAGCAAGAGACTGAGCCAGGCCTTAGAAAGGGAGAGATTACAGGGGGGAAGGGGTTGGGGAAGGGGTCTTTAGATAACTCAGAGTCAATTGTTTTCTTCTCATGAGGTGTGTGTAGTAGGGGGCGGGGGGCTCATGTAGACTTGTCACCTTCAAACCTGCTATGTAGCCTAGGCTAGCCTTGGACTTCTGATCCTTTTACCCCAATCTCCTAGGCACCAGGATTAAAGGGATGAGCTGTCACACCAAGCTACAGGCTTTCGTTTGCACAGAGCCTGGAGCCCATAGTCAAGCAAAGGGCATCACAGAATTGGAAAGAGAGACCCGAGAGGAGTCGAGCAAGCCAGTCTGCTCCTGCTCTCCTCACCCTGCCTTGAGTCACCCGTGTCCCCAGCCTTGAGAGCTCCATCTTGGTAGAAGACTAGAAAGTGAGAAACTGAGTGTACATCTGCTAACCGGACAGTTCTAGAAGTGATTGAGGAGCTGAGCTGTAAGTGTGCAGTTACATTCCACATGTGTGCAAACGCATGCACACACACACACACACACACACACACACACACACACACACACAGAGCTATTTTATATACGCATGCACCCATGTGCATGAGGGCCCTGCCCAGACATGGACACGCATCCACTCACACTCCTGTGTGCAAGCATGTCATGTGCACACACGCCTGGCACACCCCACCTCCCTTGTACGCCACACCTCCTGCTGCACAGTTTGTAGGTGTGGGTGACCACCTGTTGCAGAGCAGAGAGGAGACTCACCTTGAGGTCTCTGTGGACGACCCCCATTTGGTGACAATGGAGAACAGCCTCCAGGATCTGCTGGATACAGTGACTGTGCAAACAGCAGGCAGGTTAGTTGAATGGTCCTGGGGTGGCCGGGGCGGGGGGGGGGGAAGCAACAGGAGATGTGGGAAAGGCAGGGGTACTGGGGTTCAACCCCCAGCCTGGGCGAGCAAGGAGAATGAGGGGAATCATGGCGGAAGGAGAGGCTGGCCACAAGGGAGTCCTTCCTCAGCCCCAAGGTCAGCTCTTCTAGTCCTTGCTCTGCCTCCCATGCTGGACCCAGGTCTGCTTAGAAATCAGAACCAGATCCTCAGCAGCAACTCTGAAGGGAAACACTCTGGTTTCAGCTTAGCTCTCTTAAGGCTGAATTAGGCTAAACAGACCCTGCGCTGTGGGCAGGTCAGCTGTAAGTGGACCCTATGGGTGTGGCAGGTAGGAGCATGGGTGCCAGGCTATGTGGATGAACCTGCCCGCTGTGGAGATATTACATTACTATGTGCTTCTTCATCATGTGTCATCAGCCCAGCCTTATCCACATGAAGACAACTATTGGGCAGGCTGCCTCTCTAGCCAGGGGACAGCTTAAGCACACAAGTCCCCTCTGTCCCAGCTCTCTCCTAGTTAGTGACATCTATCGGTGGCAGTCTCAGACCCGTCCTGTCCTTCCACACATCAGGCTCAGGGCCACCAGCCCCATGGATGCAGAGGCCCTGTAGCCTGTGCTCAACTCCCTGCTGCCCCAGTAACCCCTGGAGCTAGGTATGAGTCTCATGGGATCTCACCCTACGGACAGTGGCATGACCAAAGGTTGGCTTCTCTGGGGTATGGAAACCACCCTTCTCAAACAGCACCCCCAACCCCAAGTCTGGCCATATGTGGGCATGACCAGCAAGGCACTGTGAATTATATTCAAGTTTTCTCCCTACAAAGCTCACCCTTGACGTCTGATGGATGTGAACCCGAGGTGTGTGAGTTCAGAAAGAACCATGTCCAACATGTGGGAGGTAACCTTCGAAGGTTACCACCTCTTGCCTGTAATGGGGGCCTTGAGACCCCTTCTTCCCAGCTTTCTCCCAGGGTCCACCTTGGTCCCTGTCCTGTGTCTGCTGTCTTTGAAGGGGCCGTGTCACCATAAGGAACTGCTATTTCTCATGACATTCTATTTTGCCTGGCACCTACCTTATCTTTCCTTTCTTTCTGATTCCCCAAGAGAGTCAAGCACTTGTCACTCAGGGTGATGACCAGTCCCATGCAGGTTAGGGGTCAACTGTGTTCATGACAAGGCCTGTAGGGCTGGGCACAGACTGTCTTACCCAAGTGAGCAGAGCATAGGCCAAACGCACATACGCCAGACCCAACGGGGGCACAGCTGTAAGCTCCAATATTTCCCCCAGCCCTGCCAAGTGCAGAGGGCCTCTACTGAGTTGCCCAATGGCCAACGGGCCTCTCAGACTAAGTGAAACGGAGAGCTGGGTCCTGTGGCCCTATTTAGAGAAAATGAAAGCCACAGACCATAGGTCTCCAGCCATGTCTGTGGTCTGCACAGCCCTACTTGGCTGACCTCCCTTCTGTCTGGGATGTTCTTTCAGAGGATTGATTTACATGTAACCACAGTCACTGGGAAGTGCCACCTGCCTACACCACCAGCATGGGCCCAGCCTGCTCCACACACTGTAGAGAATGCTGAGGGAAGGGTCGGCACCTTCCTCAGTGAGCTCCTCAAGCTCAGACTTCAGACAGACCATTTAAAATCCAGTTAAGGCTCTAGGCCAGGCCCTGAGGTCTTACCCTCCATGATAACATCATCAGCATGGGTGCAGCAGCACACACTGTCCTAACCCCCTGTCCCCCAGTATTTCAGTAAATATTAAAACTATGAAACCTTTTATCCCACGCTAGCACTGGCACCGTAGGGCCACACAAAACTAACAATAATTTATCTCAGCGGCTCTACGCTGCCCCCAAGTACTCTCAGACCCAGGCGGTCTGCGAGCCGTTCCAGCATGGCACCTGGCTACGTTGGTCCCTAGAGTTAGGTCTGGCGTCGGAGGGCCATATGGAATGAACCGTAATTTATCTCCGTTTAGTATCTCCCGGCTGTCTCTCTGCTGGCCGCAAACTCTGCCCACACTGCAACACGTCCGACAAATTCAAACCTCCGGAAACTTGTAATTTAACAATGGCTTTATCTCAGATTTACTTAGCAAATTTTACACCCCCACAGAACATCCACACCATAAACTCAGAGCCAAATGGTAAAGATGTAAACCACCCACCTAGATAAGACAAACTGACCTATAGAAATCCATCCCTTAAGAAATATACTAACTGCCTAGGCCATTTAAGACCTCCTGGATCTGGGTCAGGTTCTCCGTCTCCATCTTGATTCTCCTTTTCCTTTCTCTCTCGCCTTACCAAAACTTTGTCCCCGCCTTACGTTTTTACTGTCCAATCATGGCCTTGACCTAACCTGTGCCAGCCCTGACCTGCATATAGACATCAACCTACACCCAGGCACCCTTCCGGGTGGTGCTGGGCCCCAGAAAACCTCTTTGGGTGCCCAGAGGTCTAGCCCATGCTGCTGGGGTAGTGATCTTCCCTTTCTGACATAGGCCAGTTCTCACACAGGGGCAAGCCCCTCATATGGGTCACAGCCACCCCGAGAGGGTCACTAGTACTACAGAATAACCTAGTGGGTGAGTCATGGCTCTCCAGGAGACCATGGCCCCAAGGTGTAGGAGAGAAAGTGACATCAGGGACCCAAGGCAGGCTGGGGCACTCACCCAGTCAAGAGAATGGCAGGTCAGGGAGCCTTAGGGACTTTTCCTCATGCTGCTCTGGCCCAGGCCACCTCCATCACCAGGCACTCAATACTTTCTTAGTGTCTTAGCTTGGGAGTCACTCTGTGGCCTGAATCACCGACAAGCAGCATGGCAGACACTGGCTAGGTTCTGGACATGATTCTCAGCTTGGGATCTAGTCAGCATCACAGTAGCTGGGATCACAGGTGCATGCTGCTGTGCCTGGCTTCTAGGACTTGCAAGAATAAGTCTCAGTGTTCCGGACTTCATTAACCGTACTTTGTAAAAGGACTTGGTCACCTCTAAGTTTCCCCCACAGTCTCCAAACTGAAAGCCCGTTGTCACTCTAAAGGAAACCTCCAGCTTCCTTGGCTAGAAATGAGTTCAGAAAAGCCCCTCTTGTCTGCCTTCCTGCTCTGGGCATGAGGAATCCCATAAAGAGGCTACACCCTACTTGTATGGCAGCTCCAGTACCTTAGGCCCGTACTCTGCGGCCCAGGCCTCTTTCTCAATGGGGTTGTTCCCTGCACTGAGGAGGGAGAACGCACAGCTGGGACTCAGACCCCTGTGTCTGTTGGCTGGACCTCTATGCTTCTGTCTTAGGCTTTGGTGCCTAACGAGGAGTCTGATAAGGTTGTCTCTGTGGGTTGTTACCCCACAGCCATTGATCCACGTGGATGACAGTAAAATTTGAGCTCAGGTTGAGAGAAAGCACCAGGGAGATGGACTGACACCATCTGGCCAGACAGTGGAAGCAGATTCCTCACAGGATGCAGGCTGCCCACCCTCCTCACAGTCTGACTACTAAGCATGCTCCTTCCTTAGATTCCTGAATACCAGAGAGACAAAGCCCATGCCTTCTTGGCCAGGGATAGGTCCGGGAAACCTTAAATACTTAAGGCACTCTCTACATAGTGTTTCCCTGGGAAGCAGCAGGCACTCCTGTCCTCCGAGAAGACATGGTGGTTCCTGGCAAGGACACAGCTCACTCTCCTCTCTCAGCATACAGGTTCCTATGTCCTGAACAGGCTAAGGACATGGGAACTCCCTGCCTTGTACCTTCCTGGACCCAGTGGGTCGTGGACAGGGTTGACTACTCTATTTCTCTGTCACCTGTAGCAAGAAGGCTGGGGGTCCAGAAATGAGGGCTCTCGAGTTTTGATACAGGCCAGGCACCTTAGAGCCACCAGAGGGCGCTGTGGACCTTTCAGAGATAGACTGAGGTTGGAGCCACTGTGGCCTGAATGTGGCCCTGAATGGATACCAGGCCGGTATACTTGAGGTGAGCTCTGACCGCAGTAATAGAAGCAGACCCCTGGGTTGGAGAATAAAGCTTACAGGGAACCCCACACACATGGGGTTATACGAATCGAAGAGGGCCAAGGGCTGGAAGACTTTGATAAGGAGGGAAGGATCATCAGCCTCCCTCCCCCTTACAGGTTACCTGGAAGGGGCGTGGTTCCCCAGCTTAGTGACCCACCCATTTCCCACCTGTCATTTTAGGTCAGGGAAAGGGGCTCCCTTTCTCTTTCTGCTTCTCTTATAAGCAGAATATAAAGAAAGCATTTATTTTCCTCCAGTCCACAGGACAGGCCTTTTCTAAGATTTGGCAAAACACAATGTTTATCCTGGGGGAGCCTTTGAAAGGATTCTGTGCCCTTAGTCTTCTGAGACTGAATTGGGACAGAGTGGTTTGTCCCACCCTGTCCTTCTCTGTGGCTTGGCCTCTGCTGCCTAGCTCCATGGGGAAGACCTGAGAGGCCATGATGAACCAGGATGTTCATGGCTTCCCACAGGGCCTCGGGGCCTGCAGTGAAAAGCAAGATTTCCTGCTAGTGCAGAATCGAGTCACATAAAGCTCATGTAAATAATATTAATTTCTTTCAAAAAGGGACATAATGTATATTCATTAAAGATGAGCTTTAAAATAGACAAGATAGAAAATGTAAAACCACCCAGAACTTGCCTGCTCGGGAAAGACCCCTGCGTGCCCCTCCCCACTGCCTGCGTGCCCCACTCCTACACCCTCCGCCTTTAAATGTACATCTATCTCTGTGGCCAAGCAATGGTGGACAGGACCCACACACATATCCACAACTATCCCTGAGATAAGACACAGTCAGGATAGCACCTGACATGGACCCCAGGAGCCTTTGAGAAACAGACCCATCCTTGCCCCAGACACCCTTCAGTCTGGTCCCCAGCAGCCATAAACAGGCCTCTCCGAGCCATCGTCCTTCATCGCCTCGGCCCGCTGAGAAGGACTATCCAAGTATTCATGAAGAATCTAGGCCCAGACGGAATCCAAGTACTTCTACTCACCCGCACACCTGAGACCTGTGGATCTAGGGTTTGGTCCTCTGATTGACTGAGAGGACAAATGCCCTGTGGCCCTGAACTAAGGTTTCATGTCTCCCCGGCTTCTTCCCAAGGCCCTGGAGTGAGGTGGGAACGCATTCAGGAGCTTTTTGTGGAAAACCAGAGCTCACTCTTCCAGCAGCAGTCAATACAATGTTGTGTTCAGGCTGGGGGTGCTCAAGATGGCTATGAGAGGACATTTCGATGGGGGTTGGCTCCTGGCCTGTCTTTCTTAGAACATCACACTGTGTGCTTATCTGTAGGAAGCTAATGGACGGTGGATGGGATGTCCCAGAAGAGAACCTCTCTGTGCAGGCCAGGCTGCTCCCCACTCAGCCCCACACCTCTGCGCTGACACTTTTACTCAGCTGACCTCTGAGGGACCATGGAAATGACAGTGGCGCACAGGACAAATGTGGGTTACAGAAGGGGCAGGCGTGGCACTGAATGAGGAAGGAGCCAGAGGTTAGGGAAGGGCAGCATGGCGGGAAGCTGTACCCACCTGGCGTCAGCCTCACTGTAGTACTCTCTCGCCACAATGTCTTCAAAGAGCTCCCCACCAGTGACCCTATGAGGAAAGCACAGTCATGGATCCTGGAGATCCCAGTCACCCTGATACCCCATCACTGTCATCACCTTTACTTATCATCACTACCACCACTGCCACCGCTGCCACCACAGTCAAACCTGTCACAATCACCATGACCACCACAGCACCATCACTGTCACCATGACCACCACAGTCAGTGCCATCACCCTCACAATGACCACTACAGTCAGCACCATGAACACTAGAGTCAGTGTCATCACTGTCACCATGACCACCATAGTCATCACCATCACCATCACCAGCAGTCATCACCATCACAGTCACCATGACCACCACAGCACAATCACCGTCACCATGGCACCATGGCCACCACAGCACCATCACTGTCACCATGACCACCACAGTTGCCATCATCATGACCATCACAGTCAGTGCCATCATTGTCACCATGACCACCACAGTCAGCACCATCACTGTCACCATGACCACCACAGCACCATCACCGTCACCATGGCACCATGGCCACCACAGCACCATCACTGTCACCATGACCACCACAGTTGCCATCATCATGACCATCAGTCAGTGCCATCATTGTCACCATGACCACCACAGTCAGCACCATCACCCTCACAATGACCACCACAGTCAGCACCATCACCCTCACAATGACCACCACAGTCAGCACCATCACCCTCACAATGACCACCACAGTCAGCACCATCGCCATCACCATGACCAGCACAGTCAGTGCCATCACTGTCACCATGATCATCACAGTTGCACCATCACCATCACCATGACAACCACAGTCAGCGACATCACCATCACCATGACTACCAGTCAGCACCATCACTATCACCATGACCACCAGTCATCGCCATCACCGTCATTACCTTCTCCATCACTCTTCTTATGTCATCTTCATTACATCACCACGACCAACACCATGACCACCACCATCACTGTCATCATCGCTAACACCCCATCATCACCATCAGTGATCACCATTGTCATCACTGTTACCATCTAACCACCATGACTACTATCACCATACCATCATCATTGGCACCTCCATCCTCACACACACCCCCAGAGCGACAACTTATTAAGGACAAACTTGTTCATACCTGGTGGCATTTAAATGCTTTTTCCTTCACACATGTTCCCTGAGAAAACTGAGTTTCTTACACCCAAGTGGGCTCCCCAGAGCTGGCAGCACATGGGTTTGAGCCAGGGCTTCCCAGGGTTACTCCCGGCTCTGTGACCCTTAATCCTAGGTCTGAGACTGTCTAGCTTCCCTTATTCAATGCCCTGTTGCTTGGGCCATATTTGAAGCATCAAACAAGGGATTTAGTGCCTGGATCTGGGCTCCAGGGTGGGCTGACGTCTTGAAATACTTGAATGCCTGTCCCCAAGAGACCGTAGACAACATTGGTAGTATATCCGCCCACACGCTCTCCTGTTCTCTGTCTCTGTCTTCTTCCATCAAATGCCAATGGCAAAAGCGGAAATAGCAACACTGTGAATGGGTGGTTTGCACACACATGGACCAGGAGAGTCAGATCCAGCAGGAGCCCAGGTAAGGGGCTGTCATCCCCAGTGCTGTGTGATTGATAGCTTGAGTCTCAGCACAAAAGAAAGTTCTCGACCCAGGCTTTGAAAACTCAAGTCTGGGCAGAGAAAACGGCATAAGGCAATGCATCTTGGTATGGAGCTATAGTTCAAAGGATGCCCTTGGGGGGGGCCAGGGCCAGCTTCCCTGAGTAACTGCATGTGTCAGGCACTTGCATGTCGGTGTGCGGACACCAGGGCCATCTCTTGGTCCAGAGTCATGGCGCAGGGAGCTGAGCCTCTTCTCAGCTGGCTGCTGTGGGAGATGTGGGGTCACTGTTGGGAACCCTGCTCTGTAACTTGCATGCTTAGGCCTGGTGTGTACCAGTCACCTCCCAAATCCTGCAGAGCTCCCAACTGACAAGGCCTTGAGGGCTGCTGGGGTGCTAATCACCTCAGAACCTGCAACCCTGGAGGCTCTGGAGGTATGGGAGGCCTTCTGTCCAGACCACCTCCTCAGTCTCTCCCTGCAGCTGTCTGCCTGGCATATATTGGGAGGTCTGAGAGATAAATGTGTCATACCTACACATAAACACATCCAACCCTGCCCCCATCCACTCTCTTTCCTTCTCAGCTCCTAAAACAAGTACAGCCATCCGCTGGCCATCAGAGGCCCTGGGCATGACCACCCTCAGCCCACAGGCCTCTGTTTCTGGAGAAGAGAGGGTGGTGAAAGTGATTCTGAGGTACACAGGGGGAAAGTGAGCCTGCCCCACCTCAGGTCATAGGACTGATGTCTAAGCAGTCATCACCTGTTCTGTAGCTGATGATTCTAGGCACGGTCTTGTGGGACACACAGAGGTAGCTGAGAAATAAACAAATTCCATGCAGGGACAGCCTCTCTCAACACCCGAAGATACTACAAGGCAGAGAACGCTGAAGCCTGCAAGTCCAACCGCCTGGACATCTGTCATTTGCAGGAGGAAGAGCTGAGAGGTGGCCCTAGGAAGCTTCTTCCGGTTCCCATTCAGCCTGTTGCTCAAGGGTAGCCAGAGGGCATGAGGTAACCATAGTAACAGTACCAGAGCCAGGCTTCCCTGGATGTGCAGTCTGAAGGCTGCCTGGACAGGCCAAAGCCCCTGGGCCCCACCCAGCCCAGGGTCCTGAAGCAGCCCTGATTCACAGACAGCTAAATATAGTGCTTCTTAGCAGGAGCTGTCAAGAGTAAGGGAGATGAGATCATCGCTTCTAAATCCGGCAGGAAGTGAGAGGCGGAGTTGGCCCTGAACGCCTTCTCACTCAGCTACTGCACACACACTCATGCAAACACACTCACATATGCGTGCGGACACACACACACACACACACACACACACACACACACACACACACGGAGGCCTGCATCCCCAAAACACACCAGTCACACTTCTAAGACGGACATGCCTGTTCACTCATGGACTTGACGCAGAGCATCTCTGCGCTTGCTCTAAGCCCAGGTGCTGTCACACACACGCACGCGTGCACACTTATCCTTCCACCCACGCTCATCAATGTGCATGCTCATGCCAACGCAGCATGACAGGCCTCAGGCGGGAGGGAGGTGAATGGACACTGGCTGCTCTCTGTGGTCTTCCCTCCACTGCCTCAGCCTACCAGCTTTCTGCATGGAGGACGTCCTCAGCATGTCAGATTCAGACTGTGGGTAAAAACCCGTGCATAGCCAAATCAGCGCTGGCTAGGCTGGACATGGCTGGGGATGAGGTACCCCCCTGCAGAAGTGCACTTAAGGAGAGTCCTGATGTGGGGACAGGCTTGCTCCTGAACCTGAGGAAGCTGTGGGCCCCATGCTGGGAGTGAAGGAAGGTGAGGGTCCTTGGATCTGGCACTTACAGGTCGAAGACCAGGTAGTGGAAGCCCTCTTCAGAGATGCTGTCATGGAGGCGTACTGCGGGGACAGAGAAGTCATGAGGAGTGGGAGGTAGCCCAGGATATTCCCTACTGCCCACCTCCACCCTGACGGGGCCCACACAGCACCAGTGCTGCAAGCTTGGGGGAGGGAACTCCTCTCTGTAGCCCACAGGGTCTCCCCCAAGATAAGGAGACTGCCTCGGGCTGGGGGAAGATACAAGCTGGCTTGAAGTGCTGCATGCTGAGCCAGAGGGAGCACCACAGAGTCCAGAGGGAGCACCACAGAGTCCGGAGGGAGCACCACAGAGTCCGGAGGGAGCACCATGGAGCTCTAGGCAGCACTTTGCCCCTCTATTGGCCCCTTTCTGCTCTCCTATTTCCCCTCACAGGAGCTGTGTCACCATGGGAGAGGTTTCTGCAGGAAACAAACCTATTTTCCACTCTGGACTATCCTCGGCAGAACAGAGCCTCCACTCAGAAGGATTACCAGGTATGGCAGCTTTCAGAGGCTCAGACCTTGACTTCTGACTCCCTCTTGGTCAGTGGGATCTAACAGTCTTCCTCTCTCTGGCCTATTTCCACACCAGTTGCTGAACTTGTATCCAGTGCCTGCCTGGACTGGGCTGAGGCCGATGGGCTCTCAGGAATGAGGAACTCTGATGGCAATGGCATGGGGGAGCTGCCAGGTCTCGGCCTGGAGCTGCACTCTGCACCAAGCAGGAAGGATTTTCTAGGAATGAGTCACTCTGGGCCCTGCTCTCCCGCATGCGGATCCTGCCCTTTGCTAGAACAGCATCCCCTGCATGCCGGGGCTGCTCCGAGCGCCTTGCATGTGTTAGCTCGATCAGCTCACTAACCAGGGGCTGCAGAAAAGGGAGCTTCAGCAGAGAGGCCGATGAACCAGGCGAGGGCACAAGGCCCACAAGGGGTGAATGAGGCTGTGGGAGCTGGGGTCTGGCTCCGGTGTGTGTGCTGTGCTAGCCCTGGCCCTGTGCTCTTGGAGTCTTAAGTTCCACCTTGCTGCCTTCCACCACCCAAGACTGGGCCACGAGGCTGGAGGGTGAAGAGCAGCCACCTTCTCCCTGGTCCCACAGGACTCCGGGACCTCAGGCAGAAACAACCCACACAACTCCTGCTCCTGGCACCCTCCCCTCTGTCCTAGTTTCTAGCTGGCTGCCGGCACCCTCCCTCCTGGCACCGGTCTTCCCAGGCACCGTCCTGATAGTATCCTTATGCCTAGGAACTCTGATCTGTCCCACGCCCCCACTTGGTTCCGGACACCTTAACCCCATGATGCCTTTCACCTTTAGCACACCAGGCCCCAGGCCTTCCGTAGAGACAGGAAATAGAACACCCACTGTGGCCGCCAAAGTAGACGTGTGGATTGGGAGGGATCCTCCCACTTACCTGAGCCCAGTGTGCAGCTCTATAAAATGGAAGAATCCCCTGTTCGTAGGGTGCTGTGAGCTGTGTTCCTATGTGAAGCAGTGAGTGCTCCCTGAGCCACAGCCCTGTGTCTGTCACTGTTGTCACCGTAGTATAATAAACACCAGATGACTGAAGCTCAGAGTCTGAGGCCACTTAGGGACCTGGGGTGTTTTCTGAAGCCCATGACAGTGGCCTAGAGGTAACCATTATGGAGGTAGGGTCTTACGTTTCTCCTCCATTTCCTGGCTCAGTAGCATAGCTTCCCTCACCTTACCCAACCCATCCTCTGGGACCCACATCCTGGTTATCTCTCTGGGCTATCAGAGCCTCTTAGTGAGGACAAGTTTGTTCTACTTGGCCCCCTAGACTCTCTCTCGCTACCTGGGCCTCCACTCTGTCCATGAGTCTGTGTCTCCATACGTCAAGACGAGTCCCTGGTACCTGCTGGCAGCCTCCTTCTAGGACCTTCCAACAAAACCCCTGAGGCTGGACCAGAGCACACTCTCCTTCCTAGTGGCAGGGCTATAGGGCGGCCTGTCTGAGACAGTCCAGCTGCCACCACACTGGGACATGTCATTCTGAGCAGAGAAGGCTCCCAGTAGTCCCAGGGGGACCTTCTTCCACCCATCCCTGAAGGCAATGCTCCAAGAAGGCCTAGCTGGTCCTTGGGGTTATCCCGTTGCCCCTTAGGGCCTCCAGGAACGACTGCTGGGGGCTGCCTGTCCTCAGCCACCTACCTAGAGACCAAAGAGACTTGGCTCATCTTGACCAAAGAGATGTGTCCCATCTTCTTTCTAAGACTCAGTTTCCTCCCGCAGAAGGAACCATGGGGCTCTGCTTTACGTGGAATTAAGGTAGCGGGTATGTGGACGCCATTTTTTTTCTCTCTTTCTTTTTTCTTTTTTTCGGAGCTGGGGACCAAACCCAGGGCCTTGCGGTTGCTAGGCAAGCGCTCTACCACTGAGCTAAATCCCCAACCCTGTGGATGCCATTTTTTAACACAGGTGCTTATTCTAATGGCTTCAAAGTAACTTTAACCAGCACATTAGACTTGCGAATTCACGGAAAAGGCTAAGGAAAACATGACAGAAATGTGAAAGAATCTATTTAAGAACACAGAGTAAATGGCACTTTGTCGCCACCTCTGTATAAGGTGGGTAGGTCCACCATAGCTTCTTGTCAGACCACCCAGGAGGGTCTGGGTCGGGTGGGCAGCAGCAAACCTCACCCAGAGCCAACCTACCCTACCTGAGTCTCCCAGGGGAGAGGAACTCAGGACATGGCCGTGTCCCTCTTCCTGTTCTGCTCTGGGACTTCTCTGCTGGGGACCCTTTCCCTTCTGCTCAGCAGGGCTCAAGGGCTCAGACTCCCAAGTCAAGCTGGAGTGACAGCTCTTGAGAGCAAAGAAGCTTGGAGCACCCAAACATGAGAAGACTTGGGGGGTCCTGCTGCTGCAGGTCAAGCATGTGATATCAATAGTGGGCCAGCTCTCAGAAGTCCTGGCTGGAGCTTCTGCAAGCGACCCAACCTGGACTGCCTCTCCTGGCACACAAAAAAAAGGCAGGCATGTATAAGCATGTGCTGAATAGTGAATTCTGGCGTCTCCCTGGGGATGTTGCTGGGCTCAGGGACACATCCAGGTGAGGCCCACACTGTTTGTGCTCAAGGATAAATATCACGCAGATACTAACTTGACGGTTACAACCGAATCTGGAAGCCCCTCCACCTGGGGACCCTCTCTTGGGTGGCATAGGGTCCAAGATCACATAGGTTCTTCTGTTCAGTCACCTTCTTCCAGACAACCCAGAGGAACCCCTTCCCCACACCAGAATACCACCACTACCACCACCCCCACAACCCCACCCCTTAAGACCTGTGAACATATTCCTGCCAGTTTTGCTTTGTGGCTCTCTTCTACTTGGCCTGACAGCAGAACACCTAGAGTCCAAAGACCGGGGTGACAGCCTGAATGAGTTAGGCCTCTTCCCAAGAGGGGTATCCGGGCAAAGCTTCTTGCTATTGCAAGAGCCTCAATCAGATCCCCCCTCTCTCCCTCTCCCCAGCACCCAGGGGTGCTGCACTCGTCCAGCCCTCTCTTTCACTCTGAAGGAGACTGGTCCATCCTAGAGCAAACACCTGGCTAGGCCCTAGATGCTGGGGAGCCAGCATCTGGGAGTTGAGGGATTGGTTTTATTGCTGGTCCTGGGTAAAGTCATAAGCATCATTCACAATGAAATAGCTCAGCAGGTCGGAACCAGGTTCCCAGCTTCAGATGCTCATCATGGTGGCTGCAAAACGCATCCCAAACCCTATGGTGCATCTCCTCCATGGGAGCCGATTACCCTGGCTGTGGGCTTCTATACGTAGGACAGGTACCATGCAAACTGGATCATCAGAAGGCACATCGTTCCTCAGAGGGTTAAACAGGGTTCGCAAAGCTGCCCCCAGGAGTATACTTAGAAGGCAGAGACTTAGCCTGTGTACCCCATCAGAGAATCACCAGTCACAATGGCCTAGAGGTGGAAGCAGCCCCGTGTGTCCATCAAGAGATGGATAGACAAGCAGAATCATTCAGCCTTCAAAAGGAAGAAGTTCTAGCTGGGTGTGGTGATGCATACCTTTAATTCCAGCACTTGGGAGGTAGAGGCAGATCTCTGAGTTCAAGGCCAGCCTGGTCTACAGAGAGAGTTCTGTAGGATACAAAGGGAAACCCTGTCTCAAGAAGAAGAAAGCAGAAGAAAGGAGAAAGAAGGGAGAAGGTGATGGGGAAGGGGAAGAAGAGGAGGAGGAAGAGGAAAAGGAGGAGGAGGAAGAAGAGGAAGAGGAGGAGGAAGATGAAGAGGAAGAAAAAGAGGAGGAAGAGGAGGAGGAAGAGGAGGACGAGGGAGAAAAAGAAGAGGAGGAAGATGAAGAGAAAGAGGAGGAAGAGGAGGAGGAGGAAGAGAAGGAAGAGGAGGAGGAGGAAGAGGAAGAGGAGGAGGAAGGAGATGAGGAGGAGGAAGGAGAAAGAGACCTCAACACTCAGTGAAATAAGCCAGTCATGGAAGGACAGACAGCCATGGAAGGACGGACAACGTATATGGCTCAGCTCTGGTTCTATGAGGCTTTGAGATTGGTCAGTCACAGACACAGAAGCAAAATGTTGGGTCCAGGGATGGGGAGAGGAGAACAGGGAGATGTTTAGTGAGGGTAGGCTGATGGGAAAGAGCAAAAGGGGTTGGCTGTAGGCAGTGAGCCCACTGCACTGTAGATGACGTCAATGCCATCAGACTGTGCATCTACCCAGGAACACTGTCGGACGTCAATGCCATCAGACTGTGCATCTACCCACGAACACTGTTGGGTATTGCTTTGTCATACTTCTGAAAGGCAACCTGGCCTTCATTTTTCTCTCTTTCTCTGCCTTTGTTGCTGTTCCTCATACTTGTCTCTATTTCTCTGTTTTGTCTCTGCATATTATGTTTGGAAATGTCCCCCAAAGGCCCACATGTCAAAGGCTCCATTCCAGCACATGGCATTACTGAGAGATGGATTATATAAGGGGTGAGGCCTGGTAAGGAAGTTAGATCGGTGGGGACCCCCATCCTCTCTTCTTTTGCTCCCTGGCTGCCACATATGAGGTGAACAGGTCCCCTCCAACATTTTCTCCTACCAAAGGCCCAAAGCAACCAGGACAAGAAATCATGGACTGTTGCTTATTTTGCATAGGTGTGCATGGGTATGGACTCTGACCATGTGTGGATGCATGTTCACACATGTGGGTGCACGTGTACGTGTGTGGGTGCATGTGGAGGTCAGAGGTTGACACCAGGTGTCTTCCTCAATTACTCTCGGCCTTATTCATGAGTCCACACTTGAACCCAGAATGCACTGCTTCAGCCAGCCAGCTTGCTCTGGACTGGGCTTGCAGGCTGGCACTATGCCTGCTTGGCATTTACATGGGTGCTGGGGATCTGAGCCCCAGGCTCTTGTGATAGAGAAGCACTTTACCCACTGAACCACTTCCCCAGTCCCTGGACTGACATCTCTGTAACAGTGAGCTAAAACACATTTCTCCTTATTCGTTGATTATCTCACGGCAATGGACACTAAAGTGTTCTCTCTCTCTTTCTCTTCTCTCATCACTGGCTTTGGAGGACCCTATTGTCATTCACAACAATGCTTACATGGCTCTGGGGCAGAACTTACGGAAGAGGAACTGAGATCGTAGAAGGAACCACCTTGGAAATTAATTCCAAGGCTCCAGTCAAGCCCTGGGTAGAAGACACAGCCTGGCTGTATCCGCCATTGCCCTAGGCAAGGCCGGATGCAGGCCTGCAGTTGGAGAGGGGCCTGCATAGTTCCAGCCCTGTTGCTGCTGCTGCTGCTGCTGCTTTGTAATCCTTCTTTAAATTATTAATTTTTAAAATTAAATCCTTTAGAAAATGATTTCCAAGTGCTTTGCCTGCATGTATCTATGCCTGCCAAGTATTTACTTGGTGCTCACAGAGGCCAGGGAAGGGCACTGGATTCCCTGGAATTGGAGTTATTAGGTGGATGTGCACTGCTACGTGGGTGTTGGGGATCCAACTCGGGTCCCCTGCAGAGCAGCAAGCGTTCTTAAGTTCTGAGCCAGCCCTCCAGCCCTGGTGTGAAACTCCTAATAACTTTCAAACAGGGACACACACAGGCGCTTTGCAGAGGGTCCCACAAGCTCGTGAGGGCCCGACAGCCAGCTAGGTTGCTCGAGAGAGCACAGACAGCCCCAGGCTGGTTGGCGAAGACTTTGAGGTTGTGCTCTGCAGCACAGATGGATACCACACTTGTGAAAACACTATGAAAACGGGGATGTTTGTGTCCACTAGTAAAGTCGGCTCAGAGCATCTGAGTGGGATGTGGTTCAGGCCTCTGAAAAGAAGAAATGTTGTAGTTGATGCTGCGTCCCCTAGGGGGAGTTTTTTATTTTGTGAGTCATCTCAACTCACCCTACCGGGTCCTGAGAGAAGGGCAGAAACATCTCCACAATTGGGGGGGGGGGGGGCTGGTGTGTGTGTGTGTGTGTGTGTGTGTGTGTGTGTGTGTGTCCCTCCCCTCATCAGCCGGCCACAGGCTGCTTCTGGACTGAACTCCTACCCAGACCTACTTCCCTACCTGTCCCCTGACTCACTGACAGTCCCAGGGTGACCTGTGGAGAGCTTTCTGTGTAGAAGTGGGGCTAAGGGAGCAGAGTAAAGGCAGGCTAGGAGTAACTCTAATAGTCCCCCCTCCTCCTCAGAGGGCCCCTGGATCTTCAGAGAGGGTTCCATTGGAGCCTCATAGTCTCAGGTCTGCCTTCAGGAATGTTCTGGGTTTGGACCTGACTGGGTTCTCTAACCTGACTGAAATGAGGACGTCTAGTGGTCCCCTTCCCCCAAGTCCACACAGGAAGCCAGAGCCAAGCCAGAACCCATCGGGAACCCCATCAGGCTCCTGGGAGACAGAGATCTTATTGAAGAACTAAATGAAATAACCCAAAACACATCTGGGCATCCACTCGTCCTAATAAGGCAGTTCACGAAAACACAGGCAGAATGAGGTACAACTCATGTTGCTGCCCAGTCGGGAGTAGGTAAACAAGGGCTTAGAGGTACTGGTGGTGCTGAGTCGGGGTGCCATCCTGTGATCTCCAAGAAGAGGTGCAGGGCTCAGTGTGAGGTGTCAGGCTCTCCGTACTCAGTTGCAGGTACCAAGTAGCATGGCCTAGCAACCCTAAAGACACTGCTGGGATCCAGGTTCCTGGGCCGATCCAGACTTCCTAAGTCAGCTCTCTAGGGCAGGCCCAGGCACTGGCCTATCAAGAGGATAAGGCTCTATGCTGGGTGCAGTGGTGCACACTTTTAATCCCAGCACCTGAGAGACAGAGGCAGGTAGACCTCTCTGAGTTCAAGGACAGCCTGGCCTACCCAGCAAGTTCAGGGCCAGCCACGACTACATAGAGAGATGTTGTCTTGAAAAACAAACCAAAAAAAAAAAACAAAAAAAACAAAAAACAAAAAAAAAAAAAAAAACGACTACCAACTGGTGGCTGAGATCCAGCCTCAGAAATGAAGGATATATCTTTCCCCATCCAGCTCTCAGTCTGGGCTGGTGGCCAGCCGAGGATCTCCAGCACTTGGGAGCCAGGTCCCCAAAGCAGATTAACCTTCCCTCTCTACCTTAGCTCCTGCTCTAGAAAGGGATGTAGAAGCCAGGCTCCCAATCCGGCCATTCCATGCAGTCCCTGGGGGACCCCTTGGATTGCTGGACTGTGTCCTGGCAAGATTGAAACTTTGTAGGGAAGAGACCATGAACCCCCTGATAAATCCTGGCACCTCTGAGGTCAGTCAGTCCTGAATCTGCAGCCACACCCAAGGTGTCTCCAGTCCCCCCAGCATGGGTAAAAGCTGAGTTTCCATACTCTCCCTCAGTTCTAGAGGGAGGAACAGGCACGTCTGTGGGTTATGTGTATAGCAAGGGTCTTGTAATAGCTGTCATGGCTACCAGGGAAGGACTGAGTGACCAGGGACATCTGAGCCAAATTTCCAGGTCAGCACAACCTTGGTCCCTGCAGCTCCTTGAACATTTGTCTGGGCTTTCAGAAGGAGCCTGACTGGCAGAGCAGCTGTGCCTTCTGGGGATCAAGGCTTGGAAGGGAAGCCAGAATCCTGTGACTATCCTGTCTTGGCTCCCATCTAGGCTGATGGGCAGATGGGGCTGACAGGCTCCTGTTGAATCCCTGTTTCCTACTGGCAGGGTCAGCAGTCCTAACTCCGGACACTCACGGCATGTGTGAAGCTTGGACAGCTCACCGGTCCCGGTTCTAAGTTCTAAATCTCTCTGTAGGCATTCTCAAAACCACCCACTCTACCGTCCTCTGGGTGCTCACCAATGTTGGAATGCTTCAGCAGGCGGCAGATCCGAGCCTCCCTCTCCAGCTTCTGGTGATCTGGGAACAGAAAGTGGCAAGGTGTCATCTCATGTCTGAGCACCGGGAACTCACGGCTGCCACATCGGGATAGGTCCCTGATGTGGGGCAGCCACCAAACAATTGGCTATCAGGAGCACACACCTGGCGGAAGAGGAAGGCTGTGGGTACCTAGGGCTATAAACAACTGTGCCTGGGACAGAGACAAACAGGAGGCAGCGTCGAGAAGCATAACTCTGGCCCGAGAGCCTCCAACAATGCAAAGAACAGGAAGTCTGTTAGTGGCCCACTGGCTGAATCACTGTTCTTTCTAATTCCACTTCTGGGCAGTAGTGGGGTCTACACACCGATGTGTTTGCCAGCTGGCAGCAGGCATGTGTCCTCAGAGGCCAAAGGTTGCTGCTCCAAGATATCCAGCCATGGCGCATCTGGACACTGAGTTCTCAAAGGCTGATTGGTAGGTCACTTGTTGAACACCCACCGTCTCCTGGCAGGGCCAGCAGTCCTGACTGTTTCTGTGGCAGACCTTTTCTAAGGCCCCCCAAAGAAGGAGCAACTTACAAGGTAGAGTTTCTATATTCTAAAAAAAAAAAGGTGCCAGGAAGCTTTCAAAAGCTGATAGACATAGCAGAAGAATCCCCCACCCCCAAACCCCCCTGTGTAGAACAGAGGGCTGCACTTGGCCACAGCCAGAGGGGAAATGAGGGCAGCTCTCACCCAGCTCTGCACTCTGTCTTCCCAACTAATGCTGCTGATGTGCATGCGTGAGAGAGAGAGAGAGAGAGAGAGAGAGAGAGAGAGAGAGAGAGTGTGTGTGTGTGTGTGTGTGTGAGAGAGAGAGAGAGAGAGAGAGAGAGAGAGAGAGAGAAGAGAGAGAGAGAGAGAGAGAGAGAGAGAGAGAGAGAGAGAGAGAGAGAGAGAGAGACTATATTATTTTGGGGAAAGCATGCTTTTCAGCACTAAGGACAGCAGCTGCCTCCCTGCCAAGACTGAGGGGGGCAGACCGGGGAGAGGGTGGAGGCAGCATTTAGAGCCCCTACCTCTTGCTGAGTGCTGAGCCCCTCCCAGAATGGCGAGCCCATAATGAATATGCCAATCCAAACCTCAGAGGGGTGCCTTCCTCACCAAGGGAAGTCCCTAGGACCAACAGAAAAGGAAGAATGCAGGCAGCCAGCCATTTAAAAAGGCAGTTTAGGGGTGTGTAAGCTAGTCTTGGGTCCCTAGCCCCAGTGCTGAGGCACACGTCTGCCTGCAGGAAGGCAGACCTGGTTGAGTCTTGTCTGTGGTCAGATGCCTGAGGCGGGCAGTGTGGTCTAGGATACAGCCTACTGTGGAAACACACTTGTACCTTTACGCCTACAACAGACATGTCCTTGGAACAAACCCAAAGAGGCTTTCCCACCTCCTCAGACTCAGGCCTCACCCACTGTGTCACCAGAAGCCCAGGCCTCCCTATTCCTACAAGATCATCATCCACCCCAGCAAGCACTGGGCTCCTCTTAGAAAATATGCCCAAGCCCCGCTATGAGGTGCCTGCTGAAGAAAGAGGTGTGGTTGGGGGTGAAGTGTGTGTGTGTGTGTGTGTGTGTGTGTGTGTGTGTGTGTGTGTGTCTATTTGGAATCTCAGAGACAGCTCCCGGGCTCAGCATGTTAGGAGCTCAAATGTGGTGAGAATTTGCACCCCAAACAAGAAAGGGGCACACAGGGGCTGTATATAAGCTGGCTTATTTACTTTGGTGGCGGCACACATGCGCGCGCACACACACACACACACACACACACACACACACACACACACACACACACACACACCACACCACACCTGCTAACCCAGGGGGCTGGTTAAGGAAGCTCAGGCTAAAGACGTGCTATTTTTTCCTACTCGCAGAGGAACACCCCTCAGATAGAATACAGCATTCATCCACACTCCCATAAAAGTACTTATCAGAAAATAACAAAACAAAAAAATACCCAACACAATTTTACTCAAAATTTTTACTAAAGCGGAGCCTGCAATTATCCACCCGCCTGCCTGAATTCTAATGATAGTGCAGTGTCCCGAGATGCCGCCCCCGGGGATGCCGGGGCCTGGAAGCTTTCCTAGGTGATTCTGCCATGATCTCAGTGTGCAAACCTGACTGGCTAGGTTGTCTACTCTGCCAGACACAAACCTCAGGTGTCCCCTGAGCTCAGTGTGGAGCCCAGCGCTGGGCACCCGCAAGGTCCAGGCCATCAAGGGACCAGAGAAGCAGCTTCGACAGAGCCCTCACCCCCATGCTGAGTGACTCACGCAGGGTGAGGCAGCCCACTTCCCCCACACAGGATGCTCCCCGGCACCAGCAGAGCAGGTGACCCAGTTCAGCCTTAAAGCCAAGGCCCTTTCTCCAAGCTGTGACAAAGGCTTGGCCTGCATCCTCTGCAGCCTACGGCTTCCATGTTCTGAAGAATCTGTGTCTGCTTGCAAAGGCTGAGGCAGAGGTACAGACAAAGAGCAGTAAGGGGTCCAGAGGTACTCTTCCTTCCTCCCTCACTCCACGGTCCCATGAAAACCCGCTGTAAGACCCCAGACCGTCTGAATGACCCGCGTGCGGAAACTGGGCCAATGCAAACTGCTTGTGCTGTCCCTGGGTAGGAGAGTTTATGACTTGCAGGCCCAGGGACTATTTCTTCTACAGGTTTTGGGCACTCACATGACGCTCTCAGGATTCAGGGAGCAGAATGGAAGTATTCTATGCTATATATAGGTGACAGGGCTAGTGTCCGTCACCTTGCAGATGACCGGAGCAGGGCCTGCCCCAAGGTGCTGGCAGTTAGGCCACAGCATGTGACATGTCCTTCCGAAGCATCTGCCACACGACAGGCACCATCTGTGTGTGTTACAGGTGATAACCTGTTTAATTCCAAAAATGCCCAAGAGGCAGAGGTAGCAAGCTGTGGCTGGGGACAGGAGGGATAGCCTACCTTTGATCCCAAGGACACTTAGGGTGTGGCTCTGGGGACTCAGCACCTGGAAGCCAGGGCAGTAAGGCCTCAACAGGACAAGTTGGAGTGACATTTTGTAGTCAATCCCGGCAAGTGGCTATCATTTCCTGTCCCTTTTTCTAGAGATAAGAAGGCAGAGATTCTCCGCCCACTCCAATTACCTTCCCCTCCCCCGGTTTGCCACCCTCATGCCCCCCCACCTGCTCCCTGGCAGAGGTGACTCATAGCGGGGGGGGGGTGGCAAGCAAGAGGAGCCAACAAGCAGGGGACAAGAGGGGCGTGGGTGGCACCCAGCCCTGCCAGCTGCAGGCTGTCATGGGAGGACACTGGGTGGGACAGAGGAGGGGCAAGAAGAGGAAGATGTGAGGCCCAATTACACAGGAGGGCTCCCTTCTCTCACTCCCTGTTTCTGTGGTCCCGAGCCTCTGCAATTCCGGGACCCAGAGCTGGAGTCCCACTGTGCAGTATGCTTGGGACACTCCTTTGTTGGCCCTCATTTGCATGATGGGAACAATGGTGACGCCTGGTGCCAAAGGACAGTGCTTGACGGAACACTGAAGTATGTAGAGAGCACACCCGTGCCTGATGCAGGCAGGTTCAGGGGGGCTCTCCTCACTCATCAGGGGGCCATTATCCCTTACCCCAGGGAGGTTCCCAGTGATAACCACCCTTATCAGGACACTGGGAAGGGCTGGCCATGGCTTCCTGGACTCTGCTTCCTCAGGCTAAATAAGCTTCCCGGTGCACGAGCCTAAAGCTAGCATCACTGACTGAGGCAGATGTCAGTCTGCCTGTGCTGCCTGGGGTGGCTGTAGGGATACTGGATGAGGGATAGCTGGAGGTTCCTGATGGCCAGGGCATGTCAGAGAATTCTGTCCTTCCCCAGAGGGACACAGCCTTACCAATAAGGCTTCTGCTGGGTGTCCAGGAAACTGCAGCTCCTTACAAGGTCCTCTGAGGGGGGGGGTGTCTCAGACTCTCCCCATGCAAAGGGATGCTACATCCACCATTGCTGGACCTATTCAAAAGCAACAAAGGGCGCCACAGAGAAGGGCTCTCCATCTGTCTGAATCTCACCCTAGTCACTTAGAGAGCTGGGCACAGCCTAGCCGGCGTGCCCGACTGCAGTGGGATCAAGGCCCTGCTGCCTTTGACCTCAGCATGTGGAAAGACCTGTCCCAAGGGAACTGTCTCAGCCCCAGGGTCCTGTTCTTTCTCATCTCTCTCAGCCACATGCATCCTGGACAGCCTGGGAGTCAGCCATCTTATGTCTCAGAGAGCTCAGAACAACCACATCACATAACACCCAGGGCTCCAGTCCAGCCCAGTAACCACACACTTCCATCCCAGGTCCTCTCCACCTGGACGTTAAACATCAGAATTTTGCACTCCCAAGGGCCATGCATGCTAAGGAAGCCAATTGCCAAGTCTTTGTGGCGGTGAGCGGCCAGCCTGGAGATTGTAGGATACCCTGCTGGCTGTAGCTTCACCAGACCTGCAGACCTAGGTGGATACCAGAAAAGCAGCAGAAGTGAGTTCAAATCTAAGGACTGGTACAAGCTAGCCCAGGGCCAGTAGGAAGGCCTCAAAGCTCCAAGCTTGGATTGGTTCAAAGACAAGGAGTCTTGAATTAGGTCGGGAGTGGTTTTTGAAGGAAGGATGTCACCCAGGTGAAATCCAGCCTGCATAGAGTTTTGCCCACATTCCCCAGGCTAGTTCACATGGAGATGAACCAACCCCGGGCCCTCTCTGGTCAGTCCACTGCAGGCTTGCAGTGGGGCCTGCCGACCCAATCTTGGGGGCACAGCTGATGCAGAGGCTGAAAATGGATCAGGGCAGAGACTAACTATTCCTTACGAAAGACAAGTGGCTCTTGTGGGTGAGCAAAGACTCCTACACAGCCCCTCAGGGGAAAGGCTTCTGTCTGCTCGTCTTTGGGTGACCCGGGAGAGCTCTCCCATTCTTTCCTGTAGGAGCTCTCCTAGGGTGCTCTCCAAGGGCATCATGGGAGTTAGCAGGCACCCGACAGTGGAAGTGACAATGAGATGGGTCTGGAGGAGGACATGGACTCCTGCTTAACCCCCAGGACCAGAGACGGCAGGGATTTTCAGTCAGGCCCACACTCGAAGCTTAAAGATGGCAGGCCAGAGAAGTGGAAAGAGGTGGCTCTCACTGTGGCTTTCTGTACATGTTTTGTTTTAAGAAAGCATCAAGGCAACCAGCAATTAACCTGACAACATCAGCCAGCAGCCACCACGAGGAGAGGCATCTGTGAGCGTGTCCCACAGCTGCCTGCCACCCCACTGGCATCAAGAAAGGAAGCAGGGCTCCCAAGGGACCCTGGCCACCTGCGTGCAGCATACAGTTGTCCCTAAGAATTGCCACCCACCCCGGGGTGGAGGGCCTGTGAACTATTTCTCAGTCAGGGATGGCTGGCATTCTGGGGTCTGGGCATGTGGGTTACAGTATAGCCACCTTGGGGCTACATGGTAAGGGCACTCACTATCTTCCCTCCACAGGGTCCCCTTGCCCTTCAGCTGATGTTCCACTCCCGGGGCCCTCTTCAGAAATGAGAACTGTCTGTCTACCCGTGGTTGCGGCTCTGCTTCGAAGCAGAGATATTGCTTGGTATCCCTGCTCTCCCTGCTAAGCTGGCAAAGTTGTAAGGTGAGGCCTAAAATTGGGGTCAGTGCCGTGCACAGCCATAACAGAGAAACTAGGGAAGTCCTCACATGCTCAACCATGTGCCCCCTTCCCCCGCTCCATCTCTAGGGATAGGGCAGTGACGCTCTCCATCTCCGCCCCCCACCAGGAGAGGGCACAGCTCTTGTTCATTCTTGCAAACCACAGAATTATGCAAACATCCTCCTGCAGGCACCTGGGTCACCTCTCCTGGCTATCACACACCCTGCCTTGCCCAAGCCTGCTGATTCACGGTGCTCAGAGAGCAGCCTGGGGCCCTGCACACATGTTCTTCCATGGTCTCTGAGAACACGTGATTGCAGCTTGTATGCATCTCACCTGACCAGTGTCGGCCATTGTGCTGGTCATGCCCACTGCCCTGGGACAGAACTTCTACATCCCTGGCTGTGAACAGAAAGGGACCAAAGTGAGGAGCCTAGACTCTGAGGTCTCAAAGCTTTGTCAGCTGTTGACCAATCACTGTCCTTACACAGGCCTTGGTCTGATCAGCTGTTCCCTCTCCCAGCTCTGGGGCCATCAGTCTAGACCTGGAGTGATGTCTCTCCCCACGCAGGTCCCAGAGCAGCCCACCTCTTCAGATACCATCAAAAAGTCCTCCAGTGACAGTGGGCAAGCTGGTGCTTTGTGCTGGAGACCAAGCATCATGTCACATGGTCATGGGACAAGGAGCTCTTGGGGTCAGTGGCTTCTCGAGGACAAGACTCACTCACTGTGGCCCTACACGTTACATCACAGCAGCCTCAAGGCTTCGGGTTACATTCCTGCCACAGATCCTGGGCATGGTGGCCTCCTACCTGTACCTACCACATCCTTGCATTTTCCAGAGACTGCAACTATTGCCCAGATCTTCAAGCATCCCAGACTGGACACCTAGGACCTAATGTGGCCTGAGACCTGCTCTCATGAGACTAGGAAGCACTTCTAGCTGCTAAAGACATAGGGGGGGGGGGACTTAGCAAATGAGCTCATATAACTCCAGCCCACTTATGTAATGCACACTATTCATTGCCCTTCTGTGCTCTACCCCAAGCCAGCCACATAAACCATGCGGAGAAGTCCTATCATGTCCTTGCAGCCAAAGAGGCCTGATATGCAAGCATCTCCAGTCAGCTGAGGCCGGTTTCCAGCATCCCAACTCCCAAGGGAGCTCAAGGAGAGGAACTGGCCTCGAAAGAAATTTCATCTTCTTTGGTGTCTGTTTCCCACTCTGGGAAACATCCTCTCCTCATAAGAAGCCTGGGCCTGCCCGGGTCTCCAGCCTCCCTCCAAGCTACAGACAGCATCAACTATTTCACATCAGACCTAGGGCCGCAGCTCCCTTTGGTGACACTAAGACACAGAAGCACCCTGTGGCCCAGAGCTCCTGGCCTCCGGGGACAGAGGCTCCTGCAGAGTTGAGAGGATATCTTCTGGATTCTCCTCTCTGAAGCTGGCTCCCATGAGGACTCCAGCTCTTCAAAATGTCCACCTGGCCAGCATGACAGAGGTGTCTTAGGACCTGCTCTCCCATTCTTCCACCACGAGCTAGGTACCCGCAGTTCAATCCGCACAATTCTCTCCTCAAAGCCCATTTCTTTTTAAAATTTAAATTTTTATTTTATTACGTGCATGGGTAGTTTTCCCAAATGATGTCGATGCACCTGTGTTCCCGGTGCCCAGAGAAGCCAGAGGAAGGTATCAGGTCCCCTGGAACTGGAATAACAGATGGAATTATGAGTCACCATGTAGTTGCTTAGAATCAAATCCAGGTCCTCTGGAAGAGCAGCCAGTGACAGTGATCTTAGCCACGTAGCCATCTCTCCAGGCCAATCAATTCCTTAAGTGCCTACCACATAACCAGTGCAGCCATGGGACATCCCTTTCCCTACTGGGATGGGCCCAGAGCCAAAGCAAGGAGAGATCAGCTCCTGAATTATGCTTAAAGCCAGGCCTCAAAAACGGGTCCACAGTGTGGGCCATGGATCCCTTGGATCCCGTGTACACCTTCTGTGGTGGTTGGTAGGTGTTGGGCAGGATTCCTCCAGATTTGAGGGATGTTAGAGATAGAAAATTCAGGCTACCCTAAGCCAATTTCACCCATTTTACAGAAGGCTGAGGCAGGAGGGCCTAGAACCCAGTATCCAGTAACTCACTTCCTACAGGCCGTCCTCAGAAACCTCTCATGATGCCAACCAGCTGATGAGGCTCAAACCCCAGCCTCAGCCCTGCAAGATGGTGAATCGAGCAACAAATGACCCTAGGAGAGACGGACTCAAGGAGAGAGGGCTTCCCTGATGACTTGGGCCCTAGATGAAGACTATCTTATCTCCCTCATCCACCTCAACCCAGGGGTGGGCACTATGTACGCCATGGTCTAAGGGGCTCCAAAGCATAGCTCTTGGCAGCCACTTCCAACCACCCTGATCCCAGTCTTTGGGATTGTTCCCACCAGCAGTCTGACCGAAGTCTTTACAACCCTTCACACCAGCGGCCACACCCTACAACCAGTCAGCAGGAAGAGCCTCATCTGTCCCCGTTTCACAGGTGAGGGCACAAAGGGCCAGGGTTCCTCAGCCATGACCTGTCTCTCCACTTCAGGCTTTTCTGTGGGTCTGGCTTTGTCAGAAGCTTAGACTAAACCAACTGAGTTTATGAACTGTCTTCCACAGCCCTGTCCACACCACCAGATCAAACACAGGATGCCCAGGTAAGTTTAAGTTGCAGACAGAGTTCAAAAGTATTTTTTTAAGTATAAGAATGTAATATTGAGCATGGTTATGTAATCTTTTATCTGTTTATAATAATATTACTAAACCTGTTTATCAGTTAAAAGATAAAAAAAAAAAAAACCCTATTTATCAGATGTGGAATCTGGCAACTCCGTCTGGATCCCTCGTTCAGGGTGGCTGACCCTGAGGATGAGGACTCTCTCTTCCAGGGCTCTTCACCTGTTCCCCCACACCCCTTAAGCCCAAGTCTGGTAGACAGAACAAAACAGTGACAGGCAGACCCTGGCAGTAGGGAAGGAGTGCCCAAGGGAAGCCATTCCACACACCAAGTCCCTAGGGAACGCCCCTGGGCTCCAACCGATGGGGGTGGAAGGGTTGTGGTTTTGGCCAGGGAGCTGGAAAGGAAGGAGGGGAGGGTCTCCAGGAGGAGAGGGCACTGCCTGAGGCACAGGCTCAGGCTGCTGTGCACTGCAGCGGCCCGACTCTATTAACCCAGTTCTGTAGGTTCTGCATGTGCATCCCTTGGGTAGGGGGTGTATGGGGTTGTGGGTAGTGAGGCCAAGAAAGGCACCCTGTCAGTCACAGCAGCCACCTCACATGTGGACCCTAGGCCCACACACATCGCAGGCAGGTTTCTGAGACGATGTAGACATCCTTCCAGCTGCACCCCAGGACCCTGATACATCAGGACAGTTTCTTCCTCTTAGCTTCCGGCAGGGTGTGTCTCCCAATGCAGAAGACACCATGTGAGCCTTTGGGAGGCCAGGTGCCAGGCATGCAAGGCAGGGCTAGCTGGGCACGGGCCTGAGGGTGCAAGGAATTTGCTGAGCTTGGATCCTCATTTGTGAGAGCCGCCCACATGTGATGGCAGGCCTATCGGTGACATGAGCCCCAACCTGGGACATCTGATCCCTACTGTGAGCCCACTGCCTGCCCCAGCTGGGTTCTTCTACCTACCAGCTGTGGGTCTGAGATCTCTCGGCATCTATAAGACTGTTGCCTCCTCTGTACCTGGTAAGTCCGAGTTGTCTTAAGGGTCTGTGGGAGAGTCAGCAGCAATGGGGACCATGATGAGGACACCCTCAACTTCCCACAGCAGACCTGAGGTGCAGGCTCTCCCTCCGTTCACACCGTCCTCCCGTGCACAGTCACTAACCAGGCTTGACCTTTGTGCAGGCTTCCGTAGCTGCAGCTTACCTCCGCACAGGGTGTCCACAGGGACAACAAAGCCACCCCCAAAGGAGCAGCTGTTTTGTGTGACAGTGGTGGTGGTGGTGGTGGGGAATAACAGCAAACAATGTTTCTAAGACTCATGTGTGCAATGATCTCTCTACCTCAATCAATTAATTTTCCCTTAGCTGCTTTGTTAAGAGTAGCTTAATAATCTCTAATTATTCACAGACTGAATGCCTCACAATTCTCTATTTAACTAAGTATTAAATTTGAAAATCTGAGTGTTGAGGTGAGGCCTTTGGTACAGGGCATGTGACTCTAAGCACTGTCATTTACTGGGAGGTCTCATCTCTTTCTGGATTCAGTACCAACTTCTTCCTCCTTGGCGCAGCGGTGACTGGCAGTGAGGAGGTGACACAGATTCTCCAGCTCTGAAAAAAGGTGCCCACTGAGCCGGCCCGTGAGGTCATACAGCCAAAGAGGTTCGCTAGCCCAGACGGGCTTGAGCCTTACATCTGTATTGCCTCGGGATGAGGCCAAGGTCAAGGTCAGCAGGGCTTCTGAGGGTCAGCGGTGGACAGAGAGGCAAAAGGAGAAGCAAAGCATTCTGGATTCTGGTTGCTTAGGTTAACACATCTGGATGGGGTTTTACACGATTAAGTTGTTGGGGAAGGCAGCATGGTTTGCCGAACGTAACGTGTGCAGCTTTTACTGAGCAACTGGCTTGGCCAGGATTCCAGGGAGCCTGCTGGCACAGCCAGGACCTAGCACCAGAGCTAGAAGAAGAGCAGCCTTGGTTTGAAAGAATACTCCAACGGTGGGAAGCAACCTGTCTCCCAGATACCCCCGAGAACAGGGCAGCTCTTGTGGCAGTGAGAGACACAGGTGGGATAAAATACCAATGTGGCAAAAGCTGGAGATGTCTAGGGATGGTGACAACATAAGGAAGTGAGGCTGACACAGAAGGTGCTCAGGCACCTCCTGGGTACGTGAGGCCCGTGTGCCACCCGCCTTATGATGCCAGGAATGTTTCACACCTGTGTGCATACCAACCAACACTGATGGCAGTGAGGGGGGCATGAAGATGGGGAGCATGGAGCATCGGTGTACACAGTAAGCCATCTGTGGGCGTTACCTCCAACAGTATCACCAGCAGTGTGACACACGCAGACAAACAGACTCGTGCGCACTCATACCGCACAGAGACAGAGACATACGTGTGCACGCACACCTAATGTGCTTTGAACCATGAACCTCATCTCCTTTGTGATCTCTCACAGGAGGGAGTGTGAAGCCTTCAGGGGGATTGCTTGGAGGCCCATAGGAACTGCCTCACACTGGGCCTGGGCTGGCTTCGAGCCTGGAGAGCTCCACGCTAGTTCTGTGTCTGGTCAGAGAAGAACCAAGCTCCCAGCCCACGTCCTGAATTATAGTCAGGACAGCGCGAAGGCCCATTGACAGTAGGTGGCCCACATCTAGCCCATGAAGAATTTCTCCCACCCAGTGCAGCTCCCTATCTAGGAACAGACGAGGCCACGTCCTCCCTGCCTGCAAGGTTTCTGCATATCATTCCCCTGACCGTTGGGGACAGAGGGCCAACATGGGAACTGACCAGGCCCAGTACTTCTCAGAGATGCGGATGGAGACAGGCTGGTACAGAAGCACCCTGGGCCTGGAGGATCACCGTCTTAGCTTCAGAGAACACTCCCAAGAAGAAACCCATATGGGCGCCCCCGTGGTCTGGTAAACAGCAGGTGCTCAAATGTGCTCACACATATCCTGATAAGTTGCCGGAGTGGGGTCAGCTATGTGACCTGTGAGTTGCCAGATTGTAAATTGTAGACCCTGCAGTCAGCAAAGCAGGTCACACCCTCACCATGCCCACTGGATGAGCCCCTGCCTCCATCGTAATTCAGCTTCAAAGCATCTACCAGTCAGGATGAGAGCGGTCAGGGCTCCTTGGCCCTCTGCTAGCTCGGATTTCAATCTGGAAGCTCACTCTGGTTGCACGGTCTGAGGATGGATGGGAGGGAGAGGAGGAAGAGGAAAGGGGGGAGAAAGTGGAGGGGGAGGAGGGGGAGGAGGGGGAGGAGGGGGAGGGGGAGGGGGAGGAGGGGGAGGAGGGGTAGGATGGGGAGGAGGAGGAGGGGTAGGAGGGGTAGGATGAGGAGGAGGAGGGGGAGGAGGGGGAGGATGGGGAGGAGGAGGGGGAGGAGAGGGAGGAGGAGGAAGAGGGGGAAGAGAGTGGTGGCATGGCAAATGCCATCTCACCTTGGCAGCCACCCACTCGCCACCCCCAAGGCCCCTACAGTACTTGGGGACTCTATCCAGATCCCTGTGCAGATCCATGAACCCCACTCACATCTAGACCCATCCCCAGGAAATCATCAGACAGTGGCTTCGGATAACCACCTTGCCTGAAATGATGTGCCCTACCCCCACGCAGGCCCTGCCTTTGTCTGTCTGGGTGGCCCGCCCAGCCAGCACCGATATACCTGCCAGCCTGCAGAGGCTTCCTTGGGGCAGGCAATGGTGTTCCCAGCTCAGAAGACTCAGTTAAGAAACCATCTGAGACACTCCGGGTGAGCCAGGGCCCAAGAGTAGCCTTGCCATTGGCCACCCCCTGCTTTTCCTTGGCCATCATTTTTAGGGAAATATCACCTAGTCCCCCAGTGCCTCGCCAATGTGAGAACTTCTCTTCAGGTCTGGGACGGAGACCCTGCAGGCTTGGGAAGGAGGAGAGGCTACGAGGGAACCCCCAAATCAGAGATTGAAAGTTGTGAGGCATCTGAGGGTCAACTCCCCCGACGTCCACTCAGCCAGATCCATCTTGAAGGCACTGCCATTCCTGATCCCTCACCATCATCCCAAAAGGCTGAGACAGCGCCTCCACACACCCACACACAACACCCTCCCTCCCCGCCATGTCCTACCTCTAGCTGACAGCTTCTTGGTGTTAATGATCTTAGCTGCATACTCATGGCCGGTGCAGAGCTTGACACAGCGTCGGACCACAGAGAAAGCCCCCCTGGAAAGGACGTGGGGCAGGAGACAGACACAGGGAGAGAAAGAGAGAACCAATTAATCTCCAAGGACACTTGGAACCTAGCCTCTGCCAGACCTTAGGCACAAAGCCAGTGACCAAAGGAAGCCCATGCCCCTCCCACACAGTTCCTGGCCACCCTACTTGGCACCTGCAGGACAGAGCCAGACAGATACTCTTGTGGGGACTCTGAAAAAGGAGTATCAGCTTTGAGAGGGTCCCCCACTCGATCCCTGTGTAACACACGTGTCCTGATCTATTGGTCAGCTGGAACAAGAGGCATCTTCAAGTTCATAATCCCCGGGCATACTCCACTGAGGGGTGAGGCCAGGCTGGAGGGGACGTATACTGGTAATTGGTGTAGCTGGCCGTTGGGACCCATGGAAGGTTTCACAGGGAGAAACATGACATAGCTTAACCGCAAAACCAGAGGCAAGGACCTCCCTGGGATACACAACCATCCTCGTATCACTGAAGAGGCCACAGAGGTCCAGGATGGGTCATAGTAAGAAAGGGCTGGAACTCAAGGGTGTGACTTAAAGTGACAGCAGTGTCAGGATTGGTTCTGAATGCTGCCCACAAGGCCAAGCCACAGAGACCTGGAGCTGAGGGGAGAGGAGGCCAAACCAGGCCAAACACTCCCTAGCCTAGCACCTTACATCTCTCTGCACCCCTCAAGTAGCTCAGATCACCACAGCTCAGACAGTGACTGCCATTGTTTCTTTTCGGAATGAACCTTTTTTTTTTTTTAAATACTGTTTGCTTTCCGAGAAATAAAAGAACAAAAAGTAACTGCCCTCCATCTGAAGGCGTCTGAGTGGCTCACACCATCATGACCAACAGTTACCCTCCGAAGCCACTGAGATCAGCGGCTCAACTCAGGGGCTGACACAAAGTCTCGCCCAGGCGGGCCACACAGCCTAGCTGCTGTGACCCTGTGGACAGGGTCAGGGCTGCTCAGGGGCGGGTGTGGCAACACAGCATATGTTTAATCTGCAGCTTCTTGTTCCATTTTCCCACTCTGTGCGGGTTAGAGTCTCAAAATATCCCTTCGTAAGGAAAATATAAAGTTATTGGTGTTTTTTTTCTCCCCCTCCCAGTTTTCTTCTTTCTGATTTTAGCCACGTTAGACAGAACCCAGAGCCTTGTGCGCTGTAGGGAAATGTTCTATATCTGAACCATTCCTTTCCCTGGGTTACGGTCCTTTACAGCCACTGTGTGGACTGGCTTCCTCCTGCCTGTGGCTTCCTGGTTGCACGGCTTGGTGTACATCTGTTTTCCCCATGGTGGATATAGCCCAGCAGCAGGGCCTCACAGGGTGGTCGTGTGGTTCTCTGCCCCAGCAAGCTTCGTCTGCCTGCCTCGTAGACTCACTTTCCTTTTGCTCAGGGGCCCATGTTGTCATCTGTGTTTCTCAAGCCCAGAGAGCACAGTGAGTGTAGCCTCCTGAGGGGAGTCAAGAGTCTGGGCTTCCCTGTGCCATGGGCAAGACCTCACAGGAGGCCAAATTGTGCATCTCTGAGACATCAGACAGTGTCTCAGTTGGGGAGCCCATACACAAAGGAGGGTAGGGCTTCCCTCACCCACACACATCTTATCAGCAGAGTAGGCTCCCAGCTGCTGACCAGACCCAGGGAAGGACATGAGTAAGTGTTGGTGCACCATAGCCTTCCCCCAGTGTGAGGGCGTCCATACACAAAACTACCAAGAGTCTGTGGCAGGCGGGCAGTCTACAGATTGCTTGGTAGCTCCCTCCCTGCTCCAGATTCCCTCCTTTCCTCTGCAGAAGGCTCCGTGCTGTCAGTTCAGGTTTGGCTAGGCACCCAGCAGTGATGGAAGGAGCCAAGCCTGGGCAGCTGCCAGAGGGAAGGAGAAACAGGGCTAAGGCCCTGAAGCAGGGAGGTGCAGGTATAGCCAGGCAGTCAGTAACTTCTCAGGAGGACCAGCCAAAAGTCCTACTGCTTGGCCCCTGCTTGGCCTCAACCTCAAGCAGGATCCCGATTCCAGCAACCCAGATACCCTACAGGGAGACGGTGGCTGTTATGCAATAAGGGTAGGAGCCTGACCCTGGATGCCTACTGTGCCTGGGTCCGGTGCCTCAGGGCCATCTCTTCCACCCCTTTGAAGCCAGACCTGAGAAGCCATCCCCCAGACCGCTGCAGACCTGGACAAGCAGCTGTAGGACCACCCTCTCCTTCCCCAGTGACTCTGTCTCTTGCCAGGTGCTCCTGTCACAGGAACATCCCCCACCCCTGGCATATGGACAGTGAGGACGGGGCTGGTATCTTGCACATCTTCGAGGGCAAGGAGGCCGATGTCATTGCTGACCCCCTTGGGACTCACAGCACCCACCACTCCAATTTGTAATGACTAAGAAACAATAAGGACCAAGATCGTTGGTGTGGACCGCGACCCTGTTCCTGCCTCAGGCTAACTCCTAAGCTTTCCTTCAAGACCAGATTCAGACAGCTCAGTCTCCTCTGACTGTTGCCCACCCGTGTTTCATGATAATTCCTTCCGTTGGTTTCCAGCCCTCACCCCACCCCCATCCTCCCCACTCTTGGATTTAGGACTTCCTTCATACCAGGCAAGCACTCCACCATTTGCCCCCTTCTTACTTTTTAAAGAGAGACTCATTGAGTTGCCGAGCAGGCCTCGGATATTTTTTTTAATTAAGAAAGTACCGGGGTTGGGGATTTAGCTCAGTGGTAGAGCGCTTGCCTAGGAAGCGCAAGGCCCTGGGTTCGGTCCCCAGCTCCGAAAAAAAGAACCAAAAAAAAAAAAAAAAGTACCATATATTTTTTTTAAATTTTACATCTCAACTTTTAAAAAGTGGGAAGGAAAATATCTACTTTAACATAGAATGTTTTAATTTGTCTTCTGAGAACCTCATAGATTCATACAATGCACGCTGTTAATATCTATTCCCTCTCCCCTCTTCCAACTCCTCCTGGATTATCCCAACACCCATCCCTCCAAACTTAATTTTTTCCCCAGAGTCCATTTAAGCCTTGAACTTTTGATCTTCCTTCTCGCCATCTTGAATAGCTGCAATTCGTTTCTCTACTCTACTATGACTATATTTCTGTCCTTCCCCACTGCTCCTCTCTGCACGCAAGTCTGTGTCCTGCCTGCTCCGAATGCTGGTGCTAGGCCCAGCCCTTGGTCTGGCATGGAAGTCAGAGCGGACTGCAAGTGTTGCAGATTGGCTGAGGGCGCTGCAGCTTCGGGCCTTGGTGCTGGTCCAGCCTAGCAAAACAGGAGATGCTGCAGGAGAATGGCAGCCAGGAAGAGGGGCAGGAGGAGGAGGGCCCTGAAATGGCTCATCAGAAGGGGTCCCCTCAGGTGGATGTGGCCTAGGAAAATATGCTGAGGCCTCATGGTCAGAATGAGCAGAGCCTGGGGAATGGGAGGCAAATACCTGGGTAGGCTTAAAACCCCATCTTGAGGGGTTGGGGATTTAGCTCAGTGGTAGAGTGCTTGCCTAGCAAGCACAAGGCCCTGGGTTCGGTCCCCAGCTCCAAAAAAAAGGAAAGAAAAAAAACCCCATCTTGAAGATGTCCACGGTGTCAGGTGCTGCACCCCCCTGCTTATATGATACATGCTAGACACGTGTGAGAGTGTGTGTGTGTGTGTGTGTGTGTGTGTGTGTGTCCACCTTCAGGGGGTGTTCCTGTGACAGGAGCACCTAGTGGGAGGCAGAGTCACTGGGGAAGGAGAGGGTGGTCCTACGGCTGCTTCTCCATGCCTGCAGTGGTCTGGGGGACGACTCCTCAGGGCTGGCTTTAAAGGGGTGGAAGAGATGGCCCTGAGGAACTGAGCCAGGCACAGAAACACAGGATGGGCAGCAGCAGCACTCACCTTGGAAAACACTACTGGCTCCCAAACTGGGCCACCTACCCATGGCCACAGGGACAGAAGTGGAGCCACGGAAGAAAAAGGTCCAGGGTCCAGGCCGACACCTCTGCTAGACACTGGCGTGTACTTCATCTGAACACCAAGGTCACATGTGGGATGTCTGGTGCGGGCTGCCTACTTCAGAACGAAGTAGAAAGTGATTTGAATAACCTGTTTAGATCATGAGGCCCCAGGGCACTGAGTACGTTAGAGGGCTTTTAAAATCAAATAAAGCTAATTAAAACAAGGAAGTACTCTTTGAGCCCTGACTCAGTGGAGGCTCCAAACACTGCCTCGTTTACAACAGGATCAACAGTACCCAGAAACAGGTCCTGAGAGAAAAGGGGTGGGGATTAATTCCAAGCGGGATTGGAGCCTTCGAGCTGGGCAGCCCCAGGAGACTGCTTTCCACACCTGCTTATCACTGGAGTGAGGTCTCCCTTGCAAGCCCAGGGGAAAAGCAATCTGGTCAGATGACCACTGACATCAGAGGAGTGACAGAAGGTCAGTCTTCAGGAAACCCATTCCTGGCCTATGATAGACAGTCTGGCCATCTACTAGCCCCAGCCTTGCTGCCCTCCGTAGACCCTGGCTCTGAGATGCTGCCAAACCAGCCAACACCAGGAGTCTGTTGCCCATTGCTAATCGTCTGTGGCTCCCATGGACTACGTCAGAACTCCCTTCCCATTTTACTCTGTGGTTCTCTCTGTCCTATACTAGGTCTTGCTAGCAGCACCCTAGACCTCTCCTGCTGTCTAGGCTGCCCCCTGCTGCCTCGTCACAGTATGGCAACTGTAGTACAGAAGCTGACACCCACAGAGGAGATGGTAGACCAGTAGTCCCAAGTCAGAAGTTACTGATTCTCTGGCCAAGATTCCTGTTGGGGAGAATCTAGTCACTTATACTCTGGCAAAGACTGAGTTACCATGGTTCCCAGATCTGGGAGCATGGTTAAGACACTGCTAATGACATCCTCTGTCCTCACAGACTCTGCTCGGCTGTCCTCTGGGGACTTGAGATGACAAGGAGATAATGGCTGTTTATCTTCTTGTAGACCACGTCTGGGTGGAATGAGATTATCCGTACAGATGCTACATGCATCATTCAGTACACAGAGAACCACGTGATTCTGCTTCCAGGATGGTATAGATAGGAACCCCAGCCACCCCCACAACAGGCCACCGAGTCCAAGGGGTGTTCTTAGCCACTCCCTCGAGGTTCTAGCCCCTTAGTGGACCTTTCCACACTTCCATCTCTGAACCCCACCATGCCTTATGGCCTCTTCCTGCCACCTTAGGCTTTTCTGCCTCTGTCTCTGGCCTCTGCTGTGAGGGAAGCTAACTATTTGCATAAGTACACTTGCCACCAGGACTTTGGCCCTCTCCCACAAACGCCTTTGGTTGCTTGACAACGAAGTACAGTGTGCCTTTCACATGCTCTCAGAAGCCAGCTACAATGGCAGCTCAGGGCTGAGTCGGGGACTTTGTCATCCACAGAGAGGCTACTGGCAGTTCCAGGGGCTCCTCTCTTTTAGGAAGAAAGATGACCAGTAGCTTTAAGTGAAGACCAAAGCTCCAACCCCACTGGCCCTGTTTATGAATGAATGTTTCCCATCAGGTTTATGAATGAATGTTTCCCATCAGGTTTCTTGTCTAAAGGTCCCATGGGAGTCAGGAACAAGCACAGTGCTCCCAGACGACCCCAAGAACATCCTCCCAACAAGGCCACTCCATCAGATCCCTCAGGAGTCCCACTCAAGCAGATTCCCCACAGGGGATCCTCCTCAGAAGAGCCTCTCCACCACATCCACCCTAGCAGAACTCTTTGGAATAAACTGACCATGCAATGGTTTTATTTCCTATTGTAAATTACCAAGTAGCTGTCTTGAAACCAACCATTTGTCCAGTCTTCTGACACGGTCAGTTCTAAGCAGGCTCTACTGATTGGGTCAAAGTTAAAAACTTTGGTTAGGTGAAAGTCAGGGCCACACTGAGGGACTTCAAACTTTGTTTATTCTTAAATTGCCATTTAGGCGCTAGCCTGAACAAAATCCCTTTCTCCCTCTGATTATAAAGAGCTCTTAAAAAATGAAGAGGAAGACCTTTCTATCATCTATCTACCTGTCTGTCTATTCATCCATGCGTGAATCCATCTGTCTGTCCATCCATTCATCTATTTATCATAACCTAAGATGAGATTCTGGTGTTTTCCAGGCTGACTCTGAACCACTGGTCTCAAACCATCTTCCCAGCTCCTGAGTGGCTGGGACTATAGGTGCCCATCAACATACCTAGTCCTTGCTTATTTTAACACTGACCTAAGCAACTTCCTGGAAACACTAACCTCTGCATGAAACACAGTGTTGATGTTACAACAAGACTTTCCTTTTATGTGTTTTTCAACTTCTAAGCAACAACGCAAGGACAGAACTCATCTATCCACCCACCAACAGCAGGGATCGCTTTTGTATCATTATGATTACAAGGTCTGTGACAGAATAGCCAAGGTCATTAAGAACACGCTGGAATCACTGTGACCTCCTAGCCTGCACATTGCCTGTGCAGGTGTGGCTCTGCACCATGTGGAGGCTTCCTGTTACTCAAGAGTGGCTTGTCTACTCTTCTGCTTCCTGTCCCCATCAGGATTCCACACGCCTTGAATACATCTTCCACAGCATGGTCTGACCTGTGAGCATTGCTTTGCTGTGTGATACCCTGAGTGTGGTCTGCAGTAGTGAACTTCCATTCACCGCTCTGTGGCCCTGAAGCAGGTGAGGGGAGCATTTCAGTTATGACAGAAGCAAAGTCCTCACAGAGGAGTGCTTGCTATCCAGTACAATCTACAGATGGCTGGAGAGCAGGCTAAACTCCCAGGCTGTATGCCCAGCCCTGCCTAACATCCAGATGTCCTGATTCTGAGCATTGGGCTTGAGGTGGCGCCCTTCTGGGGACAAACATTTGGACAGCACTGACTTCTGTCTGCATACACACAAACTCTAAGTGGTCTCCAAGCACCAAACGTGGCTTCCTCAGCAAGTCCTTTCTTGGCTTTTGCCTTTTCCACTGAACATTACTTCACTCATCATGTTCACACTTGGACAAGAGCCCCTCCTCAGACTGTGGAGAGCTCCCCTTCTCTGAAAACTGAGCACTTCTCTTTTGGCAACGGAAGGGTTGCTTCCAGTTTGCTGTCTCTTGAATGACCTGCTGTGAGCAGTTCGGTTATTTCCACAGTGTCTATTTCCAAATGCAAATCACTGGGTTTTCTTACATTAATTTATAACCCTAGCAACAGCCAGCCAAGCTACAGCTGCCAGGTACTCTAGTTCTGGTATTTCTTGGGTCTCTGAACCTCTCCTTGGGTCTCTGTACTGAGGCATCTGTTTCTTGGCATGGAGATGGATCACTCTGTATGACTGAGTGGTCACATGCCTGGATAGCTGTGTGACCAATTCCCCCGTTCCCATGACAACACCAGTCATGTTTCTGGTATGACCCCATTCTAAACCTAATGACATGTGCAAATACCCTATTTACTTTCAAGGTTTTTATTTAGTTACTTTTTTTTTTTTGAGGCAGGATTTCTCTGTGTATCCCTGGCTGCCCTAGAACTTGTTCTGTAGACCAGGCTGGACTTGAACTTAGAGCTATGCCTACCTCTGCCTACCACTTGGTGGGATCAAAGGCGTGTGCGACTATGCCCAGTTCTGTTTTGAATTTTTCATCTTACTTATTTTGTGTTGGTCTGTGTGTGCATGTGGGTGTACGGTGTGGGCGTGAAGTGGAACGTTCTTTTTTATTTGGTGTAGGACTTTTCAGGATCTTCTGTTTAGCCATCATCCCTGTGAGTTCTCCCTGCAAGGCAGCTTTCCCCTAACCTATTGGCTAAAGAAATCTCCATTCAAAAAAAAAAGGCTCCAAGAGATCCAACACTGACTTCGGCTGGAACTCCATGCAACCCACAGACGCCTGTAACAGATGCTTCTGTCTGAAGGGTGAATGTGTCGTCCATCGGAATACACACAAATACACACCCAGATTCCTTGGCTTCACCCCAGGACCACAGCTGCCACTCTTGGAGGCTCTGTGAGCACATCTCAGATGGAGAAATCCCTAGCATGGTCCCCATCTTCTCTCTCAACTCTCAACTAGGTAGGGTTAGGCTAAGGGGACACACGTGGCTTCCCGTGATCAGATCAACCCTGCGGCCTGGCAAAGCTCACAGGTGTGCAAATGGGTGTACACAGGAGCCCTGTCACTGTCACCACCTGAGTTCAGGTGCCCCGGGTGCAAGGTGCAAGGTGATGATTCTCCATGACCTGCTTTTCACGAACCTGTGTTAAGAGTTCAGTCTCACAGGCTGCAGCACGTCTCAGTCTGACCCCTCCCTGCCACAGCTGGACTGTCTAGTCATCCTGGACTGTCTGGCTATCTTGAGGCAGCAAGAGCCATGTGCTGGGGTGGTACTCTGGGGCCAGGTGAGGTCTAAGAGGCTTTTGGGAGCTTCTCACCCTCCCAGGAGAGCTGTTCCAAGTTTTTTTTTTGTTTTTTTTTTTTTTTGTTTTTTTTTGGCCCAGCGCCCCTAACACTCAGGCCCCTATCTGAAGAATGTGACAGGAACTGGGGTTCCTACCCCTCTTCCTGGACCCTCCTCATTCCCACCAAAGCTGCTAGAGTCACGGGCCCACACAGGACGCTTCTGTCTACTTTGCACACAGAGAAGAGTCAGGAGGTGGGAACAGGGCCACAGGCATCCTGGGCTGCTGCCAGTGTGGTGGACAGCTGAGACAGAGGGACATGCTTGGGCAGAAGCAGGGATATGAGATGGACCATCAGTCAGCAGGCACTGGCTGCTGACTCTCCTATCCCAGCAACAAGCCAAGGATTGGCTGCAAAAGTGACAACTGTGGGGCAGGAATAGCAGCCTGGAACACAGCTGCCTGGATGCACGGTGGTTGACCAGCAATGTCTGCTGACCCTAGGAGGACACTGTGGGCTGTATATCATGTGATCTCTGGTTTAGGAGGACCCACAGGTCAACAGGCTGGTCCTTCACTTTTCAATGTGAGTGAATCCTATCTCCTGGCCCTCTGTTCCTCCCTCCATTCAGGCACCGGGTGATCTGGAAATCTGTCCTTGACTTGGCAACTGGTGTTTCCACAGTAAAGGCCCTGGGAACAAGGGTAGGGTGGTCTCAGACCTGCCGGATATCCTTTTCTGCTGTAGGTTCTAGGATCTGTTCCCCAATCTTGGCCCATTCCCCATTTTCTCAATCCTCCCCCATAATGTACCAGGAAGCACATACCAGCTGAAAAGGTCACACAAGGCTGGCTTGCTCATCTCCCTGGCACCCTGGCCATGAATCATCTGAGACTCATAAGGCATATTAATAAATTCCTAAGGTAAACCTATCAGGTACTGACCTCCCCTGGCTCCAGCATGGCCATCCTTGGATCACAGAAGTAACCTAGCCCCTCCCCAGCACGGGGGCAGCCAGGTGGCAGCAAGGTCGGATGCAGGTAGAGGAGAGAGGCTGCAGTCAGGGCTCAGCAGACAAGGATAACTTATTTATCCTAGTAGATATACTTGGAACAGGAGACGCCACGGGAAGAGGCTGAAGGCTCATTACTCCAAACTCGGAGATATCAAGGAAAACAATGAGAGAATGTGGCTTTGCTTCAGACAGACCAGGGTGAAATAAGTTCTTGGTGTTTTGATTTGTTTAAAGAGCTAATGTGGAGGCTGCAGCATGCACGACAGCTCGGGAGTGCGTCCTCCTCTTCCCACACACAAGGCTGAGCATGTTAAATAAAGGTCATGAACTCTTCCCAGGTCCACCAGTTGGCACAGGCAAACTGCTGTTGAACTACGGCTTAGCAGACACAGGCTGTTGGGAGTCAGTGCTGGGGTAGGAGCCCACTCCCCTAGCGCTGGAAGCCCGATGTGGACGGGCCAGCCTTGACAGCACGCACTCACCCTTTTGTCAGTCTAACTTCCAAGAGCCCTAGCAGCTCCCACAGTGAAATCAGAGGACCATTCTCTGGGTATCAGGCAAAGGGAGGGGGAGAGGTAATAATTTTAGATACACTTGCGCATTCTTAACAAACCCTGCCACCCAGGATGCTGGCTAACTCAAGCCAAACCCAACCCTAAACCCTTCCAGCTCTCCTGTAACACATTAACGGTGAAGAGAAGGAAGAAGCAGCAGGTGTGAAGGTCACAACTCAGATGCCACCTGAGTATGAGGTGACAGAGCTCTCTCCCCAACATGCAGTTCCCGAATCACTGAACACCTGTCTACCAGAGTTGTAGCCTCTATATTATGTCTGACTTTCAACCAAAGCCTACTAATCAAACAAAAGGACAAAAAGAAGCAGAGCAGGCAGGCTCCCATGTGGCAGGGAGACGCTGGAACTGGCAGATCGGGAATTGGAAACAACTCCGATCAACATGTTAAAGGCGCTAATGGGGAGGCTGGGATACACATAGAAGCAGATGGTCAATGTGATCAGAGTAATGGAAATTCTGAGAGAGCCTGGGAAAGAAACAATGTAGCAAAGCAGAGGCAAGGGCGGAAAGGGAGAATGCCTTGCAGGAGCTCAAAACCACTCTGGGTGGGGCTGAAGAAAGGACAAGGGATCTGGAGAGGCATCTATGGTAAACTGCAGAACTGAGATGTGCAGAGGGAAATGCCCAGGACCCGTGATGCACGGAAGGAAGGGGGGAAAAATGAGAAACACTGGAATGAGGACGAATAGAGCATGATCCAAACCCATGCATCTAAGGAGCAGAGCAAAGCTCTTAGCTATCACATTTGCTACTATTTTTCTCTTTTCCTTTTTCCTGCTGTCCCGTCTCTCTATCTCTGCCTGCTGCGGCCTAATGAACATTTATAAACTGATCCCATTTTGTCCCTCCTCCTTCCTCTCTCTCTCTCCTCTTTGTCTTGCTCCTCTCCCAGTGTATCTATTTCTACATTACTTATAGTCACTATGTTGTAGCTGCTAATGTTTTAATAAACTACTACCCATTAGACCAAGTGATAGTGTTTTTATTTAGTTATAACATATTTATCATATTACTGTCACTTGTTCCTTCTCTTTCTTCCCCTAGATACGAGTTCTGATCTTTTTTTTTTTTTTGAAAAATTTTAATGTTACTTAATAGGCAGTTTACTGGTGAACGGCTCCCCCATGTCTGTTTGAGAACACTTTATTTCTCCTTAACAATAGCAGCAATAATGAATGTATTTGGTGATGATAGCTAATGGATAAATGAGAAAGCCCACAAGGTAATGTACTGCTTTGCCACCTGAGAAGCAGGGCAGTGTTAAGTGTAGACTTGGATCAACTGTAAATGCATACCGTAAACTCTAGGATGACTACAGAATCATGAAGTATTACTGATATTGATACACTGGACAGGAGAGGGCCGAGTATGAGAGAAAGAAGGGGGAGAGGGAAAAAATGGAATCAGTGTTTAAAATGTTCAGTTAGACCACAACAGACAAAAAGGAAACAGGAGAGAGAGAGAGAGAGAGAGAGAGAGAGAGAGAAAGAGAGAGAGAGAGAGAATAGTAGCTAATATGGTAGTTATTAACCTAAGGATATCAATTCAATTGAGTCTAAATACTCCACTTAAAAGATAAAATACAGCAGGGTGGTGATGCACATCCTTAATCTCAGTACTTGGAAAGCAGAGATCAGTCTGATCTACAGAGTGAATTCCAGGACAGCCAAGGCTACACAGAGAAATCCTGTCTCAAAACAAAAACAAAAACAAAAACAAAAACAAAAAACAAAAAACCCAAAAACAACAAAAACAAACAACAAACAAAAGACAAACTAGACTGGAGTATAAAACATGACCCAACTATATACTGTGTACAAGAAACCCACTTTCAAAGTAAAGGCACAAACAGATTAGGAATAAAGACAGATATTATCAAAACAATTATAGGCTCAGTACTATCCTATCAAACTTTCTCTAGCTCTGCTGCCCACAGAAATAGTAAAAATCTGCCCACCCATTCATATGTAATCCCAAGGGACACCAAATAGTCAAAACAATCTTTTGGGGGAAAGCTGAACAAAGTTAAAAGACTCACATTTCATGATTTCAGAACTCATTACAAAGCAAAGGTAATGAAAATAAATGTGGTTCTAGAGTAAGAACAGACACTGACCAGCGGGATGAAACACTGTCCAACAACTTGCAATAAGGATGCTAAGCCTTTCACTATAGAATGGAAAGTCTTGTCAACAAATTCTCCTGGGGAAGCTGAATGAATAGCCATGTGCAAAAGAATGAAGTTGGGCCCTTGTTATCCGCCATAAATAAAAATTAGCTCAAAATGAACCAAAGCCTAACTTTAAGAGATCCAGTTATAAAACATGGGTGGAAATCTTCATAGCATTAGACTTGGCAATGATCTCTTAGATGTGACATCAAAGGGCAAGCAACAAGAATAATAAACTGAACTTCACAAAAGTATGAAATCACTGGGAACAAGATGTAGCTCAGTGCAGCCTAGGAAGCATGAGGCAGAGCTCAATTCCCAGATCACACAGCCAGAGACAAGGTCATGGAAACAGACAGAGACACAGTCACGGACACAGACAGAGACACAGTCACAGACACAGTCAGAGACACAGTCACAGACATGGTCACAGACACGGTCACAAACACAGCCAGAGACATGGACACTACCAAGACAATGATAACTACAGTATAGAGAAAATATTTGTAATTCATATATCCTATAAGAACTAAATTGAAAAAAACTAAATTAACAAAAAAACAAAAGCCAAAGCACAATTCTAAAAATAAGCCAAGAACTTGAGTAAACATTTCTCCACAGAAGCCACAGGGTCAGTAAGGACCCTGAGAGATGGCGGCATCCTATAACCGCAGGAAAATCATGACAAAGCCACAGCGAGGTGTTACTTTCCGTTCATAAGGATGGCCACTTTTACTACAGAGAACAAACAGACAAAGTTCAAAACACTGCACACGAGTGCTCATGGGGAAGGCAGAGGACTCTGGTCTCAGAGTTGAGGATGTAAAACGATAAGAAGACCTGCAGTCCCCCAAAACAGTTAAACAAGAAGACACAGCAACCCAAGACATGGTCACCCCAACAAAAAAAGCACGGGCTGGAGATTGAGGCTGGTGGAACTGTGAGAATTAGGCAGACCTGCTACACAACTGGAGATTTCAAAACCTTGGATCAGAAATGCCCAGAGTCAGGGGCTGGGGAGATAACAGCTGCACAGACAGAAAAACCTAAGTCTCCTGTCGAGAACCCACATAAAACAACAACAACAACAGCAACAACAGCAACAACAACAGCAACAACACAATAGGGGTGGTGCCACGCACTACTGACCCCAGCATTTGGAAGGTGAACATGGTGCACTCCAGGGTTTGCTGGCTAGCCAGTTTAGCCTACCAGGTGAATGTGAGCCCTGTGTGATACTGTGTGACATCTTAGGAGGAAACACCTGAGGTTGTCCACTGGCCTACACACACACACACACACACACACACACACACACACACAGTGTGCCTGCACACATATGAACATATATATGTGCACACACCCATATATATGGAAATGAGAATACGGAGCAGGCAGATAGTCAGGACATGATGGAGGTCTAGAGACAGACCAGCTTATTCAACAGCAGGATCTACCCACCATTCTCAAGCTCACATAAGATGTTTGTTAAGATAGACTCCGTGCTGGACCGTAAACACACATTGACTTTAAGAGAACAGAAATCAAAGTAGGCTTTTAGGCTGTGATGGAATCAAAAGAGAATGAGTAACAGAAAGACGGCCTGAAAAATCCTAATATTTATTAAACGCCATGTTTCCAAATGTTTAAGGATTAAAGGAAAGGGCTAATGGAAAATTTAGAAGATATTTTGATTAAAAAAAACAAAAGTACAGCTTATTAAAAATTGTCAAATGGAGTGAGATTGATCCTCAGAGGAAATACTTTATCATAAAATGCATATATTTAGAAAAAAAGAAGTATCTAATGTCAGTAACATGAGCATCTCCTAAAGAAATGGGTAAGAGGCTCTGGAGAGAGGGCTCAGTGGTTAAGAGCACTGGCTGCTCTTGCAGAGGTCCTGAGTTCAATTCCCAGCACCCACACTATGATGCACAGCCATCCATAACTCAGGGGATCTGAAGCCGTCTTCTGACTGCTGTAGGCACCAGGCACACGTGTGGTACACACCTGGTACACATGTCCACATGCAGGCAAGACATCTGTACACATCCAAATAAAACCAAACGAGAAAAAGAGAGAATAGTATTGAAGGAAGCAGAAGGACAATGAAATCTAGAGCAGAAATCAGTGAAACTGTAGACAGAAAATCAATACAGAAAATCAACAAACCCAAAAGCTTCAGAAAGATCAATGCTAGTGAAAAACTGCTGGCCACAAATGTGTGTGATCCAGATGAGGTGGAGGAGGAAGAGGGCAGATGCAAGCAGGATGGGGCCATGGCGTGGGACCCATAGAAATGAAGGCAGGACCGTCGCTCCTGAGCCTGCCCACTCTGAAAGGATGACTAGGGACAGTGTGGACAGCCCTGTGGCCATGGTTTGATAAATTAGGTGAGATGGACCAACTCTTGGAAAGACAAATGTCACACCGTGGTAGCACATAGCTGCAGTTCTGGTATGTGGAAGGCTAAGACAAGGAGGATCTGGTGTTCAAGACCCGTGTTCAAGGAAGACCAGCTCGCCTCTCTGAGGTCATCTGACTAGGTCTAGATCTCTCAGAGGAACTGAGGGAGTAACTGACAGCTTTCACAAGCAGAAAGAACCCTGCCGCATGGTCTCATTCGCGGACTTTATCAGATGTTTAAGAAAGGATAAGAAGTGGGATGCCCTAGCACACATCTCTAATCCCAGCCCTTGCGAGGCTGAGGCAGATGGACCTCCACAAGCTCAAGGCCAACCTGGCCTACACAGAGAGTTACAGGCAGGTCAAGGCTCTATGGTGAGATCCTGCCTCAAAAGCAAAACAAGCAAACACATAGAAAGTGTACCGATTCTTTTCTAGAAAATCAACAGCCTAAGGAATACCTAACTCATTTTAGCCATTTGGTCTCTGTGGCTCGATCTCTCATAAACTAAATGCAGAAATCCCTGACAGGTCTCCAAGGTGAATCCAGTGAGACTCACCGTTGGTACGCAAGGCTGGCTTCATCTCAAAATCAATACAGTCATGCAAATTCAATATAATCATGTCATCAACAAATTAAAGACAAAAAATCATATGACCATACAGATAGCAAAAAGAGCTTTTTTTAAAAAAAAAAAAAATCCAATACTCATTACAGCACAGACACACACACACACACTCTCAGCAGACTAGAAATATAGTAGAACTTGCACAACTTGATTCAAAAAAAGAATTGACAAAGACCTGCAACTTCTATCATACTTAAAGCTAGATACTACCCTGTGTGATCCGAAGAAAGCTAGAATGTCTCCATGCTCACTGTGACGTGCCACCATACTGGAAAGTCCCAGATAATGCAGTAAGACAATGAAAAGGAGACATGGATCATATCGATGGGGACGGGAAACAATAAGCATCTTTGTTAGAAACAATGCTCCTCGGCAGAACCCTCTTTTGACCAACAAAAGCCTTGTCACAGGTGGGACCAAAGGACGGAGGCCGTTAGGTAGATATTTAAAATCCAACTGCTGTCTTATAAGCAATTAGAATTTGAAACCTAAAATATAGTAACATCTACGTCAGCACCACAAAAAGTAAAATAAGTGGGTGTGTTTCTGGCAAAATATAAGTAAGACCTCCTAGGGGAAAGGGCGAAATCTGGATTTAAAAAAAAATGGAAGACGAACTGAGGGGCGTAAACCATCACGGATGATGCAGACCGACTCTGTAATGGAAACCCTTCCCAGCTACGTGGACAGATGAAGGATAAGAGAAGCTAGGTATGGATCCAGACAAACTTACTCTAGAGCTGATGTGGGGAAGAAAAAGATGCCGAATGGCCAACACAAGCCTGGAAGAAAAGAACACAGTCCCAGGACGCTGGAGAGCACACAGAGAAAGGAGGGTCTTGCCAACAATGGCCTTGGAACAAGTGGACATCCAGCTGGAAAACAGAATCTAGACATAGAGCTTGCGTCTTCTTTATTTTCAGACAGTAGCTCTGGCTAGCCTGGAACTTGCTATGAAGACCAGGCTGGCCTTGAACTTATAGACTTCCTCCTGTCTGTCTCCCAAGTGCCAGGGATTAAAGGCCTGTGCTCCCCTGGGCCCCACACCTGGCAAGATCTTAAGTCCTTTACGAAAATTAACATGAAAAGGACTACAAGCGCCAAGATAGTACACAGAACCCTAAGGAGAAACAGAAAAGAAAGTCTAGGTGACGGGACTTTGAAATCGACTTTAGTCACAGCACTAAGAATGGGAAGGTGGGCTTGAAGCACTGGGAGGGACACTGTTTAAAGATCAAAAATGCAAATTGCTACTGAGCAGAAAACAGTGTTTGCAAAACACATTATTTGGTGAAGGACTGGCTTCCAAAATATGCAAAGAAACTTTAAAAGCAAACAACGCAAAGTGGAAAAGTAAGCATATGATCCAAATAGCCACCTAAGGGAAGGCTTTACAGGTGGGAAAACGGTGTATGGAAGGACACCAAACGTCCTTCATCCTGAACTGTAAATTAAAACAGCAAAGACATACACCACGCACCTCCGAAGATGGCTGAGATCCAGAACCCTGACATCTGGTGCAGGAGAGGCTACAGGAATGCTCACTGATAGTGGGGACGGCCCTGCCACTGAGGAAGACAGTTTGGCGGTTTCCTACAAAATTCAAATTGCTATGCCACCAGATCCAGCCATTACACTCCCTAGGATGCACTCTGATAGTCACAGAGCGATAGATCCTGAACACAGACACTGGAAGCAGCTCGGAGCAAACTGCCAAAGTTTACAAGCCACCAAGACATCCTTCCATATACATAAATGGTGGCTCATGCACTTCCATAGGGACATGTACATAAATGGTGGTTTGTGCAGACAGTGGGATGTTAGCTAAAGGCAAATGAGCATCAGGTCATGGGAAGACACCGGGGAGCCTGATGTGGCTCCAAGAGAAAGAACTCCATTTGAAAGGCCATGCTCTGCATGGTTCCTGAGATGGTTCTCCGGCCCCAACTTCTAGAAAATGATACTGGGATGGTAAAAAAGGTTGCCAAGGTTTTTTCAGGGGTGGTGTCAAGGGAGAGCCCAGAAGACAGTTAGGGTAGTGACATTACATGGTGTGGTGAAGGTGAATACATGTTATTAGGTGACCCCTAATGTTAAAAATGACATAGTGGGGCGGAAGAGGTGTCTCAGCAGCTAAGCACATCCTGTTCCTTTTTCTTTTAAGATTTATTTATTTCATGTATGTGAGTACACTGTCGCTGTCCTCAGACACACCAGAATAGGGCATCGGATCCCATTTCAGATGGTCGTGAGCCACCATGTGGTTGCTGGGGTTTGAACTCAGGACCTCTGGAAGAGCAGTCAGTGCTCTTAACCCCTGAGCCATCATCTCTCCATCATGTGCACATCCTGATCTTACATGGGACTAGAATTTGGTTCCTAGCTCCCACATCCAGGAGCTCACCTTCCTCTAACTCCACTTCCAGTTGGTACGATGTCCTCTTCTGGCTTCCTCAGGCACTGACACACGTGGCGCTTACATTCATACAGACAAAGCATGCACACACATAAAATGAAAACAGAGGAGTCTTTTTAAAACATTAGAAGGATTCAGGGTGGGTAGGTGTTGTGGTCAGACTGTGGGATACCCTCCTAGGCCTCAGTGTCGCACTACTTGGTCCCCAGGTGGTGGCAGTGAGACTTCAGGGCGTGGGACTTGGGGTGTTCTGCTCTGTTTCCCGACTGTGGATGGGATGGGAGGTGACCGGCTGCCTCCGCTCCTGCTGTCCTGCCTTCCTTGCACAGTAGGCTTTCTCCTTAAACTGGGAACCAAAATAAACCCTTCATTCTTTAAGTTTCTTGTCAGTGTGTTGTCACCGCCGTGAGAAAAGTTAGTAATACAGGGTGGGGAAGGGACAGATGGAAGCCCCGTGCTTTCTGTTCTTGTAAGCATAAAACTACTCTAAATGGGCTTATTTAATAAAACAAAACAAAACATCACCAACACCAACACCAACACTACCAACAAAAACCTTTCCATGTTCTTTCCTGGGCTAGAAGTGACCCTTGGGAGAAGCTAGGAAGATTCTGAGTTTGAGGCCAGCCTGGGCTACATAATAAAAACCTGCCTCCATGTGAAATTATAAAGACACAAAAGTGTATTTCTTTGATGCCAAGACAGAGAAGGATTTCAAAATCCCAAATGCAGAGACGTGCCAGTCACTGAACCGCACTGGTGCACTGGCCACGCAGGGGAAACATCTGCACTTGAGTGACAAGGACCCACACTAGGAACATTAGGAGAAGGTACTTCAGGGTCCTGGGGACAGAGTGTGACAAGAATCAGCACTTGTGGGAGATCTTGACTGTGACTCCCTACCACAAGCACCGTCCTCTGCTGAAGGAGAGTGCAGGCAGGGGAGGTGGCAGCAGCAGGAAGGAGGAATTGGGGACCGGGAGCAAGGGTCGGAGCAGAAGAGAAGGGCAGGACTCAGTGTTGGAATCACACTGTCTGGCTTTTGGCTCTAGGGCCAGGCCCCCAGGGTTAGCCACATCTCTGACATTCCTTAACTGCCCACATCAAGAGGCCTTGAAACACATCCAAGGCTGACCCACCCCCAGGCTTAGTGCTTGTAGGCTTGAGCCTGAACCAGGGTCCTTAACCACAGGAGGCCTGAGCCTGAGCCTGAGCCTGAGCCTGAGCCTGAGCCTGAGCCTGAGCCTGAGCCGGGTGAGGGAGCCGGGTGAGGGAGCTGGTCAGCACACAGGCTATCAAGGACCCACAAGACAGAAGCCAGCTTTGGTTTCCTTTCTCAGTTTTACAAACACAAACCTTTGTTTGTTTGTTTGTTTGTTTTTTGTTTTTGTTTTGCACACTGCCCCTTCAATTATGTATCAGGTAGGATTCTGGCTCTTTTCTTATGGACTCATGGGTACCCTTTATGTGAGGGATGCCACCTCTTCAGCACCTTCAGCTCCCATACCGTGTGAACCTGCCATGGTCTCAGTGGCATAGAAAGTGCTTGAGAAAGATGGCTCAGTGAACATTTGTCTGTCCTCAAAACTTTAGGGTGGGCACTCTGAGGACAGAACTGCATCTTCTCTACGTCCCAAGCGTCCAAATATGCAGCAGCCTCTGCCTGTCAGGCGGTGCTGGCACTTAACTGGCACAGGGCTGGTACCTCCCTGAGTCTGACCTTACAGATGGCAGGGACCAACAGGAGCCAGCAGGCCCAGGACAGCCCTTAGAGGAGGGCTGAAATCTCCATCATGCCACATGCTGTGGCCCAAGTCCCCCCACTCCCCCGTCCCCATACACACACACAGCTCCTGTCCTCGCCAACCACCCCTGCTCTGCCAGGGCTGCTGATGCTTCCTCACAGCTCATGTCCCCCGATGCCTACCTTCAGGATTCTCCAGTTGCCACCCCTTGCTGGTATGCCTGGGGGCCAGACAAGGTCACCCCATTTTTTAAAGAGAGGATGAAGGTGAAAGGGAGACCACAGCAAGGGTTGTGAGGGACCAGACGTGGCCTGTGTCACAAGGATCAGTTCCAATCCTGTGCAGAAAACACAGGTGACCACTGACACCCACACTGTCTGCACGATGCCTCCAGAAGGCACTCTGCCTAGCAATAGTCCTGACCATGCGGCACTGTTCCAATCGCTCAACACCCCCTGCTGTGCACCCAGGGACTGAATGGGCACCTCTCCCTAGGCATCTGCCCATGCTGGTCTGTTCCTGTTGCCTGCCAAGCTGGGCAGGACCAGAAAGATGTCGCAGGCACAGAGGGCACTAGGGTGCAAAGGGTGGCTTGTTTCTCAGCCCAGAGCCCTGCCTGCTTTGCATGCCAAGCACCCACTACAGCCACAAGGTCCCCAAAGTGCCATCTTAACACCAGGGGCTGTCCCAAAGAGCAGGCAGGCAGGTACCAGACCAGCTCAGAAAGAGGGGTCTTACTACAACCAGGCGGAGTCTTCTTTTGGCTCAGATGAAGGAGGGCTCTTGGGTCAAGGCCATGCAGGGGCCTAGCAGGAGCAACTTCAAAACCACTGTGCTAAGACAGTCCAGAATCTCAGCTCTAAGGATCTGAGCTGTGGTGTATCCTCCGGATCTGTCCTGGATGTCTGAGCCCTGGCTCCATCATCACACAACATGTAGAAGGCCACGAGACATCTCCAAATACAGAGGAGCCATCTAACCCCAGGGTAAGAGCACAGACAGGAGTCACGACAAGAACGGTGACTCGACAGCACATCGTACTGCGCGATGACCCCCTGGCCCAGTTCGACAACTCCAGACTCCTTTCTGTGGCCTTAGAGCACGCTAGCAGGAAGGGGTCACCTTGGGTAGCAGCCCGTGACATTGAGACATCTGTGGGACAGGAGCATATGAAAGTATGCCAACGAGGAAGAAACTGTCCCAAATCGTGAGTTGATGGAAAGTCGGCCCAGCGGTAGCTTCCACAGAAGGCCACCGACAGCCGCCAGGCCACCACCTTCAAAGGTGCCACTCCAGAGCCAGTCACATCCTCCCGGCAAAGACTGTTGGTGGCTGTGCCTGGGGAAGGGACAGTGGGGATGTCACCATGCAGAGATGAGACAAGAATTGCATCAAACCCCAAAAGAGGGTCTGAGATTACCTTTGAGTAGAGTGACAGCCAAGGCCACATTGGCTCGTGGAGGACAGGCAAGGAGGAGACATGACATTCCTAGTCTGGAGAGGGTATCACGAGAACGCTGGACACCAAGCAGAAGCTACACTTAGAACACGAAGCTTCCCAGCTCAGAGGCTGCAACAGCTCCACCCTGCAGTTATCTAATATTTAGAGTTTCTCAGGACTGGGGATCTCTTGCACCTCCAGTCAATCTGACTTCACTCATCTTGTTCTATTCTTAAGGGCTCTACACTGCACACGGATTGGTGCTCATGTCACTTGCAGGACACCGGGCCAGCCTGCAGGAAAGCTCAGCAAGTCTCATATGCAAAAAAAAAAAAAAAAAAAAAAAAAGCAGAGGGCCTTAGGGACACCATACTCCTGGTTTAGAGGTGGGAGAATGAAACCCACAGACGCAAGGCCGAACAGACCAGCAACTCATAACACATGCCTGGCAGACATGGACATATATCATCATGTCCGTAGAAGTGTCCTCTACACAGTGACATCAAATCTGTGTCATTCACGTGGTGGGCGAGACCCAGGTGTCCGCTGAGGAGTGAACGGATGCATAGCACGTGTCCCGTCAGCCAATGGACCAGATTTAGGAAGGAGGTTCCTATGCATGCTCTCACGTGACTGACCCCGCAGACACTGTGCTGAGTTAGATGACAGGCTGCTTAGTTCCGTCCCTATGGAGTCCTTAGGAGAGTGACATCAGAGGCAGACGGTAGAAGAGAGGTTGCCAGGATGGTGGAGGACGGGGGTTAGTACGAGGGCAGGATGGTGAGCAGTCACTGTGAACAGTGATTGTCTACACAGCAGGGAGCGTTGCTGCTCAACCACATCTGTGAGCCACCTAGATGCTAAGTTTTACCACAAGTTAAAAAACGTTCCAGTGGTGAATGTGGCTGTGCCTCTGGAAGCTTTAAGAAACAATGAAATCGCGCTGGGGATGTGGCTCACTGGTCAAGAGCACTCACTACTCTCCCAGAGGACCTGGCTTTCATTCCCAGCTCCCACATGGCGGCTCCCAACCTTCTCTAACACTCCACTCTTGGGGGATCCAATGTTTTCTTCTGGCCCCCCATAGGCACTGCACACAAATGGTGCACAGCCACACATGCAGGCAAAATACATACACATAAAAGGAAATAAAAAGTAAAAAAAAGAGAGAATCAACAGCCATTTTTTTCTTTAAGATATGAAATAAGCTTGAACTTGGGACGGAACTGTCCTGTCCTGGTTGTGTGGTGAAATGCAGGACCTCACACATCAAAAATGTGCTCAACCATTGAGCTAACTTCCCCAGCTCTTAAAGGGTGTGTCTAAAAAGAGTCCCTGTGATCCCTGTGACCAATCAAACCTTCACCTCTGGTGAAAATGCTAAAGATTTGAGGGCGGTGGGGCGGGAATCTATAAGGGTTCCAGGCAGTACATAGTGAAGTAGAAGCCAAGGGGGCTGGGATAAGCTCTGTGCTTAGGCCCCAGAGTGGACCCAGAGCAACAGCCCCTTCCCCCTCCCCAGACCTTGGAGGGCACCTGCCACAGAGAGAGAGAGAGAGATCCTCCCAGCGAGAGAGTGGCCCACCGTGTCTGCCACTCACAAAGACGAGTGTGGACGAAGAGAGAATGAAACTGAGGAATTGAGAAGGGGAAAGGGCATCAGTGTCATGGATCTGGGCAGGACTTTTGGGTGAAGGATCTTCTCCCTCGGTCCATAGGGATTATTGTGACGAGGGAAAGTGGGGGGAAGGGAAAGGAACGGAGGGCCCAGGATGGGTGAGGGTTCTCAGCACTACAAGCTGAGCCACATTGGTCTCTGGAGACACAATGAGACCCATGAGTCGATCCAGCCCATGGTGGCCTTATGACATCACACTCTCCATGACCCCTGGAGCACACAGCCCATGGGGACCTACCCCTCATCCCACCACCCCAGCCAGGGTCCTGAAATGTAACCCGTACTCATTGGCTCTGGTCCACATCCCACAGGTCGCCATTTGCCTTTCAGGGCAACCACATATGTGTCCTGGGAGGCTCAAGACAGAGGAAGCTGTGTGCTGTTCTGTGGACCGAGCTCCAAGAAAGAAAAGGGGACATGGACACCAAGTGCGGCTCATGTGGAGTGGTAAATGGGACAACACCGTGAGAGAAGAACACTGAGGTGAAGCCACACCAGCGACATTCGAAAGTCAGGGGACTTAGTGGATCCCTAGAAGTAGAAGCTTCAAGAAAGGCAGCTCTGGACACGGAGGGAACAGAGCAGGCTCACCACCCTCCTCTCCTGTCGTTGAAAGGACAGGCACAAGTCTTTCATATTCAGATAGAGCTTTTGCAGTTCCTGGCTTTGCCTGGAAGAGCTGGTCCTGCAAGTGGCTCACCTAGTGGGAATCTGATTCTGCTGTGCCTTGGGCCTGAGCTCACATTAGGCAGATGCCCAAGGAACGGCTAAGTTTAGAGGCACAGTCACCCACCGAGCACCTGCCAGATGCTCTGGGGACAGCAGTGCTTCTCACTGAGTGATCCGAGAAGGCCTCGGAGCAGAAGCTGGCTTGATGGGGCTGGCCTTTCCACACCTACCTTTCTGCAGGTTAAGGGAGGCCTGGGGCCTCTGGAGATATAAATCATGTAACAATTCATCCAGTTAGAATGTATCACCCAATGGCTTGTAGTATGTTCCATTCATGATCTAAGTTCCCTGTTTCATCACTCCAAGCTCTGCCCCAGGACAGTCATTCCCCATCCGTCCTTCTTACTCCAGCTAAGGACCAGGGAGATGTGGACCAGAGCCAGTGAGCACTGGCTGCTCCTCAGGACCCTGGCGAGTGGGTCTTCTATCTACTTGTGTGTAAAGGGCGCATGTGCATGTGGAAGCCAGAGAGAGCTTCGCCTTCCCTCAGGTGCCACCTGCTTTTTTTTTATTCCGAGACACTAGTTATTCTCTTTGGCATGGAGACACGCTATAGGCTAGGCTGGCCAGGCGGTGAGCTTCAGAGGACCGCCCATCTTGGCCAAGCTGTGTGTTCTGGGGCTAAAACTCAGTTCCGCCCTCTTGCAAGACAAGCATATTTCACCAACTGAGATATCTTCCGAGATCTCCCTGTCCACTCTGGCCACTTTTTAAAATTGGGTTATTTATTTTGGTGCGAGGCAGGAAGAGTTCTTAAGTATTCTGAACACGAACTCCTAGACACCTGGTTTTCAAATCAGTTCTCCCATCCCATCAGTTGTCTTCTCCTTCGTTCACGGCCGTTGAAGCACTGATGTTTTCAATGTCCACGAAGTCCAATTTACCTGCTTTTTCTTTTGTTGCTTACATTCTAATGCCAATCTAAACAACCATCGCCTGACTCGGGGCCACAAAGACTCACTCTATCTCCAGGTAAGCACTTTAAATCTACGAGTCATCTCGAGATCAATAGTGTCCCTTTCATTTCACTCTTCTGCAGTTGGGTAGTTTGAATTCATTCGTTTGTTCTGGAACAGAGTTGTGATATGAATCCTGGGTTACAATCCTCCTGTCTCAGCCTTGTCAGTGATGGGATTTATGGACGTGTCCCACCACAAAGACCCAATTGTCCCATTGCTGAATGAACCATTTTATTCTTTCTGGGTATCCTGGTCAAACATCAATCGTTGGGCTGGGAGGCAGTTCAGTGGTTGAGTGCTTGTCTTGTATTCAAAGATCCTGCGTTCAAGTTGTGGCGCCCCCAAAACCAAAACAGACAAGCAAACAAAACCTTGAGCGTAAAGATGCAGATTTATCCCAGGCACTCAGTTCAGATTCACTGGTCATACACTATTGGTCTGCGAACACAATTACGTCCTGATTGCTCTAGTTGTGTGATTTAAAAACTAGGATCCTGGATCCTCCAAGACTCTTTCTTTTATAGGATTGTGTTGGCTCTTCTAGATCCCTCAGATTTTAGGACAAACTTGTCAAGTTCTGTAAACAGAAGGATGTTAGAATCTTTCAGGCAGTAGTACATTGAAACCATAGTCAAGTTGAGACACACCTTTAATTCCAGCACGTGGGAGGCAGAAGCACGTGGATCTCTGTGAGTTCAAGGCAGCCTGGTCTACACAGTGAGTTCCAGGACATCCAGGACATCCATACAAAGTGAGAGCCTGTCTTGAAAACACCACCACCACCACCACCACCACCACCACCACCACCACCACCACCACCACCACCACCACCAACAACAACAACAACAACAACAATAACAACAACAATTTGGCCATCTTGCTGTGGTTTGGATCTGAAACATCCCCCAGAGATCCCTGGGAAGGCTCGGGGGCAGCAGACAGGCTTTGGGGGTGGCTTCTCATCAATGAATTAAACCACTAAAATGACAGAAGCTATGGTGGGGCTTTGCTGGAGAAAGTAGTTGTGGTGGGGTGGGGGGCATTTCTACCTCCTCTGCCTACCTCCTGCCTCCTGTCTGCACTGAGGTAAAGCCCTTTACCCCGACTGACGCTCCCCACACCCTGACACTCTGCCTCACCATGCATGAGCCCAGAAGTGAGCAACCAGGCCAGTGACCACAGACTGCAACCTCTGAGGCACTGAGCCTCCAAGGGGATCTTGTTTCAGGAATGGAAGGGTGACGACACAGCTCTGAATAGTTGTCAGCCGGTTAACCCATGACCAGAAGCGGCTGGTCCATTTATTTTGGTCTTTACATGCTCTCAACGGTGGTTTGTAGTTTTCAGTGTACTTCTCGTCTTTTGTAATTTGTTTTGTGTGTGTGTGTGTGTGTGTGTGTGTGTGTGTGTGTGTGTGTGTGTGTTGGGCATTGAACCCAGCCAGGGCTTTGGGCATCAATGATCATATCCCCTACTCCTCTTTTATAAAACCTACCACTATATTTTATTCCTTTAGTTATCAATGTTCATGGAATTGTTTTCATAACTCTATTCTGGGGTTAAACATTGTTAGTGTGATGAAATACAATGGGTTTTTGTATCAGTAGTCTGAAATTAGCTGGTTTTTTCTCTAACATTTTATAATGGATTTCTTAGACTTTTGTACAAGATTGAAAAAAAATATATATGTGTATATATATATATATATCTCAACCAGTTTTACCTACTTTTTCCAAATATGATTATTTTTCTTTTCTTGCCCAAATATCCCTGGCAAGAACTTCATCACTGTGATCAATTAAAAAATGGTCACATCACTGGATTTTCATAAACACCTTCTGTCAAGTTAAAGAAGCTTCCTTCTACTCCATTTTGCAATATTTTTGTTTTCTTTCCAAATCAAGAAAGAGTATAAGCCTTTGTCAAAATGCTGCTAGGACCTGACTGTAAATTGTGCCCCTACACCCAGATTCATGTGCTGAGGACTTGGTCCCGCTAGTGGCGCTGTCTGAGGCGCCCAGCTGCCTGACCTAAGGTGCTGGTGGTGGGTCTTGGAAATCGAAAGCCCAGAGCTGGTTCCTTCTAGCGTGCGTCTGGTTCTGTGGAGATGTGGGGGCACCGCCTCGTGCTCCCAACACCACAGTGTCACCCACACACACGCCTGTCCCCACGTGATGGACTAAAATCGCCCTGGTTCTGTGTCTTCACGTAACTTCTGTGGAGTATTCTGCCCCAGCAATGAGAAAAATCACTACCAGAGGCCCAAGGCTCATTACGACTGCCTCCCACCCAGGCAGGACCTGAGTTCAGATCTCAAGCACCCACTTAACAGCTGGACAAGGTTGTGTGTCTATAGCCCTAGCTCTGACGTGAAGAAGGACGCGCAGAGACAGGTGGATCCCCAGAGCTCACTGGCCACTCGGTCTAGCAAATGGGTAAACACTAGAGTCAGAGAGAGGCCCTGTCCCCAAACCTGAGATGGACAGCAACTGAAGAAGGCGTTGGATAGTGACCTCTGGCCCCAACACTTATATGAGTCTATGCACACCACACCATACACACCTGTGTACACACATACACACATACCATACACACCTGTGTACATACACACACACCATACACATATGTGTATACACACATATACACACCATACACATATGTGAATACACACATATACACACCATACACATATGTGTATACACACATACCATACACATATGTGTATACACACATATACACACCATACACATATGTGTATACACACACGCACACAAATTTAAGTAGCTAATGCAAACGTGTTTCTTTTTTCTTTTTTCTTTTTTTTCTTTTTTTCGGAGCTGGGGACCGAACCCAGGGCCTTGTGCTTGCTAGGCAAGCGCTCTACCACTGAGCTAAATCCCCAACCCCGAAAACGTGTTTCTGAATCCACGGGGATGCTCAGAGTGTTTGTTTACTCTATCAAGTAGACAGATTCCTTTCTAAACATTAAACCAGCGTTTGCTGTTTCTGGGATAAATCCTACTCGTGATGCTGTATAGTCTGCCCATGCACTGGTAAGCTGGTGTTATTAATTTTGTATAGGATGTTGCTTTTATATTCATAAAGGAGACTCGTCTGTAGTTTTCTTCTGCATTAGTAGTGGTCAGTCTAGTGTTATTACTGACTTCATGAAATAAACTGGGAAGCCATCTGTGGAGGCTACGATGAATTACTAATCCAATCTCCATTCTGACTTTTGATTCTGTCTTGAGTTGTTTGCCGGTAGTGTGTGTCTTTCTAAGAACCTCTCGACTTCACCTAGGTTATCTACCCTTTGGCACACAACTGTTCGTAATATTTTTGTATAATCCCTTCTGTTGGGATGGTAGTAATGTCACCTCTCTCCTTCCAGATCTAAATGAGTCTATCATTACTTTTTTCTTGGTCCTACTACCCTTTCTATAGATGAAGCCCTCCCTCCTACCTGATGCTCCTGCACTCCCAGAGATGCTCATCACTTGCTGTCCTAGCAGGTGCTCATCACTTGTTGCCCTAGCAGGTGCTCATCACTTGCTGTCCTAGCAGGTGCTCACACTTGCTGTCCTAGCAGGTGCCCATCACTTGTTGCCCTAGCAGGCGCTCTGTTTAGCTCTTTTGCCATGTCTCCCCACTAGCCCAAGGCAGGCATCCTTGACTGCTTCGCTCACTAGAATTTCTCAAGTGGCCAGAAGACTCCTGGCAGACGGTGAACGTGCAATGAGATGTGTACAATGAATGAACTCATCTATGAGGGGAGAAACAAGAAGCAGACTGTAACTGCTACCCAACAAACAGACAAAAACCCCTCCACCCTGACAGCCACTGCCAGCAGGTGAACACCAGAGCCTGAACTGTGGCTGGCCCAAGCTGACATGTGTCATGCGTTTACAATATGCAGCAAGTTTCAAAGTTGTGATATAAAAAGGAGTGTAAAAGGTGTAATAACTTCCATTAATTACATGTTGAAATATATTTGAGGATTTATAGCAAATACCTTATTAAAATTCATTTACTTACAAAATGATTTTAAATCGCAGTTATAACTTCCTTTTGTGACCACATATTCTCTCCTCTAGACCAGCGGTTCTCAACCAGTGGAGACCCCTTTGGGAGTTGAACAACTCTTTCGTAGGGATCGCCCAAGACCACCGGAAATGTCAGAGATTTGCATTACCATTCGTAACAGTAGCAAAACTCTAGTTATGAAGTAGCAGGGGAAACAAATTTATGGCCGGGGGTCACCGCAACATGAAGAACCATATTAAAGGGTCGCAGCATTAGGAAGGTTGAGAACCGCTGCTCTAGACAGTGAAGTCTAGGTAAGGTATCACTGTTTATTAACAGGAAACAAAAGCAAATTCCAAATGCAGCTAGTGAGGTTTTCAAAGAAGCAAGGGGATGTAGGTGAGGTCATCCAAGCCACCTGGGAGGTTTTCAGTCCCCCTGGCCTTTCTCGATCACGTCTGACGTGGTGGGCTGGAGTGAAGCCTAAACGCTGTCGATGGTGGAGAGACAGTGTCCTGCTCATCCTCTTCAGCCTACCTTGCTTCTTCTACACCCCAAATCCCCCTAGCAAATGACCCGGATCAAACCCTTCAGACTCTGAGCCTCAAAATACCTTAACGTACAAGAAATAACGGGAAGTGTTGTATTGCAGAGCAGTGGAAGAATGCAAATCCAGGGCACCACTGGGCCACCGTAGAGGGCGGGAAGCTCACGGATGTACCCCTCCAAGGGGAACCATCCGACCCCTCAGCCTAGTCATCTGGGTACCTCTGAGGACCCTCACCTGCCTGGAATGGCAAATTGTGTTGTGGTTCTTGGATAGTCACAGTAATAAGGCTTGAGTGGCCCAGGCCATTGCTGATCCACTGCTGACCACCTACTGTATACATGCAAGGCACGGTTCTAAGCCACTGAATATGTTGGCTCCTTGCTGTGAAAGGCGCCGTCAGTGAGCATGCTACTGTACCATAACGCCTGGAGTCTCCCCCAAGAGGAGCCCACCTCGGGGCTGGGGATTTAGCTCAGTGGTAGAGCGCTTACCTAGGAAGCGCAAGGCCCTGGGTTTGGTCCCCAGCTCCAAAAAAAAGAACCAAAAAAAAAAAAAAAAAAAAAGAGGAGCCCACCTCTTCCTTCAGTCTTGCAGCTCACAAAATAGGAGGGCAATGTCTCAGGGTCTCAAGTCAGCCCCCATGTGCAACTATAGACCTTGATCCCCCTAGAACGCAACCTTAAATCATTGCCTGGCTCTTGCTGATCTGTTCTAGGATTCAACAAAAACGGGTATCTGGCTTGACAAAGAATCATAAGTTCGTTATGGGATTGGGATCACTGTACCAATCCTAAAGCTTGCAGGGTCGCTGAGCCCCGACACAGTGTGTGATGCTCACCCAGGAGACATAGGCCATCCCAAGGGAAGACAGCTGGTAACACCAGGAAGAGATGATTTCATTGTCAATAAATTCAGAGTTTCATATGAATGGAATGTATGCTTCCATATACTATGCAATAGGACAATACTTGAAAAACCAAAGTCGATACACAACGCACTCTGTCTCTCCACTGACAAAGTGACTTGAGCTGTACTCGATGCTGGGTGTGGTGACTCAAGCCTGTAAGCCCAGCACTGAGGAGGTGGCAGAGGGACATCAAGAGCTCCAGACCAGCTGCAGCTCAAGACCAGTCTGGGTCACATGAGCCCCTGACTCAAAAAGAGGAGAACAAATCAAGTGCTTGCTCGAAGGACAAAACAGGCTTTTTTCACAGAGAACCTAGAAAAGTGGGGCCAGTTTTAGAAGTGTATTAACATGTCTAGAAAGGCCACCGATCTTGCTTGGACCAAGAGGTACAAGATGACGGAGGTTCTCGTAGAGGCAGAAGTTGAGCTTGACTATTCGGTCCTTCCAACTAAATTAACAACTTGCTGAGTTCTAGGGTGGCTTAGTGTGAACTCTTAATCTTCCAGCCTTCCGCTTGTAGGGGGGGTCTCAGAAAGAAAAAAAATACAAGACTATATTCTTTGACTCCTTCAAGAGAGACCTGGGACTCCGTCTCCCTTAGTCCCAGTGACCTTGACTTTGACAAGCCTCCATGAGGGCATTTGCCCATCAGGGCCCATGGCTGCATTGAGCCCACAGCCACTCCTTCATTACGCCCCATCTTCCCAACGAGCAGCCAGGCTCTGTCTTCAGATACATGGTCCTTTCGTGCTCCATCACATATCAGGAGACTGATGCCAAGTTTCTTTCAAAAAAGACAGTTTATGGACGTGCACCCATGTCTCTTCCAAATGAACACAATTCATACACATAAGAAAGGCTTTCTAACATGAGGGGCTCAGGGGATGGCTCCGTCAGTAAAGGGCTTGTCATACAAGCACACGGGCTTGCGTTCAGCTTGCTAGCCCCCCGGATGGACAAGAGGTCCCCTGGGACTTACTGGTCCAATAGTCTAATCCCAGTGAGAGACCCTGTCTCAGAAAACACGGTGGAGATTGACTGGGGAAGACTCCTGACTTTGGCCCCCGTGTGCTTCTGCACACACATGAACACGGCGTCTGACTTTCTGGCATGAGGGGCTGTTGTGCAGAAGAAGTGTCAGGTAAACAGATGTTAGGGCCACACACATGGTGAGCCTGCCTGCTTTCAAACCACATGCATGATGTGGATGTGTATGGACTAGAACTGTACATGCACACACACCTCACACTGACGGGCAGGCATGCTTCCTGGGCCGGGGGGAGGGGTGGGAGAAGCAAAGGGTCCCATGTCACCACACAGACTTCTGTATTGCTTGACTTTTTTTTTTATTAACAAGACTGTATTACCCTAGTTTGTTTAATGAATAAAATAAAATGTTGAATCTTGCTGGTCTCAAATGGGGTCAGAGTGATGGTTGTCGGGGAGAGGTGATAAGAGGAAATGACATTTCCACAGAGGGAAGTGAACAGGGCCCTGGGTTTGGAAATGCACAAAGATGGTGTGGCAAGTCGTTTGCTGGAGGACAGGCATGGTCCTCAGGAGCCTGGGATCGGAGGAAAACACAAGGTAGCTGAGAGTTCACCATCCGAGCGGTGATACGTCTAAATCCCAGGGCTGAACGGCTTCATCAGCTTCAACGAGCAGAACTGGATCCCAGGGCAAACTCCATGACGGAAACCGGACCTTTACTAAGAGATGGAGCTTCTCTGCACCCCTCAAGCATCTCCCCGGTGAACTAGCCATGACCACAGGACCTGTTCCACAGACCCAGCATGCTAATAAAAAAGGCACCCCTGAAGTGTTAGCAACTGTCACCAGAACAGAGTCCGGCAGCAGGCATGCAGATGTATTCTTAGCTCCCAGCAAAGTAGGTTATGGTATAAAAATATCATTAAATAGTAACTAAACTAGCGTCACCTTAATGCGCATCTTGCCAGCAAAGCCAGCATGTGCGACTTCTTTTTAAATTACCCTATATTAGAGAATCAAGACCAGGGCTCATTCTGGAGAGCAAGCCACCAGGCAAAGGCCAGAGGTCCAATTACCCCTTCCCCTCAGGTGATGTGAAACCCACTGTGGCTGAGCCGTGGGACACAGCCACCAGGCAGGGGTCCCAGCTCCTGCTTTCATGTGAGTGAGTGGCCCAGTCCCAGAGAGAGCAAGACAATGCAGAAAGTACAGGTGGAGAAGGGGGAGGGCAAGAAGATGGGAGGAGGGCAAAGGCCCTGAGGCAGATAGTGCCTGGGGTCCTCCAGGGCAGAAGAGAGAGAGAGAGCAAACATGTAGTAAGAACAAGATTTCTCCTGCAACCAGTCCCAGGACATGGCTGAATCCCAAACTAGCCTGCTTTGAATGTCCGAAGTTTATCAACTACCCAGCAGGTCACACACCAGTTCAGAGCTGTCCAGTCAGAAGAAGCACCAACAGCTGACGGCAACAGTCCTGGAGAGTGGGCAGCACCTGAACAGCCCAGCCTGCTCTGGATGCTGACTGGGGATGGGAGATGGAGTCAAGGACACACTAAGGTCAGTTCTAGGCCCATGGGGGCAGGGTCAAGAATGGTGGGAACTCTCTGGGCTGAAGGTCAAAGGTGATCTCCATAGCCCAAGCTTGGTGAGGTAGAGTAACCATAGACACTGCTATAAAAATAGGAACTAAGCTATAGGCCAAGGCTCCCATGCTCTCTCCCCCAAAGTAGGAGTGTCCATGAACCCCAAATTATATACAAAACTTATGGAAGTCTCTCACAGGAGACCACCTATATTTTAATAAGACAACAATTCTCTAAAAGTGGAAAATTCACATGCACTAATCCAGAACTTGTGATCATTTTCTACCCACTATCGTTTTGTACCTGCCAAAGGCAGGGCCCGTGCATCGGGCTCATGGCCAGTGGGATTGGGCACCGCAGGATACTGTAAAGCGTCACCAGGTGTAAACCCTATCACCAGGGACAAACACCAAAGCAAATGTCACCCGTGTGCTATCGAACGTGCGCACAGCGTCGGTCATGTGACGGGAGAATAGGCGGCAGCCTAGATTTCCACGAGGAGCAAAGCGGATGATACATGGTGCTCATACACGGTGACCGTGTGGCAGCCACAGCCACTGCCTGTCAGCGCCATGTATGTCAGCAAGACTAGCCTGACTGAGAACACAAGTTCTGGATTTTTACCAAGTTCTAAGAAAACTGGGAAGGATCCTAGTGTTGATAGGGATGGACCCTCGTATCTGTGCAAATGCAAGACAGAGGCAGAAGAAAAGGGGCTCTTTAATATTTATTCGTAATGCTTTACTTGCTATAATTTTGAGACAGGACTGAGAGGCAAAACGACATACTTTTTCATTCTGGGTAGAAGGGACACCGATGGTTATTGTTCCTGGGGTATCTGAGTTATTCAAACACATCCAATAAGAAATCATTTCAACCACAGTAAGGCTGGTCCATGTGGACTGAGGGCATCCCCCACTGTGCACTGTGCTTTTTCCTGGGGCCCTGGGTTCATGCTGTGTCTGCAGCCCAGCATATGAACCACGAGGCAAGAACTAGCTGCAAAGAGAGACACAGGCTGAGGTGCCTCATAGGCCGGGCCCCAGAGAACCATTCCCCTCAGGCGTCCCATCTGATGCCTAGGCCTGAGGAAGGAGAGCTGAGGATCCAAGAGAGTTAGGGAGGGAGGGGGGAGTCCATAGCTGCCACCAGAGAACCAAGAGCAGCTGTGGGTCTGGGAGCCGGCCTGGGAGTGGCCCTTCGGCCAAGCAGGGGACTCAGCATCTCCTGACCGGGTGCCAGGGGCTACAGCTTTAAATAAACTTGGATGTGTCTACCTGGGACTCTGAAGCAGCACCAACTGGGCGGCAGGCAGGGAACGGCAACAACTAGCAAACATGGTCAATATGGCTACTAGGGGAGAGTGGGGTGGGGGAGGGGGAGTCCCCACAGCTTGAAGGTGTCATCCCCTTCATCCTTCCTTGCCCATGCCTGGGGCCTAGCAGTCTCCACAAAGATATGCTGGGCTGAGCTGACTGCTCCTGACTAGAGTGGCCCCTCCACACCAGGCTTGGGGGCTCACCTGCGGGAGCCTCCCCACGCTTGGGTGAGTGCTCATTCTTTTGTACCCAGGGAGGAGCTGGTAGTGGCTAGTCTACTGCAAATGTCACCCTCCAGCCTCTGCTCCCCAGTGGGGGTGCCCCTGGACACCTTATGCTGCTGCTCAGCACAGGACGGCCCCCACCAACTCTGGAAGCCAACCGCCTAGGTGATCTGTAGGTTATGGTCTCCTGAGGTGGACTGCTTGGAAGATACCAAGAGGCCCAGGGTGGGGATACAAGCTCCTGGGCACACAGGAGAAGGTGACAAGAAGGTTCCCTAGGAAAGGAGAGGCTTCCCACTGTTCTGTTTTGACAACTGCCACCTGCCCTGGCAGCACACAGCTGTGGAGGAGATGAGTCTGGCTCAGAAGAGCTCTTCCTCAAGGCATCAGAGGACCTGAGAGCTGCAGGGCTGGCCCCCATAACCTCGAGGCTGCCTTAACCCCACCGCAGGACTCCCAGGCAGCCCATCACCTCTTCCTCACAGAGCACAGCCCCACAGGCTACTGGAAGGTTCTTCAATGCCCCCACGCCTGAGACACAGGGGTGCTGGGCTCTGCAGGCTGGGATGGCTGTCCAGGTCCACCCAGCCTTGTTCCTTCCCATCCAGCATAGACTTCCTCCTGTCACTCCACTAGGCTCCTCACCCCCGCCCCCCAAGACCTGACCCAAATCCTCTCGGCACGTGCAGGAAGAAGTGGGGAATGCACACACCCCCACACTCCTCCAGTTGGGCACTCCACAATTATCAATGATCAGCGTCCCTCGCCCACCACAAGCTTTCAGACGCTTTTTCAGTAAAGGGGGGGGGGGAGGATTTGCGGCTGGATGTGTAAGAGGAAATCTCGCCAGCGCCCCCACGGCACAAGACGGATGGGGGAGGGGAGAGGGAGTGGGATCCAGTTCTGGAGTTATGCAGCCAGCACCTAAGGATGCCCCTGCGGTCACCTTAAATCACAGAGGGAAGCCCCAGGCCCCTGAGGGGCTTCGTTGTATCTGAGACCCTAGGACAAAGCCCACTCTGGATGTTCTAAACCATAGCTTCACCCCCATATTGCTTGTGCTGCTGGGCAGCGTCCTAGCACCAGGGCACCTGTTCCCCACGAGGCCCTACTAGAAATACGCCTTTAAAGTCCCTCCCCTCAGCCTTCCCACCACAGGAGGAAAAAAAAGGTCCAGAAGCCAGCCTCTGTCTGCCTCGATGACCCTGAAATCAGAGGCCCAACTGGCTCCCTGCCTCGCTCTCTTACCCCCACCCCCACCCCATGGCCTGATCCTGGCTTCCTGACCTCGTCCACCCCCTCCAAATTCTTGTTTCCAGAAGAATCTGGGGGAAAATCCTCTAGAACCCAGATTCCCCAAGGGACCCAAGGCAGAAGCTGCTCCCACGCTGCTCCCCCAGAGCAGATGGGGCCACGCGAGGAGCAGGCGCGGAGCGGGTCCGCCACCGCTGCCGCCCGCCTCTCGGGTGGGGGTGAGGACAGCGTGCCCACACCGGAGACGACCCCCTAGGGCTAGGACCGACCCCTCGGGCACTCTAGGCCTGGCAGCCTCCCCCGCGTGCCGTTCCTCTCTGACCTCCCCGCCGCCAAATGCGTCACGTCTGCCCGGCGCTCGGGGGACACCTGCTGCCGCCCCCGCCGCGCCGAGTCCATATCCCCGAGTCTCGGTCCCCGCCAAGCTATGGCACCCGGCAGGGCCATAAGCGCTGCAGTGGGGCAGCGGGGCCCAGAACCCGAGGCTCGGGGGTCGGGGCTGCACGGGGCAGTGCGCTTGGGCCCGCAGCTCGAAGGAGCCGGGGGCGCGCGGGGCCGCAATGCGCGCGAAGCGGACGGCGATGGGGTCCCCGCTCCCCGGGGTCTGCGGACAGCCCGCGCGCGCCGAGGCTCTTACTTGCCAATATCCTCGTATAGCTGGTACTCGTCCGTGAAACGGGTGCAGGTCACCGTGGTGGCCATGGCGGTGGCGATTGGGCTCGGCGTGCGCTCGGCTGCGCTCGGGCGGCGGCGACTCCGGCTCCCGCTCGCGGGCACGGCGGCGACACGGGCGCGGGCGCGGGAGACACCTCGGCTCGCGGCGCCGGGCGGGGGCCGGGCTGGGCTGCGCCGGGCGGCGAGCGCACGCGAGATCTGCTCGCTCTGTCCCCGCCAGGAGCGCGCCGCACACCTACGCGCGCAGAGGCGCGGGCGCCGCTGTCGCCGCCGCGCCCGCCCCGCCCGCCGCCCCTTGCACGCGCCTCTCTCGCACCCTACACTCGCCTGCACCCGCACACACACCGCACCCGCGCCTTCTACCTGCACTAGCGCTCGCGCCTGCACGCGCACTGCACCCGCACCGCGGCTCCCTTCGCACACAGGTCGCGCCCGCGCCGGCACCCGCACTGCGCCCGCACCATGCAATCCCACCCGTGCCCGCGCCCTGTCCCAGCACATGGGCTGCACCACACGGTGCCCACGCACTGCGTCTGACCCTCTAAGCCCGCGCCCTGTACGGACAAGCCACTGGGCTGCGGCAGTTGACCAGTGGACTCAGACTCTTCTCCCCTAAAGGCCCACCTCCCTTAGCAGTAGGGAACTGCACCCCACTTGGGAGGGGTCGTGTGTCGCCCTCCCATGGGCTCCCCCATTCCTGTATCCCCCATAAGATGCTACCAGACCCTTCCCCCATAGCCTGGAAGAGCTACCCCCAAGTCTTCTAGGCGAGAGAAAAAGGATGGGGCGGTGGTCCCAAGACTCTTCCCTGCATCTCCTGGGATTGGCAACTAAGGTGTCTTCTGTCCTGGGCTGATCATTTGGAGTCCAGTTTGGGTCTTGAGGCAGCAAAACAGGGGCTACTCAGCTCTGTGAGGGGCTCATGTTCTGAGAGCTCACAGCTCTCAGGTAGCCTGGACAGCCCTTTGCCTCTGCCCTGGCCAGGAAGGGGAGCCTCCATTCTGTCTCCCTCTCTCCTCCAGCCTCTCTTGAAAGTGGCCCTGAAGGAAGGAAGGAAGGCACAGGTGGATTTCCACAAGCCCCCCCTGCCCCCAACCAGCATCCCTGACTTGATTCTTGGTGTTTGGGGCCAGGTCCCCCCTGGGCAGTTAGGAGGAACTCTGCAGCCAGTTTGGGTGGCACTGTTAGGCGACCTTATGGATTCTTTCCACTTACTGATCCCCAAGAACAGATTTGGTGGACTGGGATCTCAACCAAAGACTAGCCCTGGACATTCTACCAAGTATCTTCCTAGAAGAATGGGGTTTTTGCTGGGCGGCTACTACGGATCTTCCTAAAGGTAGATCTGACAGAGTGCTCCCAGGTGAAACTAGGCCTCTGGCAGGTCCTGATGACCGGTGTACAGCTCTGACTTTCACCACAAGGCAAATGGCTAGCAAACATGAGACTGCATGAGCAAGTGCAGGTCCCAGTTAGAGATGTCCAGCTGAGAAAATAGGAACCTGAGCAGAAAGGGAAACTCTACTGTGCCCCCACCGATGTATGTTTAGAGTGGGGGATGCTGAGCTGTGGGACAGGCATGGGAAGGGTGTGGAGAGGGTGAAGGCCAGGCTGAAGCTTGTTCTTGGGGATAATGTAGCCTCCTGTAACATCACCGAGAGCCGCTGCTTGGGCTCTTTCTGAGCTCTGGTGGGAGAGGGAGGCAAGGCTGAACAACAGAATACAATTAGCAAAACAAACACATCACAATTGCACCCTTCCAGGGGAGTTAGGCTGTCTTTAGGCCAAGAAATCACAGACTCTTCCACCAGGGGAGAGATGACCTAGGTGGTGTCTGAATCCTAATGGTAGCTGATCTTGACTGTTAGTTACCCCCATCTCCACCACAGACGGGTCAACAAAGAGACAGAAGTAGCTTGTGACACAGTCAATAAGATGTGCTGGGGGGGTGGGAGCTTGAGCGAAGGCTTGCTGTGCAAGCCAAGGACCTAAGTTCGATCCCCAGAACCGATGTGCAGAAGCACGGGCCTGTGATTCCAGCACTAGGGACGGAGAGGGGAAGGTCTCTGGGGCTTACTGGTCAGCCAGTTTAGCCAAACTGGCAAGTTCCAGTTTCAGTGAGAAACCCCATTTCAAATAAAAAAAGTTGGAAAGTGGCCTAGGTAGCCATACATTGACCTCTGGTCTACACAGGCTTGTGGGCGCTCGTGGGCACACATACGCACACATTCACAAAATAAAAATAGATTCACAAGAAAGAGGGGTGGCCGGGACTGCCCATAAAGCCCACCCCATTTTTATTTTCACACAAACAAAGATATACGCACAGCCAGGGGGTTGGTGGTGACACACGCCTTTAATCCCTGCACTGGGGAAGCAGAAGCAGGTGATCTCTGAGTTTGAGGCCAGCCTGGTCTACAGAGTGAGTTCCAGGAGAGCCAGGGCTACACAGAGAAACCATATCTCAGAAAAACAAAACGGAACACGAACACACATACACAAACATGCTTATACAAAAACGTGCACATAAGCACACAGACACAAAATATACCTATACACAGAACACACAGATGTACACACCAGGTGAGGACATGGCAGTACTCAGGGTACTCTTTTAAGTCACCTTTCAAGGGTTTCTTTCTTTTTTTTTTTTTTTTTTTTTGGAGCTGAGGACCGAACCCAGGGCCTTGCGCTTGCTAGGCAAGCACTCTACCACTGAGCCAAATCCCCAACCCCTAAGTCACCTTTCAAAATGGGTAGGCTGTGCTACACAGAGTTGCAGTCAGTAAAGAGAGTAGTTTGGAGCCCCCTGTGTCCTTACCCTTTCTCCCTACTCTGTTCCTGTGAGTTCCTCTCGAAGCCCCTTCTCTGGACTGAGCATTACACTCTAACCCGGCTGGGTCAGGAAGGCAGAGGATCCAGCAAGAGACAATGGGGAGGAGGTGAGCTACCACAGGCTGTCCTTGCCCAGACAGCACACCCCACCTGCTACCTTCAGCCCCAGTGGATTCCCCCCTAGCAGAATGCTTAGGTTGGGAGGGAGAAAGGTTTCCAGCTGTGACTCTTTCTGCTCCTGAACCCCAGAAGCCTTCTCATCTGGCTTCGGCTCTTCCAGCCCCACCCCCACCCCATGTCATCTCCACCTCCCACTTTGTCCTTTTGGGCTCACTTTTGTAAGCAAGGAGGGTTCTCCCTCCCAGGTGGCAGCTGGGGTGGTTGTGGGGAATATCGGTTCTGGAAGGTTATTGTTAGGACGGTCACCATGGCAACAAGCATCACATCTGCAGAGCCACAAGTGATGCACATGGGGCTCATTCTCCCAAAGAAAATCACCACTTTCCTGATGCCTTTACCTCCGGGGTCTGCTGTGGTACAGGAGTAAGGTACCACTCCCACCTCTCACGGTATAGCACCAGCCCAGTAATCAGGCCATGTCTTCTGAGCAGGAGGACCAGAGCTTACCGATGCCCAATCGCCTGGCCCGGAACACATCGGTCCATTTAGGACAGTGTGGTAGGCATGCGAGGTGGCGGCAGTGATGGTAGTGGTAGTGGTGATGGCGGTGACATTAGCAGTAATGGTGGGGACAGTGGTGGTAATGGTATTGGTGGTGGTCATGGCAACAGCAGACTGACCAGCTTTGGATCACAAAGCTAGTCCAGTATTGGCATCCAGATCTATCTTCCTAACTAGAGCCTTTAACTATGGTGCTGAAGAGTGAGAGACCCCCAGTACTCTTAGTGCAATCGCCGTGTGCCAGCTGTGTGCATGGGCTTGCCCAAGCACAGCCTCACACCAGAGAATGACAAGGTAGTCGTGTCTACAGGGCTTATACATTCAAACTGACAAGAGCACGAAACAGCTTTCCACAGTGATGCTTGACACACAATGATGCCCACTCCTGACAATGACTGCTTGTTTTTCCACAGTCTCAGTGCCTCCAATTAGCCACAGTCCCCAAAATACTAAATGATATATTGCAGGAAGAAACGATTCTTATGTTTTCAATTGTATGCGACTGCGGGGAGAGCCCGGTTGCACTGCATCCTGTTCTGGCTGTGAGCCAGCCTTTGGTCCTGTATCTCCCTCTATATTGTATGCATTATGGGAGCAAATGGCACACAGGGGTCTCCTCCATGGCCACTGGAGGCCTTGGGCCCCCCTCCCCCTCCACTTTACGATTAGGGTGGAGAGGCTAGTCTACACAGATTTAAAGCAAGAGACCTGCTAGAGGGTGACAGGTACTGCCTTCAGAGTGTCCACTGAAGGCTTTCTGTGGTGGTGACATGTAAGCAGGGCTCTGGATGATGTGGAGAGGATGACGTTAAGTGCATTCGAGAAAATGATGTTAGCAGAAGAGGCAGCTATGCTAAGGCCCTGCAAGTGGAATGGGTTCGTTGTTTAGAGAAAAGAATAGGGAGACTGAGCCCGAAGAAGCCCCAGTGGGTTTTGTCGGTGGCTCCTCTGTAGCAGACTCTGTCTGGTATCTGAGTTCTCTAATAGATGTGAGCCCACCATCATGGTCAACAGTTACATGGTAGAGCTCTCTAGTCAGCCCCGAGCAATGTCCACAGGCCTGGCTCAAAGGTTCAACCTGAGGACACCAGACAGGAGCCTCAGACTTACTCCTGCTCACCAGCCACCAAGCTTAAGGCAGGTACCGCCATGCCCAGGAGAGACCAGGCCGTAACCCTGGGCACAGGGGGGAAGGGAGGTGAGAGTAGTCGCACAAAACCCACTCCGACTGCAGCTTGGGGTCACTTCTCTGGTGTCCTGTCTAGGCTTCTGTCTGCTTGAGGTTCTCTGGAACACTCCAGGTCCTCCCTGGCCCCTTGGTGAGCTGGACCCTTTCAGTGTGACCTCACCATGCCTATTCTGATTGATGTTACCTCTGTTCTCCTAGAACGGCCTTCGGACTGGAAGTAGAACACATGACACTATCCCAGCTCAACATAATCCAGTCCGTTATACTAGCAGGGGAGACTATAGTGATAGGGCATGCCCATATGACCAGGAGGGGCCAGGGATGGCCCTAGCTCCTCCTTACCCCATACTGAACACTAGGGGCTTGCCAGCCTGGACACTCCCTTCTCTTTGCTGGAGGGGAGACTGGAGACTTGCACTGGAACCACCTCCCCGGCTATTCTGCACAGCCTCTACCCATAGGCAAAAGGAGGCCTGGGGGTGGGGCTGGGGTGGGCTGGTGTGCGCTGGGGTGGGCTGGTGTGGGCTGGTGTGGGCTGGTGTGGGCTGGGGTGGGCTGGGGTGGGCTGGGGTGGGCGTGAGGGTGGGGCTGGGGTTGGCGTCCCACCACAGACAGAGGTCTGTTGCTGCAGCTAGGCTGACCGGGACAGTAGAGACCACCATGATGGTCAGAAAACCACAAGGTTCTCAGGCTGACTGCACAGTCTAGTGTCTATCTAATGTAAGTGCTTTCTTAGATTCTGACACTAAGATCCAGCTGTCTTCTCCTTGTGCCAAGCAGGTTTGATGGGGGAGGACAAGGGCGTGTGTAACAACTGTCTCCCAGGTCGGCTAGGAGCTAATATGTGGTGGCAGTCAGAGTTTAAGACTATGAGACTGTGCTGGTAAACACATGATAGCCACTGAGGAAGTTTGACAGTTTTTATAAAACTAAACAGATATCTACTCTATGACCTATCAGATTCCCTCCTAGGCATTCATCTGAAGAAACAAAAATCTGTCAAAAAAGACAGATTGAAATGGATATAAGAACATTGATATCACTGCATTGATACAGCTGAGACTCAGGATGAGCGCAGGTGAACAAGCTGGTGTAAGTCAAAGCGAGTGCTTACTGGCACACGCATAGCACAAGCAGGTCAAGGTAGAGCCAAAGGGCTCAGGTACAAATGCATGAGGTACACCTCCACTCCAACAGGGTTCTACGGGCACAGATTTAGAACTCACTCCAGAGGGCACGGCATAACCAGGATGGACTAGCAGGGCCCAAAGGAATCGATTTGGGTGACAGAATTGTTCTTTCTCTTTTCCATGGTTACACGAGTGAATACATTTGCCCAAAATGTCGGAAACATAAAACTGGTGCATTTTGTGGAAATGTGATTTACATGAATTCCATGGGATTATGTGTGTAAATCATACCTCAAGCTAAAAACTACACAAAGTGTATGCTTGTGTTGGGATCCCATATGGTGACTACACTGCTCCTCATTCCCATGGATCAGTCTTAGTCACAGAGCAAGGGTTAGGAGACAGAAGAGCCCTGGACAAATTCTACACAAGTAAGGGCCACTGAGAGCGATGTGAAAATTCAGGAATCACCAAAGGAGGCTCTGTAGACAGAGCAGAGACGTTAGCTGACAAGGGCTGTGGAAAGGAACACACAGAGAAAGAATGTTTGCTGCTGGGAGCCCTAGCCATGGCCACAGCCACACTCGGAGAAGCCCTGCGCTCGTGTGCACTCACCAGGAAAGCAGTAAGATTAGGCAGAATCTAAGGATTCTAGCTCAAGCTAGAAACAAGCCAAACAGCCTGAAGGAAGTGGGAGGGCGGGGCTTGACAATGCCACACAGAAATTAGCAAACAAAAGAACATTCGAGCCTTAAATCCCAGCACTCAGGAGGCAGGGGCATGAGTTCAAGGCCAGCCTGGTCTACGATTTGAGTCCAGGACAGCCAGGGTTCTGTTACACAGAGGAACCCTGCCCCAAAACAAAAGGAAAAGAAAAATAAAGTAGAAGAGGAGGAAGGAAGGAAGGAAGGAAGGAAGGAAGGAAGGAAGACAGAAAGACAGAGAGAGAAAGAGAGGGAGCGGGGAGAGCACAAGCAAGTAAGGAGGGAGGGATGAGGAGAAGGGTGAAGAGAGGGAGGGATGAAGGGAGGGAGGGAGGGATGGGTGGAGGGAGGGAGGGAGGGAGGGATGAAGGGAGGGAGGAATGGAGGGATGGAGGGAGGGAGGGAGGGATGAAGGGAGGGAGGGATGAAGGGAGGGAGGGATGAAGGGAGGGAGGGAAGAAGGGAGGGATGGGTGGAGAGAGGGAGGGAGGGATGGAGGGAGGGAGGGAGTGAGGGAGGGAGGGAGGGAGGGAGGGAACAGGTAACCTCTGTAACTTCAACAAAGCACCAACCAAAAATACTTGGTGGTGGTAAAGAGATGGCTCGGCAGTTAAGAGCTCTGACTGCTCTTCCAGAGGTCCTGAGTTCAAATCCCAGCAACCACATGGTGGCTCACAACCATCTGTAATGGGATCTGATGTCCTCTTCTGGTGTGTCTGAAGACAGCTACAGTGTACTCATATACATAAATAAATCTAAAAACCCGTTTTTTGGAAAATGCACTTGTACTGCATTCAGACATCTTTCCCATTGCCACTGTCCGAGCCATGGGGACTGTTACCTATTTGCACAGCACTGCACTGCCCTGGGCATGAAGCCATGCAGAGAGGACCAGCCAGACAGTCTGAGTTCAATCCTGGGGAAAAAAAAAAAGAGGCGAGCAGGGGTGGTAGTGCCCCGTCTTTAATCCCAGCACTTGGTCATCAGAAGCAGGTGGATCTCTGAGTTTGAGGCCAGCCTGGTCTACAGAGTGAGTTCCAGGACAGCCAAGGCTACACAGAGAAATCCTGTCTCAAAAAACCGAAACGACAAACAACAGTACCAAACGGAAGCCTATATAGTGGAGCACAGCTTCAGGCCCGGTGCTTCTGGCAGGGAAGGGAGGCAGAGAGTACTAGGGCAAAGCACAAGGCAGCTGACCGAGAGTTATACAATGCTGGGGTAGAAACAAGACTCTGCCTCAAACCAAGTAAAGGGAGAGGGTCGGCTTCCCAGAAGCTGTCCTCTGACCTCCGCACACACATTGTAGCTTGTGTGTGTACTCACACTCACATATGCACACAAACAAAAACTGAGTACACAGAAATAAAGTCTACGAAAGGATATGTGAGGGCTTCATACACACGCTACAACACCACTTTATAGAAAGGAATTGAGCATTTGAGGATTCTGGAATATGCAAGGGGCCCTGGTGCCCTTGTCCCAGTGATACTCAGGGACTCCTGCACGATGTTCATTTTACCAATAATAAGAAAATTGTGCTGGAAAGATGGCTCAGTGGTTAAGAGCACTGACTGCTCTTCCAGAGGTCCTGAGTTCAAATCCCAGCAACCACATGGTGGCTCACAACCATCTGTAATAGCATCCAATTCCCACTTCTGGTGTGCATAAAAACAGCATACTCATATACATTAAATAAATAAATCTTTTAAAAAAGAAAATTATTTTGTTGAAATTCAATAACTACTCATATTGATTTCAAAAGAGAAAAACCCCACAAAAGAAATGTTGAACTCTGCACAATAAAAATGTATGATGTATTATATTTGCACATTTAAAAAATAGTGTGAATATTAAAAGGGAGAGAGGAGGAAATAACCCTGGGTGAGTGGTGCTGGGGAGACCACTCAGGGCTAAGAGTGCTTGATGCACTAGCTTGAGGGTTAGCGTTCAGATCCCAGCATCCTCGTATCTCATTCTCTCTCTCTCTCTCTCTCTCTCTCTCTCTCTCTCTCTCTCTCTCTCTCTCTCTCTCTCCTCTCCCTTCCTCCCCCCCCACACGCATGCACGAATGCACGCACGCACGCACACACGCACACGTACGTTTTTAACCTTTTGAAGAAAGCTGATGCTCTTTGCCACCAGAGTCGTGGTTTCCCTCAGCCCCAAACATACAAAGAGGTCTTTGATCCTAAGGTATAGAAAGTTGAGGGAGACGGTGGTAGAAAGGACAATTGTAATTTTCGTTTCTGCTTGTTTTCTGCCTGTGAACTGGGGACGTGGAGCATCAGGTTTTGGTTCATGGTGTCCAGGAAGCACATGGCTGAGATCCCCAGGTCTGTCAAGGGTCTGTGTGGCAGCGAGCCTGGGTTCCGGATGCCTGTAGGCTCTGTGGCTCTGGGTTTCAGGGAAAGGAGGGAATTTGTAATGAAGATATGCACAGCAGTGCTATTTATAACCAAGAAAACTGGAAACAGCCCAAATTGCCCCCCACAGGGGACAGGCCTGGCAGAGAGTCCCGCAATAGGAGGCAACTGTCGGCCACGTGATATGCAAGGAGGGTGAAGGCTTGTGAATGCGGGAGCCTTTCTTGTGGAGGAAGACAAATGTAATGCGATTTGTACACAGCCACCGTAATTAGGAAAAGCTGCTGGCACGGACATACATTCAGTGTTGGGTGATGGCCGGCACACGACAGCAGGGCTGCCTTTCTCGCTTCTCATCCTAGTCTGCGGCTAAGGAAATCGCCTGATGCCAGCAGCAGCGAGGGAGGCAGTGGGTGGCTGTGGGGATCCTATTCCCTGCCTCCCTCTCCAGTACAGGCCAGAATGAGGCACTGAGCAAACCACGTGTAGGAAGGAACAAGTCTGTCTCAAATGCACAGGGATATACCTGAGGTCATGGGGCCTTTTCCCCGGCGGGAACTCGTGGGGGCTCTACCATCTCCTCTCCGAGATTTTGGTGTCTCTGGAACGGGAAGTGGGAGGCGCTGTGATGTTCTCTGCAGTTCATGGGACTGAGCCAGGGCCTCATATATCCCGGACCTCTCTCCCGACCTTTTAAAAATTGTTTTGAGATAGGATCTCACTGAGTTTTTGAAGCTGACCAAAACTAAATGAAATTCCAATCTTCCTTGAGCTCCCAGGTGACTGGGGTGGCAGTGCCAGGCTTGGGTGGGAATGTTTTAAACTCACTTCCTCCTTGGAGAGCCACAGGCCCCTCCCTGTGTCCTTCAGGGGTTCCCATAGCTGACTGAGGCCAGCACTTTGGAAGGGCCTCTAAGTCTCCTGACCTTACGACTCAGGAGTCCTCGAAGGGTCAGGGAGGTAGAGAAGTGGGCCATGAAAAGGCCCTACAAGCTCCTAGGCTGGAGTGGCCCCTGCCTGACCACCAGCTGCACTCTGCATATGGCCTTCCCTGCATCTCAAGAGTTTGGTACAAGAGATAACGTGCTCTTGATGTCCTCAGCCCTGCTGTACTCCCACCCGAGCTCAAGGGACCAAGGGAGTCAAAGGTGAAGGCCAGGCAGTGTCTTGGCACACAGCATCCATTATGTGTCTGCACCATGGCGGGGGTTTTAGGCCTCTCTGTGATTCTCTTTGGATGTCCCTCAGTTTCCGGCTTAGTTGGACATTAGTCACATACCCAGACCACAAGACTTCTGCTGGAGCCTCAGCCTCAGGCCAGGGGCCCCAGACCCCACAGCAGCCAGTGAGTGACTGGCAACCAAGTCAGACAGACTCTGATGTGGTCGTGATGGGGTCAGCCATCTGGTCAAGGCTCTGCCCAGTCCCCAGAAGCTCCAGTTGCCTGGGGTAAGGTGGCAGCAGCTGCACCCTATTATCACAGCCCTTGCTCTCTGCTTGGATCATCAATATATTTGTTATGTTCTTTTGCTGTGAAAAAAAAAAACCAGTGACTAAAAGTATCTTGGGGAGTGTACTGGCTGGTTTTGTGTGTCAACTTGACACAAGCTGGAATTATCACAGAAAAAGGAGCCTCAGTTGAGGAAATGCCTTCATGAGACCCAGCTGTAAGGCACTTTCTCAATTAGTGATCAAGGAGGGAGGACCCAGCCCATTGTGGGTGGTTCCATCCCTGGGCTGGTGGTCTTGGGTTCTATAAGAGAGCAGGCTGAGCAAGCCAGGGGAAGCAACCCAGTAAGTATCATCCCTCCACGGCCTCTGCATCAGCTCCTGCTTCCTGACCTGCTTCAGTTCCAGTCCTGACTTCCTTTGGTGATGAACAGCAAGGTGGAGGTATAAGCTGAATAAACCCTTTCCTCCCCAACTCGCTTCTTGGTCATGGTGCTTGTGCAGACATAGAAACCCTGACTGAGACAGGGAGGAAAGGGTTTATGTGGTTTATTCTTCCACATAACAGTCGTCCCTGACAGAATGCAGGGCAGGAACTGAGGCAGAGACCATGGGAAAACAGTGCTTAGCGGCTTGCTCTTTTTTTTTTTTTTTTTTGGTTCTTTTTTTCGGAGCTGGGGACCGAACCCAGGGCCTTGCGCTTCCTAGGTAAGCGCTCTACCACTGAGCTAAATCCCCAGCCCCGCTCTCTTGCTTTCTTAAACAACCCTGGACCATGCGCTCAGGGGTGCCACTGCCCACTGGGCTCTCCCATATCAACCAACCATTGAGATACCTTACAGACGTGCCCAAAGAACAATGTGATGGAGGAAATTCTTCAACCGAGTTCCCTCTTCCTAGTGACACCTAGTTTTGTGTCAGCACAATCAGCATCTGTGGGGATCGGGTGGATCCTGGGAGCTCCAGGGATCTTTTCGGTGTCCCCTTACATTCTTCCTGATTGTGCCTCTATGCCACAAGGCGAAGTGCTGAGGGAGGCCTAAGCAATGCCTTGCCATGCCCTAGAAAGTGTATTTACACTTCTACAGTACACAGTGAGGTACTCACACCCACCTCACCTTCGGGGTCACTAACCAACTAATAATGGCTGCCGTTTATTGGCGGGGGCGGGGGAGCTGGCAGGCGTCCAGTTGGAAGGGAGGCATCCTGAAGGCAGGATGTGATCGACCGGAAGGTAGGTAGTAGAGGGAAACAGGCAGTGTGGATCACTCCTGCTTTCCTTGTATGCAGGCAAGATGGAGGAAAACAAAGTTAAGAGGCTCTGGATCGATAGTAATTCAGCTCAGGAGGTGCAGACACGCACCCATCCCACAGGATCAGGTGAATGGGAGGTCTTCCAGAGTATCGCGGGATCGGCAACAGGAGGAGGCTGGAACTAGAGCTAGGAATCCCACAGGACGATGCAGCGTCGTCGAGGTGGCCGCCTGAGGAGGGAGTGAGTAAGAACACAGAGAAGCAAGCAGAGCCTACAAGACCCAGAGGGAAGGGCACATCTGCCAAGTCTGTCAAGGAGGCTCAAGGCGGTCACGCCAGTCGGGCAGTCGGCCACAGCCAGGTGGGGTGCTGGTCAAGGAGGAAATGGTGCCAGCAAGTCGGGGGTCAGCACCTCCATCAGGAATTGCTTATAATTTTCCTATGTCATGGACCGGCTCGTTCCAGTGTAGCCTCACTCCCTGTGACTAGCCATAAACCTGGACAAAATTCAGAAAGCAATGGTTTCAGGCGGGAGACACCAGCCATGAAAAGATAGGAGTCCCTGACAGACTCATGCCCAGTCACGCCACTCTCTCGAGGACAGTTTGAGTTTCCGTCATCACGCCCCATCTCCGCTGCCTTGAATCATCCTTTGTTTAGTGCACCATGCTGTATACATTACCCGTTCTCCCACCCCCGGTTCCCTATCTGCTTTGGAGCACATAGGAAAACACAGAGTCTATACGGCTTGTTACTATGTATGGCCTTGGGCATCTGCTGGGGTCTTGCAATATGTCCACTGTGGATCGGGGACACAGAACTCTAGTGGATACTGCATTTCCCCCACCCCAGTCCAAGTCTCAGGAGAAACGTTTGAAATATTTCATCATTAAAATGGTTTTTTTTTTTTTTTATAGCTACTCTCTAACAGAACAAGAAAAGTTCCCTTCTATTCCTGGGACATGATCTGAATAATTCTAATCCTTTAAAATGTGTTGAAACTTATGGCTCAGCCATATGATCAATTCTCGCAATGCTCCATATGCACTGGGAAATAATGTGTATTCTGTCGTTCCTGGGGATGGTGTGCTAAATGTGCCAAGCATACCAAGTTGTTAACCACGTTACTCAGGCTCTTCACTGAATTTTGGTGTCTGCCTGTTCTCTCATTTCGTTTGGGAGGTGAGTTAAAATTGTCTGCTGTGGCTGCCAAAGCTTCTAGTCCTCACTTGAAGATTGTCAACTTCATGCTAGGAAGTTACTAAGTTCATGTGAAATCTTCAAGATGTCTGGTGAGTACGCCCCCTTCAGCACCATGGTATGTCTCCATCTCCAGCAATCCTTATTCTCCTAGAGCCTGATTTATCCAAACAGTTCTGTTAGGGTTGATAGTGCATGAAAGGTTTAGTTGGCTCAAGTGCTGTATGTTCCGGGAAAGACCCCAACTGAATAGATTCCCTGGAGGCAAGTATGGAGTCTGGTGCATCCTGTCCCCAGTGTTACACGACGGAGGCTGTCCACCATGCTGTAGCAGCATCAGTTTCTAAATGTTGTTCTGTAAACTCACTGAAATCCTAACCTAGTGCCTTGGAATGTGACACTGAGGATTTGGCTAAGGTAAAACTGAAATCAGCCTGGTGGACACTAACCTGGCAGGCAGGTGTCGTTGGAAGAAACAGAAATTTAGGCACAGGCACACAGAGGGACAGCTATCTGAGGGCACAGGAAGACACTTTTCCCATGCCAAGGAGGGGCCCCAGAGAAACCAGCCCTTCCCACACGTCTGAGACTTCCAGACACCAGGACTATGAGAAAACCCTCCTCTGTTAAGATGCTTGGTATTTATGGAAGACCTAGCAGACAATACTATCAGACTGCCTATGCAAAGTGTGGTCTACAGGGATGGCCTATGTATGGAGAGGTTATGTATTAACCCCTTGACAGCTGACCGGGTGTAGTTTCCACCTTTTGCTTTCCCCTCTGCATCTTTATTAAGACATACCTCTTTGTGGCAATGTGGCTTATTCTCCCTTTGGACTGTCCTGATCTTTTTCGTGAAATATTTAGTCTGCTTACATTTAATGTACTCTCTGATATACGTTGTTTTCTACCCGCTATGTATTCTTTCTTCTATTTATACCAGCTACATGTTTTATATTGTTTGTCCTCTTTGTTTGCCTGTGTTTGATTAAATAACTTTTGTTTTTTATTCTATTCCTCGTTAGCCTTTGGTTATGTTTTAGCTGTTTTTCTTACTTTTTGCTACTTACAAGCTTGTGCTGCTTTGTAGAAGCTATTCCCAGAGCCGAGAGGGCTGAAGAGCGCCATGTACTCATTTTTAATGTTTTCCCTAGAAATTTATCCTCAAATTTAAAAAACAATGTTTTCATTCCAAAATTCTAAGAAATTCTAGGTTGGCAGTTATCTTCCTCTAAACCTTCTAAATATGTCATTGCCTTCTGAGTATGTGTGTGCTGTCCAGCTGAGTATGAATCCTTGGGTCCTTTAAAGACTGAGTTTATCCTGTTTGGGTTCCTTGCTTTTCTTCCGTTTGTGGGCTGATGGCTTTCTTTTGTTTCTAAAATAATCATAATCTAATCACTTCTTTGTTATATTTTTCTTGTGTTTGAGACAACAATTGTGTGTCTTTTCAAAACATCCCATACATGTCTTATCTTCTTCTGTATTAAGCATCTTTTTTACCCAAAATATTTGTATTGTTTCTTTGGGAATTTCACCACGTACACCCCCATCACTCTCATATCCCAGTCTTTCCATGTCTGCCCCATGCCCAACTTTGTGACCTCCCACCCCAACAACATTTTTTAAAATGTCAACTCTTTAGTTGTTCATATACTTACCAGAGCATGGTTTAAGTCCCAGTGACTCTCCCACTGAGGAGACTTGGACCCCTGCCTGAAGCTGCCAGCTGTGGAGCTGCACTTCAGCATCCTAATCACAACTGTTATGTGTTTTTTTTTTTTTTTTTTTTTTTTTTTTTTTTTTTTTTTTTTTTTTTTTAGTTCTTTTTTTCGGAGCTGGGGACCGAACCCAGGGCCTTACACTTCCTAGGTAAGCGCTCTACCACTGAGCTAAATCCCCAGCCCCTATGTGTTCTTTTTGATGGCTTCCTTTTCAAGCTGTTACTTTTTTGAGGGGTGAGGGTAGGGTTATAGCAGAAGCCCTCCATGCCTGTCTTTCCCAACTGTATATGTATATTGGCGGCAGGAGTTGGCCTTGTCTTTTGGAGGATTGATCGTGTGAGACAACCATCATAATCAGGGTGGCACGGGGTAAAGCTGGCCCTAGTGGGTTTTATTGTGCAGTATCACTGCTCAAACATGCCTCTAGGCTGTTGCTCTCCATAGACCGAGCTAAGACTCTGAACTTCCATTTCTGTCTCAGAACCATGGGATCATCAGAAACTCCACTTTTCACAACTCCATTGGTCTTAGCCTCTCACCATGTGGATTTAATGCGCAGGCAAGCATTTCAAGGGAAACCTTTACATTTGGGGCTCCTGGTCTCTTGGGTCCTGCCTGGCTTGTCAGCCCTATAATTAAATTTTTCTCCCTCTCTCATGAAATTCCTGAAAGTTCTTCCAGTTTCCTTACCTTAGCATACTGGCCTCTTGCTTGAACTCCTAGTGTCTGTCTGTCTTTCTTTTGCTTTTTAAAAATTATATATGTATTATATTATATATGTATATGTATTATATATGTATTTATATATGTATATGTATTATATTATATTATATATGTATTTATACATGTATTTTATATGTATTCCCCCTTCTCATTCCTCCCTCCAAATTCTCCCATGTAGTAATCCCCTCCCTTGCAGTCTCTCTCGAATTCATGGATTTTTGTGTGTTCCCGAATAGATAAACACAAACTGCTTGGTGCGTATGATGGTGCTTGTATGTGTGTTTTCAGGGGTGAGCATTTGTTATTGGATAACCAGTTAGTGTGCACTTCTCCGAGGACGACTGTTTCTCTGCTCTCAGCAGTCCTTAGTCTTGGCATAGAGTTGAGTCCGCCTAAACTTCCCCCATCCACAGTAGCATGTCTACTGTTGTTCAGATTAGTCTCTGTCTCCTAAATAAAAACCACACAGGGGGTAAATGGTATGGGCAGCTCACCGTCTAGCTCTCTTCTTTGGAAATGTGGCTCATTTAGTTCCGGCTGCTGGCAGCTGCCCACTGCTATTCAAATAATTGTTTAGCCTGGACTTTCTAGCTAGTCCCAATGTTCTCCTAGGGGGATATTACTTTAACCAATGTTTATTTATGTATATGCATGTCTCTGTGTGTATACCACATGTGTGAGGTGCCTGAGGAGGCCAGAAGAGTACCAGATCCCCTGGAGATAGATAGGCAGGTGTGAGCCACCATACTGAGGTACTGAGAACCTCTGAAAGAGCAGGAAGCGCTCCTCACCACCAGATACTTTTCCAGCTCCAGAGGAAGTGTGTGTGTGTGTGTGTGTGTGTGTGTGTGTGTGTGTGTGTGTGTGTGAGAGAGAGAGAGACAGAGAGAGAGAGACAGAGAGAGACAGAGAGAGACAGAGAGACGGAGGAAGAGGGGTAGTCTCACCATTTAACTATCACTGGCCTGGAACTTTCTATAGAGACCAGGTTGGCCTCAAACCCATAGAGATCCACCTGCCTTTGCCCCGCTGAGTCCTAAGATTAAGTGTGTGGCAGAAGAAAACATCCATCCCCTGGAACACGGTTGTGAGCTACCACATTAGTGCTGAGACCCAAACTGGGATCCACTGCAAGGGCAGTGAGTGTGCTTAACCACTGAGCCTGCCCTCTCTACAGCCCCAGAAGATGTATTTTTATAGATGGTGTCAAACAGCATATTTCTAGAGAGAGCAAAAATGATCACATAACAAAGGTTCCCCTTATTAAACACTCACTACTGGTCAGACTTTGTTCTAAGTAGCCACACGAATGATGTCATTTGATTTTGACAACAATTTCACAGGCTACGTAATACATGTAGGGCCGCTGTAGGAGGTAAAAGAAATGATTAACTTCTCTAGGCCACCCAGCCATGTCCTGGAACCAGCATGCATACAGTTTGTTTGCATTTTACTTCCTTTGAGACAAGTGTTTCCCTGCGTCCCTTAGGCTGGCTCTCTGTAACCCTTCTTCCTCAGACTCCTGAGTTCTGAGGTAATACACGCGCATACATTTTTAACATTTTAAAACTGGCGCTAAAGCACTTATACAACAAAATTTTGATTTTAATCAAAGTAGACGATTCGAGTGACATGAAGGGCTTCCACCAGATATGCAACCATCACTCACATATTTCCAAACCACTCATTGTCCCACGCAGAACTCTAGCCATGGAGCATTATAACCTCCTTGTCTCTGTGAATTGCCTGAACATTGAAATATTCAAGTAGCAAAATCCTACTCTTTGACTTGCTCCTCTGAGCATGTCTGCAAGTTTGTTTTTTTGTTTTTGTTTTTTTGTTTTTTTGTTTTTTTGTTTTTTTGTTTTTTTTTTCAGAGCTGGGGACCGAACCCAGGGCCTTGCGCTTGGTAGGCAAGTGCTCTACCACTGAGCTAAATCCCCAACCCCTTTTTTGGTTTTTTTTGTTTTTTTTTTTTTGTTTTTTTTTTTTTGAGCTGGGGACGGAACCCAGGGCCTTGTGTTTGCTAGGCAAGCGCTCTACTACTGAGCTAAATCCCCAACCCCAACCGTGCTATACCATTAACAACATCTCCTAGCATCCCCACACGAGACTGGCTTTAAACTCTCTGTGTAGCCGAGAATGAGCTGAAATTTCTGATCCACCCTGCTTCCACCTCTCAGGTGCTCAGGTTACAACACATGCCATGACACCTGGTTTAATTTGGTGCTGGGGCTCAACCTCAAGAGTTGTGCATGCTAGGCAAGCATTACACCAAATGGAGAGACATAGCCTCAGCCCCCAAACTTCTTTATGCTAGAATGAGAATCAGTGCACAGATATACCACATTCTTTGTAACCATCCAAAGGTTATTAGACACTTGGGGTTCTCTCCTTTGGGTGACTATGAATACTGCTTCACTGACTGCAAGTACCCATCTGAGTGGTTTGAATTCTTTGGGTCTATATCTAGGAGTGGAATGACTGCTCATATTGGCAACTCCATGTTTAGCATAAGGAAGTGGTGGGTTGTTTCCCATAAGCACCTGCACCATTTCCCAACTCTCCCAGCAGTAAATGAGGCCTTCACTTTTCTTTATTAAAAAAAAAAGATTTATTTATGTATATGAGCACACTGGAGCTGTCTTCAGACACGCCACACCCCATTACAGATGGTTGTGAGCCACCATGTGGTTGCTGGGAATTGAACTCAGGACCTCTGGGACAGCAGTCAGTGCTCTAACCACTGAGCCATCTCTCCAGCCCAGGCCCTTGCTCCTTTACAGCCTCCCTGACACCTTTGATTTCCTCCTGAGAGTTTGGACATTTGAGTATGTGCTTTGCCCACGTTCCACCACTTTGTCCTGTGGTGAGTAGGGAAGGCTCTTTCTACAATTTTTTGAGATGGGGTCTCTCACATAGCTTTGGCTGTCTTAGAACTCACTCTGTAGCCCAGATGGCCTCACTCAGAGATCACTGCCTCTGCCTCCCGAGTGCTGGGATTAAAGGTGTGCGCCACCATGCCCAGCTTCTTCCTACATTCCTGACCTTGAACACGCGCAGGATATATGATCACAGGTATTTTATTTCATTGTACAGGTGGAAGTGTAGGTTATTGCTTATCTTCTGGATAATGTATTTTGATGTCCTAAAAGTCCTAATCTCAATAAAGATCACTTGATCCATGCCATAGCAAAGAAGCCATGGTCAAACCCAAAGTCATGAAGATACTTGTTTTCTTCAGCGTTCTATGGGGTCAGCTCTTATGTTTAAGTCGGGATATATTTTGGGTTAATTTCTCTTTGTGGTGTGCAGTAGAGGTCCAACTCTATTCTATGAGGCAGGTAAACTCAGAGAGGTGGTATCAGTGAGTAGACTGACTGATGAGGCTTTGTGGGGACGGGGAGTTGACTGCCGGTGGATACAGGATTCTTTCTGGGGTGAAGAACACAGTCTAAATTTAGGAAGTGGTAAGGGCTGCCGAATGCTGTGAATGCCCGAAAGCACCGGGTTGCATGCTCTAAACAGTGGATCTTATGCTATGTGAATTATACCTCAATAAAGCTGTTATTAAAGGAACAAAGAAAAGGAACAGCTGGTGGCCCAGATGAGGGAGGACACACTGACACCCCTGCCTCTTGCTTCGAGGAGAGAGGACCCGTTGCACAGAGCCTGCTGGCCATGGCCAGACCCCGCCGTGCAAGAGACTGTTCTAGATTAAACAAACGCCCCCCTACTCTTCCACACCACTCTTCAGAGAATAAAAGCTTTTCTTTCCCATGTTTTCTCACTCCTGCGTAACCCTTCCTGGGTCCCTCACACAGTTCTCTAGCCATTCTCCCTGTCCCTTTGTCCAAATGGTCAGCTACAGAGGCCATGCATCCTCTGTTCAGGCCTCGACCAAGGTCACTCAAGGGTCAGATGGAATTGGAGGGGACAAGGGCACTTTTTCTGCAAGTCTGTTCCCTGGTGTCTAGAGCTGCATGAAGCCCATCCTACTAAGATCCATGCAGTTCAAGATCGTCATCATGGTGTCACACTGCCCATGACCTGCCCTGTCTAGCTCCCTATGTGCTGTCTTTATATCATGGTGTCACACTGCCCATGACCCGCCCTGTCCAGCTCCCTATGTGCTGTGTGTCTTCATATCATGGTGCCACACTGCCGTGACCTGCCCTGTCCAGTTCCCTATGTGTTCAGTGTCTTCATATCATGGTGCCACAATGCCCATGACCCACCCTGTCCAGCTCTCTGTGTGCTGTGTGTCTTTATAAACCATCTAAGGCACAGCCTTTTCCACAGCTCTGCAGATGGTTGAAGGCAGCTTTGCTGGCCCAAGACTAGCTCTTTTCCACAGGCCAGATCTTCCTTTATGTGCTTCAGTGGGATCTGTGCCTTTGTTTTCCATGTCTGTCTGTCTGTCATTAGGGGTGGGAAAGCTGATAATAATCGAGCTATACCCTGTACACCAACAGCCAAATGCCTGCCTTCTTGCGCCTCCTCCAGGGTCCAGAGCTAGCAGGCAGGGTGTCTGATTCCCAGGAAAAGCTGTTCAGCCAAACTTAGCACAGAACAGCAATTCAGGAGCTGAACTCTACCTAGCAACAAGATTAGCAGCTGATTTTGCAAGCTGGTATTTTTATCCTCGGATGGGAACGGCTGAGAGCGGCCACCTCCTGCTCCTCTGAGTGCTTCCCTCCTGTTCTACCCAGGGACCTTGCTCCCTACAAATCCTTCCTGGCCCTGTGCCCAGCTGTGTCTTCCCTTCTTAGTAAGGCAGTTTCTGACCAACCGAGGTTTGGGTGGGGCCTCAGAGCTTCCAGAGCGAAGCATCTACCCTGGGTCCATCAGGAAACATGAGAGTCCAAGCCTCCGAGGTCCAGGTCGACCATTCCTCCTCTCCCAACTGCCTCGCCTGCCTTTCTCCTAGCCTTCTCTCCTGTCCCCAGCATTTGTGCTTTATAAGGCCCTGGCACTCTGTGGCCTACCAGACAGGAACTCTGCAAACGGGGCTCCTTCATTCTGTGCTCCTGAAATCTGGTGTTTTCTGGCCCATAACTTCTGCGTGCACACTCAGCCTGTCCTCTCATCAGCCTTCACAATGACAAGAGCCTTTTGGAAAGCTCAGGAGCTTTCTGTGTGGACTGGACTTCCACCCACAATTCCTTTCTTTGGGGAGAAAGATACCAGGATGAGATGGCAGAACCGGGCTTCTGGTGTGAGGACAAGACAGCGCAGACCCACTCTCTCTAGGGCTTCTCCCCATCGATACCATACGACACGTACAAAGGGACCCAGAGAGCTGAAAAGAAAGCGGCACACTGGCTGGGGCCTGGTTCTTGAGAGCTACGCTGTGGCAGCTCTCCTGGTTGCTGTCTTAGCTCCCACATGCTGGGATTAGGCACAGAGAGCCCTGCAGTGCGAATTTTCTACAGGAATAACAGAAAATAAGCAAAGCACAGGAAAATCTACATCTTGTCGAAGGACTGGGAAATAGAGTCAACCACAGCTGGGACGGGAAGGAAGAGGCAGTGCAACCTTCTCTCCTCAGAGTGCTACAGGAGCCCGGCCGGGCCCAGCGGAAGGACCATCTACTGTGGCACGCAGCGCACCACAGCGGAAATGCCGGGTCTCGGAAACTGCCATGCCCGTGAAACTGTATCTCACAGAGTAGTCTAGATGCTTGCTCAGGTTAGACCAAAAAAGGACAAGCACCTGCTAAAGCAACCTAAAGAGGAGTGAGAGTCCCTTAGGATAACCACCAGTTTCCATGATCTGATAGATGCTCACACACAGTACCAGAAGCTGGGAAAGCCACAGTTTGAGAGAAGTAATCAACTGATGTCCATTGTAACACTACAGTTCCCTCACAGAGACTGGAGAGCAGCTATCATTAAAATGCTCAGGCAAAAGAGTTACCAATTATTTTGACCTAAGCAGCAAAACACTCAATAAGTTTATTTATTGAATGGTTGTTTTGTTTTTGAGACAGGGTCTTCCTATGCAGTCCTGCCTGTCTGGGAATTAACTGATTGATTAATGGAGACCAAGACAGACTGCAACTCAGAGGTCTACCTGCCTCTGCTTTCCAAGTGTTGAGATTAAAGGGATTAAGACACCATATCTGGCTTTCATAAGTTTGTTTTTTTATAGACTTATCATTTTATTATTTTATTGGATTGTATGTATATGCTCGCACACACACACATACACACACACACACACACACACACTATATATATAATACACACATTCACCTCTGTGTATGCACACATTCACCTGCATGTGTATGCAGGTGCTCTAGGAAGCTAGATTCCCTCAAGCTTGTTACAGGTTGTGAGCCAGCTATGCTGCCAACAAAAATCTGGGTTCTCTAGAAGAACAGAACATGCTCCTAACTGCTGAGCCACCTCTCCAGTCCCTAAATTTATTTTATTTATTTATTTATTTATTTTGGTTCTTTTTTTCGGAGCTGGGGACCGAACCCAGGGCCTTGCGTTTCCTAGGTAAGCGCTCTACCACTGAGCTAAATCCCCAGCCCCCCTAAATTTATTTTTTATGTAAAGGACCCAAGTGAAAAATATAAAACTGAGAAATGCAACCCCTGGATTTAAAGCCTGGCTGCATGGACTCAGGAGTGCACCAGTGAGGACTGAGGTGGCAGCCCTGAAGGCAGGCCAATGGGATTTACTCAGCAACAGACTGGAAAAAAGAAAGGCTCAAGGCCTCAGGAACATGTGTGGGGGATTGGGGAGGGGTGCGGCGAGGTGTGTGTGAGGGGAGAAGCAGATCTCACTGGAGTCCATGAGGGGGAAAGAGTTAGGGATCAAAAATTACCCAAAACATGTTTGAAAGCACTCCAACTGTCACAAAGGAACCAAACCTATAGTTTTTAAGAAGTGGATCAAATACTAAATAATGCAAAAACCAAATCAATTCACATCATAATATTAAATCAATTCGCATCACACTATTAAACTTTTAAAACCCAAGGCGGGCTGGAGCAATGGCTCAGAGGTTAGAACACTGACCACTCCTCCACAGGTCCTGAGTTCAAATCCCAGCAACCACATGGTGGCTCACAACCATCTGTAATTGGATCTGATGTCCTCTTCTGGTGTCTAAAGACAGCTACAGTGCACTCAGATACATAAATAAATCTATAAAAAAAAAAAAAACCCTCAAGGCAAAGGGAAGAAGTTACAGCATCCCAAGTGAAGCTGGTGTATATCCCACAGAGACACACAGTCCACATGGCAGTAAAGTCTCCCTGGAATCCACCATGGTCAGAAGCAGAAGTGTTTTCAGGTGCTGGAAAGAAAAACAAACAAACAAACAGACAGACAGACAAACAAAACAAAACCCTCTTACCAAAAAACTCAATATCCAACAAAACCTTTCCAGGGGTGTGGAGAAAATCCAACTCCAGATGAAGAAGAAAGAGAATGGATTCCCTACGACCTAACCTCAAGGGTCAAATGTCCCAAAACAAGCAAAGGTTACAAGGAAAAGGGAAGTGAGTGATGGGAAGGACTAGACTGAAGAGATGGCTTAGCAGTTAAAGCACTTGCTCTCCCAAAGGATCCAAGTTTGATTCCCAACACACTTGTCAGGCAGCTCCAGAGGACCTGAGGCCATCACTGGCCTCTGTGAGCGCCTGCATGGTTGCACTCTCACAGGTGCACTCTCACAGGTGCACTCTCACAGGTGCACTCTCACAGGTGCACGCTTTTTCTTTTTAAAGATTATTTATTTATTTATTTATTTATTTATTTATTTATTTATTTAATGTATGTGAGTACACTGTAGCTGTCTTCAGACACACCAGAAGAGGGCATCAGATCCCATTACAGATGGTTGTTAGCCACCATGTGGTTGCTGGGAATTGAACTCAGGACTCTGGAAGAGCAGTCAGTACTCTTAACTGCTGAGTCATCTTTTCAGCCCAAGAGAAAACAATTTAATGTAAAGAATAAAAGTAAGGTATGGAAAGCAGACTCTTCACTTCATGGATTTCTTTAGTCACACCCAATGGTTAAAGCAAAAACTTGAGTACCGCCTGATGTGGTTCCTCGGTGTGGAAGGAATCCTTTAACAATTTCATTCTTAAATCAGAGAGGGGAAAGGAACGTTAATGGAATTAAGGTTTAGACACAGTGAAAACGAGGAGGTGTGGACACCAACAGTGTAAGTCACAGATGTCTACTGTGGTCATGCCAAGAGCAACCACTAAGACAGCTATAGGAAGCTCGTTGCTCTTGCCCAGGTTCAGGTCCCAGAGCCCACGTCAGGTGTCTTACACTGCTTCTAACTCTAGTTCCAGGAGATCTAACCCTCTCCTGGCCTCCATGGGCTCCGGGTGTGTAATATAGGGAAACACTTACACACATAAGAAATAAATCTTTAAAAAAGACAAATCATCAAAGGTGTGTGCGTGCACACACACATCTGTGTTTATGAGAAATCTCCATCACTGTGATACGACAAACTACCCAAGAACATCCACCTTAAAGCAGGAAGGATTGATTTTGACCCAGGTTTCAATTTCTGATCGCTTGGCTTGTGTTTCTGGGTCATAGTGAGGCGACATCATGGTGATGTATTCAGCAGAGCAGGTAGAGAAGGAGACAGCGCTAAGGAGAGGGAAGAGTTGTGAAGAAACCTAAGATAGGCACAGCCTTCAGCTGCACATCCCTAAAAACTCTGCTCAGGCTGCAATGACGGACAGCCCAGTGGTTAAGACTGTGTTTTAAGTGATCCCAAAAGTTCCAACAGAGAACTACTAAAGCTGATAAACAACTTCAGCAAAGTGGCTGGGTATAAAATTAACTCAAATAAATCAGTAGCCTTCCTCTACACAAAAGAGAAACTAGCCGAGAAAGAAATTAGGGAAACGACACCCTTCATAATAGACCCAAATAATATAAAGTACCTCGGTGTGACTTTAACCAAGCAAGTAAAAGATCTGTACAATAAGAACTTCAAGACTCTGAAGAAAGAAATTGAAGAAGACCTCAGAAGATGGAAAGATCTCCCATGCTCATGGAATGGCAGGATTAATATAGTAAAAAATGGCCATTTTACCAAAAGTGATCTACAGGTTCAATGCAATCCCCATCAAAATACCAATCCAATTCTTCAAAGAGTTAGACAGAACAATTTGCAAATTCATCTGGAATAACAAAAACCCAGGATAGCTAAAACTATCCTCAACAATAAAAGGACTTCAGGGGGAATCACTATCCCTGAACTCAAGCAGTATTACAGAGCAATAGTCATAAAAACTGCATGGTATTGGTACAGAGACAGACAGATAGACCAATGGAATAGAATTGAAGACCCAGAAATGAACCCACACACCTATGGTCACTTGATTTTTGACAAAGGAGCCAAAACCATCCAATGGAAAAAAGATAGCATTTTCAGCAAATGGTGCTGGTTCAACTGGAGGTCAACATGTAGAAGAATGCAGATCGATCCATGCTTATCACCCTGTACAAAGCTTAAGTCCAAGTGGACCAAGGACCTCCACATCAAACCAGATACACTCAAACTAATAGAAGAAAAAGTGGGGAAGCATCTCAAACACATGGGCACTGGAGAAAGTTTCCTGAACAAAACACCAATGGCTTATGCTCTAAGATCAAGAATCGACAAATGGGATCTCATAAAACTGCAAAGCTTCTGTAAGGCAAAGGACACTGTGGTTAGGACAAAACGGCAACCAACAGATTGGGAAAAGATCTTTACCAATCCTACAACAGATAGAGGCCTTATATCCAAAATATACAAAGAACTCAAGAAGTTAGACCGCAGGGAGACAAATAACCCTATTAAAAAATGGGGTTCAGAGCTAAACAAACAATTCACAGCTGAGGAATGCCGAATGGCTGAGAAACACTTAAAGAAATGTTCAACATCTTTAGTCATAAGGGAAATGCAAATCAAAACAACCCTGAGATTTCACCTCACGGCAGTGAGAATGGCTAAGATCAAAAACTCAGGTGACAGCAGATGCTGGCGAGGATGCAGAGAAAGAGGAACACTCCTCCATTGTTGGTGGGATTGCAGACTGGTACAACCATTCTGGAAATCAGTCTGGAGGTTCCTCAGAAAATTGGACATTGACCTGCCTGAGGATCCAGCTATACCTCTCTTGGGCATATACCCAAAAGATGCCCCAACATATAAAAAAGACACGTGCTCCACTATGTTCATCGCAGCCTTATTTATAATAGCCAAAAGCTGGAAAGAACCCAGATGCCCTTCAACAGAGGAATGGATACAGAAAATGTGGTACATCTACACACTGGAATATTACTCAGCCATCAAAAACAATGACTTTATGAAATTCGTAGGCAAATGGATGGAACTGGAAAATATCATCCTGAGTGAGGCAACTTAATCACAGAAAAACACACATGGTATGCACTCATTGATAAGTGGCTATTAGCCCAAATGCTTGAATTACCCTAGATGCCTAGAACAAATGAAACTCAAGACAGGTGATCAAAATGTGAATGCTTCACTCCTTCTCTAAAAGGGGAACAAGAAAACCCTTGGCAGGGAAGAGAGAGGCAAAGATTAAAACAGAGACTGAAGGAACACCCATTCAGAGCCTGCCCCACATGTGGCCCATACATATACAGCCACCCATATAGACAAGATGGATGAAGCAAAGAAGTGCAGACCGACAGGAGCCGGATGTAGATCACTCCTGAGAGACACAGCCAGAATACAGCAAATACAGAGGCGAATGCCAGCAGCAAACCACTGAACTGAGAATAGGACCCCCGTTGAAGGAATCAGAGAAAGAACTGGAAGAACTTGAAGGGGCTCGAGACCCCTTATGAACAACAATGCCAAGCAACCAGAGCTTCCAGGGACTAAGCCACTACCTAAAGACTATACATGGACTGACCCTGGACTCTGACCTCATAGGTAGCAATGAATATCCTGGTAAGAGCACCAGTGGAAGGGGAAGCCCTGGGTCCTGCTAAGACTGAACCCCCAGTGAACTAGATTGTTGGGGGGAGGGCGGCAATGGGGGGAAGGTGGGGAGGGGAACACCCATAAGGAAGGGGAGGGGGGAGGGGGATGTTTGCCCGGAAACCGGGAAAGGGAATAACACTCGAAATGTATATAAGAAATACTCAAGTTAATTAAAAAAAAAAAAAAAAAAAAAAAGACTGTGTGCAGTTCCTGCAGAGCTCTGTTCCCAGCACCTACAGGACAGCTCAGGACTGTGTGACTCCAGCTCCAAGGGATCTGATGGCCTCTGCTGGCCTCCAAGGGCATCTGGCTTCATATGTACATAGCTACCACTTACACATAATAAAAATAAATCTTTTTAGAAGGCCTTCTCCTGGTAGTCAGTCGTATCTTCTCCTTCTATTACCTTCCAATAGCTCATCTATGTAGACTCCACTAGTGAACTAACCTACTGTCTTACTTTCCCCATCCTGTTACTTCTGAACACGGCTGTCCTGGGGACCGAACTTTTACTGCATAACCTTTTGGGCTCAGCAAACAGGGAGAGAAATTTCTTCAACCCTTAAGGGGTCTACCAAAAACTGTACCTAGGTAGTAGCAGACTGGATAATTTCCACCTCAGTCGTAGAGAAGTGAAGTAAATGTGTGCCCACAGTCCTTGCCAACACAGTACTTAAGTTCTAGCCACTACAACAGGAGATCCTAGAACCAAGAAGTTTAGTAAGGCTGCGGATCTAAAACCAACACACAAATGTTTGTTTTATTTCTATAAACTAACAGAAAACACCAAAACTTGACTACGTCTGGAATCAACTAAAACCCAAGCATTGGGGCACAGGGATAGGATTTTTCTTGATTGGATCACTTGAGGTCAGGAGACCGCTGTAAACCTGGCCCTGCCTTCTCACAGCAGCCTGTATAAAAAGACAGAAGAGACGCACCATGGCTTCGGCAGCAACCAGATCTCTGCTGCTTGAGCAGCACCAGCACCTTCCCCAGGAGTTCCCTGGAGCCTACTGGCCCCTGCTCCATGGTAATCGTGTGCAACTGGAAGGCGGTGATCAGAAATGCAGACTTGTCAGAAGACAGGACACAAGATTCAGTGGAGCGCAAGACTCAGGTGTTGGAGAAGTACAATGCAGAAAAAGACACCGTGGAGCAGACCTGGCACTGCTCTGTGGGGTGGGACCTCAGTAGTTAGGCCCCTGGATGGAGCTTCAGTAGTTAGGTATCTGGCACTGCTCTGTGGGACTGGACTTCAGTAGCTAGGTAACACACAGACGCTTCATCTACTTCTACCTGGGTCGGGTGGCCATTCTTCTGTTCAAATCTAGTTGTGAAGGTTTGTGTATGATTGGCCCAGGGAGAGGCACTATTTGGAGGTGTGGCCTGTTGGAGTAGATATGTCATTTTAGGGGTGGGCTTTAATACCCTAGTCCTAGCTCCCTGGAAGCCAGTATTCTGCTAGCAGCCTTCAGATGAAGAGGTAGAACTCTCAGCTCCTCCTGCACCATGCCTGCCTGGATGCTGCCATGTTCCCACATTGATGATAATGGACGGAACCTCTGAACCTGTAAGCCAGCCCAATTAAATGTTGTCCTTATAAGAGCTGCCTTGGTCATGGTGTCCCTTCACAGCAGTAAAACCCTAACTAAGACACTGGTTAAAAGCATGGACTGTGCCAAACACCCAGTGACTCATTCAAAAACAAGGACTGCATCCTAAATTTCAATACCGGAGGCTGGATCTTCAACCTGGCTAAGGGAGCATCATGTTTGAATCTGTTGCTTTGTACAGGGCATCCTCCTCTGTACAAGTTTGTGGTTATAAAATAATTAGTAAGAAAACAGCTAACACTTGTATTTATTTTCTAGTCCATATTTCGTACCTAATTTTTCCTCCCTTAAGCCATCATTTAAAAATAAATCCTGCCACTGAGGCGCTCTTTCAGTGGCTTTAGAACCTACCTCTTCGGGATCCCAGCATACACTGAAGGTCACCTGAGATGTCCGTCTCATGGACTGAACAACTTGGCCTTTCCATCAGGAGGCAACAAGTGCTGGATGAGCCAGACCACAGCCTATAAACTTCTCTAATAAAGTGCCTTTTAATATGTATAGATTCACCCCATCAGTGGTTTCTCTCGAGAGCTCTGGCATGCATGCATACATACAAAACACATGCAGAATGCATGAAATTATAAAAGTTTCCCAACTTGATACAAGTTAAGAGTTATCTGAGAGGAGGGAACTTTAATTGAGAAAATGTTTCCATAAGACTGGCTTGTAGAGTATTTTCTTAGTGAATGATGTGGGAAGTTCCAGTCCATTGTGTGTGGTGCCACACCAGGCAGGTAGTCCTAGACGGTACAAGAAAGCAGGCTGAGGAAGCCATGATGAGCAGTCCGATAGACAGTGTTCTACCATGGTTTCTGCCTTGGTTCCTGCCTGCATGTAGGTTTTCTTGCTTTGATTTCCTGTCCTGACTTCCCTCAATGATGGACTGTAAGCTGTCAGATGAAATTAATTCCTCCCCAAGTTGCTTTTGGTCATGGTATTTTATCACAGCAAGAGAAGCCCTTAAACAATAATGAAATACTTGATTGATTTGAAATGTTTGAAAACATACCATGCTTGTGGCTTGGAAGACTCAACACAGGAAAGAGGTCAAATCTTTCAAACTGATTTATAGGTTTAATCTAATTCTAACATTAGAATTGTGACAAAGTGCTGGGCATAACACTGAACTTGAGGCTCAAGTGGGAGGGCTGTGAGTTTGAGAGCTGAGTGGCAAGTCTGCCTTGAAAACGCAACCCTCAACATGGCCTTTTGTAGAAATGCATACTGTTCTAAACTCTAAAATTTATGTGCAAAGAGCATACAATAAGTAAAAGAGATACAAAAAGGCCTCAATGTGTTGGGCCTACAAAATATAGAACTAAAACCGTGTTGGTGGAAGGTAGATACACAGATGACTGGAACTCAACAGAAAAAGAAATTATGCCCAATGCTCCTTCTCCTTTTGGTTGAGTACTTCACTGTGTCCCAGGATATTCTCTTGGACTCAAGTGATCCTCCCACTGCAGCTTCTCCAGTAGCTAGAATCATGGGCACTCACTAGTACTCTATGGTAATAGGGTAGGTTGGTCATGAAGAAAGGCCAAAATGTGCTACAAGTAAGAGACAGAGCATGCTCTAGAAAATCATGATATACAGAGAAAGGTGGGAGAGGGTAAATGACGTTACCTATACACGTCATGGCTCTGAGGTAGGGAGGCTTTGTTTGGGCCTTGGTCATGTTCCAACGCATTTCCATTTGGGAAAAATCTCTCTCTCTCTCTCTCTCTCTCTCTCTCTCTCTCTCTCTCTCTCCCTCCCTCCCTCCCTCCCTCCCTCTTTCTCTCTCTCGTTTTGCTGTGTAGCCTTGGATGTCCCAGAACTCAGTGCTAGTCTCAAATCCATAGATGATCCACCTGCACCTGCCTCTGCCTGCTGGGCGCTAGGATTAAAGGTCTGT